>NC_091952.1:54690085-55290085 GCF_031021105.1 Erythrolamprus reginae | reverse complement strand
TAACATACGGTAGTTGTTCTCCACAAGTACCTTGCTTTCTAGTTCCCTCATCTATTCTTATAAAACGGAGACATATAACTTTTAGGGAAGATTTTCTAAGATTACAGCTATATCTTTCCCATGCTATCATTTTCTTCTATATTTCTTTGTTTACCCCTCCCCCAAAGTTGGCCTCTTTTTCTCTCCCTTTCTATTCACTAGTTCCCATAGCAACCAAAACCATCACAGCCTGCTTCTTCTTCTAGGTTAACTTGATTGGCCAATACTTCTTTACTTATACATAGTGGAAGTGAAAAGTAACTTTTATGTAGTAAACATTTTTTTGTTTGGTATGCAGACCATTCAGAAATATCATTATAGTACAGTATACACCTTTGATTTCCATACATGTTTTTGCTGCTTACAATTATCTAGAATCACAATAAAGCTATATAGAATTACTTTTCTATTCTGTCATAATGGGAAAATTTAGTAGTGTCAGATTATTGCATACCAATATACAAAACTGCCAAGATCAATTTAAGTGGATCCAAGATGACTTAATTCCATACCTAATTCCATATTGCCCCAAGTCTTCGGAGAGGGGCGGCATACAAATCTAATAATTATTATTAAAAACGTTCATTGGATTTTGGAAAGGAGGCATTGACAAAAACCTACCTTAACACCAGTCATCTGATTTATAAGTAGCAAATTTAAAAATAATTCATATTGCACTAGGCATAAAGAAAAACTTAATAAGAACATTACTAATTAAACTTTACATCTATCGCAAGAACATATCTAGGATTTTCATAGATCATTTTTTAAAATAAGCACTTTTAAATTTACTATCTGAATTTAACCTCTACCAATGTTAAAAAAGGTACAATAATAAAGTACCGTAATTGCTTGACAGAACCAATCTGATCCAGTCAACCTTATTTTGAATCAGAGATCTTTCTAAAGCTGTTTACATGTATGTCAAAAATGATAACATAATGGTATTAAGAGTAATGGTGCAAAATTAAGGATTAGGTATTACATATACATTATAAATTTTACATTAATACATCCTAAATCCATAATCTAGTACTATTAATATCAATGCCAATGAACAATACAGAAATTAAAGATTTATATCATTGTGATATAAATCCAGCTTTCAAGAGAGGATGTTCAGGATGTTTAAAGCTGGTTAAGACACATATCATATAAATCAGGAATAAGAATGGATATGGCACCAACATGTAATACACAAATCACAAATTACCTTTATGCCATAGATTAAATAACAATTTTGCATACAGTTCTTTGTGGGATGACTGTCATGAAAATGTTATTCTAAAACAACAGTAAAGTAAAAGTAGATGTCCTATTAAAGACCACTGTTACAGTTGGTGTCTATGCCTATCTTGCATCATAATACAGGTGCTTATGGAAGAAGTTGTATAATAGCTATTACATTTACAGACAAATACCCCAAATATATTATAGTTTTATATATATGCTGATATGTTAATGACACAAAATGTAACAGTCACAATGAAATCTCATGCATGCATCACATTACTGCAGATTTCTCAGGTGTACCTATTATGCGGCTACTACACTAGTGTTATCTCTTATTCAGTTAAGTAGTGAACATTGTATAATAGAACTGAGTAAATCCAAAGGATCAAAAACTACTATGATTCATTGTTTTGATTTTGATTCTGTAATATGTATTCAAACACAGCTTTTCCTTTAACGTGATATTCAAGAATTTAATTTAGCATCTCTTCATGTAGGACTGCATGACACTGCAGAACACCTATTGCAATATCTTAAAATCAATTCATTGTTTTTGGGTTAGTAGAGTCTGTCAAATGGTTTTAGTTTTTACTTATGTGTTCCATTGTCAGGTTTCTGTACTGTGGCACTACTGCAAATTGTGAAGCCTGAACAAGAGAGATGGTGGCGAACTGTGTGAGAGGGGGGAGGAGTCCTGGTTAAAAAAACCCTCCATGCTTTGGAATGAGCAGTAATCCCAGATATATACAAAGCAAAGTTAACCCATTAGAAATACTGCAAAATAGTCAGCCTCTATCTTTATTAGGACCAATCAAAACAAATCAAATTTGCAAATTATAAAGTCTTTCAAGTTTTGAATAACACTTCCTTGAGCTACTAAGCAAAATAGATTTGGATTTTATGTTGGAATAGTGGATGCAAGTTGGATATCAGAAACCATGGATCCTTTGTTTGCAATTCAGGGCATCATTTGAAAAATAAATTGACTATATATAGATCATATGTAATAATCATTAAGATTCATAGTTTTAACTTCATACATATCACAAAGCACTTGATACATTACATTTACTATGCTGAACAGACATGGGTGTGAGGTATAATTTGATGGATTAATAGAAATCCGACAAATGTCCCATTTAATAATTACTCTTAACATTTTCTTCTGAAAATGAAAATGCATTCACGATGCCACAATTTTTGCTCAGGAAGAGAGCTTCTTTTGAACAAGCCATCTAATGTGCTGCTCCATTCATGGAATTTTACAGGGAAGGGGGCAAAATCCCCCAACCTTTAAAACAAAAAAAAATCTATTGAGGAAAACAAAAAAATAAAAATTGTTTGACACTAATGTTGGGGGGCATGTCTGGAAGCACTATAAAATTCTAGAAACACTAAAAATTCAGCTACAAAATAAGATGCTGCAAAGAAACTAACCAACCTTCTACAGAGGTGTGTGTGGGAGGGGTTGTATGATGGTGAATGCCTCTTGTTACAAAAGGGAATGTGTATGAATTGAAATCGATATTAGGCTGTTTAAACACTCGGCGCTTCATTCCCTGATCGCAGCCTGTCTAGATTCAGACTTACCCACTACGATAGTCTTGCTCGAGCCCAAACAAAATGTCGCATTGAGTTCCATTCAGATGCAAACTACAGTATATTAAAAAGTAGATGTCGTATTAAAAACAATTGGGATTTTCTTAATGGTTTTTTAACGAGGGAAAACCATCCTCCCCCTTTAATTAAAACCGAAATATTCCCAGAAGAGAATGCAGCGGTATTAAAAACATAATGCCAACAAAGCTAGACGAGAAACCGAAGATTTAACAGATTTGATCCCTCCGTCAGGTCGGGTCAAAGACCTTGCAAGACGGCGCGGGTTATTATCTTCGTGTGCTTACATCTGTGTGAACCTGTCAGGTGGTACCAAGAAAACAGTCGTCGAGCGGCAGATATTGACTCCTCCATCCTCCCCCGGGCCCGAATGTCCCGCATACAACCCACGGTTCTCTACAGACGTTTCCAAACAAAGTCTGCGCTGCTTGGAAGGACCTTGAGCCGAAATAAGCTACTGGCAAAGCTCTCCGCCGACCTCCAGAGAGGCAGGCTAAGTGGGAGCCCTCACGAAATGGGCCACTGCGACTTTAAGAGTCCCTTTGTCTCGGAAACATCCTTATTTACCCTCCTGCGATTCAACCAAACTTAGCCCCATATCCAACTCCCCCTCCCTCCCTCCCTCCCGCCTGCGATTCACAAGTTGAGAGGATGTCACCGTTCCTAGGCGGAGCTACACGTAACACCCCGGCTCCGCTTTTTTTTTTTTTTTTTTTTGAGAAACGCTCTCAGCCAAAGCTTCCGACTTTGAGGGGAATTGGAGTTCGAGTTTCCCTCATGTCCGCCCAGAGGCCACCAAGTCAGCCATTTCGTTCCGTAGGGGGGGGGGGGGGGGAGGAGCCCGCGTTCTTTTGAGCAAAAGCAGTTAAGACTCGTTTTTCGGATTCTTGAAAAGAACGCGCACCCTTACGACGCGTCACTCGCGTAAATCAGGGGGCCGCTTCCCGCTTTTTTTTTCTTGTTACGTATATGACGTTAAGGAAAGGGGGAGAAAAGAAAAAAAACCCACCCCGTCCCAGAAAACTCGGGCGCAGACGGCGTAAACAACATAGCTGAATAGTGAAAGCGTCACATGCCGAGAGGGTGGGACGGAAATAAATGTGTGGCGGGCGTGCTGTCCAATGACAATCGGGGGCGGAGTGAAGTTGGCAGCCAATGGTGGGTGAGGGGGGCGTGTCGTGTACCGGTTGGGGTGTCTCGCGCTTGGTGACAGCTCGCGCGTGCTGATGATGGCGGTAAATAAAGGGGCCGGAGGGGGGGCGGGGGCTTTGCCCCCCTTGGGGTTTGGACCTTCAAGAGGGGGAGGTAGGAGAGCCCTTTCCTGAGGTAGAACGGGCTCTTTGATTGCGTGGGCTGTAGCCGGTTGGGGAGGCTGCCCCCCAATTGTCGTGGAAGGTTTGAGGGGGCTCCACCCCTTTGAAGCTCAGATTTCCACATTGGGGACGTGAAGGCTGTGCTCGTTTAAGCCCCACCTTCTGATTTGGAGGGAATCTCGCTTCACGCGTCTAGGGCAGGCCGGCAGAGGGGAAAGAGGTCTTGACCCCCTTGAAGAGTAGGGGGCGGGTGGGGAAGGACCTTTCTTCTCTCAGCCCCGGTTTCAAAAAGGGGACGAGGAAGGTTGTGCTCACCCGAGAAGTGGAGAAGCGCCGGCCCCCTCTTTAGAAGGAACGGGGAAGAAGATAGGAGCCAACCCTCCCAAAATGAAAAGGTGAATTAGTTGTGACAGGATTTGCCCGGTCAAACATATTGGCCAACAACTGACTTTTGAAGGTCTGAGACAGACTTTTTACTCTGCTTTGGTAAACACAGGCTGTGTGCTCTTTTGTACAGTGAGAGCTTAGGAGAGTATTCAACCCATAGGCTTCTGAGAGATAGCTTGAGGACAGAGGCAGAAAAGAAAAGGGGGGAAGAAGTAAACTACTAGACATTAAACTTTCAGGATGCTGGAAGAAAGCCACGTTAAGGAGATTGAGAACTACATTAAGAACTGGGTAGGTATAAGAGTCCTCTGGGAGTTGGGCGGCATATAAGTCTAAATAATAAATAATAAATAAATAGCATAGTTGCTGAAAGCTAAACCAGTTACATTCATAGTTGTTACTTGTGGCTGATGAGCAGCAAAAAAAAGTTGAAAAAAATAATCGGTAGGCCATGTAGAAATTGTTTTAATAAGTAGTATATTGCTGGAAGAGATAGCATAGCTAGTGATGGAATGGTGAAAAAGACAACAGAAAGACTTCCTGCTGTTGTTGCTTAGTTGTATGCACTTCTTTGTTTGCAAGTTAGAATCTTAGATGGCCAATTTCAAGTGAGATGTTTGTAACTTTTTTTCTTCACAAATTTTAAGCACCTTAAAATTATTTTGCAATTTGAAGTTTCATTCTTATTAGGCATGTTGATATAAATAACGAGATTTGGGGAGATCAGGTGATAGAAGTTATATGTTCCTAGCAGTTGATGCAGTTGGGAATTCTTGGCCTTTAAACAAGGATTGAGGTTTTGTAACTATTCATTTCCAAATGTTTGTTATATAGCAACTATGCTGTTGAAATTATTACTGTATTGTTAATACTATATTTTCATCTAAACATGCCTGCTGATGTAATTATATTGATACAGTGGTCCTTTAATATCTATGCTATTTTTATCATTGAAATATTTTAATATACAAGAAAAGAAATGAAGCATTGTTTTAAAACAATTAACTAGTTGGTTTGATAGATGGGCATGATCTTATAATGGTAAACTGCAATATAAGCAGAATCTTTAGCCATCTGCATATAAATATTGTTCCGTCTGTTAAAAAAGAGTTAGAGTTCTTAAAGTTTAAAAATGTATTGGCTTACTGATCTATAAAAAGGAAGCAAAGTCCTTCGCTTACTTCATTTAAAGTTTTGGGTTTTTTTCCTTTCCCACTCATACTTTAATAGAAAATGAGGTGGAGCCAAGTCTTCACTCTTAACTAATATGTTTGTTAAAATATAATACTGTACACAGAAAATAATAGTGAAGGTGTGTAAAATCAAGCTCCTCTGGTTCTTTTATGTTTTCTCCTAAGCTTTTTGTGAAATCTGGTTCCCTTTTTTGGTCACAATAAACCATTTTAGTGTAGAAAAATATGATTTTTTCTCTTTCTCACTTTCTAAAATTAAATTTCATGTTAAATACTATTCAATGTTCATTTGTTTATGAACTATTGTTTTAAATTTAAATTAGAAAAATGAGAATGCAATAGTGGTGAATATCTGTAGTTTGGATTTAGGATGAAGGTGAAAGTTTGTTCCCTGAGCTTGTGGGATGGTTTCTGTTTTATTACCATGCTACATAGCATCTTCAGAGTTTATGGAGTGTCAGTGTTTATAAACAGAACACTGACACTGACATCTCTTAAACTCAGCTGAAGATGTTTCTTAGCCTGGTAATGAAATGTTCGGAAACCAACCCACAAGCTCAAGGAGAATGAATCTTCACCCTCAAAAATGAGAATGTCCTACTTCTCCACTTATGGAGGATCTATGGAGTGAATGCATAAAGTACAGAATGTGGAAGCACTATATTTCTAGTAATACTATCTCTATTTTTAAATGTTAACTATCCATATTGATTTACCTGGTAGTAATCATGAAAAAAACATTGGTAATAATAGAGACATGATAGATGTTCTTAAACATTTAAACAAATACTAATGGGTGATACAATTCACATACAATTGCAAAAATAAGTTATACTCTTTTAGTTTATTGCTTTGCAATTATGCTGTCTTTTTAAAAATATTTTTACTGTTACAATATTGAATTTCAGCTTGCTTATACAATTTATAATGCAAAAGGAAGAATCAAATCATAGGATACGGATCGTAAAAGTAGGGAAATATGAGGCCTTTCAGATATTGGATTGCTGTTCTATCATCCCAACTATTGGTCATGATGGCTACGACTAATCAGCTAATGTTGGAGTTCAACATTTGTTGAACTTTGTTCTTTTCTAAATATATTTTTACAAGTTTAGTTTCCTACTCAAAAGCACCGATGGCTATTTCACTTTTTTATTCCTAGTTGGCTTTACTTACTAGACTTCTAATATAGAAATTCTAGAGGTTAGCATGAATAGTATATTTTAGAATTGGGTTCACAATAGTGAAGCAATTGAAATATTGAAGAGAGAAAGTTTATATTTGGTTATTATTTTCTTTCTAACAATCTGGATAGATGGTATTTGGCTAAGGATTTGCAATGCTGGAGGAAAGAGGTTTCCTCTGAAGGGTGATTGTGTTAGCTACATTTTGCTGTGGATGGCACCCATAAGAAAATCTGTTCTGCTATTTCAAAATACTAGTTCATCCTGGCTGAATAATTCTGGCTACAAGCTGACATACACATTCAAAATAAATATTTCCCCATCTGACAAATGGTGGACAATAAAGAAACATCCATCTTTGCAATCATTATTTACAGCAAAAGGATTAACAATACAGAATTATTAAGAGTTCCTTGTATAGAATTGTATTTTCAGTTTGGAATACAAAGTCACAATTTCCTCCTAGTTATTTTCTGTGATCCATTTAAATTCAGCTTAATTGTAAATAGTATTTGGCTGTAAAGGCTGTTGATTACCCTCTTTCTTCCTCTCCAGCCACTATTTCAACTGCTGAGATGTTGTTATATTCCAAAAAGAGTTGAGAGGCATGGAAATTAGTGGGGGTTGAAGGAAGTACTGAAACTTGAATGTTATGTATTTGGGGACAAAAGGGTGGGTGGGCAGCCAATGAAAGCAACAGGAAGGAGGTCCAGAATAAAAACCAGAAACTTCAGTAGAAGATTAATCAGAGAAAAATACTTAAGAAAGTAAGCTTACTGAAGGAGTAGTGGATGATGTCTTTGTTTTTGATGCAATTAAAATGTAATTGCCACGATAACATACAATGTCCTGTAAGAAACTATAAGAAAAGTAAGAGATAACATATTGTGGATGTGAAAGAGCACTATAGTGCTAGGGAATACTACATTTCACATGATTTTTAAAAATCCTTGTCAGTATTCAAGTACTAGCTGGATCTCCAGAATCCACCAAGTCCCCAAATACTGCTGCTACTGGTTCTTTTCATAAATGCTTCAATAGCATTCTTAAATGTGCTCTTTCGTAGCACACTTAAAGATGGATGTTGAAAATGCTAAGAGAAAAAAAGTGATATACGGGAAACCATTATCACATATACAAACAGCTCTTTTAAGCAGCTCATAAAAGGAAGATAACTTTATATAATCCATTATCAGGTGTTAGCTTTGCAACTTGGGTTCAACTCCTCTATCTATCCAGACAGTAAATAGAAGCTAGGTAATGCTAGACTTGGGGGGGGGGGATCCATAAAAGTCTGTAGAAGCCAGACATATATACCGTATATATATATATTCCTTCAATCTTCTTATTGTATTTCCAGTAATAACTTCCATTTGTAATAATTTTAAATATTTCTGTTTAATAACTATGCAGTATATAACAATGTATGAATATTACTAAGGTTTCTTCAAGTTGCTAAAAAATACAGTAAAGCATCTTTGCATCTAAATAAATTAAGAATCAGACATCTTGCAGAAATTGTTTCTACCTTGACTTATACTCTTAGTTATAGTTTGATTTGGATGATGTTTATATTCCATAAAAACTGTTTTATAGTCTTATGATTTAAAAAGGAGATAACATTTTGATTTTTGTATGTTTAATTGTTAATCACTGAATTATTTAATAAATGTAATTTGAATTCAGTTTTCAGTTTCTGAATGTAACAGACTATGATTGAGTTTGTGCTGTTTGCAAGTTTGGAAATTCATATATATTTGTTACCTTAGTATTTTAAAATGTTTATTCTTATTTGGCTGTGCAGTGAATTGTATAGAATTCTATCATTTATTTGGATTATAGTTACTGATAAGCTTGTGCATAACTGGCCCATTCCTTTGCAAGCTAGTTTTATGTGTGCACCCTCAAGAACTGGTAAAGAAATTGCCACACATTTCTCTATGCCTGAAAGAGTGAGATTCAGCAGTTACCAAATCTATTGTGTCAGGATAGCAGGCAATTCTTAGTTCTATCTAGTATATGTTATTCTCATATTGAAAATAATACAAAATAAAACTCTGGAACCAAAGTTTATGTTAAGAACTGTTTCATATGACTGGAGATGATCATTTGAGGAGCTGGTGAGTACATCTGGAATTTGTGAACATATCAGGGGAACACTTACAAAATGGCTGTTGGGGAAGCCTTTTCTATTCACAAAATGGCTGTCATAATGCACCTACTAGCTGCAGAACACCCATTATAGGTAAATGGATCAAAGACAAATTGGTCAGCTAACCTTTCCTACTAATCTCCCCCTTCCCAGATACTTCCTACTGTCTCAGGTTTTTGTTCCTTTTCTCTGGACAAATGGATACATTTCCATACAGATACATGGATGTAACCACTCTTTATGTTTCTGTTGTACAAATGTTTAGGAATCTTCTGTGGAGCCCAGAATTGTCCTTTTAAACAGATACTTGTAAAAAACTTTGTCAACTTTCATTTTAATTTTCATGCAGTATTAACCCAAATCAGATTTATTTTTATTTATTTATTTATTAGATTTGTATGCTGCCCGTCTCCGTTGACTCGGGACGGGTCACAACAACAATAAAACAATTCAAGACAAATCTAATAATTTTAAAACATTAAAAAAAAACCATTATTAAAGCAGACATACAAACAAACATACCATACATGAATTGTATAGGCCCGGGGGAGATGTCTCAATTCCCCCATGCCTGACGACAAAGGTGGGTTTTAAGGAGTTTACGAAAGGCAAGGAGGGTGGCGGCAGTTCTAATCTCAGGGGGGAGCTGGTTCCAGAGGGTCGGGGCCACCACAGAGAAGGCTCTTCCCCTGGGTCCCGCCAAACGACATTGTTTAGTCGACGGGACCCGGAGAAGGCCAACTCTGTGGGACCTAATCGGTCGCTGGGATTCATGCAGCAGAAGGCGGTCCCAGAGATATTCTGGACCGATGCTATGAAGGCTTTATAGGTCATAACCAACACTTTGAATTGTGACCGGAAATTGATCGGCAACCAATGCAGACTGTGGAGTGTTGGTGTAACATGGGCATACCTTGGGAAGCCCATGATTGCTCTCGCAGCTGCCTTCTGCATGATCTGAAGTTTCCGAACACTTTTCAAAGGTAGCCCCATGTAGAGATTTAAAGTAGCTTTCCTCTAGGTTGATTGTTTATAAAACCCATGTATATATAACCATGTACTAAAGGCAGAATTTAGGATAGGATGTTAATGGTGCTGCAAATTGTTGTATTCAATATATTGATTGACCAATATTTGAGGTGGGGAGGACCATAAAATATTTGCAAATAATCACAATGTACTTGTGTCAAATGAGTTGAAAAATAAATATTTATTTAGAGGAAAAATAATTTTATTGCTAAGCTGTGACAAATATTTATATAAGCAAACAAGATACACACACACACACTCACACAAACATCTTGATATATACTGTTCAAAAAAATAAAGGGAACACTTAAACAATACAATATACAGTAACTTCAAGTAAATCAAGCTTCTGTGAAATCAAACTGTCCTTTTAGGAAGCAACACTGATTGACATCATCACATGCTGTTGTGCACATTCAACTTTGTACAGAACAAAGTATTCAGTGAAAATATTACATTCATTCAGATCTAGGATATGTTATTTAAGTGTTCCCTTTATTTTTTTTGAGCAGTATGTATCAAGATACATACACACACACACATCTTGTGTGCTTGAGATTAAAATAAAGATGCAGGATATCTTCAGCCATGTACTCAGCTTTGCAAAAAGAAAGGAATATATTGCCCATCATATCCAATTAAATCAAGAGATATTTTTCTTGCTGAATGTAAGAAACAAATTGCCCAATGTATAGTTGGAATCAGTGAATACAATCCCAATAAACTGGGAACATTGGGGTTTCATACAACGTACATCTTATTAAGTTCAAGCTATTACTTTGAACTGTATATAATCATCCTAGAATCTAGGTCAGAAACTACCTTTAAACTTTAATTCTTCTGATTCAATGCAGAAGATTATTTTAATTCTAAATTCTGCATGAATTTTATTTCCAGTAGAAATTGATGTATTTAACTTGAATGCTATTCAGATATGTAATTTTCAAAGATCAATCTATATTGTTAATTTAGATTATAAAATATATTTTAAAATAACATTTTTTTGTTTCGGTTAAATAATTGTTTAATTTTTTTTTCTATTTTCTTTTCCTAGCAGCTGACAACAAATAGTCAGCTGCTTCTGGCAGGCCTGAGGCCCTTGATTGGATGGTATACCATCGAGATCAGGCCATAAATGGCATGTATGGTTTTTCTTTGCTCCCGGTTTTAATTGTTTAAATTTAAATTGTTTACATTGTTCTTTTTTAGATGTCCTGTTATTATACTGGATGTTTTATTTTGTTGTGAGACACCTAGAGTCGCTAGTGAGTTGGGCGGCATACAACACTTGTCCTTGATTAGCAAACTGTCCATGTGATTCCTGCTGGAAGTTTGTTCCAAGCATCTACTACTCTTTCAGTAAAATAATATTTTCTCACATTGCTTCTGATCTTTCCCCCAACTAACCTCAGATTGTGCCCCCTTGTTCTTGTGTTCACTTTCCTATTAAAAACACTTCCCTCCTGAACCTTATTTAACCCTTTAACATATTTAAATGTTTCGATCATGTCCCCCCTTTCCATTCTCTTCCCCAGACTATACAGATTGAGTTTGTTAAGTCTTTCCTGATAAGTTTTATGCTTAAAACCTTCCACCATTTTTGTAGCCTGTCTTTGGACCGGTTCAATTTTATCAATACAGTAATACCTTGTCTTACAAACTTAATTGGTTCCGGGAGGAGGTTTGTAAGGTGAAAAGTTCATAAGATGAAACAATGTTTCCCATAGAAATCAATGGAAAAGCGAATAATGCGTGTAAGCCAAAAACTCACCCCTTTTGCCCATTATTGCTGGCATTTGGATCCTTGTTCGGGGGCGGGGGATGGCAGGGGTGGTGGATGTGACATTCCCAGCGCTGCTGCTGCTTGTGAAAGGGAAACCGCCGCTGCCACTATCCTCTTGTTCTGGCAAGAGGGATGGAATCTGCCGGGACGTGGCAGCCCCACCCTTTGGGAGGGTGGAGCTGGAGCAGAAGGGCGGCTGCGAAGGGGCTAGCTCAGCAAAAGCGCTCACAGCGAAGGGGCTGTGAGAGGGTTTTCTCCTAGCGCTTCCGGAACGTCTGCCCCACCCCTCTCACAGCCCCTTTGGTGGGAGTGCTTTCATCCAGAGCTGTCAGCGAAGGGGCTGCAGGAGAGGCGGGTCGGGTGTTCCGGAAGCGCACGGAGAAAGTGCTCCCAGCGAAGCGGCTGCAAGAGTGGTTTCTCCGAGCGCTTTGGGAACACCTGCCCCGCCTCTCCTGCAGCCCCCCCTTCGCTTACAGCCCTGCCTGGATGAAAGCACTCCCAGCGAAGGCGCTGTGAGAGGGGCGGGGTTGGCGTTCCCAAAGCGCTTGGAGAAAGCGCTCCCAGCGAAGCTGCTGCGAGAGCGCTTTCTCCAAGCGTGGAATCTCGGCGGGGGCTGTTATCAAATGGGAAATCCCGGAGTTGACAGTCACGAGGTAGGGAAATCCCACCGGCAGTCAGAGAGCGCACGCGCAGTACGAGAGCACATGCACAGTAAGAGAGCGCACTCACCCGGGCTCGGGTTCGTAAAATGAAAATGGTTCTTCAGACAAGGCAAACAAAATTGTAAACCCCGGGTTCGTATCACGAAAAGTTTGTATGAAGGGGCATTCGTAAGACAAGGTATCACTGTATCTTTTTGTAGGTGAGGTCTCCAGAACTCAACTTCAGAATGTTTATTATATATTATTGTAGTTTAATCCTTCCATCTGTCGTATATTTATATAGTCATGCATATAAACAAATATAAATGATTTTTGCTAAATAAATAAAAGTCTATCTTTTAATCTCCCCACTTATTAAAATGTTGGATTAGGACTAGTAGGACCAGATACAACTGATCCTTCGCCATGGAACTCACTACATGACTTTCATTCCCTCTCAGTCCAATATAATTTCTCACTGGGTTGTGAGAAAAAATGAGAAAGGAAAATGTGATGTACATTGTTTGAGCTCTTGGAAGGAAAGCAGGATGTAAAATTGGACCTATAAATTGAAAACACATAAATGAAGTTATTTTTAATATTGAGATAGGCAAGAACAAGGAAAATTTGTGTGTGCCAAGATGTGTTAAGGCTTAGGGGCAGAGCTAATAAAAAAAGTTTGACTTACAGTTTCTGCTTGGTTTCAGCAGTGTAGATGTCTTTAAGTCATTTTCTGGGTGAGAGCACTTCCACACAAGGTCTTTCCATCACCCCAGAACCAGCTTCAGATCTTACACTGTTGCCTGCATTCACCAGCTGAGCTGGCTTATTTCTGGTTCAGTGGTGGTATATCCAAAATTGCACCAAAAGAAGTAATCTTTTTTGCTTTGCAGAGTTTGTGGGTGGCCTGTTTTTGCATTGGTAGGACTCATTGGGCTTCTGAGCTTCAGCTGATGTATGTTTCTGTTCACAGGATTTTAAAAGAGAAAGTTCTCTCAATAGCTTCCAAGTCCCACTCAACATGCATTCAGATGGTGGGTGAGTGTGATTCAAATGCATATTGTTTTGCTTGTTTCACCTTAAAATACAACTCACATGAGCAGTTTTGACTGCAAACACTTGCAAATGTTATTTCAGACAGAGATTTTCAAATATCCTCATTTTTGAGGATGGAATGGGAGATAGCAATTATTTTTCTTTTTGTTAGAGTTGGGTAAGAGGTAAAGGATTCTGGATTGCTTCGAATTTTCTTTCCTTTAAGAGTCCTCCTCTTGATGTCTATCTGAAGATATTGTTTTGTCTCTTTGCAGCAACGTTATAACCATTATAGTACTGTACTTGAAAATTTGTAGTACATTGCTCAGTAGAAGTCTTCTCAGTGCAACAAAGTAAAGGAATGACAGCTTGGCAGCTATTATTTTTGGACAAATAATAAGAAAGGTCAGAATCCAGATGAGTGGTTTTTGCACTCTCCTTTTGCTAGCTGGAGGAATAGCACTGATTGGCTCATGATGTTGTCTCCTTGTTCTCTTTATTTTTGTGTCAGCAAAATTGAAGGCAGTCAGACTGGCTTCAAGCTTTTTAGTGAGAAATTGGCAGCATTGTGCTGGGGAAGTTAATTGATTGTTGAAATTTATAATTAAATACTTACATTAGGAATGGCATTGGGTATAATCCAAAATATACTTACTAAAAGCATGGAGTTGTTGATTCTCTCTGACCTTGGTTCTTTGCTTGCACACATTTCCTTATCCAACTGGTTTATATTGGTGTGGGTAAGTGGGATTTGCTCCTTGTTTATAATAGCATGGTCTGCCAATGTTAGAGGCACTGTGATTTTTAAAAAACAGTTCCATCAACATCTCCCAAGACAGAATAGATCAATTTAGTAACTGATGTTGGAATTTTCCCAACTTTCAATGGGAAGGTTTAGGAATGCCTCCAGGGCAACCATAGGCTAGTTGCACACAGCAGAAAGTATAGTTTCTGAGAAAAATCTCCATCTTCAAGCACAGACACTTGCATCTTGTCATTGGAAGAGGAGGACACTCCTCTTGATCACAGCTAAGTGGTGATCATTAAAAAGTACATTAAGAAGTCAGAGAACAATGGTATTTTAAATGAAATTAGATTCTCACCTTAGTGTTTACTACAGATTAAGAACAGTTAAAGAAACTATTGGAAAAGAAACTAATTAAAAGTAATTTTATTTTCCAGTAAGTAATAATTATAATAGTATGATTAGTTTTTATATTTGTTAACCAATTTGTAAGATTTATCAATTAATAAATAGTAAATGGAATTATAGTACCAGAAATAGCACATTTTTCGGACTATAAGACGCATTGGAGTATAAGATGCACCAAGACTGAAGAGGTAAACAAGAAAAAAAAGTTTTTGCCTTCCCTGGCTTCCCTGCACATGGGCCTGTTTTTCACAAAACCGGGAAGCACAGAGGCTTTGAAAGGCCTGCAGAGTGGTCTTGGGAGCTGAGGAGGGCAAAAATGCCCCCATTTTGTGAAAAACAGACCTGTTTTTTGCCCCCTATCCCCTCCATAATGTTTCTGCCCTCGTCAGCTCCCAAGAGCACTCTGCAGGTCTGCCAAACCCTCTGTGCACCCCATTTTTGGGAAAAACGGTCCTGGTTTTAGTGAAAACTAGATTCGTGGGGCGTTTTTTTGGGTGCCATAAATGGCTGTATTTGGTATATAAGACGCACCAACATTTCCATTCTCTTTTGGTGTGGGTGCATCTTATACTCTGAAAAATACGGTATGTATTATTTGATTGGAACATATAAAGTGTTAGGATCATGCGTTCATTTGTTATGTTTAAATGTAATGCCAAGATGAAATGATTGGATCAGAAATGCAGCCCTAGAAAGGTAATTTCCAATTAGGACTACAATCTTGTACAGCTCCTTGAATATACAAAAATGTGCAGAAATGGAAAGGTGGATCTGCTGTGCTTAACTTGTAAATGCACATTATGTTTGATAAGGGTTATACAGGCTATAAATATACAGATAATAAATTTGATTATTAATAAAAGGCAAAATAAAATGGAAACTTAAAAAATGGAAACAAGTAAAATTTGGGTAAAAATGTAGGCCCAGTTTAAAAAATAAAACTTCAACATATGCCTAAAAGATCCTGGTGGTGTAATTGTTCACAAAGTTTATCATTTAGTTATTGCTAATTTTCTTTTTTCTGTTGCAGTCCCCAATGTAACATTGTTCAAAAGTAAGAATCCTTATTGTGGTATTTTTCTGGAGTATCTTTTCAAAATATTCAGGGAGCCGTAGGCAGGAAGAAAAAAGGCACAAATGCCTTTCTGTCCTTGCAGCTATTAAATAGGCCTCAAGTACCTTTCCCAATGTATAAGTGTGACAGGTAATTAAGACTGAAAAAGGTTGATCATCTTTCAGTATAGAATAACCTCTCTGCTAACATGCCTATTTACCTAAAGGCTGGGAAGCACTAGCCCATGTATGTGCTGTTCCTACTTGAATTAGCTGATCTTCTGTTGTCTGGCTAAAATACAAAAACTGCTGGCTCTTCTGGAAACATCAATTTTGGAGTTTTTTTTCTTCTCTCCCTTTTGACCATGTGGGAATTGACGACTGGAATAGATTGTGTTGACTAACATCTTTTTAAGGCACTAAAACAGCAGAAGTGAGCAGAATGATACATTTTCCATCCTTGTACCCAAGCAAGATTTGAAGAGGGAATATACAATACACTAGGACCGTGATGGTGAACCTTTTTTCCCTCAGGTGCCGAAAGCTTGTGTGCACACACTATTGCGCCATCACAAGTGCCCACACCCACAATTCAAGGCCTGGGGAGGGCAAAAATTGCCTCCCCTGCCCCCAGGAGGCCCTCTGGAGGCCAGAAACAGCCTGTTTCCCAGCTTCTGGTGGGCCTGGTAGGCCCGTTTTTCACTCTTCCCAGGTTCCAGAGGCTTCCCTGCAGCCTGGGGAGGGCAAAAACACCCTCCCCCATCCCCCAGAGACCCTCCAGAAGCCAAAAATACCCTCCCAGAGCTTCCATGTGAGCCGAAAATTAGCTGTCTGGTGCGCACATGTGTGCTGGAGCTGAGCTAGGGCAACGGCTTGTGTGCCAGCAGATATGGCTCTGCGTGCCACCTGTGGCAATCCGTGCCATAGGTTCACCATCACCGCACTAGGAATTTATAATAGGGCTGTGATGTAAAAAGCAGTAGATAGTTATTCCAGAGTTAAAACTCTATGGCACAATAGCAAGTATATCGCTATAGCAATCTTATAACAGCCATGGTGATGAAATTGTTAGGATGCAGTATTGGGGGCTAACTCTGCCAACTGCCAGCAGTTTGATCCTGACTGATTCAAAATTGACTCAGCATTCCATCCTTTAAAGATCGGTAAAATGACCCAGATTGTTGGGGCAATATGCTGACTCGATAAACCATTTAGAGATGACTGTAAAGCACTATGATATATAAGTCTGAGTTCTATTGCTATTATCAGCTTTTTAACTACAGTATTGTAAAATTGAAATGCTTTTCATTCATTCTTGAATTCACTGAAAAAACAATTCCTGCATAAAATTTGTAGAATCTATTGCTGACCCTAATCCTCTCTGTTGCATTTGTTTATGGTCATCTGATTTTTCTGCTTAATACACCTTGACACTTGGCTTAAATTTGTCAGAATAACAAATAAGCATTTCTTAAGGCTTTTTCCCTTGTAGTCTAGGGACAAGTTAAAGGCAGCATCATGTGAACAAATCTTTTTTTTAAAAATTGACATTTTATTACCACAGTTGAAAACAAATAGGGATAGGTCAGAAGATCCACTTGGATATGTTTTATGTTCTTTTCCTGTTTCTATTAATTTATGTTTGTTTATGTTTATGTTTATTTAGATTTGTATGCCGCCCCTCTCCGCAGACTCGGGGCGGCTCACAACAAAGTGAAAAAACAGTTTACAACAAATCTAAATTTCTACTAAAAACATTTAAAAGACCCCATTTTCTAAACACACATACATACACACATACCATTCATAAATTGTATATGCCCGGGGGAGATGTCTCAGTTCCCCCATGCCTGACGACACAGGTGGGTCTTAAGGAGCTTACGAAAGGCAAGGAGAGTAGGGGCAGTTCTAATCTCCGGGGGGAGTTGGTTCCAGAGGGCCGGGGCCGCCACAGAGAAGGCTCTTCCCCTGGGGCCCGCCAACCGACATTGTTTAGTTGACGGGACCCGGAGAAGGCCCACTCTGTGGGACCTAATCGGTCGCTGGGATTTGTGCGGCAGCAGGCGGTCTCGGAGATATTCTGGTCCAGTGCCATGAAGGGCTTTAAAGGTCATAACCAACACTTTGAATTGTGACCGGAAGTTGATCAGCAACCAATGCAGACTGCGGAGTGTTGGTGAAACATGGGCATACCTAGGTAGGCCCACGACTGCTCTCGCAGCTGCATTTAGTGAGAAACTTTACAGGTGAACTTCTCAGGTTCTTGATTTTGCTTTAAGAGGGATATGTTATGGATAAGGGGATGATTAAAAAAATGATGGCTACAGTGCACTTCCAAAAATCCTGTGTTATGTTGACCATATGAACAGCTGCAAAAAAGGAAATTCTATCATTCTTACTATTTTATTTATTACCAGACTTATTTAGCAGCTCATCTCATTCTGGCAGTTTATAAGCAATTAGTAGCAATTAAAGCATATCACAGTATAAAAATAACAAACATATAACAAAAAAACCCCTATAAACATGGAAGAGCCATGTTTTCAAAGGTGTACCATCCCATCCCATTCCACACCACATCACACTATACCACCTGTTAGGTAACAGATTATCATAGGAAGGTAAGTTCTCTTTAACTAGAGCTCTTTAGACACAATGCATGATCAAAGATGTTAGTGATGTTGTAATAAATCATTAACCAAATAGGAGATTAGATTAGAGAATATCTAATATCCCTTCCAACTCTGATTTTGTGATGTAAAAGATAAGTGTAATGTACGTACATTTCTGTAGAGAGTACTATTTATTTATTTAGCATTTGGCAAATACATGAACTTATAGTAGATCAAATGTTAACTTATATAGATCAAATGTCCACCCAGCCATTCAAGAACAGGGTGGTCTATGCTGAAAAAAATCAGACATTTAGTTGGTGTAAACTCTTGATGGACATTCGGACCCAATGTGGATATTTTGTCACACTGAGGGAGGGATAGAGACAAGACACCAGAGGGTACTGTAATATTTTGTGAGAGTTTTCAGAGCCTTTTTGCATGCAGATTCTTAGAAGATTTGTGCTATATCCTAGCTTTTCTCCTTATTTATAAAGTTGACAGATGCAATGCTAGTAATATCTTTTCCTCTCCCTGCTCTTTATAAGGTCTATCATTTTAAATTATACAAATTATACAAATGCTGCATTACTTCTAATTGATTAAAGTGATTGTCTTATTTAAACAAATTGAACAACTAGGAAAGGAGGGATTGTGATGTCACATATGATAGCCAATGAACATTTTACAAAGCAGATGTCTATTGCAAAGTGGTAGAACCAATTTTTTCAAAGCTCAACCTTAGAGAAAGAAATAGGTATGTTTTCTAAACATGATTTATTTCTAAAATAATTCTCCAGTACTGCTTATTTTTTTATAAACTTAATATTTTTGACTTATTGGATGAACTGTTTTCTAATCAGGACCATCAATTTAGAATTTAAAGGTTTTTTGTTATGCTCATTGTTACTCTAAATGTTATATTTTCACAAACTTAAATTATGAGAAATACATGAACATTTAATTTTTATGTTTTTTCCCCTGTCAATCTTGTTATTTCTAGAGTTATACATAGTGTTAAAAATTAGAATTATTTAATTTCAGACCAATTATTTCTCCTATAACAGTGATGGCGAACCTTTTTTCCCTCGAGTGCTGAAAAAGCATAGGCATGCACTATTGCATATGTGCGAGTACCCACATTCATAATTCAATGCCTCGGGGGGGTGAAAACAGCTTCCCACACCCCTTGGAGGCCCTCGGGAGACTGGAAACGGACTGTTTCCCAACTTCTGGTAGGCCCAGTAGGTTCACGTTTCACCCTCCCCAGGCTGCAAAGGCTTCCCTGGAGCTGGGGGAGGGTAAAAATGCCCTCCCCCATCCCCCCAGAGACTCTCTGGAAGCCGAAACTTCCCTCCCAGAGCATCTGCATGAGACAAAAATCTGCAGGACAGCACGCAAATGCACGTTGGATCTCAGCTAGTGCAATAGCTCGCGTGCCAGCAAATATGGCTCTGCGTGCCACCTGTGGCACTCGTGCCATAGGTTCGCCATCACTGTTCTATAATATGCCTTTTTAATATTGGATTTGGTATTGTTAACTCTTTGTACACTATGTAGTCAAAAAAATAAACTGATACTAAAAGCAAAAATCATCCTCATGTTTTCCTATCAGTTATCCAGATTGTTCAGTATCAAGTAAATTATCAGCAAATTCTGACACTGTTCATTCTTTTCAATGTATTAAAACATCATTTTATTCCTCTATCCTGGTACTTCTTGAGCTCTCAGCGGCTTTCGATACCATCAACCATGGTATCCTTTCTGTGCTGATAGGAGGGGTTGGGAGTGGGAGGCACTATTCTGCGGTGCTTTTCCTGTCCGGTTGGTCATGATCAGTGTTTGTGGGGAGGCAGAGATTGGCCCCTAGGCCACTCTTTTGTGGGGTGTCTCAAGTGGCGGTTCTTTTCCCCCTACTGTTTAACATCTTCATGAAACCACTGAGTGAGATCATCCATCGACATGGAGTGAGTTTCCATCAGTATGCTGATGACACCCAGTTGTACATTTCCACCCTGTGCCAATTCAGTGAAGCAATTGAAGTGATGTGTTAGTGCCTGAGGCTGTGAGGGTCTGGATGAGTACCAACAGGCTCAGGCTCAATCCTAGTATGATAGAGTGGCTGTGGGTTTTGCCTCCCAAGGACTATTCCACCTGTCCATCCATCACTCCGGGGGGAGGGGAACCATGACCCCCTCAGAGCAGGTCCGCAACTTGGGAGTCCTCCTAGATCCACAGCTGAAGTTAGAGCAATATTTCTCAGCTGTGGCTAGGACTTAGTGCGCCAGTTGCAGCCCTATTTGGATAGTGAGTTTCTTCTCATAGCCACTCACGCCCTCATCACCTCTAGGCTTGATTACTGCAAGGCTCTCCACTTGGGGCTACCCTTAAAGAACGTTCGGAGATGGCTGCACAAACCATTATGGGGGTACCCAGATACTCCCATATTAGTCCAGCACTCTACGAGCTGCAGTGGCTTCCAATTAGTCTCCAAATGCAATTTAAGGCATTGGTTATTATCTATAAAACCCTACATGGCTTAGGACCAGATTACTTATAGGACCGTCTTCTGCCTCACATGTGTAGTGATTGATTAGATCGCACAGAGTTGGCCTTCTCTAGGTCTGGTCGGTCAAGGAAGGGCCTTCTCTGGAACCAACTTCGCCCATAGATTCATACCACTCCCGCTCTCCTGGACTTCGGAAAGGCTTTGAAAACACACTTATGCCAGCAGGCCTGGGGTCGTTGAGCAATGTTATACTGCTCCTGCCAGTAATATGAATGATGGTTGGTTGGTTGTATGTTTGTTTTATATCGGGTTTTAAATTTTGTATATGTTTCATAATATATGTATATGGAATATTGTAATTTTTGAAGTTATTTTATTGCTGTACGCTACCCTGCGTCCATCAGGAGAGGGGTGGCTTATAAATTTGATAAATAAATAAATTTCTGAATCTCATTATGAATAGATGTCTAATAAATAAATAAATAAAAATAGACCAGTTCGCTACGGTCCAATTTGAAGATACTAATGCCCTCTAATTTAAATGTTTTATCTGGTAAACAAAGTGCCTCAGAAAATAATGTCTAAAGTACATATTTTTTTCATACTTGTACAAGCTTATCCCACTCCACCCCACTACATACATACACACAAACCTACACTGGCAATTGAGACATGTATCTTTTCTCTTTGGCTTTCTTTCCCTTCCTCTTTTTTCCTTCCATTTAGCTACAGTGCTAAACCTTTCAGTTTTTTTGCTTTTACGAACATCTCTGTTATACTGAAACCAGCAAAGACTCTTTTTTCCTCTAAAACATCTAAAAAAACAACCTGAAGAAAATTCCTCTTATATGTTGAACATGCATTTAGGAGGTTTAAGTAAGCATTAAATATATTGAAATATTGGCCTTCCAATCTCAATCCTGAGAGGCAAGATGGACTTATACATAGTAGTGTAATTCTATTACTGATTGAGATTGGACCAATAGAAACAAGAAACAAAATGAGGCAAAGTTTTATTATGCAGATGTTGATTTACTTAATAATCAGAAGTATGATGAGCTGCCTCTACCAACTGTATAAAATAAAATTTAAATAAATGAGCGCAGACAGTTTTCTAAACAAGATAAGAATATTTTTCTTCCAATAAACAGAATTGTTTTCAAAATAGTTTGACTAGATGGCTATTTCCTAATCTGATATTTACAACAGTTGTGTTAATCATAACACAATTTGCACATACCCGTTTTTCATTATTATGGAATTTTTGTTTATAGTCATTGTCTTATAACCACAATTCAGCCCAAAATTATTTTACTAAGTGAGACATTTGTTAAGTGAGCTTTGCCCCATTTTATGACCTTTCTTGTCACAGTTACTTAAATTAGTAACATGGTTGTTAAGTGAATCTGGGTTCTGCATTAAATTTGCTTGTCAGAAGGTTGCAAAAGCAGATACTACAACCATCATAAATATAGATGTCAAACATCTGAATTTTGATCAAATGACTAAGGCATCAAGATGTTGACTTAGTGTATGTATCATATTGCAGAAAGAACATACAAATATCTGGGAGACTGTTTCTATTTTCACCAACAGATGGGGCAAAGTCTTTGTTGTGTAGAGATCGCTCTTCTATTTAATTATGTAACTATACTAACTTTTTCCAGGAGATGTATGTTTTAATGTGGATTATAAATGCTATATTGTTTACTTAGAAACAAGGTAACTCAACATAGTCTAATTTTGCAGACTTTTAAGTTTTCATAAACAATTCTGTATTATTCTGAGCGATAACAGATACCAACAAATAACCAGTGCACCACTGATTTCAATTCACTATGTCATTCTTTTTTATTCTTTTTTATATTCTTTTTATTTATTTTTTATTATGTTTTTATTATTGCTGTGAGCTGCCCCGAGTCAACGGAGAGGGGCGGCATACAAATCTAATAAATAATAATAATAATAATAATAATAATAATAATAATAATTCTTATTTGTCTAAACAAAATACAAAGGGGGAGGGAGATTTAATATACCGTATATACTCGAGTATAAGCCGAGTTTTTCAGCCCAAAAAATGGGCTGAAAAACACAACCTCGGCTTATACTCGGGTCATTGACAAAGTCACCACATGAGGGCGCCATTGCTTGAGCCAGAGCGAGGAGGCACCAGCTTTTGTCCCCTCTCGCACACCGTAGTTCCTCTCCCTGGCTCAAGCAAAGGAGGCAGACATTTTCTCCAACCGAGAGGGGAAAAAAGCAATGGGAAGCCGGTGAGGTCGGTGTGTGTGTGTGTGTGTGTGTGCATGCCCCCCTCTCCCCCCCACCGTGAAAAAAACCAGTTACCTCTTGCTGAAACCCAGAGGCTTTTTTTTTTAACTCCCTGTGTGTATTTGTCAACAGGTTTACAGTAACTATTCCTTGCTCTTTCTGCATTGCCCTTAGTTGGATTAAAAAGGCCCCCTGCTGTCAGATTCTCCTCCCCCTCCTTTGAAAGGATTTAAACTGTTTAAAAAATGGTATTTTGTGGTAGTTGCTGTCCTTGCTTGGATAGGATCTAATAATGTGTTATGAGGCAGAGCTAGACAGGAATTCTTTTTCTATCTATCTATCTATCTATCTATCTATCTATCTATCTATTTTTCTATCTGTCTGTCTGTCTATCTATCTATTTTTCTATCTATCTATTTTTCTTTCTTTCTTTCTATCTATCTATCTATCTATCTGTATCTATTTCTATCTATCTATCTATCTATCTGTATCTATTTCTATCTATCTATCTATCTATTTTTCTCTCTTTCTATCTATCTATTTTTCTATCTATCTATTTTTCTTTCTATCTATCTATCTATCTATCTGTATCTATTTCTATCTATCTATCTATTTTTCTATCTGTCTGTCTGTCTGTCTGTCTGTCTATCTTTCTATCTATATCTATCTATCTATCTATCTATTTGGTTTTCTATGCTGATAACCTCACAGCAGCTAATGCTGAAGCTCTTCTTTGAATACACTTATTTATTTATTTATTTATTTGTTTGTTTGTTTGTTTATTTAATTGGATTTGTATGCCATCCCTCTCCAAGGACTCAGGGTGGCTCACAGCATATATAAAAACAGAACAATAATGTAAATCCAATTAATGATGAGAAGGAATCCAGTTTTGAAGGATTTTAACTCTTAGGTTTTAGCTTTGTTGCTGATCGAGCTACTTTTTTTACTTTTTAATTTATTGTTAATATTGTTAATTTGTTTACCCTCTTTTAAATTTACAGAGCTAGTTTACTGGTTTTCTTTAAAATAAATATTCTAAAACATGTCTCAATTAATGTAATTTTATTGTTTTCCATTTTTATAAGTTACCAGTAGCCACTGCATTTTCTAACCTCGGCTTATACTCGGGTCAATACGTTTTCCCAGTTTTTGTGGCAAAAATTGGTGCCTCGGCTTATACTCGGGTCGGCTTATACTCGAGTATATACGGTACTTTATATATAAGGTAAGAATTTTTCACAGATGATAAAATATACCTACTGTTGAAATCACAAACAAAAGCGTGCCAGGATAATTTTCTGAAAAAGTGAAACTGTGGCTGAACTTTGACTGGAAAAATCCACAGGTTCAGGTTACTAATTGTTTACCACTGTTTTCTGTTTTTTGTATATGTTGTGAGCCACCCTGAATCCTCAGAGAGGTGCGGCATACAAATCCAATTAAATCTTAAAATCTAAATCTTAATCATAGAGGCTTACTAGGTTACTAAGTCACTTTCTCTCAGCCTAATTTATTTCCCAAGATTAGGAAAAAACCTGGAGAAAGAAGTATTCTGTATGCTATTGTGAGCTTCCAGAGAAATGATGGACTTAAATTTAAATGTGGTAGTCCTCAATTTTCAACAGTTCATTAGTGACCATTTGAAGTTGCAATGGCATTGAAAAAAGTGACTTACGACATTTTCACACTTATAACTATAGCAGCATCCCCATGGTTATGTGATGAAAATTCAGATGCTTGACAATTGACTCACATTTATGAAAGTTGCAGTGTCTGGGGTCATGTAATTCTTTTGTAACCACCTGACAAGCAAAGTCAATGTGCAAGCCAGAGTCTTGGCTCAATTGTGGTTATAAGCTGAGGATTACCTATAAACAAAAAATCCATAAAAATGGAAAGGGGGTATGTGCAAATTGTCCTATGATTAATGCAACTGTTGTAAATATGAGATTAGGAAATAGTCATCTAGCCAAGATGACTAGTTATATGTCAACATATGTTGAAATGGTCATAAACTGTATATTACTAGTTGTTGTTCTTAATGAGGATATGTAGCTTCTTTTTTTTTTAAAAAACCCTAACATTAGAATTTTTAAAAACTAGAAAAATAAATACCAAGGAAAACTAATATTTAAGATAAAAAAGAAAAAGAAAGAAGAAAAAAGCAAAGCCAAAAGTACAGTACAAACAAAAGAAGGAAAGAAAAAGAAATACAAAGAAATGACTTACAATTTTTATTACAAACAGTATAAATTTAAAATGATCTCTTACTCAAAGATTACACCACATTTGGGGTGCAGTTTCTATAACATTGCCTTTGAATGCATTGACAAATAACAGTACAGATTCACATAGTTATGTATGAAAAGATCTTAATAAATTACTGATGTATGTTGTTGTGGTATTAAAATTAGTTTACAGAAAGCTACTCATGTATATTTACCTTTTAGAAATGTAAATGATTTTCTGTATTTAACCTAATTCATTAAAATCTATGGGTGTTCCTTGTAAGTCTCTCTGGCTTACATTGTAAGTAATATACGATACACTTCTGAGAAAACTGCCGTTGTGGAATACCGCAAGAGAAAAACTGACAAAGGCACAAGTAGTCCTTGATGTACAGCCATTCATTTATTGACATTTAAAGTTACAAAAGCCCTGAAAAAGGGACTTATGACCTTTTTTTTTCACAGCTACAACCATTGCAGCTTCCACCTGATCAAAAATCAGATGTTTGGCAAACTGGGTTCATATTTATGAAGGTTCCAGGGTCATGTGGTCACCTTTTGCAATCTTCTGAAAAGCAGTCAATGGGGACCTTAACAACCATGTTACTAACTCAATTGACAAAGTCATAAAATGGGGAAAAACTCACTTAACAACCGTTGCTCTTAGCAACATAAATTCTGGGCTCGGTTGTTGTAAATCGAGGATAGCCTGTTTATGACAATTATGAAGAAGCATAAGGCTTTATTTCATTGGGAGTGAAAAGTTGTGTGACTAAAATACAGATTTTATGTAATGCTTGGGTTTGTACACAGAAGTAGTTAAATGTCTGTTAATATCTATGATTATCTTTTGCATAATTTAATTTTTAAAGAAATAGTACGTTCATGAAAGTAAAAGGTACTTTTCTGTTATCTCCCAAAAAACAAAATCAGAGTTCCTTGTTCTTTCTCCACTTGCACCCACTGATATTTCTTTGTTCTTTACTAAAATTCATGAAAGGTTTTCAGAATGCCTACTGTGGTTAACTGATCCCATGTAGGATTTCATTCCTATTGAAATCTGCTTAGTGGGAGGCCAAACCTATGCAAATAGAGAGATTTCTCATAGGGCTAATGTCAGAGGATAAATTAGATTGTTTCCAGGACAAAGGATCTTTCAGGAAAAGATTTCCTTTGTTATTTGTGAGCACAAAACAATGTGTGGAATGATTTACTACATTATCAAAGATGCTTTTGGTGTGGGGGATTGTTTTCCTTAGCAAGGCCATCAGACATCTATAACTCTGTTTTGCAGAAGAATGATGAACCTTTTCATTAGCTAGTGCTGTTAATTTGTTTGGTTTTTTATTGTGCAAAAGTATGATATTTTGCCATTGTAAATGGAACTCAATGTACTGTGTTTTTAAACTGAAGAGTAATCCTTATTGAAATTACTTTATACAGGCACAATATAATCCAAAATCATAAAATAACCAAAGCTAAATATAGGATAGAATGTTTCAGCAAAGGCTGTTTTACTCAATCATCTCGTATCAAAATAGTTCTTAGAACTCATAATTATTGCAACTCATAAAATTGGCCAAAGTTTACGATTGGCAGATTCTTATAGAGCAGAAGGTTTGCATTTTTAAAAAAAATCTGTGTAACGTTGCTTCACTGTTTTCTACTTATCTGGCTTCCGGGTAGCTTTACAGATAGTCCTTGATTTATAACTACAATTGAGATGGGGGTTTACAAAGCTTTATAAAGATAGTGCAGCTTTAAGTAAAGAACACTGCCTTCAGAAAGAAGGAATAGAAGTAGGGAAATAGGAAATGTTTGTTGGAGAAGCTGACTTCAAAAAGAAGTCAGGAAGACACAAAAGGTCAGTGCAAGGAACTGGGAGAGAAGGAGGTAGATGAATGAAGAGCTTGCTGGGGCAGGCTAAGGGTTCCTGGGGCATGGCAAGGAGGCTTAGTGTCAAACAATTCAGGGACTACAAAGCAGGTGCAGGGCAGCCAAAAGAGTATAGATTGAGTGGAAGATTAGTGGGTGAGGGAGTTGAAGCACCCCTATAGTTGTAAGTGCAGGCGAGGTGCCAAGTGCCAAATTTTGATTGCATGACCACAGAGTTGCTTCATCAGCCATAATCAAGTTCATTTTTTCAGCATCATTATAACATTGAACTGTCATTGAAGAAATGGTTTTTAAGCCAAGGGCTATCTCAGAGGTGGATTCCTCCCAGTTCGAACCAGTTCTATGGAACCAGTAGTAATTTGGCGGCCTGGAATCGCTGGAACTGGCAGTGACGCAGGCCTGCTACACCCCCGAACCAGCTCTCTCAGTGGCACCGTCTTGGTTTTTGCTTCTGCGCATGCACAGAAACTGGGTTTTTAGTACTGCGCATATGCGCCAAGGCAAATCGTGTGCAGGGCATAAACTGGCAGTGAAGAAAAACAAGCCATCCCTGGACTATCTGCATTTTGTTATTTCAATTGCATTTTTCTTGATAAGGGAATTGGAGAAATTGTTCAAATTCTAAAACTGTAGAGATGTATATTTGTTTAATAAAAAAATATTTCAGGTAAAGTTTAATGAAAAAGCTGCATACTGTATTTATTTCATGAGGATATTTCTGTCTTCAGGGCTTTTATATTACATTACTTTTTCTCATGAATATCCAAAGCTGCTGAAAGGAAAATTGACCTCCTATTGATTGAAATGGGGATGTTCCGGCCACTGATTATTGAATTGCGAGAATATTTAAATATGAATCGGTGAGTATTATTTCTTGTCTTAAATTATGTTTCTGTCTGGCTTATTTTTTTCTTTTTGAAAAAGCATATGCCACATTTCAACATGAACAAGACAGAACTCATGTCTTATCACTAAGCATAGAGTAAAGAAAGCACTTTCAGCAGCACTCATGAAAGTAATGAATGTATGTGAAGCTTCTTTTGTTACAATTACAGTACTTGCATTTCATTCCCATTATTATTAATACACTGCATAAATTGTTATATGCTGTTCATTAATATGTCCCATTTTTGTCATGTTACTGACAATTCATCTACCATAGTTTGTAGGTTATGCCTATTGCAAAACAAAATCCTGTTAAAATGTCAAGCTCAGGTTGCAAATTTAGCCCTTTTCCTCCTACCTTTAAAAATCAATAGACTTGTATTAATCTTTTCTAAGTCTTATAAGTTAGAGACACTTGCTCCATATTTTCATTATTTCAGGCCTGATGATAATTAATTCCCATTTTGTCAATTTCAGTTCTTGCATCAGACCTTAATAGTATTTAATATTAGTATTTAATAGTGTTTAATATTAAATTTGAAAAAGAAATTAGACATCTTAAAAGGCTATTATGAATAAACATATAGACTCAAAAGATATTGTGCATTTGTAGTGTACTAATTCTATATTCTCCAAGCTTTAACTACTTCTGATACACATTTTTCTTGCATATGTTATTACTCAACAGCTTTAATTTCATTTATAAATGCAGTTCCACTTGAAAGTGTTCAGAATTGTAGATAAATATTTAAATGCTGTTTAGTGTTTTAGTATAATTTATTACTTTGGCACAGCTGTCTATATTTGCTTCCATCCTAGAAATGCACATTATCTTTCTTTTGAATCATTTAATGCCATTCTTCAATGTAACTATTTTAGAATAATCTACACATTTTACTTTCTACTTTCTATCATAACAAATAGAAGTAAACAGTCTGTTAAAAACAACCTCAACAATTTGTACTTAAAAAGCATTTTGTGTAAAAAGACATCAATAATTAAAATCTTATAACGAAATAATTTTACTAATAGAACATCACCTTATTTACTTACGTTTTCTCTCCAGACAGTATTTATTTAATTTCTGGTATTAATTTTTGGGTTGTATTCACCTGCTTGAATTAAAATGCACTTGATCTTTGGGCTGCCTATTTAGATTTCTGTGCAAAAACTTTTAGTGAAACCATTTTTTAAAAATAAAAAAATTCTTTTATTTAAACAAACATTAAAAACTGGTTATGACCATCCTGTTTGGTCATTTTTTTTACATAATGTTTACATAAAAATAAATATCATTATTGCTCAATATACATTGTTTTTTGATCTTACATATGTATCCCTCATCATTGTTTATTTACATATCCAAACCTTATTTACTTTCCCTTTTTCCAATCTTTAATCTCTACTTCTCTGACCGTTGTTTCCTTTCTATCCATTGATAAAATTTATCTCATATTTCAAAGTATTTCATCTCCCCCTTGTCTTTGATCTCCAGTGTTAGTCTATCCATTTCTGCAAGTATCAATATTTTTTTCCATTATTTCTTCTTCCAATTGAGTTTTTTCATTTCCAGTATTGTGCATAGATCACTCTTGCTGCAGTTGTTATATGTAGAGTTAAATATATCTGTTCATATTTCTCATTAATGATTCCTAGTAAAAACAATTCTGGTTTCATATCTATGTCCTTATTTAGTATCTCTTCTAGTAACGTCTTAACCTGATTCCAAATTCCCTTTCTTTTTTACACAACCACCACATATGATAGTAAGAACTTTTCGCTATTTTACATTTCCAACATTGTGCTGCAAGTTTTTTATCCATTTTCACTAATCCTATTGGCAGGATGTGTCACCTGTAGAACATTTTATATAGATTTTCTTTCTAGGCTGTAGCCAAGGACAATTTTCTATTCTTATCCCATAACTCTTGCCATTTATCCAAATTAATATTATACCCAAAATTTTGAGCCCAAATAACCATCGTTTCTTTGACTTGTTCTTCAATTTCCAGTAGTTTTGATTGTAGATGTAAGTTTCATGAAATCATCTTATAATACTGATAACTTCCTAAATCTTGAAAGAGAACAAAAATATATGGTAGGCTAAAATCCCAGTTTTTATATATAACATGAAAATGCTTTTTTAATGATCAGCAAACAATCCTGAGTTTCTGAACATTGGTGTGTTTTTTTTACAAATTTTACAAAATTTTAAGTGAAATATTTAAGAATATCTTTTCACAAACTTGCACACAGTTAACAACACCTGTTGTTAACTTAGCTGTTCTTCTCTCATAATATCCATTCAATTTATATCACCAATACTGATTGAAATTGTTTTTGGAGAAAGGAGGAAAACACCACAAAACAGTATCTCAACTCCCAACCCGTAAAGCTGGTCCAAAAGAATACTACTGTAATACAGTGATCCCCCGTTTATTGCGTCCCCAACCATTGCGAACAGGGTACTTCGCTATTTTTCAACCCGGAAGTCAAAAATACCATCTACGCATGCGTGCCGGGCACGCATGCGTAGATGGCAGCGGCTTCCCTGGGTCTTCCCCCTCTTGCTGGCGTCAGCGAGGAGTTTCCCCACCGCCCACGCAAACTCCTCGCTGCCGCCCGCCCTTCGCCCGCCCACGCCGTTCATTCTCGCCGCTTTTGAGCTGAGTCCGGGAGCGAATTCGCTCCCAGACTCAGCTCAAAAGCGCCGATAGCAAGCGGCAAGGAACGGCTTGTCTCGGCGCTTTCGAGCTGAGTCCGGTCAGCTCGAAAGCGCCGAGACAAGCCGTTCCTTGCCGCTTGCTATCGGCGGTTTTGAGCTGAGTCCGGAAGCGAATTCGCTTCCGGACTCAGCTCAAAACCGCCGATAGCAAGCGGCAAGGAACGGCTTGTCTCGGCGCTTTCGAGCTGAGTCCGGTCAGCTCGAAAGCGCCGAGACAAGCCGTTCCTTGCCGCTTGCTATCGGCGGTTTTGAGCTGAGTCCGGAAGCGAATTCGCTCCCGGACTCAGCTCGAAAGCGCCGAGAGCCAGCGCCCCCCGGACCCCCAACCCGGGTTTGGGGGGCTGCTAGGAAGCCCTCCATGCCGGCGGCAAACAGCCGCCCCGCCCCCAATCTTCGGCTCCTCGCTAGCGCTGTGGGAGTAAAAACGCCATCTGCACATGCGCAGATGGTGTTTTTACTTCCGCAGCGCTACTTCGCGAAAACCCGCTCGTTGCGGGGGGTCCTGGAACGGAACCCTCGCAACGAGCGGGGGTCTACTGTAGTATGGAAGGCTGCTGAGAAATTTATGTTGACAAGAATGGATATACCATTCATGTCAACATTTCAAAGATCAACTTCAAATATGACCACTACTGTCCCACTATTATACTTTTTCCTGATCCAGATGCAGATAATCCACTTTTTTCAAGGCCCTCTGAAACTACATACCTACTACTTTCTAAAAATTCCCCTAAAAAGGAAAGATTGGACACTGGATGAAAATTATCTAGTAATATATCCTCTATCTTTTTTCTAACTCCTTGCTCAGTGCTGAACAGTTTGCTATGTATTTCATTAATTCCAATGGATGTCTTAGTTTCGTTGTATATTACCTTTCTTGCATTTAGCAAGAATGCAGTCATCTCCCTATTATTGCAAAGTATTCTATAATTCAAGCCTATTCATATTATAATATGTTTTCTTTAAAAAGTCACATGTAAAAGAATCTGCCTTTCCACATTCATACTTTCAGTGACTTTCTGAAGAACAAAAATAACTTTTATTATAACTTTACATTTTATTCACTGTCACCTTTCATACCCTGGAGTCACATGTTAGACACATTTCCTGGAATGCTAGATTTTATGTGACAATAGGAATGAAGTAAACGAAAAATTCATTCATGCATACAAACATATACATGCAAAATGTAAGAATATAACTTGTGTCTGGCTGGATTAGACTTCTCACTCATCTAGTCTGTTCTCACAGTGGCCAACCAACTGCTCAAAGAAGTGCACTAGTTTCCCAACAGGCTTCTTTACTTTAACCCCAAGAACAAATTTGTTATTGTTATTAATTGCAAAGTCATGTTCAACCCATCATTACCCCATAGACTACATTCATCCAGACTTTCCTGTCCTCTACCATTTCTGTCCTCTACCGTTCATTTAAGCTCATGCCAACTATTTCAGTGACTCCATCCAGCCACCTCATTCTCTGTGGTCCCCTTCTTCTTTTGCCCTCAATCTTTCCCAGCATTAGGCTCTTCTCTAGTGAGTCCTTTCTTTGCATTAGGTGGCTGAAGTATTTGAGTTTCATCTTCAGGATCTGGCCTTCTAAAGAGCAGTCAGGGTTCATCTCATCTAGGACTGACCCGTTTGATCGCCTTGCAATTTAAGGGATTTGCAAATGTGTATGATCAAATAATTTTTAAAAAAAAAATTACATGCCTGGAATGTATTCAATCTCTTTTCCCTATTTTATTAATCTATTAAACTCTACAAATATGTGATCCTCTGAAGAAAATGATAGAACTGTATATTTTTGATTATGTGCAATAATTACATTATTTTTTTCTCTCCTTTGTTAAGGTTAAAGCAACGGAGTTTTATGTAAGACATGGATAGATGCAAACATGTTGGGCGGCTAAGACTTGCCCAGGATCATTCCATTCTGAACCCCCAGAAGTGGTACTGCATGGACTGTAACACCACAGAATCCATTTGGGCTTGCCTAAAATGTTCCCATGTGGCATGTGGAAGGTATATTGAGGACCATGCACTTAAACACTTTGAAGAGACCAGACATCCTTTGGCTATGGAAGTAAATGATCTGTATGTATTTTGCTATCTTTGTGAAGACTATGTATTGAATGATAATCCCGAGGGTGACCTGAAATTACTGAGGAGTTCTTTGTCTGCAGTTAGAAGTCAGAAGCATGATCCTTCTGCTAGAAGTGGTAGGACATTGCGGTCAATGGCTTTGGGGGAGGATGTTTGCAACCATCAAAGAGCCCCTCAGGGACAACCTCAGATGCTTACAGCTCTCTGGTATAGACGGCAGTCGTTGCTTGCAAAAGCGTTGCGAACATGGTTTGATAAAAGTTCTAGAGGCCAACAAAAATTAGAACAAAAAAAGCAAATGGAAGAATTGGAGAGGAAAAAGGAAGTGGCCAGGCAGCGACGTCAAGAGATGAAACGGAGATTGTTAGAGGAGCTGGCAAACACTCCTCCAAGAAAAAGTGCCAGGCTTTTATCGCACATTCATAGAGAGAACCTGATTCCTCGGAAGTTCAGAGATATGGAAGCTAGTTCCCCTACCTCAAGACAAGTGCAGAGTAGCAAATTCAAACAATTCTATTCTATCCGGCGCAAACCTCTTATGACTCCTGGTGTGACTGGACTAAAGAATTTAGGAAATACGTGCTATATGAACTCTATCCTTCAAGTATTAAGTCACCTCCAGAAATTTAGAGAATGTTTCTTGACGCTGGACCTTTGTGAAACTGAAGAACTCTTAGCTAAGACTGTAATAGGAAAATCTAGAATATCTGGAAAGCTAGTCACTGGATCTACTCCAACGGAGTCGGGCAGAAATGATCAACTGAGTTCATTTGGCAGGCAAAGCCTATCTGTTGGTTTAAATGGTGGGTCCTCAATAAGCAAAAGTTTAGAACTAATACAGCCCAAGGAACCAAGTTCAAAGCACATCTCTCTCTGTCATGAACTGCACACACTCTTCCGAGTTATGTGGTCTGGGAAGTGGGCTTCAGTGTCTCCTTTTGCCATGCTACACTCTGTATGGAGTTTGATTCCAGCATTTCGAGGTTATGATCAGCAAGATGCTCAGGAATTTCTTTGCGAATTGTTGGACAAAGTGCAGCAAGAGCTGGAATCAGAAGGAACAAAACGCAGGATCCTCATCCCTTTTCCACAAAGGAAGCTCACCAAGCAGGTCCTGAAAGTGGTGAACACCATTTTTCATGGGCAGCTACTCAGTCAGGTATGCATGGTATCTGATCCTTTGCCAAGTCAGAAATACTCATTCACAAACATAGAACATATGTTTCTAATGTAGTATGGTTGTTGCATGATTCTTTTTCTCTAGTTGCAGCCAAAGGTGAGTTTAAAAAAAAATAAAAAAATAAGCTGACAATTCTGTGTGTGTTTATGGACTGACATGATTCTTCCTCTTCCAATTCTATTAAGATTGTTTTATGATCATTATAGGTGGGACTGTCGTTTCTTCTTTCCTTGAATATACACCCTTGTATATTTTTATATGTTTTTTATAAACTTTATCATTTCTTCAAAAGCATATTTGATAGAGTGAGAGTGGTTTTACATTTTAAGCCATAAAGAATTTTTGCCAAAACAATATTTTCTTAAAATAGCATTTAATACTTTATTTTTTTCATTTATATCAGTGATGGTGAACATGGCACACAACACCCTCTTTGTGGGCACGCAAGCTGTCGCCCCAGCTCAGCTCTGCCCCCCTCCCGCCAGCCAACTGGTCTTTGGCCCCCGTGCATCTGTGGGGGCACATGCGCAAGGCCACACGCACATTGCATTTGGGGGTTCGCGTGCACATTTTGGGTCTGTTGTGAGTGATCCTTGACAAACTCTGGTAATGATAGATTCTGGAGGAGCCAGGCCCATCTTGGGACACTGGGCCAGTAGTTTTGCCAGCTGATGCAGAGAGTGAGAGTGAGGGAGAAATACACCTGGATGAACCTGAAAGACCATCCGAGGTGGCGGATATGCCAATGACAGTAGGGTTTACTTAGAGGAAGATGAGAAGAAGGGAGATTATGAGCCTTTGTTAGATGCCCGCTTTAGAAGACTAAGAAAAAGAATACTTGCATGGGAAAAGGAAGTAGTCTGTAGTTTGTTAACTCTAGGAAATTGTTGACCCACTCCCCATAGGTATTTAAGGGTGGCTGATGGGAAATTCGGGATGGAGTTTCAACGTTTGGTAATGGAGGCAGTTGAGGTTTGTGGTTCCAGCCATGTTACACTACCTAACTGCTATTTTTCTGCTAAAATCCTTGGAGTAAAAGTGCCCTGTCTGCGGAGAGGCTGGAAGACTGTAACTGTAAGTCAGTGAAACTGAAGAATCCCTATCTCATAAAGGAATGTGCAAGTAGCTTTGATCTTTGGCAGCAGCCTAGCTGCTGAACTGTTATCTCTTAATTCCTTTCACTGAGAAGCTGTAAAGATGAACATGATTTTGGCATGTATAAATGATGCTTTCTATATAGAAAAGTGGATTTAAAATATCAGCGAGTGGATTCCTCCTTTATTTTCAATCTGCGTAGGCCTGGGATAGAACACAGTCCAGGAAATGTTAGCCATCACTGACATATTTTTTAAATACAAACTTGTTCTTGTGTATTATGCTAAAGGAGCTTCAGTCTTGCAAACTGCTATCTTTGACAATCTCTGATTTCTTTCTTAATGCTTTTATTCATGTTATCTATTCTAGACCACCATTTTTTTCTAAAGCTGGAATTGTGGGTGAGGGTCAAAATGAGGGCTTGCTCAGAGCAGAAGCTTATATATACTGTCAAATAATTATTTTTTACATAGAAGAGTTTGTGGCAACTGATCTCTTAATTCAATAAACCTAGCAAATTGAATAACACGGGTTTTTTCTTTAACCTGTTTTATATCCCTGGCTGTTGTGAGAGATCAATATTGACATTTCAGCAGTGCAATATTTTGGTGATTCCAGGGATCTGAAAATAGTTTTTTGTAAGCAACATTTTAAAATTAACATTTGATTAACTTTATGCCAATAGTCTTTGTATTAGACACAGAATCCAATGTAGTAAAACTGATTATTATGCTATAGAGTTGTATGAAGGTAGTAAAATCACACAATTATTTTTTTGAAGATTCTTTTCATCTGAGAATTTTAAAACAAAATATCCAATGGTTACAGAGTTGGGACATTTCAGACTTGAAAATAATCTCACAGGAATCACAATTTTTGTCTCTATTGGAATGTTCTGATATTCTTTTTTCCTTGACAGGTTACTTGTATAACGTGTAATTATAAATCCAATACTGTGGAACCCTTCTGGGATCTTTCCCTGGAGTTTCCAGAACGTTATCATTCTATCAATAAAGGGATTATGCCTCTTAATCAGACTGAGTGCATGCTGACGGAAATGTTGGCCAAATTCACAGAAACAGAAGCTTTGGAAGGAAGAATTTATGCTTGTGACCAGTGTAATAGTAAGAAAAATAGATTTTGTTGTGTTTTCTCCTTGAATCTGTTGAGAAACATCCTTATATGTTTTTATAATTGTAAAGCTCAGGTGTTTCACAAGAGGGTACTTCCAGATATATGGCATGTGAAATCATGGAATTTCCAGTCAATGCAGTTATAAGCCCTGCTGGATGGAAATTTAGCTAGATAATACCAAATAAGTAAAGCTGGTATAGTTTCTCTTTCATTATTTTTAAATTGCTGTGCAAGAGTTCAGGAAAGTTGTTAATAATGATGTTTACATAATATCAGCAATTAAAATTGATCATAGATTGTAAAAAAAATTACTCCCATATAGAATTGTGAACAGATTGCAGTGTCGTGTATCTTTTTTTCTTAGAACAAAGCAAAGAAATTCATCATTTCTTCTGGCAGATTGCCGAGATGTCTAATAGTTACAAGAAATACAAGTAAACATTTCTTGAAAGAGACTGCCTTCCCTCAATGGATAGAACTAGTTGTTTTTAGAACACAATTGCACAAATTATAATCCCTTAAAAAGGAATGGATGGATGAGGTCCCAAAATTACACAGAGTCATTTAAGCTTTTGTTCTGGGATCTGCAGAAAATTTTTCCAATCATTATTGTTAGAAAACAGAGATCGTTGCCATTTTCAGGAGGCAACCAAGACTGTATGTTTTAAGGCAAAAATAAAACAAATTAAAAATCCTAAATTCCCATGCTATGAAGAAAGAAAAGAAAATCAGAAAAATGTCAGACTGTCCAAAAAGAATATATGCATGATGTTGCCCACTTTGTTTCACTGATCAACAATTATAATCTTGCTTTCTTAAAAAATGTACAGTGGCCCTAGTCATTAAAATGTTGTCCAACCTTGCCCTACAATCCCTTTAATTGTCCCTAAAAACTTTCCAGATGTTGCAATCAAATTGTACTTTTCAGGAGCTAGGAGAAATAAATACTTTTGTGGAATAATTATGTCGCATTATAATTTCATCTTTTCCACTGTAGTTCTTTGTCTGGAACCCATCCAGTTTTTGGAGTTCAATCACTGACATACCATTAAAGCCCATATCTAGTCAATGGCCCAGATATAAATTAAAAAAATATTTTATAATTTTTTACCTTCAAAAATATAAAAGGAATGGCATATGGGAGAAACAAATACAGGCAGTCCTTGAGTTATGATGACAATTGGAAGCAGAACTTCCATCTGGAAATGATTTCATTGCAAAGTGTGATGCCACATGACTACATCACTTAATGATGGCACTTCTGGCACTTCTGATTTTTGTCATAACCTCTACAGTATGTTTCATTAAGTAGGAAGAAGCAGACATCCCAGGCAAGTATCAAAGGGGTGTGTGAGATGGTGGTAAGTACCATAGGCAAGCCCTATGAAGTGTGGATGGGCTGGTGGGGGGTCACAGATGTGTTAGCAGAAGCCATGGGCAGACACCAAGGGGTGGGTGCTGCTGCCAGGGATTCATACTACAAAGTATGATCCATACTACAAAGCAAGGGGTGCTGCCAGTGGGCAAGTGCTTCAGAGAACAGGTAGGGGATGCTTCAGAGTATGAGACCCCTGGGGACTTTATAGTGAGATTCATCAAGAATAAAAGCAGTGGAAGGGACTTGTGATCTTCCCTGCCAACCTCCCCATTGACTCTGCTGGTGGGAAGCTGAAAGGAAAGATTGCAAATGTTGATCACGTGACCATGGAACATTGCAATAGTTATAATTTTGAGGACCAATCATAAATACTATGTGTTCAATGCCACTTTAACTATGAATGGTTTCTGAACCAAGTGGTCATAAGTAGAGGACTATCTCTAATGGTTGAAGGAGAATGATAGTTCTAGTCATGTCATGAACTTTATATATACATGAAATACAGTATATTTATGACTAGGAGCAGATATATTTCAATTTTTTTTCAGGATTTTTTTTTCTCCACTCCAATCATATATGCAATATAATATATCATCAATCTTAAAATACAATACAATAATAATTTTTTTAAATTGGGCATTCATAATCCGTACTTTTAACATCTGGATAAAAGATAATTATTCAAATTTCTTATATGCATTTAAAAAGCTATTAACTAATACAATTTATTTTAGCTGCTTCTTTTTTTATTACATCTGATCATTTAGGCCATCATGCTTCAATCTCCTCAATATATCCTTAATCTCAATTTCATATATATTTCTTACCATTACTTTTATTGTAATCGCTCTTTAAAAAAGAAAAGAAAGAAACCAGAATTCCCAGTCATAACAACTAACTTAAATTTTATCTAACTGTTACAGGGATCTAACATATATCAATTCAAAAGAGGAGAAAAATCCAAATAATTTATCCTAAATGTCCCAATTAGCCCAATTAATAATAATTCCTTTTAGTAAGTAAATAAAATATTAAATATTTAAAAAAAGCAGAAAAGAAAAGAAAAAGGAAATAAAAAAGATGAAAAAGAAGGATAAGCAAAAACCCTTTCCCCTCTTCTTCTATGTATCTCTTTTACTCTGAAATCAATTAAATCATCACATCACATTTATCACTGTAAACCCAGTGAAATCATTGTGCCCTATTCTAAAAAGTCACTGTAAATCCAGAGGAATCAGAAGAAAGAAGAGAAAAGAACCAGAACCCCCGGACGGTGGGGATTCGGGGGGGGGGGGCAAGGGAGAGGGGAACCTCCGTGCTGCCACGACCATTTGATCCCGCCCCTTCTCCCTATATATTTCAAATTTGATCTGTTGATTTTTTTTGCATTTAGAACTTTAAACTTAGCAATAGCAGAAGTGCAATGCCTCATGTTGCACTTCTTACAGAGGCCAACTATCAAAAGGGAAACACTGAATTGGGCACAGGCTATCTTTTAAATAGCAAAGCAAGGCAAACTGCTTTATTGCTTGTCTCTTATTTTTTTATTCTCACTATGTTTAACATTTAATTGGTATTTTTAAAAAAGTTCAGGATAAGAGATTTCTTTTTATAACTGTTCTGCGAATTGGTTTTGAAACCCATAATAAGTCCATGTATAGCTAAAGAAATTGGGCTACAATCCCATATTTCAAGAGAGAGCAACCTGCAGCTCAAGACCTCATATCACTTGAGCACCTCCTTTGTGGTCCTTGGAATTTCCTTGATGAAAATATATAGTAGTATTCCCACCATGTTTATGTGGGACACTGAAATCATAGCCATAAAAATAGATATATTGAATTTTTTTTAAAGCAACTCCCCAAACTATCTAAACTAAAAAATTAAAAAGAGGTATAAACAGAAATTCCAGGAAAGTTTCCCCTTCCTACCTTTATTATTTAGATTATGTCTTGCTGAAAATGGTGTCACCATTTTCAACAAACCATAAATTCAAGACAGTATCTTAGTTTTTTGGTTGCAACGTTTATATTAGAAGATGGAAGCCTTTAACGCATGACATTTTGTGTTTTCTTAAATGTTATATAGGCAAACGACGGAAGTCTTCTCCTAAACCTCTTATTCTAAGTGAAGCTAAAAAGCAGTTAATGATCTACAGACTACCTCAGGTCCTCCGGCTGCACCTTAAACGATTCAGGTGAATAGAAGGTGGTACAAACATGAAGTCATTTTTGTATCTGAAATGGCAGTATAGTTATTACCATACTATTTCTAGAAAACTAAATGTAACGCCTAAATTTATTTATTTATTTATTAGATTTGTATGCTGCCCCTCTCCGTAGACTCGGGGCGACTAACAACAATAATAAAACAACATGTAACAAATCTAATATTTAAAATAATTTTTAAAAACCTTTATTTAAAAAAACCAAACGTACACACAAGTATACCATGCATAAATTGTATAGGCCTAGGGGGAAGGGAATATCTCAGTTCCCCCATACCTGGGGGACATTACTTTTGATATTTTTCTGAAAGAAATGTTAGAGCACAAAGTAGCTACTTGTAAAAATATGGTGTACATAGTAAAATATTAGTCTGCAGTTGAGCAGTTCTGAAAAAAACCCTCATTACTTTCTTTCTTTGTCTATATTCACTTGTGTAAAGAGAATTCTCAAGTTTAAACATTTGCAAAAATTGTTGATTCCTCTTGTAATTACTGTATAAGGATTTAAATTGTTGTGTGCTAGAATTCTTTTAAATTGCAATATTTTTTTGAAAATTTTATATTTCTATGTATATATTTTTTAAATAATTCTGTTGCTTAAATTTCTTTAAGATTCTGAAAAGTTTCTTTACATTTCTGTGCTTGGATTCAGCCATAGTAGAAAAAAAATGTTGTTGTTTTAACCTGTAGCAATAAGAGTGCCCACACCCATAATTCAATGCCTGGGGAGGGCGAAAAATGCTTCCCCTGCCCTGCCCCCCCCCAGAGGCCGGAAACAACCTGTTTCCCAATTTCTGGTGGGCCCAGTAGGCTCATGTTTTACCCTGCCCCGCCTCCAAAGGTTTCCCTCGAGCCAGAGGGAAGGTATAAACGCCCTCTCCCATCTCCTTGGAAGCCAAAAACACCCTCCCAGAACCTCTGTGCAAGTCAGAAATCAGCTGGCTGGCACAAACATGCACGTTGGAACTGATCTAGTTTGTGTGCCAGCAGATTTGGCTCTGCATGCCACCTGTGGCATCCATGTCATAGGTTCGCAATCCCTGTCCTATAAAGTTGCCATGACTGAATGGTTAAAAAAACAACAAATTTGTTACATCTGGCAACATAATCATTATTGGTAGTTTCCCATGACATTAAACTTAGCCCTAGCATAAATGTTTATCTTATTAATTATCTATTTCAGAAAAGGATTTGATAAATCAAAGCATAATAGTTTTCAAATGTTATATCAGAGAAGTTAGGTAATAACAATGTTTGAAAAATATTAGTTGAAAATGTATACAATTTCAATAATTAGACTACTTATTTTTTTTCAAAGATGTTGCATCAGATCCTTTTTCATATTGAAAGTCCTTTTGATTAATTGTTTTCAAATTGCAGGTGGTCTGGACGTAATCACCGTGAGAAGATTGGGGTTCATGTCCTCTTTGACCAGGTATTAAACATGGAACCTTACTGCTGCAGGGATACTTTCTCCTCTCTTGACAAAGAGACCTTTGTCTATGACCTCTCGGCTGTGGTGATGCATCACGGGAAAGGGTTTGGCTCAGGACATTACACGGCATATTGCTACAACACAGAGGGAGGTGCGTGAGCCTTATTACAGGGGGGTGAATTAATGCATCTTATAAATTTATCTCTTCCATAAAAACATACTTTTTTTGTATGAGTTTATATTGCTCAGCTTACACCTTGCACTGATAATAACATTAGAATTTTAAAAATCTATTAGGGTTCTGTTGCTTAAATACAGTAAGGAGTAACTTTGATTGCTTGTGTGTTTTTTTAAAAAAAGGTTACTTTCTCAGTTTGCATTTTATTTGCTTGTGTGTGTATGTGAGACAGAATTAAAGTGACTGATGTTTCCATTACTTAAGCTGAAAAACAAACATTTGAAAAATCTGCTATGAAGAATTTAATTGCTTAGTCTCCAGTCAGTTATTGCATTTCTTTGTAAAATGTTTGTATTACATTTTTCCAACTTTCTGTTGTAAAAAATAGAATTATTTTTTCTCTTAACTATCATTCAGAAATATCCATGAAACAGAAAAACTGAGATCAAGAGATTATTTTTAAGGCACAATCAGAATCCCAAACCTTCTCTTGAACTTATAGAACTGATTGCATTATTCTTTGGATGTCTTTCCCCCAATAACTATTTAAAAATAATTTGTTGGACCACAATCTTGCCATTAATATTCAATATTTCTTTCTCCTTTTTAGGGTTTTGGGTCCACTGCAATGACTCTAAACTGAATGTATGTAGCGTGGAGGAGGTATGCAAAACCCAAGCATACATTCTTTTTTATACACAAAGAACTATACAGGGGAGAGCAAGTATCTCAGAAACACAACTTCAAGCTCAGGTGCTGTCTAAACACAATGTTAGAAGACTGACACTCCCCTGAAAGGAGACATTATTCTCAATCAACTGATTCTTTTTCAAAAGCCTTTGGAATTAATTCAGCTAGGCTGGAACAAATACTGTTGCAAGAATTTTGGATCCACCGTCTGGAAAATTTGTCCTCCTCCTATGTGCAACTCTGTTCTATAAGATTGTAGCAGAACATCTATTTTTTTTAAAGGCAGATGCATTTGTAAACCCTCCTCCAAACAAAGAGTAACAGCCTCCAATGTGTATGACCATTTATCTTCTTTCAAAGAGGAATTGCTATGTGGTATGAAAAAGTAGGTACATTCAAAAATTCTGTGTACAGCCAGGATTCAAAGCCATTAAACTGACCACAAAGCTATACATTACTTAGGAAAATAAATGAATAGTGGAATTCTATCTCTGTTCTGTTGATGTGGTGAACTGTTGTTGCACCTCTTGGTGTAAATAACTCACCAATTTAGGTAGATAGAATTGTACTATACAAAAACTCTTAACAATGGTTTTTCTAAACTGGGAAAATATGCTCATTGATTCTTGTTTATATCTTTCGGGTAACCAATGTTTGTACCCCAATTTGTTAGGACAAAAAAGTGGAAATTATATACACATCTGAGTAATTTGTTGCATACAATTTGAACCTGTGCTAAAAATTACAAGTAGTTTTTCTTCCCCGCCTAATCTTATTCTTAGTTGCTAACAAGTCAGTTAACGTAAACTGAATTTGTAACCTTGTGTAATTATAATAGTTAATATGAGATACATTACTTTCAAGACTTTCATCATCTACTGTTTATCTTATGATCACTGCATGAATAGATCTTGTGAAGCCATTCAGGTTCACAGTGAATCTTACGGTTTAAAATCCACTCTTTCCCTAAATGCATAAAACTTGCGTATACAAGAAAAAAATGGTCAGGAATATAGTAGCCATTACATAGAGTAAAAAGATCATTTCACCTTAATAATCTTCTTTTCATGACCATTTTTCCATTCAGGTTTTTGTTGTGTTTTTGGGAAGTCTCAAAGAGATTTATTTGGAGTCTTATGGCGAAAGAGATTGCACCTAAATTGTGCACCTTATATTCTCTTCTCCCCAGTTGTTGTTCTTGCTGTCTCAGAGACATAATACACATACAGCTCTGGAAATTTAACAGTAAAAATCTAGTATACTGTATATCTTAAAGGATAAACCCCTGACCATGTCATGTAGACTTTAAGTATCACTAACATCCAATTTATAATGGCTTATTTTAATGGTTAACCTTTCATGATTATCACTATTTCAGTTCTTTTTGAAGAGCATATTCGGAAAATACAGACCATATTGTAGCTAAGCAACTTGCTGCCTTTCAGTTAAGAAATACCAGATGTACAGCATACAAATCCCATGTTATTCACTTAAGATACATGAAACAGATTCTTTTGCTGTACAAAGCCTTGAAAAATTCACAGGGTCTTTAATAGCTGACTGTATTTGTATTAGCCAACCAAGAATATAAATTGCTGTGTATAGTATACGATTCAGCTTTCAGCAGGGAGGGAGGAATCAGTGTATATGGAAATCTGTAACAAGTCAAACTCGAATATGGTAGTGTCAAGCTAATGTTTTTAAACACAAAAATGGACATGGTTCTGGCACATGCAGTGGTTTTATGTGCTTTCCTGTGGTAATTCTGAATTGGTATTTTAAATCTATCAGCAAATTCCCAGTGAAATTGAAAGACAAAAAAATTAGAGAAAAAACTATCAAGTAGTCTCTTCTCATCCTGTTAGGGAACTATTGGAAGTACATGGGATTGTTATATGCAGTGTTAGCCTTGACCCTATGATTCACTTTGATTCTACCAGATTATAGTCTCCAGTCAGACAGTTAGGAACACTCAGAGCCCAGATGTGACTTACAAAACAATATAATTGCCATTCCAGAAAGTTTTCTTTTAGCAGAAGCATTTTTGATGATAAATTCACAATTCAATTACTGTAATTATTAAGAAACATTTAAGGAATGTAATAACTTGAATCAAGAAGCAGAGCTTCTTTTGGTAGCATTGACTTTGAAAGGTGAATTAAAGTGCAAAAATATGCACAATTATTTTTACAGCATGAAAAGCTTTGTAAGGATTATATCCAGGAAAGATAATTGGTTGATGTGCAGACCTCACTTTTTTTGCTTTAATATTATTTCAGATTATTCCTCTATTCAAGAATCTCAAAACAAAAATGAAAGGTGGCCATTTTTATAAATCAAGATCTTTCTGCCACTGCTATTTCCACTTACCGTACCCATTCTTTTTTCTGCCACTATTTGTTTTGTCTTCCTCATTGAGTGCCATAAAATACCTTGCTCCTCCAACTTCACCACACCCTAATAATTCAAAACCAGACCAAGAATATCTTGCATATAACATTACAGTTGTTTCTATTCTCAAAGAAAAATAAAGCTGCTTGGCAGCTAGACAATTTTGAGAGGATTCTTAGTGGCTCTGAACATGGGTTCTATGATCTCTTATGTACCCATTGCCTTCTTCTTGTCCTTGCGGGCAAAGGCTGACACAGAATTTATTGTTATGAGGTATTCAGAACTGTTGAAGCCTCAAAGGTTACCCATCTCTAGAAAAAGCAAAACTAGAATATTGATCAAAAGCTGGCACAGCTTCCATTAATACTGTTTGATTTGAGCATTACATCCATATTTGAGTAAATAGGAACATCTGACACTTCTAGGAGATATATGGGGAAGATAATAGAGAGGTGGGTGTATTAATAGCCATGGATGTTTTACATTTCCCAAGATTTGAAAAGTCAGTCTCTCATGTGAGTAATAGTGCCATGGGATATAAAAATGTGCAATTGAGAGTTATCTTGAGAGATGGAAGTAACTTACTTTTGAATTGAGCTTGCTGTTCCCAACACTGTGAGGTTTCTGTAATACTAGCTTTTATTTGGAAGCGATAGTGTATAGCATTTTTATGCTGTTTCTTTTATATCTGCTGCAAGCTGTGTTCTTGCTATTCTTTGTACACTGTTTTAAAGTGTCCTGGTTGGCAGAAAATGAAATAATAATAATTTGCCATTATAATTGAAACCTAACAGAATAATAAATGATACCATGTCTTCCCTTTTTTTTCTTAGCCACATTCAACTCCTCTTTCTTTGCATAAATATTAATTGCAGGGCTGACAGGGTCAACCAGCCCTGATTTGAAAGTACTGTATTATAGAGTAAGTGATTCATTCACACAAAACATACTTTACCAGCAAAGATATGACTAAAAGCATATATGTACCTGTTAAACCATGGTAAGTAGTTTAGTCATGTTAAGAGTTTTATGGTCCTAAGAATGCTAACTAGGGAGCAAGCCCATTAACTTGAATAACTTACTTCTGCATAAATATCTTTGGGAAACAACTTTTAAATTTACCTATAAAATGTAACCTATAATCTGGTTACATTTAAAACTTAATTGGCTAATTCTGTGCCTATTGCCAAAAGTAGTGGTGAAAGAATAAAGTTGAGTGAAGCAATTAAGGACAATTTTTTAAAGAACTATCAAATCAGTTATAAATCAATTTTATTAATTTGATACATCTGTACCTCTAACATTTGCAGAAGAATAAACAGCTTGTAATAAAAAATAAATGCAAAGGAAGAAAGAAAACAATGGCTATTTTTCCTATTAGATAACAATGGAAAATATTACCAACTTTATCAAACAAATTAATTAGGACAATATCCTAGCATATTTCTTCATTTTATGATAGAGCTGAACTATGGAGACCTTTTTTATTGCTATTGCTTTTGAGTAAGCTGTTTTCATTTACTTCAGGGAAAGTTTCTACACACAGAAATTAAAATGCACAAGTAAATGTGTTATATGGATTCATAAGGAGATGCTAAGAAAAAAACATGTCTCTTTATATACACAATCTCTGATTGTAAAATTCCATATTTTATGAATGTTATATCTAAGGAAAGAAAGTGAACAATTTTGAAATAACAAATAACCCCAGCACAAATTGCAGCCACATCCAACAGTATTGCTGACTATTATGTTTATGGATTGAGTGAAAGTTGGGTATAGGATTAATTTTCCCTCCTGATAAAACTTTATGAACAATTTTTTAAAGTTTAAAATGGTGCCTTGTACCTAACTATATTTTGCATGGGACACAAGTTTTTAGTTTCTTCACTCCCAGATCTGAGTCTTTACAATAATTAGGTAGCAGGTTTGGGTTTTTTTTAAACATTTCTTATCTGTATGTGAATGGAAAAATGTTTCCTACCAGCAACTTGATGTATTTTATTGTATATGTCTAAATACTGTATTTCTAATGACGCAAATTGTTTGCTCAGAAGTAGATCATTTTGGGTTTTGTGTTAAATCTTTGTCAGTAATTTTTAAATTTTTTTAGATAGGATTATTCCTCTTTTAAGTAAATTAAAACAAATGGTAAGAATGCCTAGAGCAGCTTATTGACAAAGCAGTTTGAAAAAGGCTCTTAAACTACTGACTGGTGCCTTGCATGATAATGGTTCTCTTTTGCCATGTTCTTTTTCTTACTTCTGTTAAAGATGACAATGACTCAACATATCTTCATGCAGATAATACTTCCAATAGTATGAATCAGGCATATAGGTGTTTCAATATAAAAGAAATTAACAGATCAACCATATACTGAATACTATTTCATAAAATATGACCTGACATCTAGTTATCTTAATAACTGAAACTGCATTCTTGAATATAGTACTTTGAGTAAGATTATTCATGGTTACTATTGCATAGCTGTAATATGTCTCTTTTGAGTTGTAGCACTTCTCAATAGGGCCAAGATTATTTGTAATGCAGAGCATGCAACAATGCTGATGCAGACTGAACTGTGCTCTTCACTTTAAATGGGATTGTAAATGGATATGTTAAATACACTACCAAGTGTTAAAATGTTTCATTTGAACAGAAAAGTTTGCATATATGCATGCATTATCAGTTGAATCTAAAAATTCACATCTCAATTGCCACTATTTCTTCATAAAATAAGAATGGTCTCTTTTGTATATTCAGCCCAGCAGTAAGGTGAAAGAATGTTATTAGATCTATACATTTAATAGTAAAATTACACTATCGTGGATGCTATGTAATACCCATAATACACAGTGTCTTGTAAAATTACTTATAAATCCAATACAGCACATGTTGAAATGATTGGAACTGAACACAAACATAAAATTCTTCCTAGTGTTGCTATAATCCTACATTTAAGGAAAATCAATTTTATGACTTACCGGTAGGAATCCAGCAAAATATAAGATGAATAGAGATCTTGGTAAAATGTTGCCCACCACTTAGGAAATCCCAATACATATATTGCAGTTCTGCAGAATACACCATTAACAACTGGAAGACTTAAAAATGAACTCTTAGTAAGTGAAGGGGTAGTTGAAGCAGTCTGGGTTTACAGTTGATGTAATTCCAGCAGCAGATAGTTTTCTCCCAGCAAAAAACTTCTTTTCCCATTCCAATTAGTTCAAAGAGAATTCATTTCCATAAAATGTAAGATTTAGTATATGAACCTTATGAGACTAAAATTAAGTAGTAGGTTTTATTTCTACTTGCTTTTTTGAAATTGTATAGAAATTGCTTTTACCTAAAGTATGCTGAATACTTAAGATTAGATTGTGGGTTTTCAGTATACAAAATCCAGTAGGTCTTCTCTGAGAATTGAGATATTTTGACACCAAAACAACCCTATTTCACACTGAAAAGTTGATTTTAAAAGTGTTTCCTAAATGCAAGGATTCTCTACTTTTTTATTACTGCTTACTAACTTTAAGAGTATCAAAAGTTGTTAAAATTTTGTCTTTGGGAAGAATTAAGAGTAGTAATTTACAGCTTCACTTTTTACTACTTATAAAATCTTAATTATTGAAGTGGTCTTATTTTCCATTTGCTGTGTATATGATACTGCTTCTTCTACAAGGTTTTATAGAATGGAAGTGAATAAAAGAGGACAGACCTGTCAATGTCCAGCAGTCTGTCGATCTTTTTATACTTCATCTGATATGTTTAGGTGCATTTAAAGTTTTTGTAATGCAAGAACCTTTAGTGACACAAAGATGGAAAACAACAGTTTCTGTCCATTAAGTAAAGCTCTGACAGGATTACATTCTTTGTCTTTTTGTCCTCTAATTTTATCTATGACGACTACTGATAGATTTATTGGCTTGCGTTTCTTTTGGATTAAGCTACTTTTTATCCATAGTTTGAAAAATATTTCTGATGAAAAATCATTCTGCTTTTGCTAAATAATATATTAAAAGATGTCTTGCAGAGGCAGTGGCAATCTTCCAAAAGAGGCAAAATATCTCAACTTTTAAAAAATACATATTTCATAAATAGTTTCCAGTTAACTTGAAAGGCACATAGAGCAATTCAAGAAGCAAAATGCTATGCAACAGAATTCTTTTTCCACATATAACATACAATCAACTCAAAGCACCATATAACTGTTATATCGGCTGAAAGTTATCCATAATTAACCCTCACCTAGGCCTTTTTAAAATGTATTTTTCCGTTCAATAGTTAATAGTCCTACTTAAACACAGGATAGGGGCTTGTTACTTCTTTAAAAGTGAAAAATGAATCATGTTTTTATGATTTTGTAAATCTACTCTTTTTACCTTGTTTTGTAAGCTGAAATTTTCTATTAAAAAAGAAAAAAGTCCAGTGCACTGGCATGTCTTTATTTCACATTTCAAGTAAGAATCCAACAGTTCAATTCTGCAAAATAATGTACATATATCATAAACATTTAGCAAAAAAAGACACCAACAGAATACGTCTATCTATTATTTGAGTATAAAACCTAATGCTGCCAAATAATTAAGCATAGTGAAGAATGATGTAGAGGTAAAATATTGTCTCTGTTTTCTCCATTTCTTCTTACTATTTTCTCATATAGAGAAGAGAAATTCAGATTTGTAAAATCTGTTAAAAAATGTAATGGTAAAAAAAATTAGAAGGTTGATGGCACTGCTTAACTGAATAAAAGAATATATAGCCTTTTCACAAATACAGTATACATAATCTATAACTTACAACACAACTCTCATTTTCAAATTCTTATTCTGGGAGAATGTAAAATAAATCCTAAAAGATTTTAAAATTATATAGCTAATCATCATGATGGCTACAATTGCTTAGTAATAAGTGAAGAAAATTTTAAGATTGTACATTTTCATATTTTCAGGAAGGGTACAGAATTAAAATCACACAGATTAAACTATCAAATCCACTTATTGTAAAAGACATCACATTTGCTGTATGCTCTTAGCAAGGGTTTAGTTTCAGGGATAAAAAGAATAACTGTAATCAGTTTAATAGTTAATAGAATTCCTACTACCACTAAATACTGTCTTATATCAAATCTCTCTCTTTAATGTATTTCTTGAAGACAAGTTCAAATAGAATTATAGAAACCTTTGCTAAAATGCACACTTAGGTAGGTTTACAGTATTCCAGAATATGAACAAATCATACCACAAAGTGTAAATGGGTTTAATAGCTATATCTGTACATATAGACTTTAGTAGTGTTTTTCCCCTGCATTTTCAAATAAGAACAATAGATTCAACCATCCTCTTATGTTAAAATGGCTGTGGTATAAGAAATGCCAGAATTTGATAGAAGGGTTTTTAGAGTAGGAATCAAAGACACAGCCATTCAAGACATTCTTCTTACCATCTGCTGAGGAAATACCCTAATAACAAAACCTCCATCTCATTTCCAGCCCACTGGAGGAACAGGCTGAAGTTGATCCAAAGTACTCTGGCTTGAAAGTAGTTTTCTTTGGGGAAAGGGAAGAAAACCTGCTCTGGAGAGGAGGTGCTTCCTACTAAAGGGACTTCATCAGCACTGCCTAATTTTTGTTTTCAAAATTATTCACTTAAAGAAACCAACCACCTATTTACTAGGAGGTTGACACTCATGGCACACAAATCAAGTGACTGCTGGACCTAACATCAATTCCTGCCTCTGCAAGGAATTACATTTATTTGCCAGTTTTTGCAAGGATGTAGCCAGTTGTCAGGTTTGCTGCATTCTTCCTTCATGGCATCGGACCAGAATATCTACGGGACTGCCTTCTGCTGCACGAATCCCAGCGACCAGTTAGGTCCCACAGAGTTGGCCTTCTCTGGGTCCCGTCGACTAAACAATGTCATTTGGCGGGACCCAGGGGAAGAGCCTTCTCTGTGGTGGCCCCGGCCCTCTGGAATCAGCTCCCCCCAGAGATCAGAAGTGCCCCCACCCTCCTTGCCTTTCGTAAGCTCCTCAAAACCCACCTCTGTCGTCAGGCATGGGGGAATTGAGATATTCATTCCCCCCAGGCCTATACAATTTATGTATGTTATATTTGTGTGTATGTTTGGTTTTTAATAAGGGTTTTTAGTTATTTTAAATATTAGATTTGTTATATGTTGTTTTATTACTGTTGTTAGCCGCCCCGAGTCTATGGAGAGGGGCGGCATACAAATCTAATAAAATAAATAAATAAATAAATAAATAAATTTGAGCCCCTGAATTCCAGAATGGAAAATCCATGCGCTGAATAATAAACATGGAGCACTGAGAATAGGAAGGAAGGAAAGCCTTGGTAGGGTAAGACTGAATTCAGATTTTCTCCTTGCCATTGGATGCACCAGAAACCAGACTGCGAAAACTTGAATCTCCCTTACCTACTAGTAATTCCAAATATATATATAAAAAGATTGGAGCAAGCTCTTTTGGAAAGCTGTCTGCCAATAATCAGGCTCACACTGTCTGCCTGCTCCCCCACTACCACTACAAAAAGACCTAATTTAGTTGTTGTGGAAATCATGTTCCTTTGAAATTTTTTGACTTTGAGGAGGCAGAATATTGCTTTGAAATCCCACCTTCCTCCTGCATCTTATGGCTATAAGACACACTGAAGTATAAGATGCACCAAGAAGTAAACAAGAAAAAGGGTTTTGCCATCCCCGGTCCCCATGAGCACTCTGCAGGCCAATCAGTCACAAACTCTCTGTGCAATGGGGTATGCAAAGGCTTTGTGGTGTGCTTCTGGGGGCTGGGGAGGGAAGAACACCATTTTCATTAAAAAATGGGCCCATTTTTTGCCTCCCAACCCTCTCCCCCCCACACACATTGCATTTTGCTCTCCCCAGCCCCCAGGAGCATTCTGCAAGCCTCCCAAAGCCTCTGCATGCCCCATTTTTTGCAAAAAGCAGGCCTGGGTTTTTTGGCAAAAATCCGACAATTGGGGTGGAGTTTCAGGAGGCCAAAAATGGCTATATTCAGTATATAAGACACACCAACATTTCCACCCTCTTAGGAGAGAAAAAAGTGCATAATTTTCCTAAGTTGTTTTGTCTGTAGCAGGACAGAGCATCTGTTCAGGATTGGCAGGACTCGTCACACAGCTGATTTTGGAGAACTTTGGGTAAGGACAGCTAAACTCCTTGTCTTTTCTTGAGGACTGAAGCTGTGAAAGCTGTGAGTTTTAAAGAGTATACAGTACTTTATTCCCATCTCAAGGACTGGAGAAAAATACATTTGCCCTCATATTGTGACAATAATAGAAAAGACAGTTTCTTTAAAATTAAAAATAAGTGGACAATTTTAAGAAAAGCAATAACAAAGGGTTGGACTGATATATAAAGTAACCAATACAAAGTTCGTGGATATAGCACATTTTATACAACATTAGAGAAGGGGAGGGCTGAAAATAACAAAACATGCTTTATATTATGCCATAAAATATTTGCATGAGATATTGGGACCCAAATACATAATTGTGGCACTTATGTTTCAATAGATTGTTATTGTCCTTTTGACATAATTGTGGTTTGCTAAAAAAAACACAAGTTATTAGAATTTTTTAATCCTGGTTTTATTATTTTTTAACAAGGCAGCAAACATATCTAAAATTCCAAAGTCACCCAGCTGGCTTTCATGCCAAAAGTAGAACTAGAACTCAGTCTCCTGGTTTCTGGTCTGATATCATTACCACCAGATCAAGCTGTATTGCTTTCATAAAACAAGTGTAAACAGTTTAATAATTAATTGGGTTTGACATAAATGAATAATTTTCTTAATAAATAATTATACACTATGGTATATACTCACATGTTATGCAACAGGTTGTGGTGCCATCAAATCAATATCTGTTAAGTTTCTGGCTACCCAGACACCTACTGCAAAGAGTCCCAGATTAACTATGAGGTTTCTGTAACAAATACAAGTGAGAGCAAATGACAACTGATACTGATTACTGTATACAGAATGCTAATACAGACTTTTCTATCTAGAAACACTGAAAGAGTATTCCTAGGTAACAACACTATGAAATAACGTTTTTTTCAGTTGTGGAAATGATCTATGTGTTCTCCAATGCTTTGGGGGGACTTTTTCTAACCCAAAATCTTTTTAATACTGCTATAAAGAAAATGCATAGGAAGGTGAAGCATGATGTCTGTTTTGACACAGCTCTTCTGTATATCTTAAGAACACAAGAACTTAACTGCCTCAAGGCTCGTCAGATTTAGTGGTAGTTCCACAGTGACTAGATACTTACGGAAACTTTCCAAGGAAGACATAAAGAATAACATTTGTGTTCCTAAACAAACAGTAATCTCTGAAAGTCTTAATTTCTCATGTATTTCCCAATTACACCTTCAAGATTAACGAATGTCAATACATCGAGAGGCACATCATTTGTATGTGTGTAGGTGTGTGTATAGAAGCAAATAAACTCAAAATAGATCTATACTAGTCTCTGTTCCTTTTCATTATCAGCAATATATATATATATATTTATATACACACACACAAACATATATATATATGTGTGTAACATATTTTTACGATAATGAAAAGGACGAGAGACTAGTATAGAACTAGATATAGAAGGGAGACTAGATAAAGAAGGGAGAATGGTATAGATCTAGTCCTATACTAGTTCTATACTAGTAGGGGTGGCGTGCTAGCCGGAATGCAAAATTGGTCTCACTGCCACGGCTCGTTAGTACTAGCGGGACCAGCACGATTTTGCTTCTGCACCAGTGTAAGTAGCAAAATCGTGGCACGGAGCCCCAGGTGCGCCCGTGCTTCGGCATGTGTGGAAGCAAAAAAACTCACCAAAACACAGGCGCACCTGTGGCTCCGTGCTCAATTTTGCTATCTACACAGGTGCAGAAGCAAAATCGTGCTGGCCCCACTAGCACTCACGAGCCAAGGCGGCAAGTTCAATTTATCATTCCAGCTAGCAGTCCATCCCTGTATGCTAGTATAGAACTAGTATGCTCCCTCTCATATTTGGGTATATCAGGATGTATGTATATGTATATATGTACATATATATACATATACATACACACACACACACACACACATGTATATATATATAAGAAGAGCCATGCTGAATCAGGCCAAAGCCCATCGAGTCCAGCATTCTGTGTCACACAATGGCCCACCAATTGTCTATGGGGATCTTGAGCAGAAAGAGAAGGCAAGACCCTCCCTTTCCCTTGACCTCCAACAAGTGGTTGTCAAGGGAATCCTGCCTGCCTCAACCAACATAGAGGCAGCACTTGGACATCTGTTTCAATAACCATCTATATGCTTGGCATCCATGAACCTATCTAATCCTGCCTTGAAGCTATCAAGACTGACAGCTGTATAGATACACATATATACATATGCATATGCATATATAGATACATACATACATACTGTACATGTATACATACTGTACATATACATACTGTACATGTATACATACTGTACATGTATACATATTTTATACATACTGTACATGTATACATATTTTATACATACTGTACATGTATACATATAAAAAAAAAAATATGGGGTTTTAACCTTCAACAGTTCCTAGCCGCGGCCTATGTTAAAATCAGGTAGGGAAAAACGAGTTGATAAAGACACGAGAAGCAAGGCGTTCACTCTTTTTCCCACTAGGGTTTCTGGTCGAGACCTGAACAATATTCCTCTCTCACCTGCGGAAGTCACTGCGGTCAGTGGCAAAGCGATAAGCTCCTCGAATCCAGCCGCGCAGACCTTCAGGGGTAACCGCGCCGGAACTCCCGCCAGCGGAGCCTATTTGACCGCCTGTCACCATAGCTAAAGCTCCGGACTCTCCTTGGCAAGAGACTCGCACGAGTTCTTTGAAGCGGAGGAAATGTCCCTCCCGCCGCGGCAACCCAAAAAATCCGTCACTTCCGGCGCGCGGCCTTTACGTCACTCCCTGAAATTCGGAGCTCTGGAAAGGAAGGCGAGGCCTCGCGCCCGTTTGTTTCTTCTGCTTGCGGAGGAAACGAAAGGTGCGAGGTCCGTAGAGGAAACGATTTCCGGCTTTTTCAACCTTAGCAACTTTAAGATGGGTGGATTTCAACCCCCGTGATTGCCAAGTAGCTGCCCCTATGTACCTCGTGGAACAATTTCTCCCACTTGATTTGACTACACACACACAAGCATACACATAAACACACACACACACGTCTTCTAGGCCAGGGGCCTCCAACCTTGGCAACTTTAAGACTTGTGGACTTCAAGTCCCAGAGTTGCTCAGCCAGCTTCGCTTCGCTGGCTGAGGAACTCTAGGACTTGAAGTCCACAAGTCTTAAAGTTGCCAAGGTTGGAGACCTGTTCTAGGCTTTGGAAAGTCATCAAGAGCTGGCTTTTTAACCAATGTTTTGGGACAGAATATAATAGAACAAAAAGAATAGAAGTGTGGGTAATTGGAATTTGCTGCAGGGCATCCTAAGATGATTAAGACACAGGGTTAATAGCAATAGCATTTAGAATAGAATAGAATTTTATTGGCCAAGTGTGATTGGACACACAAGGAATTTGTCTTGGTGCATATGCTCTCAACGTACATAAAAGAAAAATATACATTTGTCAAGAATCGTAGTACAACACTTAATGACTGTCAGGTCAAATAAGCAATGAAGAAACAATATTAATAAAAATCTTAGGATACAAGAAACAAGTTAAAGTCATACAGACCTAAGAGGGAGGAAAAGGATGATAGGAATGATGAGAAAAACTAGTAGAATAGAAGTGCAGATTTAGTAAAAAGTCTGACAGTGTTAAGGGAATTATTTGTTTAGTAGAGTGAGGACGTTCCGGAAAAAACTGTTCTTGTGTCTAGTTGTCTTGGTGTGATAGTACTCTGTAGTGATGTTTTGAGGGTAGGAGTTGAAACAGTTTGTGTCCAGGATGCGAGGGGTCAATAAATATTTCCCCCGCCCTCTTTTTGACTCCTGCAGTATACAGGTCCTCAATGGAAGCCAGGTTGGCAGCAATTGTTTTTTCTGCAGTTCTGATTATCCTCTGAAGTCTGTGTTGGTTCTGTTGAGTTGCAGCACCAAACCAGACAGTTATAGAGGTGCAGATGACAGACTCAATGATTCCTCTGTAGAACTGTATCTGCAGCTCCTTGGGCAGTTTGAGTTTCCTGAGCTGGAATTTACACTTTCATACCACTTCATAATGCTTTTACAGCCTTCTTAAAGTGCTTTACAGAATCAGCATATTGCCCCCCAACAATCTGGATTGTTTTGTACTTTTAATGTGTTAAGGTACAGTACTTGTTATATCACTGTTGTGAGCTGCTCTAAGCTGTTGTAAGATGAATGGCCATACAGATATACTAAAAAAAAAATAAAGGAAACACTCAAATAACACATCCTAGATCTGAATGAATGAAATATTCTCATTGAATATTTCATTTGCACAACTATTGCATTTGCACAACAGCATGTGAAATTGACTGTCAATCAGTGTTGTTTCCTAAGTGGACAGTTTGATTTCATAGAAGTTTAATTTACTTGAAGTTATATTCTGTTTTTTAAGTGTTCCCTTTAATTTTTTGAGCAATGTACAGTATATTAAATAAATAAATGTTTCATGGTCTGGGAATGCTTGTAGGTCAGCTGTTGCTATAAATCTCACTTCAGAACTGAGTAAGGAGCATATTTGCAAGATTATGCCAGTGATAACTACCCCCTGACTCAACTGGGTTTTGAAACAGTTACCTGTGCATTGATATATAATTTTCTTTTATGAGACATAATCTCTGAAAAGAATTCAGCTTACTTAGTATTAAATACTATATGGAACTTAATTTAAATCTCTGGGGCAGAAGAATTTGTAACAGGCTGCTGTGTGCATGAGCAATAAGAACAGTAATAAATCTTCCTGTTGACTCTTTCAAAAGAGTTACAATTACGGGGGATTACAATTTATTTCCTGAGAAGGGAGGTATTTGGAATGTGCATTTTCTAGAAGCAGGAGTTGGAGGAGGGGCGGCTGCTGCTAGAGTATTAGCTACTGAGTTTCTGGAGGTTGGAAGCAAAACAACAACTCAAAAGAACCCTTGTAACTAGTATAGAAAGAATCATAAGACACCCCCCAGGAAAAGAAAAAGAGCCATTCCTGCAGACTAGGAAAAGGGGGGGGGGCAGCGGTGAGCTATGAGCTGGAACGCTAAATTGTGCTCACCATCACAACTTGTAAGTGCCTTTGGGGCCAGTGCGATTTTGCTTCTGCACCTGTGGAGGCAGCAAAATCACGCACGGAGTTGCAGGTAAAACCTCACGGAAACACGGGCGCACCTGCCGCTCTGCGCGATTTCCCCAGGTGCAGAAGCAAAATCGCACTGGCCCCGCAAGCACTTACAAGCGGCGGCGGCGAGCACAATTTAGGGTTCCAGCTCGTAGCCCACCGCTGTGGGGGGAATAGCCTTGGGCAACCTGATAAGAGCATTCCACAAAGGGATAAATTGTATATAATTGTTGAAACAAAAAAAACCACAAGAATGTACCAAAATTAGCTTGACAAGATTAAGCTAGTCAGGATCCTCTTTGTAGACACCATCATACCAGACATTCTTCTAACTAAACTAAATCAGCTAGTGGTACTGTCTTGAACACATTTGTAAGTGGGTCACAAGCTTCCTAACAGACAGGAAGCAGCAGGAGAAGCTAGGCAGAATCATATCAGATATCTGTATAATTAGCACAGGAAACCACCCCCCCACAAGTCTGTGTACTCTCACCACTTCTCTCTATATACCCATGATGGTAAACCTATGGCCCGCTTGCCACAGATGGCACACGGAGCCATATCGGAGGGCATGCGAGACTTTGCCTTGTGTCAGTTACAGCGCACATGTGTACGCTAGACAGCTAATTTTCAGCTTTGGGAAAGGTGGTTTCACTCTCCGGACATTTCAGGGAAGCTTCCCTGAAGCCCTAGAGGCAAAAAAATTGCCCAACAGACAAACCAGAAGTTTGGAAAAACACATTTCGGGTTTGCCATTGTGTTGATTTTTGCACTCCACGGCTTCAGGAAGCTTCCCTGAACCCTCCAGAATGCAAAAAAAAAAAAGCACAATGGCAAACCGGAAATGCTTTCATTTCAACTCTAATAAATAAAATAAAAAAATTAAATAAAAATGTTGTGAGCCGCCCCGAGTCCCCGGAGAGGGGCAGCATACAAATCCAATTAAACTAAACTAAACATACACAGAGAGAGAGCAGGAGACCCTACACCATCTCTGACATCACTTTTTGAAAGTCTCAAGTGATGAAACTCTCACAACTTCCAAAGGCAAGCTGCTCCACTGGCTGATTGTTCTCACTGTCAGAAAATTCTTCATTATTTCTAGGTTGAATCTCTCTCTGGTCAATTTCCATCTATTATTCCATGTGTGGCTTTCAGGTGCTTTGGAAAATAGCCTGACCTCCTCCTCTCTGTGGCAGCCCCTCAAATATTGGAGCACCGCTATCATGTCTCCCCTGGTCCTTCTCTTCATTAGACTAGCATTGCCCAGCTCCTGTAACTGTTCTTCATATATTCTGATCCCTAGTCCCCCAATCATCCTGGTTGCTATCCTCTGCACTTTTCCTAGAGTCTCAACATCTTTGTTATAGTATGGTTGAAAGAAATGGTAGAGAAATTTTGAAAATGATGTGACCAATCCCCTTTCCATTTGGGAGATATGAGACCCAAATATTTTAATCCTTGCAATACAGAAACAAGTCTGATCCACAATTCAAAAGTTTACTTCAAGACCTGGTTGCAAAGGTGGCCTCCAGATCTCTTCCCATGTGAATTACCGTAAGTCATTCTATACACTGGGGAAAGGGAGATAAGACGATGCTGTATGTTATTGGGGAGATGATGAACAACACGTCAAGAGATATTGTAAATCTCTGAGGCCTTACAAATTAGATGTGATCGGTAACTGTATCCCATAGGAGTGGCATGGAGGGTGGAGCAGCATTGAGATAGAAACTATAAAATGTAATGCTTCTGAAATCTTAAGTCTGGCTTTTGGCTCAAACCTCAATTTGAGAGGCAGGCTAAAAGATCCAAGGGCACTTTTGCAAACTGTCATCTTTTTCTTTAAAAATAAAAGTCTTTTTGTTTTCAACTGATCCAGTACTGTTGGTTTTATTTCCAAGAATTAGTTATCCTGTTACTCACTTCAGTTAGGTTTTTTTCCATGTTTGTCAATTGGTTTTCTTTTTTTACTTTTAAGATAGCTTTTTCCTCTTGTAGCCACCTCCTCTTACAATTTTTAATTTTGAAGACCATTTGTTTACTCCCACAACACCCAAAACAATTACGTAGCTTGAATGACTTATGGTAATTTCCATCTTCCATCCCCAAATTTTATTGCAAACATTTTTAAAGGCCTGCATTTTCCCTCTGTGAGGAGTAAAAGGCAAACTCAAAGCTGGTGGAATACAAAACAATTTTATTGAAGCATTTGCAAAGGCTGGTGGATCTCAATACAGTACACACCGGTAAGAGACCATTCCCAAATAATGAAAAAGCATACTTTTATAACCATCCTTCCGATCAGCTTACACCACACCATTCCTTTCCAAGCCCAGTTTGGTCACATGCTTTCCAACTGCCTATAAACTACAGTACTATCACACCTAAATGTTTAAAGTTAGTGTGGAAAGGCCCCCTCCCAGAAGAATGAAATGTTTTTGAAAGTATTAAAAAAATACAGAATATTATATTTCCCTAAAGGAGAAATGGAGAAACATATTTTTAGGAGCAGGAAGCAGCCCCCAAGTCTTTCTTAATAACCCACAGCAAATGCCAGCACTTAGAGATAAAGAGTTTGTTGAAAGAAGAATCTAACTATCTAGATGGCTCTATTCACAAGCAAAGCAAATATTGCAGGCAAAAATCCATTCAAAACAGGATATTTCAAAACTGCTTGCAGCAAATTTTGACAGTGAATAAAAGCAGAATGGTAGGATTAAAAAGCAGCCCCTCATTCAAGATCCAACACAGGACAAAAGCCATTAGCCACAATAGGAATTGCCCAATACCCTTTCAGAACACCCCTTAATTGCATCACCCCCAGAGCAGTCCAGACTTCAAAGTCACAGAAACCTGGAGCTCAAATAAACAATGAACCAGTGGTTGACCAGATTAGCTCAGATAAATTGACCAGATAACAGAGACCAGATAACAGAGACAAACACCTAGGATTTGCATTTCCTCTTTTGCATGTTGAGCCAGCTATGACCCCTAAATAACCCCACAGGAATCTGACAACAGTCAATAGAATATTGACCTCATTCCATTCCTAAGAGCTTTGTAAGGGGCATGCACATAGGGGTGAGCTAATGCCCAGAGGGGGTGGTGGTGGAACGCAGTAGGGTAGCGAAAATGGAGCTCCACCCCAGAGCTCCCAATTTGCACTGAAATATGTTGAATGCATAAACCCACAGTGTGGTAGTAAAAAATTTGGTAGCCCTTCACTAAATGCACAGCAGTGTGCCTACTGCCCCGGTCCTAATGTTCTCTTTTACTCTTATTCATTTCATGTATTCAAGTCATCTTTATACATACTGAGAGAAATATCTATAGAATCTAGGCATCTAAGGCCTAGATGGATACAAAACACTCTTATTAGAGTACTAAACTTCCGACCTTTTGGACAGTAGTTCTTGCCAGAAAAGCAAGAATGTACCAAAACATGTTTACATCCTGTATCAAGATGAAGAAATCCTATTGTTTAGGCCAATAAACATTCATAAAGGCTTGATGGATTAATCTAGAGAGTTCCAAGGAACTATGATGAAATTGGATGCAAGACAACCCCATATATGGACAGGAGGAAGGGGGTGTTAATTAGACATGAAACTACTATAAAAGATGATACTTGAAGTTAGGTACTCTACCTTTTGAGGTAGACGGGTAAAAATACCTGTGACTTCAAATTGGTCCCAGTGTGATATTATCACACTGGTATGTTTGGGATCTGTATGTTATGTTTGATATGTGTTATGTTTGATAAATGTTTCTATGATATATATATATCATGTGGTTAATAAAAGATTTTTAGCTTTTATTCTCATGGTCTGGGGAATTTTTTTAACACATACATACTGTAGATCAGTGTTTCCCAACCTTGGCAACTTGAAGAGATCTGGACTTCAACTCCCAGAATTCCACAGCCAATGCTGGCTGTGGAATTCTGGGAGTTGAAGTCCAGATCTCTTCAAGTTGCCAAGGTTGGGAAATACTGATGTAGACACACACACACACACAATCTAACATGTGCTTGACTAGTAAACAAATAAATAAACAAACAAACAAACAAACAAACAAACAAACAAACAAACATTGAAAGATGCATTCTAGTTCATCTACAAAGCCCAAAGAAGGTATAAAAACCCACCCACTCTCAACTCCATGTTGTAAGCTGCACCAGGAGAGAAACCCTGGTGGTTTTGTTCACCAATAAATGGATCTTCTTTTCAATCAGCCTCCAGCTTCCTTTTTGCTTGCAGTGCCTTTCTCCGGGCTTTGAACAGAACCAGATGGATTCTCCCCCCGCCCCCTCCAAACATTAGTTAAGCCCTTATTGTCACCTAAACATTCTCAGCCTTCTCAAGATTAGACTTAAGTATTTTCTTTGTTCATGGAAATTTAAGAACAGCTAAAGATAAGGTGGTATCTTGCAATGTATACAACTGAAAAGAAAATTTAATCCCGGTTGTACCTTGGGTATGTAGCAGTGTGGCTCTATGTTAAGATACTAACTCTAGGTAATTTGACCAAAGGACAAACCCCATATAAATTATAAAATACAGTATTAAATGGAAAATTACAATTTATTATATATTGCTCAAAAAAAAAATAAAGCGAATACTCAAAAGAACACATCCTAGATATGAATGAATGAAATATTCTCATTGACTACTTTGTTCTGTACAAAGTTGAATGTGCACAACAGCATGCACATTAATTGTCAATCGGTGTTGCTTCCTAAGTAGACAGTTTCATTTCGCAGAAGTTTGATTTACTTGGAGTTATATTGTGTTGTTTAAGTGTTCCCTTTCCTTCTTTCTTTTTGAGCAGTGTATTACTGTATACCCCATACACCCCTCTATACATTGGGCGCAATACTAGACTACATGTGAATTAATGGGTTAAAATTGTACGTGCACGTTTGTTATAAGAGGAAAAGAAACACATTTGGCCCCTCCCTTCATCATAGCCCGTTAACTTGCGAGTCTCATTTCCCTTGGCCAATTACCAAAGGAAACGCCTGCGTAAACAAGTTGGTCCTTCCTTGCTCTCCAAAATGCGAGAGTTCTTGCGCGCAGCCTTCTCGCTTGCAGGCTGAAAGCCACAAAGAAGCGCGTCTGAAGAAGGTTGTTGCTTGGCTCGTCCGTATCTTTATTTTTCGTGTTACTCGCCTGCTTTTTCCCCCTTTCAGCCCGTGGCGCGGAGATTTCAGCCCGCATCTCAAGTCTGAATCAGACCATTTATGGTGAACTGTCGAATTGGACTGGATCTCCGTTTTAAAGCAAAGCCGAAGTAGACGTTGGGTCGGTAAGTTTTCCAGGATTGGTTTTCGTACGCATCTGGAGAAGCGACGAGGAGGCAAGATTTGCCCTGAAACCAAAGTAACTGCTATGGCGCATTATTAAAAACTATGACTTCAAGATTCTGAAGTCAGGACAATCTGTTGAGTTTGTGTAATATGAGCCGAGAGCAGCTTTCTTAAGAGTGATTTACTTATATTTATGTTTAAACACATGCTCTAGAATATTATTTAATTGTTATGAGTTGCTGTGATGGCCTTGTTATGACTGTAATTCTTTCTTGATTTCTCTTTTCCTTCTTCCGATTATTGTGAAGATACTCTTTATTTTATTTTATTTATTTTATCAAGTACAAATTGGTAGTATACAAAGATATAACAATGTTTATATACATGATACTAGTAAGAAAGAAACATTAGGACAGGGGACGGCAGGCACGCTGGTGCATTTATGCACTCCCCATAGAAGTAGATGTTCACTTTGATGATCAAAATAGTGAATTATGGGTCTACTTCAACCACAACAACACATGAGCACACAACAGATTCAAATTTAAAGTAAACTGCTCTAAACTTGACTGCAGGAAATACGACTTTAGTAACCGAGTAGTTGATGCATGGAACTCATTACCACACTCTGTAGTATCATCACCTAACTCCCAAAACTTTGCCCTTAGACTATCCACTGTTGACGTCTCCCGATTCCTAAGAGGTCAGTAAAGGGCGTGCATAAATGCACCAGAGTGCCTTCCGTCCCCTGTCCTAATGTTTCTCTTTTACTAATATCATGTATATAAATATTATATGTTTGTATACCACGAATATGTACGTGACAAAACAAACAAATAAATAAATACCTGTGCACAAGAAGAGCCTGCTTATTGCTTTGGCCCTGTTTCAGAATATGTTGGCAGAACCTGGTCGGGGAAAGATTGATATTTGTTTACGCCTCTTTTGTGTCCCAGGTGGTGAATCCACAACTGTGCTGAGTTGTTGTGCCTTCTGCGAGGGGTGAGGTCCATGCGGTGCAGCAGTTAATGTGTGGATGGCGACTAATTTTAAGCAGGCAGCTCTGGGCTACCCGGTCACTTATTGGGAATAAGGGGATGCCCCTTGTAATAGGTTTTAAGAACTAGTTTGTAAACAGCTTCTATTATTTAGAGTTCTTAAGGTGGAAGATATGAATGTAAATTCCCAGTTGTAGCTCCTAGAGATTAGAGAGCATGAGGTGGATCCTCAGAGCATAATCTTGGGGTGTGTTAGTCCTAGTCTGTCTGTGATAAAGTGGCTGGGTGAACCAAAGTTAACTTGGATGAAGGCCCAAGGCTTTGGGCCCAGGTCAGTATAACCTTGGCTATTATTGCTTTCTGTATAATCAGCAGCTGCAGCTACGATAAGGAAGTAGAGAAAATATGTAGGGGGCTTGCTTACTGGAAATGTGCCATTGTAAGAGTTTTAGATCCTCTTTTATGTTAGGAGAAACAGGATGTTCCCATGTACATATGCCAACTGATGATATATATCGAAAACTGTTATTTTCCACAAACTGTTATAACCATATATGGAAACTTATGCTCCCCCAAGATAATGTGTTGTCCAAGGGTATATAAGGAAGTTCCTGATACCCATTCGGGGTTCAGGCCATTTATTCTGTTATGTTGTGCTTTGAACCTGCGCAATAAAACTTTCCTTCATTGAAGTGCTGGCTTCTGTCTCGTCAATTCTACAACAGTGATGTTATTCATGCTGTTTATTTTCTTGAAGTTTTAATGTTATTATCTCCCACCTCCCTCCTTAGTCTATTCTATTGGCTGATTCTGCCACTTTTGCTTTTGAAAATACACTTTTAGCAAAATACACTTTTACACGAATATTTTTTTTCAAGGTCTTGAGAAGCAATGTGCACCTAGCAAAATAACTGAGTAGGTTGTGTGCTGAAATGTTAATTTTGGACCTTTCCACTACAGAGTATTGTGTTAACATGATTAGATTATAGTCTATAGCTTTTCTTATCCTGTTGAAATTCCAGTTAAGCAACAGTGTGAATTACTTCCCTTTTATTTGCAAGATCTTCAGATGGTGGCTTATCACCTTTCTTTTTCTTTTGTAAATGATATACATGGTAATCAACTTGATTTCTATAGCTGTTTAGCCTATAATAAAGGCTTTTCCCCCCTAAAAGGACTTATTTCACTTTGTCACTTTTTATTTTGCTTATATTTGGTATTATTAGATATAATTATATATAATGCCAAATAGAGTTACTAAATTCTATCCCTTTTTAATGGATTTTCTAATCTGACTAGTTCTGGATGAAAAGTTTTTTGAATTGCCTTAAGAACCCTTTATGTTGTAGAATATGATGAAAGCAAGCTGTGTGTTCTATATTTCTGTTTGTAATTTCAAATTTAAGCATTTAACTCCCCAATGTAGTCTGTTTAAAAATATTTCTAGTGTATTTAGGCAAGCTTTCCAAATCCCTTCTAAATAGTTAAATCAGTTTCAGCAGAGCAATAAAATTTGTTCAAGGAATTCGTAAACAAACTATTGATTGGTTGATTGATTGATTGGTTTGTTTGTTTGGTTTTTTAATGCCACCCTTCTCCTTAGACTCAGGGTGGCTTACAACATGTTAGCAATTGCACTTTTTAACAGAGCCAGCATATTGCCCCCACAATCCAGGTCCTCATTTTACCCACCTTGGAAGGATGGAAGGCTGAGTCAACCTTGAGCCTGTGATGAGATTTCAATTTCTGACCTACAGATCTACAGTCAGCTTTAGTGGCCTGCAGTACTGCACTCTATCTGCTATGCCACCTTGTATATACTGTAGAATAATATGGTAATTACAGGGGAAGTAGTAGAACCAATGTCTAATCTCCGGATGCAAGGCTTCTGAGCAGAAACCTGATGTGAGATTTCCGAGCAGAAACTTAACTACAGACTGCAGTAGATGTAGACATAGATGCAAGTCTATTTGTGCACCTCTGTCAATAGGAAAGAAGGCACATGTTAATTCTGCTTTTTAGGATAGCAATAGATGTATCCTATCAGGGTTGAGATATTGTATTTCCAGAGAAGAAAAGTATATAACAGACTGTTTAAGTTCTTTGTTCCGATCTTAGGTGTTTGAATCACTCTGAACCATTTGCGTAAATTAATAAAATAGACTTCTTTGAATTCCGATCATAAGAGCATCAGTTCTGGTGTATGTTGCCATCAGAGACATTTGAAACATTAATTAGCTAGTTCTGAAATCCAAATTCAGGTAGAAGATATTTTGATCAAATGATGCATCATCTAGATCCGGCCACAAAAGATATGCATGGTTTTATTAAAGGTGTTTAAATTGGTTTTTTTTAAAATTGTTCCTTTTTAGATGTTGTTTCTCTTTGTTGTGAGCCGCCCAGAGTCCTTTGGGAGTTGGGTGGCATATAAATTAAAATAATAAATAAATAAATAATAACTTTTCAGAAATGCTGGATTTTCCTTAATCTCAACTGGTTAGATGGACAGACACAGTTTAGAGGTTTCAAGACATGGAAGAAATGGTGCATGTAATCCTCAATTAACAATGACAATTGGGACCAGAGTTTTCACTGCTATCTATGACCCATTTTCTGATATAGTTGATAAGAAAATTACTGCAGTCATTAAGTGAATCATACAGTCATTAAACGAAACCAGTTTCCCTCATTGACTTTGCTTGTCAGAAGCTTGCCAGGAAACTCACAAATGGTGATCTCACAACCCTGGGGCACTGCAACTGTTGCAGCTGAACGAACTACCCGTAAAGGGAATGGAAACCACAAAGAAATGGAGTGACTCAGATTTATTGCATGCAGGTTCAGAAGATAGCAAAACAACATCTGAACAAAGGCTGATAGCCGTACAAGGTTTTTTTTATACTTTTACAGAGAAGTAGGATGAGCAAGGCATATCACTACATTGACCAATTATGTTGGATATCCTTATAAGCAGTGATGTGCTGCCAGCCACCGGTGCTCATGGTGTGCTCTGTGCACATGTGTGCATGTACGGCGCTAGTGTGAGATTCGACTGCTGTGTACAGGCACAACCGGTGAGATACCAACAATTTTTGGCCTTTCCGCGCTTGTCGGAAAGAAAGAAATAACCGAAAATTGCCCGAATCCTGCATATCTCATGAGAGATTTGGGCAATTTTCAGCACTTTTTTGCTTCCGCACATGCACAGAAGCAGAAAAACGTGACAATTGCCCAAATCTCTCATATGTACAAGTGAGATTTGGGTGATTTTTGACTATTGCGAAAAATCACCGGTATCACCGGTACCAGAGTTGTGCACCTGGCTGGGTGCACCAGGTGCTGCCTACCCCTACTAATAAGGTAAAATTGGAAAACAATCATAAGGTTAACAGAAAAGACAGATTACCATTCTATGGGGTAAATAGGGCATTCGGTGTAGCCGATGTAGCATATATATTAGGATAGGATTATATTATATCTGTACTTCTAGCATAATATGCCTTGCTCACTCTGATTCCATTATAGCCAGGACAGGACTACATGTATTTCACATAGGTAGTCTGCACTTCTGGTGGAAACTACTAAAGGAAATAGCTGACCATAAAACGGTTCAACAACATCCCCCTGATAACAAGTATACATCACTCAAGGATGAAAGCTACGTGATCAAAGGATGCAATATGCATTGCCTGGAGTAAACGGGATGAGACTGTGATGAAAGGCCTTGTTCCTGGTAAACAGGAGATTGGCTGTGATAAAGACAAATGGCATCAAGAAAATATACGACTGTGCAGAGATGGACAGATTGACAATGGAACTTAATAATCGAAAAGAATCGGACTATTATGAAACCTGGACAAAATGGTACAAATGGACAAAAAAAAAGAAACTTAAAAGAAGCATCGAAATAAAATACTGTATGAAGAAATCTAAAAGTAATTAGAAGACAATGTTGATAGGAATGTATATATGATGTAGATTCATCTGTAAATATGATTATGTACTTTAAAAAAAATGGAAAAATTTAATAAATATATATTTTTTAAAAAAGACAAATGGCTCAAGGAAATTAGCTATGAGAAACATTTGCTCAAAGGAAACTATTCCAGGAAATTGGTTACGTGACATATGGGGATAGGAAGGACTTGAAAGTTGTATTGGATGTTTGTATATCAGTTGACATGTACGTGTAATCATTCCCATTTGCATATGCTCCCAATAAAAGGAAGTGCACAGCTCAACACTGTGTCACTTCACCCAGAGAGAAATGTGTCCAAGTCTTCTTTCTAGGATTGGCGTTCCGTGAGTGACCTTGCCTGGCTGGGGGTGCTCTAATTCCCTCTGAGACATCGTTCCCCTCAGGGATTTTGCAGCCACCTCAATTCGGCAACTATATTCTTATTTGTACACCATCTGCCAGTTTCACTTCCTAACTTCTTTTCCTTGTGCATGTTCCATAAGCAAAACTATATTTGTTTTACATTAGTAAGTAAATTAAAAGGTAGGAAAAGAGATGTTAAAAATACAGAATTTGCATAAGTTAATCATTATTTTTTGATACTAAACTTCAATACAGTGTTCCCTCGATTTCCGCAGGGGATGCGTTCCGAGACCGTCCGCAAAAGTCAAATTTCAGCGAAGTAGAGATGCGGAAGTAAATACACCATTTTTGGCTATGGACAGTATCACAAGCCTTCCCTTAACACTTTAAACCCCTAAATTAGGGGTTGATATTCCTGGAGGGGTCTGTAATATGGTAAATGATTTAGCGTTACTAGATAAATGGTCAAAGCAATGGAAACTGCAGTTTAATGTTTCCAAATGTAAAATAATGCACTTGGGGAAAAGGAATCCTAAATCTGAGTATTGCATTGGCAGTTCTGTGTTAGCAAAAACTTCAGAAGAGAAGGATTTAGGGGTAGTGATTTCTGACAGTCTCAAAATGGGTGAGCAGTGTGGTCGGGCAGTAGGAAAGGCAAGTAGGATGCTTGGCTGCATAGCTAGAGGTATAACAAGCAGGAAGAGGGAGATTGTGATCCCCTTATATAGAGCGCTGGTGAGACCACATTTGGAGTACTGTGTTCAGTTCTGGAGACCTCACCTACAAAAAGATATTGACAAAATTGAACGGGTCCAAAGACGGGCTACAAGAATGGTGGAAGGTCTGAAGTATAAAACGTATCAGGAAAGACTTAATGAACTCAATCTGTATAGTCTGGAAGACAGAAGGAAAAGGGGGGACATGATCGAAACATTTAAATATGTTAAAGGGTTAAATAGGGTTCAGGAGGGAAGTGTTTTTAACAGGAAAGTGAACACAAGAACAAGGGGACACAATCTGAAGTTAGTTGGGGGAAAGATCAAAGGCAACATGAGAAAGTATTATTTTACTGAAAGAGTAGTAGATCCTTGGAACAAACTTCCAGCAGACGTGGTTGGTAAATCCACAGTAACCGAATTTAAACATGCCTGGGATAAACATATATCCATTGTAAGATAAAATACAGGAAATAGTAAAAGGGCAGACTAGATGGACCATGGGGTCTTTTTCTGCCGTCAGTCTTCTATGTTTCTATGTTTCTAATTACCATTTCCCATTCCCCTAACAACCATTTACTCACCATTATTACTGGTACTCACCATTGAATATGACCCTTAGTGGTCCTGATATTTATAAACATAATTATTTATTAACAATAATTATTTTTTTTGTTATTTGCAAAAATAAATTATTAGTTTGGGCAATATCACAAGCCTTCCCTTAACACTTTAAACCCCTAAATTACCATTTCCCATTCCCTTAACAACCATTTACTCACCATTATTACTGGTACTCACCATTGAATATGACCCTTAGTGATCCTGATATTTATAAACATAATTATTTATTAACAATAATTTTTTTTTTGTTATTTATTTGCAAAAATTATTAGTTTGGCGATGACATATGACCTCATCGGGTGGAAAAAACCATGATATAGGAAAAAAACCACGAAGTATTTTTTAATTAATATTTTTTGAAAAACCGTGGTATAGGCTATTCGCGAAGTTCGAACCCGCGAAAATCGAGGGAACACTGTACTACTAAAAGATACATATATTGGGGTGTTTGTCTTACAACTATCATAAATACATGCCAGTTGCCAAACACCTGAATTTTGATGATCATGGAAATATTGCAATGGTTGTTACTGTGAAGACCATAAGTCACTCTTTTGATTGCCATTTATATGGTGTCCACTTGAACTTAAATATAAACAGTTGCTGATGCATAACATCAAAAGTGCTTGGCAGCATCCAGTTTGGGTGGTGTAGATATTTTGGAAAGTACCATAAGGGAGAAGGCTAATATTAGAGATAGGTTAATGGATGTCAGATTTCCAGACCAGAAATTGACAGAAAAACTCAGACCTGATTTTATACAAGTGTGAAGACAGGATTTGGCAGAACATTCACAGAGATTGCTTTGACTAGGATTTATTATCTAGCTGCTAGATAATAAATGTTTCAGCAAATAAAAATGAAGCCAAATATAATGGTTGATTGTGAGCATAGAAGTATGTTTCTTTCCCTGGTAACCTTGAACTTGAGCAGTTGTTGAGTGTTTCACTAAATATTCAGTATAGAAAACAATTGGTTTTCATTGTACATGACAATGTAGCAAAGGCTGTAAGTAAAAATCAACACCAACAATATTTGAAAATGTGCACCGTGTACAGATGTGACAGTGTCAATGCTAAGTAATTACAGTTTTGGTCTATGAATAGGAATATATGATGGAAAACTGATGGTGGAATAAAAATAACTAGTAGGACATAATCATTCATGAATATAAGCATTGTGTCATGCTTGACTCCTACACACAAACACACACTAACAAGTAGACAACAGGAACAGGGAGGGGATGGTCAATTTGGAATGCAAGGGAAGGAATTGTGGAATAAAAAGAAAAGGCTTGTATGCACTGAAGAAGGTTTGCTATTTACATCAAAAAGATTCATTCTTCATTCTATTTTACAAATGTAAAATAGATTTAAGGAAGTTCTATTGTCCACTTGATTAAAATGATAATAGTGATTTTGACACAGTGAAATAGAGAATGAAAAGGAAATGTTACTTTAATAATGGGGCTGTCATCACTTATCTTCCTGTAAACTACCTTAAGTATTTTTATTCACAGAACACAAAAAGAAGCCAGATTTTTATGCATCCTAAATGACTGCCTTTAAATATTTTTTGTTAGAACTGAACAGGAAGGAAGAGACTCTAGATTTATTCTTAAATGGCAAACAAGCTGCAAGACTTGGGGAACTATTAAGAACCAGATAGATAGATCTGTGAAAAGGATCAGTGAAGATACATTTACTCCAGAAGAAATGGCAAAGAAGTAAAATAATACAGTTCTTTCCCCCTTTGAGCATAACTTTTTATAAATTCCTTCTACCTGTACATATGAAGTTTCAAAGCAAATTTTATAAATCTACATAAGTAGCCTTGCTTACTCACATAACAACTATTCACAATTATAATAAAAAGCACCCAATTTGCACTGAAAGATGTTGAAAGAAAATGCAGGACATCCTGCATAAGCCACGCCCACAGTGAGGTGGCTAGCATAACCATGATTGATTCCAAAGTTTGAATGTTACATTGTGGACGGGGTTACCTGTCACAGGGTGGCGGAAGGATCCAGAGGGGGATGGTAGATTATATTTTGTAAATTACACCCTCCACTTGCAGCAAAGTATGTCACCTATTATTTTAACTTTTGATGCCTGTAAAGCAGTAAGTAAAGGCTGGTCCACTACCTGTGGGAGTAGTACATGGGTTATCCAGTACAAATCAGATCACAAGTATTTGTGTGAAGTTGATCCTACTTGGAAAACTGGAAATCCTAATACTTGGTTGCCATGTGCCAGATCTGCGGAATGTAGTGGCTGGGGATGTGTGTGTGAATATACAGGTGGAGGATACAAGGGGTGTAAATATGTAAAGTCTTTTCAGAGAGGCCAGGGAAATCTCATGGTGATGGAAGTAGATAGATCCATCCTGAGAGAAATATCTATAGGATCTAGGCATCTGAGGCCTAGATGGATACAAAACACTCTTATTGGAGTACTAAACTTCCGACCTTTTGGACAGTAGTTCTTGCCAGAAAAGCAAGAATGTACAAAAACATGTTTACATCCTGTATCAAGATGAAGAAATCCTATTGTTTAGGCCAATAAACATTCATAAAGGCTTGATGGATTAATCTAGAGAGTTCCAAGGAACTATGATGAAATTGGATGCAAGACAACCCCATATATGGACAGGAGGAAGGGGGTGTTAATTAGACATGAAACTACTATAAAAGATGATACTTGAAGTTAGGTACTCTACCTTTTGAGGTAGACGGGTAAAAATACCTGTGACTTCAAATTGGTCCCAGTGTGATATTATCACACTGGTATGTTTGGGATCTGTATGTTATGTTTGATATGTGTTATGTTTGATAAATGTTTCTATGATATATATCATGTGGTTAATAAAAGATTTTTAGCTTTTATTCTCATGGTCTGGGGAATTTTTTTAACAATTGGCGCCCAACTTTAGGGCCAAGAACTTTTTTCCTGGATGGAGGACGAGAGAAACCTGGCAGGGCGCCCTTACTGGAGTTTTTTCCAGTGGCTGGTTTTCTCTTGCTTCCATGTCCAGGAATTAGCTTCTTTTCGAACTGAGAGGCCAAGAGAATAAGAGGTTTCCCGGGAAAAATTGCAGCTGCCGGCGAGAGCAAGCGTCCTTGGCGAGTAAAGGTGGCCAAGGGGTCTGATCCTGGGTTGGTGATATGTGGTAGCATGATTGAATACATGTGGGCACACAGAGCATGTGAGAGAAATGTCTCTATATTTGTGCTGGGTTCTTGTGCACGAGAACTAATTTAAAACACATGTTGGGTGGTGACACCGTGGAGTAAGAGTTTTAAAGGGATCAGAGTGGATATTTACATAGTTGAATATCGGCTTGCTTATGTTTCACTTCAGGGTGAACGTCTATGACATAATGAAACAGGGGTTTTATTATGGAAGAAAAATATGGGTGTTGACTTTAAATTTAGGACATAGCGTATGCTAGGAATGGGTTTCGTCTAAATTGAAAACTAACAGCGGATGCGGTGGTGGAAGTATGTGTTTTGTTTTGTTTTTCTTCTTTCTTTTTCTTTCCCCCTCTCTGACAAAGGATGACGGCTGCTGGTAAGTTGTATCTTGAAGAGCAGAATGGTGTCTTTATGAGGAGATAGCAGCTGTGCTATGTAATATTTTGTCCTTTTGCTGGTATGATTTAAGAAGTGTAATACATATGGTTATAGTTAGATTGCTGGTAGAGCAAAAAGATTATTGCAAGAGGTGTAGGGAAGTCTAACTGATATTCTTGAATTCTTGAGAAATAGAGCTTTTGATAAATGTGATTAATAATCAGAGATAGATGTTTTGGGTGAGCAAATGGTAAGTACTAAGGGGTTTTTCTCCGTACTGAAGGAGCGGGTCCAGCAGTCACATGGGTTGCTCATGTCCAATCCGGTGGAACTGAGCCTAGTGTTAAAAAAGCTTGCTGGATCCGCCCCTTCCCCAGAATTCGCTCAGTTCTCGCATCCTGCGGTTGTATTGTGATAAGCTCGTTCAACATTCTAATTCCTTCCCTTCGATCTTTCCTTCAAAATTAGTAAGATTATTATTATTCTTATTTGATTACTTGCCTTATCAGCGCCAGCCGTTTACGGCTCGGCTTTTCCCTTGGGAGAAGTAGCGGTTTCGTTTTCCCACGGCTTTTTTGCCGTTTACGATCCCCGCTGCCGCTTGTGGATTCTTTCAATCCTTTGGCCCGGAGGTCTTTGTGCAAGTATTTATACATATTATATATTGATTTATTTATAGTGCTATTGTTAAAGGGCTCGAGAAATACCTCCTGCGGTGCGAGACGCTTGTTTCTAGTCTCCTGGACTTAGTCGATCGCTTCCCCTTTAAAATTGCTATTACGGAGCGATTTTTTCGGCGCGAAGGCCTTCGCGTCTCTTTTTTAATTTAGGCCTCTCGTGTTGGCCTCCTGCCAGCCGCATAGGCCTTAGTCCACCGCTCGGATCCCGGAGTGGGCTTTGAGACGCTCAGGCTTAATTCTCCACCGGCTAAGCCTCCAACCAGAGTGCCTTGGTTACTTTAGTTAAAGTTTAGGGAGGCTGGCCACGCTGTATTTGGGGACACGAACTCTGGGTTTGCCCAGATTGCCCTCAAGTCTCAGCAGCTCCGAGGCCTAGGAGCAGGATCCATTCCTCTTGGGAAGACCTTAAAATTCTTCTCCCTAATAATCCTGTTTATTTGGCTCAGCCTTGTCTTCTGTTAATTGTCAGACTATGGCTGCTTTTCCCAAGAGAGGCACCACTCAAGGTCCCAGAGAGGCCAGGCCTACAGGCGATGAGATTACCAGTATCCCCCAGGCCTCGACCTCCTCTTCTTCAGGGGCCCGCCCCTTGACCAAAGTCACCAGGGCTGAGAAGAGAAGGGACCAAGCCCTACAAAAAATCTCAATTGTTCAAATCTCTCCTCCTCAAAGCTAGAATTTCTACAGGATTAGCGGCCCAAGAGAAGCAGGCCTCCACATCCACTGAACCTCCGGAGGAGAACCTACCTTACTTCACAGAGGAACAGGAGGATAACGAGGTAATTCCTATGCCTAAATTGTTTAAAGATGCCTTACTTAAGCAGTGGGATTTCCCAGCCTCTGGGCTTAATCCCACTACCAAGGACAAAAAGTTGTACAAACTCTCTTCTTCCTATGAGGATCTCCTATCTTTTCCCAAACCGGATGAACCTGTCAAGATCCTTCACTCGGCGGCTGCCGTGCCAGGCGAAGCAGAGGAGGTCCTCCGCCCAGAGGACAAGCGGATTGAACAGATGCTCAAAAGAGGGTTCACCGCAGATTCCTGGGCCATTAAAAGTTCCGCAGCGGCTTCCTTTTTCTCCAGAGCCATGCTTCTGTGGCTTCGCCAACTTCAACAGCATATTCCTCCCGATGACTTGAGAGGTCAACAAGACTTCAACAAGGTATTTGCAGCTGCTCAGTACGTAGCTGATGCCACTCTACAGTCTACCAGATTTGCAGCCAAGTCTATTGCAGCTTCTACAACGGCAAGAAGACTCCTATGGCTTCGCCCATGGCAAGCAGGAGTACGTCAGAAGTGGCAGTTATCTCTGGGACCATTGAAGCGCGATCTACTTTTCGGGGATCTTCTGGATCCACTCCTCACGGAAACCACGGACAAGAAGAAAGTATTGGGTCCAACCACCAAAAAGGCCACCAAAACGCAGTCCTTTCGTCGCCCAGGGCGTCAACAAAATCAAGCGGCTACCTATCAGAGAATCCCAGGTCAGTATTCCCCCCGCTTTCGTTCCCAAGGTAGGAACTCCAGGGGCAGAGGTTTTCGCTTCCAAAGGGGAGCGTCCTCTAATAGGGCTTCAAAAAAACCTAGATGGTAGTTCTGCCTCGATTCCCATAGGTGGCCGCCTAGCCTATTTCGCCTCTAGCTGGCGTCTCACTTCCAAGGACCCCTGGGTCATTGACACTGTTCAAAAAGGTCTTCTTTTAGAATTTACTTCTCCCCCCCCCTAAACGTTTTATTTCCTGCCCGTCTCCCAGGTCCTCCTCAGATCGTAACCGTATGGAGGAGGCCATTTCCCACTTATTGTCCATCAGAGCCATTCAACCGGTCCCTCCCGGTCAGAAGGGCCGTGGTTTTTACTCCATCCTATTTATGGTTCCTAAGTCCTCCGGAGGTTGGAGAGCTATTTTGGATTTAAAGAAGCTGAACCTATTCATCAAATATAGAAAGTTTAAGATGCACTCCTTATCATCCATTTTGGCCGCCATCCACCCGGGGGATTTCATGGTTTCATTAGACCTCACTGAGGCCTACCTCCATATTCCTATAGCCAAGTGCCACAGAAAATTCTTACGTTTCTCCTTCCAGGGCAGGCATTTCCAGTATAGGGTGATGCCATTTGGCCTTTCCTCGGCCCCTAGGGTCTTTACAAAGCTCTTGGGGTCTCTGGCGGCCTATATCCGGGCTTCGCCCATCCACATTTTATGTTACCTTGATGACATTTTGGTTCATGGGAACTCCCTAGAGAAAGTGAAAGTAGACCTTTCTGTCACCATGTCGGTTCTACAGGACCATGGTTTTTCCATCAACTTTGACAAAAGTCACCTCCAGCCTTCCACATCCATTTTACACCTGGGATCCATTATTAATTCAGAATCCTCCCAGGTCTTCCTCTCTCCTGAGAGAAAAATCAGTATAGGGGAGTTGATTTCACGCATTTTACCTCAACCTTCAGTTTCCATAGTAACCCTGTCTTCTCTTTTGGGGAAGATGGTGTCATGCATAGGCATCATTCCCTGGGCTCGCCTTCATGCTAGGGAACTACAGTGGCTTCTATTACCCTTTCAGAGATCGGGGCACAGCAACTCAAGTCGTCGCATTGTCATCCCACCGATTGTTCGCAGATCTTTCAAGTGGTGGATGTCTCCGGCCATGGACAAAGGATCCCCTTTCAGGTGCCCGGATCAATTTGTCATCACCACAGACGCCAGTCTATCGGGATGGGGCGCCCATGCCCAGGGGATGATAGCCCAGGGCACGTGGTCCCCGGAGGAAGCTTCCAAGCCAATCAATTGGCTAGAGTTAAGAGCCGTATCCCTGGCTCTGAAGCAATTCTCTCCTCGCATCCCCAACCGGCACGTTCTCATTCTCACCGACAACATTGCCACAAAAAGCCACATCTGCAGACAGGGGGGCACGAGATCCAAGGCCCTCATGAGGGAGGCCCTCAAGTTAGGCCTTTGGGCGGAAAAACACCTTCAGTCGCTCCTAGCCGACCACATCTCGGGGAGCCTCAACGTCCAGGCGGATTGGCTCTCTCGAGCAACGATAGACCCAGGAGAGTGGAATCTCCATCAAGACCTGTTCCATCAAATCAGCCTCAGATTCGGCCTACCAGTACTGGATCTCTTCGCGACCAAAGCGAACGCCCAACTCCCTCGCTTCTTTTCCAGATTTCCATCCCCGGGAGCAGAAGCAATCAATGCCCTCAGGAGCCCCTGGCCTCCAGGACTCCTGTACGCATTTCCTCCAATCCCAATTCTCCCGGACGTGATTCACAAGGTCCTCAGAGAGAGGGCCCGAGTAATCCTAATCGCCCCTCATTGGCCCCGCCGGCCCTGGTTCGCGGATCTACAGCAGCTGTCCGTCCAGGACCCCTGGCGACTCCCCGTTTCGGGGGATATGCTTCGACAAGGGGCCTCATTTCATCCAGACCCGGAGTGGTTCCACCTCACCGCCTGGCTGTTATCAGGAGAGACCTAGAACTGCGTGGACACGACCCCGACACAGTGGAGGTCATTTTAAAAGCCAGGAGAGGTTCGACCAATCGAATCTACGACCATACATGGTCCAAGTTCCACCAGTGGTGTATATTGGAAGGGTTTTCCCCCCTGTGCATCCCCATACACAGGATCATTTCCTTCCTTATGCAAGGCTTCCATCAAGGCCTCTCCACCAGCACCCTCCGGCGTCATCTGGCGGCCATTTCCTCTGTCTTAGCGGGGCCCCGCAGACAGCCTCTCCGTTCCTTTCCAGAAGTTCAGGAATTCCTCAAAGGTATAGCCAATCTCAGACCTTCCAAGGTTCACAGATATCCTTCCTGGGATTTGCCACGGGTTCTCCATTCCCTCACACAGGCACCCTACGAACCCCTAAAATCTGCGTCCCTAAGGTACCTTTCTTTCAAGGTAGCATTCCTAGTGGCTATTACCTCTGCCCGACGCATTTCGGAGTTGGCAGCCCTTTCAATCAGGCAGGACCTCTGCCAATTTCATCAGGACAAGGTGGTACTACGACTGGACCCCACCTTCTTACCCAAGGTCAGTTCCATGTTCCACAGAACCCAAGATATTGTCCTACCTTCCTTCTGCCTCCAACGGGACCATCCTTTGGCAAGTAGATGGCACACTCTGGATCTCATTAGAGCGCTTAGGATCTATATCCAATGCACAGGACCTTTTCGGAGGTCGGAAGCACTTTTCGTAGCCTATCATCCCAGAGTTATGGGTACCAAGGTGTCTTCAACAGTGATAGGCCGTTGGATCAGAGGGACTATCTCTAAGGCCTACGAGTCGGCCTCCCTCTCAGTTCCAAGGAACATCACAGCGCATTCCACCAGAAGCGCAGCCACTTCGGCCGCTTGGGCGACTCAAGCCCCGTTGGAGGAGGTCTGCAAAGCAGCCACATGGGCCTCGCCAAATTCCTTCATCAGGCACTACAAGATTGATTCTTACGCCTCAGCGGACGCTGCCTTCGGCAGAAGGGTACTCCAATCCGTTATCTCTCACGATAGCAATCTGACCCCACCCTAGGGACCAATCTATTGGGTATGTCCCATGTGACTGCTGGACCCGCTCCTTCAGTACGGAGAATAGGCGTTGATTGCTTACCTGAACGCCTCTTCTCGTACGGTGAGCGGGTACAGCAGTCACTTCCCGCCCTTGTTTGTGTCTTTTCTATTTTCTATCTTCTGTAACCTTTTTCCTCTAACTATGAGAGTTGAACACTAAAGAGCTTCACATCTGAGCCTAGTCTACGGATTCGCGAATTCTGGGGAAGGGGCGGATCCAGCAAGCTTTTTTAACACTAGGCTCAGTTCCACCGGATTGGACATGAGCAACCCATGTGACTGCTGTACCCGCTCACCGTACGAGAAGAGGCGTTCAGGTAAGCAATCAACGCCTATTTTGTTTGATGAATTGGAGTTGAGGCTGTATGTGTAGGGTTTATAATATTGCTTGTTTAAAACAAGGAATGTGAGAATGTGAGGCTGTCTTGAAGTTAAGTGGGTGGACAGGCTGTGTTTTCTTTTTGAGGAGGTAAGTTTATAATTGTTGAGGGGCTATTGCTGTTCCTGGGATAGTTTGGTGCAGTAGGTTTGAAGGAGAATTAATTTATTACAGCAGGCTTGGTTTATAAGCAGCTGGAGATGAGGGGATTTGTGGATATTTGTTATTTGAGAGAGTGGAGATTTTAAATATTGTATTGGGATAGATGGCATGTGTTTAATACACAGGCGAAAGGTTTGCAGTTCTGTGGCTGAGTTGTTACGTTTATGTGTTATGTATATTAAGAGGTTGAGGATGAGAAAGAGTTATAAAGGGTTTTTTTAATGGCTTTATGTAGCAGTTGGAGGGAATTCCGTATTGGTGAATTCCAAGATTAGTGTATAGATGTGGGTATGAAGGAGGTTTCTTTCATGCATAGTAATGTGTATGTTTTACATATGATGAACTGGAGTCCAGTATTGAGGACAATAACTGGCTATTTTTGATGTTTTTTTATATAAGTGTTTACCTTGGTTTGAATCAGAGAACTGAGATGGAATGTCAAGCCTACTAAGTTACCAGTAATTACTTATTAAGTTAAAGGATAAGCTAACACTGTATCTCTAAAACAACCTAGTCAAGATACATAGCAGGAATTGGATTTTCTTTAACAATTGCCTTTTATATATGTTGGAGGTAATAGTCTCTTATTGTATGCCCATAAGAAAATTGCTAGCTGGGAGATTTTGAAGGATATCTTGAGATTCAAGATGAGGGGAATCATATTTTATTTTATTGTAAAAAGCTTTGATTATGAATTATGAATTGTACACAAATCTGATAAATGAAATAAAGTACTGGTAGGGAGTCTTGTGGTGTTATGAAATGAAAATATTTAATTGTTGCTGTGACAATTGTTGCTGGATTTTACAATGCTCGTAAGGAAGCTAAACATTTTAGGAAAAATTTCACAATTGAGTAGAATTCGATGATAGATACTTGTTTTCTGGATTAAATCTGTGGCATCATTGAATACAGCTGAGAAGCTCGTGTAGATTTAGATAAATTGGTTCTGTGACAATAGATTTTTGCACTGTATGGTAACGTATTTCTGGATTTGGCTCTGTTTTAAGGGAAGAGAAAGTTGTTTATGAGTGTATGAATGTTGATTGTGCAACATTCTTTTCCTTTTACACATTATTTTCTCTCTGTGGTTTGTAATCTGAGAGAATGCAGGGAAGTGTGGTTGTTTTGTACAGCATGGTATAAGTGGTGTTTATACATATGTTTGGGATTGTGGTTCCGTGTTTTATATTGTTTATTGATGAAGAAATACTCCTATGTGAAAACTGTTAGAAGATATGATGTGGGATGATACGTATGAGGATGCTGGAATGAAGCCAGCAATTACATAGTGGAGCGGTTTGCCTGTTGTCATTTTTATGAGTTGGTAGAGAGCTGTTTGCTGAAGAAAGGGGGTTGGATTAGATGACCTTTGAGGTCCCTTCCAACTCTGGCTGTTGTAATAGTAGTGTTGGTATTTGGGTTATTTGTGGCAGTAAATGTTGGGTTAGCTATAGAATGTAATAAAAAGTGTATAGCTATATTAGATAAAACTGTTGTGATTTAGAAGACAGGTAGTTTTGATAATTTTGGATTGATGATTTCCTGTGGTGAAGGAAGGTGTTAGAGGCTGAAGGCATTTGAATGGATTAGGATAGACCCGTAGGGTGTCTGTTTATAGTATAATTTTGTTTAGCTGCTAGTAAGTAAAACAGGAAAGGTTTTGTTAAAGGGGAATGTTTTACAAATGTAACAAAATTGGATAGAAGAGATTTAACAAGAAGTGATAGCAAATAATGTGTGTGATAAGTAGGGGTTTTTACATGCTGTCTGAGAAAAATAAAGCTGAATGATCGGTGTGACTGATTATAAGAAATGCCTGTATAAGACGTGGATTATTGAGTAAAGATGAGGTGCTGTAAAAGAGGCAGTAGGGAAGAAGAAGGTCAACTAATTTAACTTAGTGTGAGAAATATGTTGGACATATGCATGAAAGGATGCATAACTGTTTTCCATTCATTGTGAAAGAACGTTTGTTTTTGATTGAGTGTGAATGAGTGTATATACTAAAACATGGATATTGGAATAACATAAATAAGGGAATACAGTGGTTGGGATGAATAACCTGATACTGTTGATGACAAAAGTAAATCTGGTGTACCTGGTGAAGAAGGTACTCCAGGACGAGCTGATGCTAGTAGTAGTCAGCCCTGCTGGCCCTAGTGGTGTTGTTGAGTTTGGGTTTTTTTGGAATTACTTGGTTTTCCTGTTTAACCAGGAACCTCCAGGTGAGCCTGGTGAACCTGGTTAAACAGGGCCTCAAGGTTTTTGTGGTTCAATAGGTTCTTTTTGGAGAATCTGGATCTTGTGATCCAGGGTCTTATGGCAAATATGGTGGTACAAGGTTTAGCTGATGCTATTAGTCCCCACTGGTGAACCTGGTCTGATGGGTCTATGAGGTCTTCCAGGACAATTTGGAAGCCCAGGTCTAGGCCTTCTTGGTTCAACTGGACCTGATGGTTGCCCTGGTCCAGCTGATCCAGCTGGTCCACAAGGTGAACCTGGTAATATTGAATTCCCAGGACCAAAGGGTCTTTAATGGTGAACTTGGAAAATCTGGAGAGAAGGGTATTTCTGGATCTCAGTGTACTGTTTGAATTCAAAGGAATGAGAGGACTAATTGTAGTAGGTAACCTGCTGGCTGGTTATTTCAGTGAATTGAGTGAAAAAAAAAATGCCAGCAGTTGAGATATGTATTTGAGTAAGAATTGAATCCTTTAAGTGGATGGGTGAAAGCATTTTCATTTGTAATGATAAATACTTAAGATGAGAGTGAATATAATAGTGAAATAAATATGCCTTGGTATGGAAAAGTATATGTATATTATATGTATATTAAAAAATGTATATTAATAATGATAGAGGTACACGTTTTATGGTCTATTTAGTAGAATAGGGAACTGAAAAGGATTCCCTTCTGTCTGAGTGTATTTGGCAAAGGCTGGGGAGAAAATTGAATTCCAGAAGCAGTATAAAGTTATAACAACTTTGAAACGTTTACCTTTAGCATTTATATGTGTATAAATGTTTGTGCAATGTATATTTAAATGTGTAATACTGGAACAAGATGCACTGAGATGCTAAATTGTCTCTGAAACAACTAAAACGAACTTGTCCCAGTTTTTTCTCGTTTAAGGTCTGACGGGCTGGTGGCTTATTTACAATTTTAAGAATGGTGACTGATTCCTGAGTGAAAACTTAAAAGGACACAACTGGAAGCTTATTTGGGACTGTCCATTGAAAAGACTGATAATGATTGAAATGACTGTGCACGCCATGGACACATATGAAGGGTTTTATGCATGAAGGATTGGACTTTGTCAGTTTATCAGTGTCTCTCGAAAGCAGAGTGAGAGAAAGAAGGACTATGAAACCTTTTAATGTTTTTTTCCCCCATAAATGGAACTTTGGAGGGTGGATTTGTGAATCTGGATAGGAATGTTTTATTTTGCCATTGTCATTCTTATATCTGAATAGGTCACATTTATGTTGTGTAAATTTGTGGATGTAAGCCCCTGAATTCAGAGTGTTAGTGTATACAATACTGTCACATATACACATGACATGCAACTATACGCTGGGGGGGCCTAGTACACATAATACATAGCAGCATGAATGTGATAATAAAGTTGGTGATTGTTTTGTGGAATGTTATACTGTACACAAAGGGGATGGTATTAGAGGCTGTGTTATCTAATCACCTGGTGACATGATAGCAGCTCTGTTTCCATACCGGACAGGATCATTGGTATACACAAACATCACTAGTATTAATTGATCCAGATTTGAAAACTGGAATATGCCTCAGATCCACTAGCTATGAAGTGGAAGTAATTTATAAGTAATACTTTTAATGGTATAGATTACACACCTTTATATAAGTAGTGAAGGATCATAGAAGAAGAATCATTATTGCTATATCATGAAACAAAAACACCTTCCAAACTGGTATTTTTATACAATGTAGCCTTAGCAAAACTGTGCAATAAGCTATGTGAATGAAATGAGACGAAGTTAAACAAGGGAGATGGGAGACACATTAAGAAAAGGGGAATTAACATATCCAGATACAATGCATTTATGTCCCCTATTGTTTGAAGAAGTCAAGATTGTTATGAAATCTAACTTGCAAGGGTGGATTACTTGGGATGTTCTAAATGGACAGTAAAATATGCCTGGTGATTGTAGGGAAATATGTTACCAGCCAATTGGTATGTAACATATAGGCAAGAGGTGTGAACACAATTATCCATAGAGTTGCTGGAAAGGGAAAAAGGCTGAAGCCCTAGGACAAGTGGGGTTTTTAATTTGGTGACTTATATGTTCATGCTTATGCATTCTTGCAACTGGATTAGATGAGCCTTGCACAATAGACAAATCTAACATTTATGGAGGTAACATTTTTTGTAAACAAATGGGTCATTTGTGAAAGGGTAACTGAGAGGAAAGATCATTCTACACCAGTGATTTTCAACCTTTTTGAGCCGCGGCACATTTTTTACTTTTATGAAACCCTGGGGCACATTGAGTGGAGGGGGGGGGGGGGTAAAAAAAGTTTGGACAAAAAAATTCTCTCTCTCTCTTCCTCCCTTTCGCTCTATTTCTCTCTCCCTCCCTCTTTCTCTCCCTTCCTTCCTCTTTCTTTCTCTCTCCATCCCTCTTTCTTTCTCTTCCTTCCTTCCTCTCTTTTTTGCTCTTTCTCTCTCCCTCCCTACCTCCCTGTCTTTTTCTCTCTCCTTCCTTCCCTCTCTCTCTTTCTCTCTCTCTTGCTTTCTTTCTCTTGTTCTCTTGCTTTCTCTCTCTCCGAGCTTCGCGGCACACCTGACCATGTCTCGCGGCACACTAGTGTGCCACGGCACACTGGTTGAAAAACACTGTTCTACACTATAACATGATAGTCATGTATTAGTAGGCATTACATAAACATGTCCCAGTAGGTGGAGAAATGGTATATGTACCCCATTATAAACATATACCAAGATAATGATTTATTTAGAGGCCTATCTTTACAAATGTTGTTTGATCAAGGCCCGGAGAATAGAATGTAATTGGTGACATATCCCACACTTATGGATAAGATACAAAGAGTAGTAAGGTGGGAGTAGTATAAACATATAAGATGATTTGTTGAGTATACGTCCCTGATATGCCTTAAAGAACTCAACTTAAGCAAATGAGGTATTGTACATGTGCAATAGAAGGGAGATAATAAATCTATAATGTAAAATAGAGTGACCATAAAGACATATGGATATAGACATGGGAGATGAGTTATTCAAGTAGAGATACGGCACGAGAAACCGCAGTTAGGAGTAGAATCATATAATGCTACATCTAGTGACATATGGAACACTCCAACTCTTGGTTGCCGGATTTATTTGTAGGAGTTATTATAAGCATTGTATTAAGTTATGTATTGAGTTCTGTAACCTGTATCTGTATTAAAATGTACGCTGGTTTGCTTTATCTGATGGAAGGCCCGCTGGCATAGGGATGAATATCCCCACGAATAGGGGGCCTGCATTATGATGGAAATTTTCCAAGAATTTGAAGATTCTTGGATAAAATGGAGGGGGGATTGAGAGAAATATCTATAGGATCTAGGCATCTAAGGCCTAGATGGATACAAAACACTCTTATTGGAGTACTAAACTTCCGACCTTTTGGACAGTAGTTCTTGCCAGAAAAGCAAGAATGTACAAAAACATGTTTACATCCTGTATCAAGATGAAGAAATCCTATTGTTTAGGCCAATAAACATTCATAAAGGCTTGATGGATTAATCTAGAGAGTTCCAAGGAACTGTGATGAAATTGGATGCAAGACAACCCCATATATGGACAGGAGGAAGGGGGTGTTAATTAGACATGAAACTACTATAAAAGATGATACTTGAAGTTAGGTACTCTACCTTTTGAGGTAGACGGGTAAAAATACCTGTGACTTCAAATTGGTCCCAGTGTGATATTATCACACTGGTATGTTTGGGATCTGTATGTTATGTTTGATATGTGTTATGTTTGATAAATGTTTCTATGATATATATCATGTGGTTAATAAAAGATTTTTAGCTTTTATTCTCATGGTCTGGGGAATTTTTTTAACACATCCCATCCCTGATAACGTATGCCTTTGGAATAGATGGACAAGGGAGAGACCCCAAGACATATCTCACTATTAAAGTGGAGAGAGTGGTTGAGGGGGAAGTTAAGTCTCTGGGTTGGTCGGTGTATGACTCCCTGAGAAAACTTGAAAAACCCCTACCAATTAGCAACAAGGCGAATAACCTGTTCATTGAAATGGCGGAAGAAGTAGCTAAAGCTCTCACGGTAAAGAATTGTTTTGTATGTGGAGGGACTAATATGGGTGAACAGTGGCCATGGGAAGCCATGGAGGCGGAGCCTTCTGTTTTTAATAATCTCTCTCGTGCTGGTAATATAACTGAAAGGAAAAAGCTTTCTGGAATAATATGGACTCTGTCTACGAATCTAGTAGGCAGAAACTGTTTCCTGAGGACAGGAAGTGTAAATGTGGGAGATTTGATATGTTTGGGTTTCTGGGATATTACGTACCAAAAATGGAGCTCGCCGGGAAATGCAACCAAACCCCTGAAATTTGACACTACATACCTGGGTTATTTACTCTCCACGGCATCTGATACCGAGTGGATTGCTCCCAATGATATGTATTGGATATGTGGAAAGTTGGCCTATGAAACCCTGCCCAGGAATTGGTCAGGGTCATGTGTATTGGGATGGATAAAACCGTCCTTTTTCTTGTTGCCCATCGCAGCCCGTCAAGTGTTAGGAGTTCCATTATATGAATCAATAGGACAACAGTACGATAGAAGAAGGCGTGATGTGGATGCCTTATTCTCCAATTTCCCGTGTAAGGAGCTTGTTGAATATGAGGAGACTGATGTTTGGAGCTCTGAAAGGATTGTATGTACATATGGTAAGGCTACTTGGGCAGAAGATGGGTCATGGGGATATCGAACACCCATCTATATGTTAAATAGGATTATTCGTTTACAAGCAGTTCTTGATCTGGCTGGAAAACGAATAGATGGTGCACTTAATTTTCTTTCGGAAACAACAGATAAGATCCGAACAGCTGTGTATCAAAATAGATTGGCCCTGGACTATCTTTTAGCCCGAGAAGGAGGGGTCTGTGGTAAATTTAATCTCTCAAACTGTTGCCTACAAATAGATGAAACAGGGAAGGTAATTAAGCAGTTAACGACGGAACTGCGACAACTTACCCATAATCCTGACCAAGTGTGGAAAGGGTTTAATATGAAAGAAATGTTTGGTACCTGGTTTCCCAAATTACCAGGATTACAGGCAATAGTGGCGTTTATTGGGCTAATTGCTGCTGGATGTGTACTCATTCCATGTATTTTACCTATCTTTATTAAAACTATTTCAAATAGCTTATCATTGCTCGCTGATTGTAAGGCTACTGCACAAGTACTGGCTATGTGGGAATTTGCTGCTAATCAGGAATCAGAGTATGCCACTTTACAAGCTGATCCTAATTATGTGACTCTCCTTGCTGATGAAGAAGAGTCACAAAGGGGGGAATGAGGTGGCTAGCATAACCATTATTGATTCCAAAGTTTGGAGACTGGGTCAGTATGACCTCGGTTCGAATAAACAAATGTATAGCTGGCACAAGATAAGGGAAGGGGGGGGGGTTATTGTGGTGTCAGCAGCAAAGTTATATATGTATCCTAAATCTGCTTAAGCAAGAAGATTGCGACAAACAGGATGTCTGGCCTGTCTAGCACATGATGTATACCGATATTTGTTAATTTCCCACAATTGTATAACCATATATGGGGAAGCATGTTATGCTGAGATAATGCTGAGATAATGTATAATTAAGTAGTATAAAAGGAAGTGTCTGTTATTTGTTTGGGGTTCAGGCCGTTTCTTTTTAGTCTTGTGCTTTGAACCTGCGCAATAAACCTTTCCTTTGTTGGAAGAGCTGGCTTATGTCTCGTCAATTCTACAACAACAGCGTGGTAGTAAAATTTTGGTAGCCATTCACTGCATGGAGGGCTTTAGAGGTGATAATCAATACCTTAAATTGCATTTGGAGACCGATTGGAAGCCAGTGCAGCTCACAGGGTGATGGTTTGATATGGATGTACCTAGGCACACCCACAACAGCTTGCGCGGCTGCGTTCTGGATTAATTGAAGTCTCTGAATGCTTTTCAAAGGTAGCCTCATGTAGAGCATGTTACAGTAATCGAGCCGTGCGGTGATAAGAGTGTGAGCGACTATAAGGAGAAACTCCTTTGGTATAAAATTTAATTTTTAAAAGCCTTTTAAGCTGGAGAAGATGCCAGGGCATACTGTACACAAGTGAACATTATTTGCCCAAAAGTATGAACTCCGCTCTTAAGGACAATATGTGGGAAGATGGATGATTGCTTAATCTAGAGGGTGGGAGATTGCTCCATTTTTTGAGTGTTTATTGGGCCATGATTACAGAAAGTTTGAGAAACATTGCTGTAGAAAGATACTGTATTTGATTAGTGACATTAGTCATAAATTCCTGTGCATTTCTGTTTAGAAGACTTCTAAGCAGAATGTCTCTAAATATAATGCTGATACACTCTATTATTTTTAATTCCACACAGGCCTTGAAATATGGACAGGGGCCTTCCCCCCCAAAGATGCCATGATCAGTGGTTTAACCAGAATGTAAGTTTTTATTTTCTGTTTAACTCTTCCCACCTCTCAGCTCTAGTTTCTTATGCCAGACATCAGAGAAATATACACTCATACTCACAAACACATAAATTAATTCTTGGAGAATAAACGTTATTTTTCTTCAGGAAATAATCTGGTTCAAAAAGTGTGCTGTTTTATAAAATTATTTTTTATGAACAGAATAAAAAGAATGCTGTCTAGATCCTCAATACTGTGGCTGACAATTTGAGGAAATTAATGTGATGTTGCAAGACTGTTTTAAAACTCCTCTTATTATTGATTGTAATGGTAATGCCCCAAAACTCTGGCAAGGAAGGATGACTGCATTGCCAGATAATTTCAGTAGCTCAGCAACATACTGAATCTAAACAACAGAATATATACACCTTTTAAAAAATCATATTTTCATTCTTACTGCAGTATATATTCATATACAGTAGAACCCCGACTTACGAGACTAATTGGTTCCGGAAGGAGGCTCGTAAGTCGGAACGCTCGCATGACGAAACATTGTTTCCCATAGGAAACAATGTAAAGTCAATTAATCCGTGCAACAACAAAAAAACCCGCTGCCGCCGAACGCGGAAGTTAGCGTTCGGCTTCAGGAGACAGCTGCGAAGCCCCCGAGCCCCCCAGGCCGGCTGCGACGTTTTAAAACACGCGCGCCGCTTCGCAGCTGTCTCCTGAAGCCGAACGCTAACTTCCGCGTTCGGCTTCAGGAGACAGCTGCGAAGCGGCAAACCCCCAAGCCCCCCAGGCCGGCTGCGACGTTTTAAAACACCCGCGCCGCTTCGCAGCTGTCTCCTGAAGCCGAACACGGAAGTTAGCGTTCGGCTTCAGGAGACAGCAGCGAAGCGGCGCGCGTGTTTTAAAAGGTTGCAGCCGGCCTGGGGGGCTTGCCAGCACCCCCCCCGAGCCCCCCAGGCCGGCTGCAACCTTTTAAAACACGCGCGCCGCTTCGCAGCTGTCTCCTGAAGCCGAATGCTAACTTCCGCGTTCGGCTTCAGGAGACAGCTGTGAAGCGGCGCGCGGGATACGAGCGCCAAGGAGCTGTCTCCTGAAGCCGAACGCGGAAGTTAGCGTTCGGCTTCAGGAGACAGCTCCTTGGCGCTCGTATCCCGAATGTGAGCTCGGGAGGCGAACAAAAATGTCGCTCCCCTCCCAGCTCTTATCTCGAGTAGCTCGTAAGTAGAGCTGCTCGTATGTCGAGGTTCCACTGTACTCTCACTATATGTGGCATTAAAATTTGAAATTTGAAATTTCTTCACTGGTAAACAAAAATGCTTAAAAGTGAAAGGTTGGCTTACTCTCCCTTGCTGTTAGAAGAGAAAAGAAAGCAATGTGAGAACAAAGCCAGAAGAAGAAAAGGAAAATCCTGCAGGTGTAAATGAACTCTGGTCAACAGAGGAATGAATGAGTGCATAAAAGAAGAACGGCAGAAGAGGAAAATAGGTGTAAGATAGAGATCCAAGGCAAAGAGGGAAAAAGCCTATACCAGGGGTAGGCAAAGTTGGCTCTTCTATGACTTGTGGACTTCCAGAATTCTTAAGCCAATCATGCTAGCTCAGGAATTCTGGGAGTTGAAGTCCACAAGTCATAGAAGAGCCAACTTTGGCTACCCCTGGCCTATACAGGTTATCCTTGACTTACAACCTTTTGTTTAGTGACCTTTTGAAGTCACAAGAGCATTGAAGAGAAATGACTTGCAACTGTTCCTCTCAGGTAACAAGCATTGCAGCTTTCCCATTTGGACATTTGGCAACCAGCCATTTATTTGAAAGGTTGCAGTATCCCCATCATACTCATTTGAAACCTTTCCAGCCAGCTTCTGACAAGCAAAATCATCAATTGGCTTAGGGACCATATGATCACTTAACAACTGCAACAATTTGCTTAAGAATAAGGCAAAAACAGGTGGTAAAATTGGGCATGATTGATTTTGTAGCCTTGCTACAAAACCCGCCTTGCTTAGAAATGGACAAAATTTGCCCTTTTGCCATAATACTGTGAGCAAAGATGAAACTGTACAACCAGAAATAATAATCTGCCTTTCTCTCAATATGGCTTTTGTTACTTGTTAAAGGATTTCTAGATTAGTTACAATTGTGAATAATACTTTTTTTTAATTACCCAGAATATGCCATATGACAACTTTTCGATGGCTAATTGGCACATGCCACAGAATGAGTTTCCAGAGGGACTCCCACCTTCTCCATGGTATTCAAATGAGAATCCACATGAAAACTTTTTGAGGGATACTTGGCACATGCCACAGAATGTGTTTCCAGAGAGACCCCCATACCCTTCATGGTATTCAAATGAGAATCCACATGACAACTTTTCGATGGATAATTGGCACATGCCACAGAATGAGTTCCAGGGGTATGTTACTTTCTCAACTTACATTATTTAGTAACATCTTTTATTTTATAGGTAGTTTTGGTTATTGTTGTTATTTTAAAAAAGCATGAAGCTACTTTCAATTTCTTAAAATACCAGACTAAAAAGCAATAAATCATAAATAAATAAAAGCCACATAACACTATTTATTTAACAATTACAGTAGTACCTCTAGATACGAGCTGCTCCACATGCGAGTATTCCAAGTTACGAGCCGCGACGCGAGCAAAATTTCTGTTTGACACCCGAGCTCAAATTCGGGATACGAGCCGAGCTTCCGCTAGGTGGCGCAAGAATCCTTGCTTCTGGTTATCTCGGCGCGAAAAACAAAGTCTAAAGGCATTCGTTCGAGATGCGAGTTGATCGACTTACGAGCTCGGGTCTGGAACGAACTAAACTCGTATGTCGAGGTACCACTGTATGGGCAAATAATTTTTCGCTTAGGGGGTGTCTATGAAGATTCTCAGTCATCCAGGTCATGGTGATCCCAAAGGTGTTTTTCCAAGAGGCAACTGGACTTTCTAGTTTTTCTTTTTAAGGCATGTTTGCTTCTTATCCAAGAAGCTTCTTCAGCAATAGTGGGGAATAGAAGGATTTATACTCCTTGCAGACAGCTGACCTCTTCGGAGAGGGGCAGCTAACAAATCTAATAAATTATTTTTATTATTATTATTATTATTATTATTATTATTATTATTATTAATTATTATTATTTATTATTATTATTATTTGCATTCTTTTAGCAAGTTGTTAAGGTCACCTGGAGGTATATCTTTGTCATCAGGGTCATCTGAGTGGTGCAAATGGATGTGGAGCCTTCTTGGAACTGTTGAAAGGACTGTGTTGTAAGAGGGTCGCCCAGAAAGTAATGCACCACATTTTTTTCTTCAACAATTATTTATTGATCACAGTGAAACTTATGCACAAGAAAGAATGATGTTTCTTCTACATTCCCTATTTTTCTATGTAATCTCTGTCTCGTTCCAGCAAGATACAAGGGCATGTACACTCTGTCGGTACCACTCCTTGTTCTGGTCATGAAGCTATTTCTGCACTGGCCTTACCCTCTGTGCCCAGTGACTAACTGTACTTCTGTTGACTGCAGATTCTCCATAAACTGTACACAAACATTTGTGAATGTTCCCAACAGTTTCTTTCTCCGCACTGAGAAATTCAGTCACGATATCCTGCTTGTAACGTACATCACTTACAGACGCCACTTCGAAACCCTGCTGCAGCTATGCTATCTGTCTGAAGACATGCAAAATTTATACACGCACTCCTGACAATTCAAATAATGTATATCTAAAGTTTCACATTCATACCATTACTGCTGGCTGAAAAAAAAATTGTGGTGCATTACTTTCTGGGCGACCCTCAAATACTGGAAATAGATGATATCATATCCTTCCTCCTCTGTTGAGAGATGGCTGTTCAGTTTTGACATAGATGGCCCCTTTAACCCTGTTTCAAACCAGTGATCTCAGTCCAAAATATGGATTTTGTTGTCTTCAAAAGAGTGGCCTGTGTCTTTTAAATGCAGATGACTGCTGAATCTAGTTCTGATGGGTTTGTTCTCCTATGTTGTGCAATGCATTTATGAAACAGTTGTTTCATTTTCCCAATGTACAGATCTGCACATAACTCCCTGCATTGTACTGCATATACCACGCTGCTCAGTTGTACTGCATATACAGTGATCCCCCGGGTATCACGATCCCAATCATTGCGAACGGGCTAAATCGCGATTTTTCAACCCGGAAGTCAAAACACCATCTGTGCATGCGCGTCCTTTTTTTCTATGGGCACGCATGCGTAGATGGCGCCGGGCAGATCAGCTGCTGGGCGGCTTCCCTGGGTCTTCCCCCTCTTGCTGGCGGGGAGGGCGAGCGGCGGGCATCAGCGATTCCCCACCGCCCACGCAAACTCCTCGCTGCCGCTCGCCCGCCCTTCGCCCGCCCACGCCGTTCGCTCGCCGCCGCTTCCCAGCTGAGTCCTGAAGCGAATTGGCTTCAGGACTCAGCTGGGAAGCGGCCGCGAGCGAGCGGCGAAAGCGAACGGCTTGTCCGCCGCCTGCCTGCCCGCGCGCCCCGCCGCTCGCCCGCTCTTCACCCGCCCACACCGTTCGCTCGCGCCGCTTCCCAGCTGAGTCCTGAAGCGAATTGGCTTCAGGACTCAGCTGGGAAGCGGCGCGAGCGAGCGGTGGCGAGCGAACGGCTTGTCCGCCGCCTGCCTGCCCGCGCGCCCGCGGCTCGCCCGCCCTTCGCCCGCCCACGCCGTTCGCTCGCGGCCGTTTCCCAGCTGAGTCCTGAAGCGAATTGGCTTCAGGACTCAGCTGGGAAGCGGCGCGAGCGAGCGGCGTGGGCGGGCGAAGGGCGGGCGAGCGGCAGCGAGGAGTTTGCATGGGCGGTGGGGAAACCCCAGCGCCGCTTCCCAGCTGAGTCCCCTTCCCAGGATCCCCAATCTTCGGCTCCTCGCTAGCGCTGTGGAAGTAAAAACACCATCTGTGCATGCGCAGATGGTGTTTTTACTTCCGTAGCACTACTTCGCGAAAACCCGATCATTGCTAGGTGTCCTGGAACGGAACCCTCGCAATGATCGGGGGATCACTGTACTGCATTGCTCAGACACCCAGACAGCAACTGAGCAACATGGTATCATAGTTCAAGAAATAGAATATAATTGTATATTATCAGTCTGTTTAATATAAACTTCTAATAGAACTAAAGTCACTCAAGGGAAGGATAAGAGGGTGAGAGAGGAAGTAGGATCCGGGAAGGTAGAGGTAGGGTGGTGAAAGGAAGGAAGGCAGGAGGGAGAGAGGGGAAGGAAGGTAGAGAGGAGAGATGGGGAGAGTGAGGAGGGCAGTGAGAAAGAGAAACATGAATACAGACTGATAACATGTTGATATGCAGATAAAAGAGGCCAGTAAAGAAATATGTAATTACGTATGTCTTTGAGATGTATGTAAGGTATATGCATTGACATTTGTATGGATTTGAAGTAGAGGGAAAAAATAAAAAGCTTTTACAAGAAACACAAGCTTTACCATATAGAGAAAACACCATTGATCTGGTATAAGTGTCAAGCTGAAAGGCATCATTTAGTGAGTCTCCCAGGAAAAGAAGCTTAGTAAACATTTCAGAACTTCTAGTTTTTACTTGACATTGGCATCCTTCAACCTCGAAAGACCATGGTATCATCGTCTGGATCGCCCAGAATTTTTACTTAGTAGCTTACATAATTGGGAATAATAGTAAAAGTTTGTGTGTGTGTGTGTGTGGGGGGGGGGAGTGGCAAAATATTAATAATTAATATTTATATTAATAATTAATATGAGAGGAGCTGTGAACAAAGTCATCTACACCGAGAAGATCCTATAGTTCAAAGTCTTCACAAACTCCACAAACAAGAACCTCCCTAAAAAAGGAGTCCCTTAGAGTACCTCACAACCAAAGTACAGTGGTACCTCATGATATGAACCCCTCACCATATGAACAATCTGAGATACGAACCCGGGGTTTGGATATTTTTTGCCTCTTCTTACGAACGTTTTCCGTCTTACGAACCCGCCCCCGCTGCCCGGCTGTCGCTTTTTGAAACAGCCGGGGGGCTTCCCAGCGTCCTCCTAACCCAGTGATGGGCAACCTTTTGAGCTTGGTGTGTCAAAATTCGCCAAAAAACCGAGCATAACTCGGGTGGTGTGTCACCTTAAGAAAAAAACACTCTCACTCTCTCTCACTCTCTTCCTTCCTCTCTCATCTCTCACTCTTTCTTTCTTGCTCTCTCTCACTCTCTCTCTCTTCCTTTCTTTCCTTCTCTCTTCCTTCCACTTTTTTCTTTTTCTCTCTTTACTTCCTTCCCCTCTTCCCCTCCCTCTCCCTCTCTCCTACTCTTCTCCTACTCTTCCTCTCCTGCTTTTCTTTCTCCTCCTCCTTCTCTTCCTCCTCCTCTCCTTTTCCTCCTCCTCTTCCTCTCCTTTTCCTCCTCTTCCTCCTCCTCTCATTTTTCCTCTTCCTCTTCTCCTTTTCTTTCTCCTCCTCCTTCTCTTCCTCCTCCTCTCCTTTTTCTCCTCCTCTTCCTCTCCTTTTCCTCCTCCTCTCCTTTTTCTCCTCCTCTTCATCTCCTTTTCCTCCTCTTCCTCCTCCTCTCCTTTTTCTCCTCCTCTTCATCTCCTCCATTTCCTTCTGGTTCTCCTTCTCCTGCTCTTCCTTCTCCTTCTCCTCTTCCGCTTTCTCCTCCTCTCCTTTTCCTCCTCCTCTTCCTCTCCTTTTCCTCCTCTTCCTCCTCCTCTCATTTTTCCTCTTCCTCTTCCCCTTTATCTCTTCCTTCCTTCCTCTCTTCCTCCCTTTCTCTCTCCCTCTTGTTCACTTTTCTCTCCCTTCCCTCCCTCCCTCCTTCTTTCCTCTCCTCTTTCCCTCCCTCTTTTTCCCTTCTTTCTCTCCACATCTCCGGCGGGCAGACGGCTTTGCTAACCGGCACAAGGCTCAAGCCAGCTGCCCGGGAAAGCCCTGGGCCAGCCAGGAAAGCCGGCTTTACGGGAAAGCAGCGCGCTTTTCAAATGCGCTGCTTTCCTGCTGCAACTCTTTCCTGGGCAGGGGGGGGGCGCCCGAACAGAGGCAGCGGCGGCAGGTTCAAGGGACCAACAGCCGGTCCTTTTCGGGGCTGCGTTGTTGCAGCGTCTGAGGCCGCCGCTGCCTCCGCCTCCAGGTGAAGGGATCTCCTCGGTGGGCGGCCTCAGAGGCTGCAACAACGCAGCCCCGAAAAGGACCGGCTGTTGGTCCCTTAAAGCTGCCGCTGTCGCCCACTGCAGAGATCCCTTCGCCTGGAGGCGGCGGCGGCCTCAGACGCTGCAACAACGCAGCCCCGAAAAGAACCGGCTGTTGGTCCCTTGAACCCGCCGCCGCTGCCTCTGTTCGGGCGAAGGGATCTCCGCAGTGGGCGGCAGCAGCTTGAAGAGACCAACAGCCGATCCTCATTGAGCTGAGTTTCCTTTGGCTTCCTTCGAGGCAGCAGGTGAGCTTTGCAGCTTTGCCTCGAAGGAAGCCAAAGGAAGCTCAGCTCGGGGGCGGGCCTGAAGCAGCCGCCGCCTACTCCGCCCCACGCTTCGGCCGCGCCGGGGCCAAGTAACCTGAGGCTAGGCCCGTCGCCCCGGCTCCAAGTGCGGGGCCTGGGCAGGCAAGCATTGGGAGGGCCTCGCCGTCGCTTGGCGGGAGAAGAGCTCCCCTCCCCGCGATCCGGGACGGCATGGCCGTCAACAAGTTAGTGCGCGGGGGTCCTGATGGCTTGCTTACGGCCCCCTCCAGCCGCTCTTGCAGGGCTTCCAGGCTTCCCGTGGGGCGGCGAAGAAGCAAAAAAGCGGCACTGGAGGGACCAAGACGGTCTGCAACTGAGCGTCTGGAGGAGGAGGAGGAGGAAAGCGGGCCTGCAATTGGCCAATTTCTTTTTCGCCTTCAGGGACAGGAACTGCTGCTGCTCTGCCATAGGGTGCTTTCCTCCCCGCCCCCTGGCTTTCTTCCTTGCCGCCGCCAGACACTCAGCAGCAGAGTGGAGGGTAGATTCGGGAGCTTATGGTAAAATCTCGTACGTTGCCGGGGGCCGGGTAAATGGCCTCAGCGGGCCGTAGTTTGGGGATCGCTGCCCTAAAGCTCCCTGTTTCTCCAGCCGCGTGTCACCGGAAATGGCTACGCGTGTCAGTGCTGACACGCGTGTCATAGGTTCGCCATCAGTGTCCTAACCTGTAACTGCTTTCCTTGGCAATGGACTAAGGCAGCGGTCCCCAAACTACGGCCCGCGGGCCGGATGCGGCCCGCTGAGGTCATTTACCCGGCCCGTGGCAGCGCACGAGATTTTACCATCTATAATATACTAAGTTCCGAATGTCATCTCCACTCTGCTGCCGAGCGTCTGGCGGCGGCAAGGAAGAGGAAAGCCAGGAGGGCGGGGAGGAAAGCACCCTATGGCAGAGCAGCAACAGTTCCTCTGAGAAAGAAATTGGCCAATTGCTTTCCTCCCCGCCCCCTGGCTTTCCGCCTCCTCCTCCTCCAGACGCTCAGCTGCAGACCGTCTTTGTCCCTCCAGTGCCGCTTTTTTGCTTCTTTTTTTTTTTTGCACCGGTGAGGTTTGCGCGCGCTTGGGCACTTTTGGCGTGTGGGGGGTCTGCTGCGGAGAGGGAGAGAGAGAGAGAAAGAAAGAGGGAGACATAGAAAGGGAGTGTGAGAGAGAAATAACGCAAGAAAGAGAGGGAGAGAGAGAGCGGGAGAGTGCTGCTTTTTTGCTTCTTCGCTGCCCGCGGGGAGCCTGGAAGCCCTGCAAGAGCATCTGGAGGGGGCAGTAAACAAGACCGGCTCTTGGTCCCTTGAGCCCGCCACCGGCGGTCTTGTTTACTGCCCCCTCCAGACGCTCTTGCAGGGCTTCCAGGCTCCCCGCGGGCAGCGAAGAAGCAAAAAAGCAGCACTCTCCCGCTCTCTCTCTCCCTCACCGGTGCAAAAAAAACCGAACGGAGGCGGCGGCGGCGAGCTCAAGGAACCAAGAGCCGGTCTTTCTCCGCGCTGAATTGTTGCAGCTTCTGAGGCCGCATCCGCCTCCAGGCGAAGGGATCTCCTCGGTGGGCGGCCTTGGTCCCTTGGCGGAGGCAGAGGCGGCCTCAGAGGCTGCAACAATTCAGCACCGAGAAAGACCGGCTGTTGGCCCCTTGGCGGAGGCAGAGGCGGCCTCAGAGGCTGCAACAATTGCCTCTGAGGCCGCCTCTGCCTCCGCCAAGGGACCAACAGCCGGTCTTTCTCGGTGCTGAATTGTTGCAGCCTCTGAGGCCGCCTCTGCCTCCGCCAAGGGACCAACAGCCGGTCCTTTTCGGACCGAGGCCGCCCACCGAGGAGATCCCTTTGCCTGGAGGCGGAGGCGGCCTCAGAAGCTGCAACAATTCAGCGCGGAGAAAGACCGGCTCTTGGTTCCTTGAGCTCGCCGCCGCCGCCTCCGTTCGGGCGAAGGGATCTCCTTGGTGGGCGGCGGCGGCTGCAGCTTCAAGGGACCAACACCCGGTCCTCGTTGAGCTGAGCTGAGCTTCCTTTGGCTTCCTTCGAGGCGGGAGGTGAGCTTTGCAGCTTTGCATCGAAGGAAGCCAAAGGAAGCTCAGCTTGGGGGCGGGCCTGAAGCAGCCACCGCCGCCTACTCCGTCCCGGGCTTCGGCTGCACTGGGCAGCTCTGGCGGGCGCAGGGCAGCAGGGCAAGCCGCGAAGGTGGCGCCGCCAAATGTGGGTCGAGTGGGGGGGGCACTAAGCAGTAGCCGTAAGGCGGCGGTGGGGCGGTTGGCTGCAAGGCACCGGCGCCGGCCGCTTGATGTGTTACGTACATTGCTGGCGCTGCGCTGGACATGGGGCTGGCACCTCCGTCCCGGCCCAGCCAGCGGGCCAGTGCCAGCCCAGGCCCAGCGCAGTGCCAGCAATGTACTGCGACCCGACGTTGGTGCCACTGTCTTGGAGCTTCTGCTTTCAGCCGACTGGCTCGCGGCGCGTTGCAGGGCAGAAAAAAAAAGAAGAGAGGAAGGAAGAGAGAAGAAAAGGAGAGAGAGAGAAGGAAAGCATGAGAGAGAGGGAGAGAAAACAAGTGAGAGGGGGAGGGAATGTGAGAGAGAGAAAGAGAAAAATGAGAAAATGATGGAGGGAAAGAACGAGGGAGAGGGAAACAAAACAAATGAGACAGAAGGAAAAAAAGGGAGAGGGAAGAGAGAAGTGGGAAGGAGGGAAGGAGGGAGGGAGGGAAAGAAGAAGAAATGGAGGGAACAAGGAAGGAAGGAAGAATGAAATGAATTGAGGGGTGGAGGAAGGAAGGACTTTTTTGGGGGGGCGGTGTAAATTTAAAAAAAAAATTCTCTCAACATACATTCAAACAATACAATGTACCATCTAATTTTCCCTGAATAAAATGCAGTATTTTGTCAGTAACTAATATCAATCATGAAAAAAGTTGCAAAAGTTTTTTTTTCTAATGTTGTGATCCAGGTACATACTTTTCTTTTAATTAAATTCCCTCCTTAATGTTCCTTCTAAAAGTACAACACCAATTATATTTCTAACTTAACCATTATGCCAAAGTGCTTTCTTCTTTCTTTATATATTTTTCTATAAATATTTTTATATATTTTTCTATAAACCAAGAAAACCTTGTATAACCAATCAGATGTTAACAAAAGAAAATTAAAAACAAAACATAAACATATATGAATCTCAGACTTCTTTCCCCCCCCCAAATAGTACGTTCCCATTTTGTTTTTTACATTAAAATAAGGTATGTGCAGTGTGCATAGGGATTTGTTCATAGTTTTTTTTATAGTCCGGCCCTCCAACAGTCTGAGGGACAGTGAACTGGCCCCCTGTGTAAAAAGTTTGGGGACCCCTGGACTAAGGCCTGCAAGAATCTGGTGGGATAGGTGGGTGAAATAGATGCAGGATGCTGCAGTATCCCAGAGGTCAGTCATATGAGTTAACACCGGCAGAAGAACTTCAGTGGTCATAACTTTGAAAACTGGCTTATAAGTTGTTCTTGGCAGAGCTGTCATAATTTCAAATGGTTGCTAAGTCACTAGTTATAAGTCAAGGACTGTCGGTATTTTTAACAGAAATGAAGCCAAATACCATACAATGAAGCCTATGTTTGTTTGTACTTCTGCAGGTCCTACAACATTGGTTTTGATAATTGCACCCGAGGTTCCTATCATAGGGGTCCTTACCGTGGTCGTTCTTATTCAAGACCTTCTGGAAGATCTAAAAAGACCTCAAAAGGTTTGTGAGAGTTAAGTATGTACTTCAAGCAAAAGAGAATGAAAGAGGAGGAAGCCTCCAAATGGTATAGAAGAAAAGTAATTTACTAATAAGTGTAATCATATAACAATACTATATCCTTTTCATTATCAGCAAAAATATGTTACACACACACACACACACTATAATACGCACACGCGCGCGCACACACACACACACACACACTATATATATATATATAGTATATAGTATATAATATTTATATTTACATAATTATATTTACAGCAGCACGAAGCTTACAACTTCAGCCTGATGATGGTGAATGTGAAGGGTGGCACCATTTCGGCCTTGTTCTGGCCTCATCAGCTAGCCATACCCTTACTGGGATTTGATCCTGGGGCTTCTGCCTTGTAAGGCAGAGAATTAACCTCTAGGCCACCAGATCTGATCCCTTCAGTTTTGTATCAGGGAGGGACTAAATATTTTTTCTGTTGGATCACCCTGGTATATTGAAGGGACGTCACAGCTCTTTTTTGCCTCTAGGCCCAACCCGTGGCTAGCTGATGAGGCCAAAATAGCGCTAATCTAATCTCCCTTTATTTTAAAAATTCAGCAAAAACATGTGATACATACAGAACATAGTTTGTTGGCTATGATGCACGCACGCACACACACATACACACTGCTCAAAAAATAAAGGGAACATCTAAACAACACAATATAGCTCCAAGTAAATCCAACTTCTGTAAAATCAAACTGTCCACTTAGGAAGCAACACTGATTGGCAATCTATTTCACATGCTGTTGTGTACATTCAGCTTTGTACAGAACAAAGTATTAAATGAGAATATTTCATTCATTCAGATCTAGGATGTGTTATTTGAGTGTTCCCTTTAGTTTTTGAGCAGTGTGTGTGTTTGCGTGTGTATAAAACCATGGATAAGAATGTAATGAAAATAGAGAAGAATCTGTAGACATTGCCAAAGAAGATAAATGAAAATATAAATTGATTTTTATAGAAATCTATTTACCAAATACATAGCTGATATTGCCTTAAAACTGGTAGGTGTTATAGCACATGCACTAATGGACTGTCCATTATTACTATTACTTCCATGATTTCTCAATCCAGGATTCATTCTTTTTTAAAAAATATCATCAATCTGTTAAGGAAAGCATTTACATTTTAAGGGAGGAACCTTCCTTTTCCTGGTTCCAGGATAGTAGTCAAAACAAATCTATTTCTTTTCACTCTTTGGATGGTTCCTCTCCTCTACTAGATTTAACTTTCAGCACAACAATATATATATGCATGAATGAGATCCCAATATTCTTTCAGGTACAGTCATCCCTCGTTTTTCGCGGGGGATGCGTTCCAAGACCACCCGTGAAAAACGAATTTCCGTGAAGTAGAGGAAATATATTTTTTAATGTATTTAATGAGTATTTGGACTTTTAAAACCCACCCTTTGCATTAAACAGTCCTTCTATAATGTTTCTCAGCTGGAACTACATGTGATATCCTACCAGTTTCTTTAATAGAGTACAGTAGTACTGGAGAATGATTTTATGAATTTTTAATGGATTTAAAATTTTCAATGGATTTAAGCCCCCTTTGAAAACCCTTGAAGTAGCGAATCCGTGAAAGATGAACCGTGAAGTTGCAAGAGATTACTGTACTCTGAAAATAATAATACCATATAACAAAGCTTTTCCTAATGTTTCACTTACCTCATGGAATTCATTGGGAACTTCTTACTTTCATTTAACTGTTTCTCTTTTTGCAGGAAGAGGTAATTTTCAAAACTCATCAAGTTCTCCCTTCATCAATGCGCCGGTAAGAAATAAATAATAATGCTTCAAGAACAGTGTGTATTTTTACACCAAATATATTCAAACAATTTCCTATATGTACATTCATGGATATCTGGGGAGGAAAGGGAAGCAAATCCTGAGATGTGCATGATAGTACCTCACTTTTGACATGATTTATGTGCATATCTCAAATTCACTATGCAATTACATAAGCACAGTATTTGCACCTCATTTTGATGTAGTGTTGTTGTGTACACCTTTATATGCCAATTGGCAAACACAAGCAATCTTTTGCTCATGCAAGAAGGAAAATACAATGCTGGTGTCTCATTGGGGAATACTCAAAAAGATATAAATGAAGACAAATGCAGTTTAAAGCTATATATAGTATTATGGCAGCTTGTGACTATGAAATAGTTGTTTAGATCAGTTACTATTGCTTTTTTAACTACTTCCCTTTTCTATGCCCCAAATAATTATGTTTCCTAATGTTTGGAAATTACAAACAAAGCCAAATAACTGTTTCACTTAATGAAGCTAGACATAAAGGCCTACCAGATTTTTCAGAGTATAAGACACATCTTAGTTTTTGGGGAGGAAAATAGGGAAAAGAATCTGCTTACCTGATATTCATCTGGCTAGCATCCTTAGTCTGGTCCGTTTCAGCACATTATTTTATCTCCTGGTAAGGGCTTTTAAAAAAACCTTATTTGGAGAGAGTAACAATGAAAGAGCTTGCAAGCCAGTAAGAGCTGGGAACATTGTTAGCACCTGGTTAGGTCTAGAAAGAAACATTTGGAGCAAGTTAGAGCAATGAAAAAAACCCTGCAAACACTTAGGGCTTGGAAAGCATTCTTAGCAGAGAGTAACAAGGAAAGAGCTTGCAAGCCGGTAAGAGCTGGGAACATTGTTAGCACCTGGTTAGGGCTGGAAGGAAATATTCTGAGCAAGTAGAGCAATGAAAAAAACCTGCAAAGACTTACGGCTTGTGTTATACATACTCCTGGTCAGTTGGAGGATGATGAAGAACTTGAGGACTCAGATACAGATAGTGTTTATGAATTAGGGGTGGGCCCGGGGTTACAGGTAGTAGAACAGGTGCGAGGCCAGCCACAGGATGTTGCTATGAGTCCAGAATCTAGCGAGGAAGAATCAGACGTTCGCTGGGTCAATCCTAAATTCAGAAGGGTCCAAAAACGTAAGGAACAGGTGTTTGGAAGAAGATATTAAGGGGAAGAATGGGTTAAATACTGGAGTGATGTACAGTCATACCTCGTCTTACAAACCTAATTGGTTCCAGGGGGAGGTTCGTAAGACGAAAGGTTCGTAAGACGAAACATTGTTTCCCATAGGAAACAATGTAAAATCAATTAATCTGTGCAACCAAAAAAAAACCCCCGCAAAAAACCCGCTGCCGCCCGGCTGTCACCTTTTAAAACAGCCTGGGGGCTTCTCAGCGACCTCCCGAACGCCAAACGCCAAACCCGAACTTCTGGGTTTGGCGTTTGGGAGGCCGCCGAGAAGCCCCCAGGCTGTTTTAAAAGGTGACAGCCGGGTGGCGGGGCTTCCCAGCAGCTTTTGCCGAACTTCCGGGTTCGGGGTTCGGGAGGTTGCTGGGAAGCCCCCCAGCCCGGCTGTGACCTTTTAAAACAGCCAGGCGGCTTCCCAGCAGTTTCCCGAAGCCGAACGCCAAACCCGAACTTCCGCGTTCAGCGTTCGGAGGCTGCTGGGAAGCCCCGCCACCCGGCTTTCACCTTTTAAAACAGCCGGGCGGCTTCTCAGCAGCTTCCCGAAACCGAACGGCAAACCCGAACTTCCGCGTTCGGCATTCGGAGGCTGCTGGGAAGCCGCGCGGCTGTTTTAAAAGGTGACAGCCGTACTGGGGGGCTTCCCAGCAACCTCCCCAACGCCGAACCCGGAAGTTCGGCAAAAGTTCGGGGTTCGGGAGGCTTCTGGGAAGCCCCCCAGCCCGGCTGTGACCTTTTAAAACAGCCGTGCGGCTTCCCAGCAGCCTCCAAACGGTTCAGAAAAAATTTGCCTCTTCTTACGAACTTTTTTCGTGTTACGAACGCCAAACCCGAACTTCCGGGTTTGGCGTTCGGAGGCTGCTGGGAAGCCCCGCCGCTCGGCTGTCACCTTTTAAAACAGCCGGGGGCTTCCCAGCAGCCTCCCAAACCCCGAACTCGGAAGTTCGGGTTTGGCGTTCGTAACACGAAAAAAGTTCGTAAAAAGAGGCAAATTTTTTCTGAACCCCGGGTTCGTATCTCGAGTTGTTCGTAAGACGAGGGGTTCGTATCTTGAGGTACCACTGTATTTGGTACGTCAGGGGGTCAGTGGGGAAGAAGGGTGGAGTTTCAATGTTGTAGGGCTAAAATGAAAGGTGTTTCCGTTCAGCTCCCAAGCAAGCAAATGCATTCTGTGTTATTTTACAGTCATTTCTGCTGTTTTTGAATCATGCTATGAGTACATAAATCTTGTTAAACGGAGGAGGCTGGGAGGAATGCATGAAGAATGCAATTAAGAAAGATAACGGGAGGAAGAGGAATGTGCTAGTATGAATTGTATTTTGAATACGGAAGAGAATAAAGATGGAGTTTCTTTGTTTATGAAATACTGCATTTAGTAAGAGTTATTTGTAATAGCTAAAGTTCTACCAGAAACCAGAACAGCTTGGAAAACATTATTTGCAGACAGTAACAATGAAAGAACCTGCAAGATAAGAGCTGGGAAGATTGTTACCACCTGGTTAGGGCTGGGGGAAAAAGCTTCAAAAAAAGATGTATTCAGACTATAAGACACACCTGAATTTTCAGCCTCTTTTAGGGAGGAAGAAGGTGCGCCTTATACTCCGAAAAATATGATGCGTAAAATAGACAACAGGTAGTCCATTTGTTTAGCGACTGTTCAAATTTACAATGGTACTGAATAAGGTGACTTGGTTCAGTCTTTGTGCTTACTACCTTTTCTCACCCGTTTCTCACTCTTAGCAATTGTTGCAGTATCCTTTTGGTCACATAATCAGAATTCAGACACTTGACAACTAAGCATATATTTTTATGATGTTTGCAGTGTCCTGGGGTCATGTGATCACCTTTTACAACCTTCTGACAAGCAAAGTCAATGGGGAAGCCAGAGTCATTTAACTATCGTGTTACTAACTTAACAACTGCAGTGATTCACTTCACAACGATGGGCAAGAAAGGTGGTAAAATGGGTCAAAATTCAACTATCTTAACAATGGAAATTTGGGGCTGAGGTGTGGTCATAAGACAACCATTCATTTAGTGACTGTTGTCACAATTACAATGATACTGGAAAAAAAGCAACCTAGGATCGGTCCTTGTACTTGTGACATTGCAGCATCCCTATAGACAACTTATCAAAGTTGAGCACTTGGCAACCAGCAAGCATTTGTGACAGTTGTATCCTTAATGGGTCATGTGGCTGCCACTTGCGACCTTCCTAGCTGATTTCCAAACAAGCGGAGTCAATGGGGGGGAAACCAGATTCGTTTAACGATCATGTAATTTAATGATTATGTAATTCACTTAATTGTAATGATTCATCTAACAATGGTGGCAAAAAAAGGTAATAAAATCAGGAGAGCTTCACTTAACCTCCTGGTTTAGTAATGGAAATTCTAGTCCCAATTGCGGTCGTAAGTCAAAGACTACCTATATAGCTGTAGTGTTTACAAGAAAGTAATGGTGTGGAGGCACATAGTGGAGTGATCTACTTTTTCTCCGATACCTTTTATAAACTCTGTATTATCCTATATCACCCATTATTGTTTGTCTTTTGCACTCTGTATTTCCTTTGCCTACCTATTTGCAGCCTTACCTTCTACTGACCTTGATACATATACACAGTTGCTTTAATCATGTCAGCTTCAGAGTTGACACATATTTTATCTCCTAGACCAGGGGTGGGCAATTAATTTTGCCATGGGGCATGAGAAATTGGGATGGTTTTAGAGGGCCGGACTAATATAATTAACTCAGTTCTATCCAATATTGTATATACTAAGCAAACAGCTTTACCTTTGGCTTCAGTAAATAAATATTTAGAAGTCCATTCCTTGTTAAAAACTCTGCATTCTCCATCAATCTTTTTTTTTTAACATTAGCCGCCATATTTAAGGCCTCATCACCTCAAGATTCGACTACTGTAATGCTCTCTACATGGGGCTACCTTTGAAAAGTGTTCGGAAACTTCAGATTGTGCAGAATGCAGCTGCGAGAGCAATCATGGGCTTCCCTAGGTATGCCCATGTTACACCAACACTCCGCAGTCTGCATTGGTTGCCGATCAATTTCCGGTCACAATTCAAAGTGTTGGTTATGACCTATAAAGCCCTTCATGGCATCGGACCAGAATATCTTTGGGACCGCCTTCTGCCGCACGAATCCCAGCGACCGATTAGGTCCCACAGAGTTGGCCTTCTCCAGATCCCATCGACTAAACAATGTCGTTTGGCGGGTCCCAGGGGAAGAGCCTAATTAGTTTTAATTATTAGATCTGTGTTTTAATTATTAGATCTGTATTCTACATTGTTGTTTTTCTATTATTGTTGTGAGCCGCCCCGAGTCTACGGAGAGGGGTGGCATACAAATTAAATAAATAAATAAATAAATAATTAAAAAAAATTAAATAAATAACAGCTAGCTTTGGCTAATTCTTCTGATGGGAGTCCCGATTCTCTGCCCAAGTGTCAGAAGAACAGAGCACTAGTAGCTGCTGCAGGGGACAGGGGAGGAAACACGTGGTATCTGTGTACCACTCCTATACTGCTCACAGTTAGGGGATTTTTTTGGCACTTACCACTCTAAAGACCCAGACCCTGGCCTTACCTAAACACCCAGACCCACTCTACAGGCCCCTAATTGTTTGCTTTACGGCAACACAGTGCACCACAGTCACTGCCCTGGAGTGTTTGCGTGGTTTCTGTGCTTGTCCGCTCTCGGTAGGTGGTCGTAGTCCACTCCAGTGCAAAGATGAAAGAGCTCACTGCGCCTGCCAGGACTCCTCTGGTTCCTACTTTCCTCATGATTCAACAGCAAAGCAGGAACTGGAGGAGTCCCGGCAGATGCGGTGAACGCTTTCATCCTCGCACTGGAGTGGACTCCGACCTCCGCGGACTGGTCACAGATAGGAGGCAGGCTGGTCACAGACAGCGAGTGGGCCGGATACGGCCTGTGGGCCGCCCCTTGCCCAGATCTGTCCTAGACCCAGATGGCGAACCTCTGGAGCGTGTGCCATAAGTGTCACGCAGAGCCATATCAGTGGGCACACAAGCTCAGGTCTGAGCTGATATTCGGGCCTTCTGGGCCCACTAGGAGTCAGGAAATAGCCTGTTTTCAGCCTCCAGAGGGGATGGGGAAGCCTGTTTTTTGCTCTTCCCAAGCTCCAGGGCCTTTCTAAGAGCCCGGGGAGGGCAAAAATGGCATTCCCTACTAACCCGGAATGGCCCATTTCCCAACCTGGGAAAAGGCTTCTAGAAAGGCTCCGAAGCTTGGGGAGAGCGAAAAATAGGCGTGCCATTGCATGCCGAGAATTGGAGGGAGGCTGGTCATGCATGCATGCATGGTGACTCCTGCATGGAATTATGGGGGTGTGAACACTCATGCATGCGCCCCCCTGCCCCTCTTTTTGGGCACAGGAACCAAAATGAGGACCCGGATTGTGGGGGCAATATGCGGGCTCTGTTAAAAAGTGCTATTGCTAAAATGTTGTAAGCCGCCCTGAGGCTAAAGAGAAGGGCGGCATAAAAATTGAATGAATGAATGAATGAATGAATGAATGAATGAATGAATGAATGAATGAATGAATAAATAAATAAATAAATAAATAAATAAATAAAATGATTCACCATCACTGTCCTAGACTTACAGGTATGTTTATATGACCTATAAAGCCCTTCATGGCATCGGACCAGAATATCTCCGAGACCGCCTTCTGCTGCACGAATCCCAGTAACCAATTAGGTCCCACAGAGTGGGCCTTCTCCGGGTCCCATCAACTAAACAATGTTGGTTGGCAGGCCCCAGGGGTAGAGCCTTCTCTGTGGCGGCGCCGACTCTCTGGAACCAGCTCCCCCCAGAGATTAGAACTGCCCCTACCCTCCTTGCCTTTCGTAAACTCCTCAAAACCCACCTTTGTCGTCAGGCATGGGGGAACTGAGATATTTCCCTCGGGCCTATATAATTTATGTATGGTATGTTTGTATGTATGTCTGCTTAATAATGGGGTTTTTAAAATATTTTAAATTTTAAATTGTAAATTATTAGATTTGTCATGAACTGTTTTATTGTGTTGTGAGCCGCCACGAGTCTACGGAGAGGGGCGGCATACAAATCTAATAAATAAATAAAATAAATAAATTATAGGAGTTGATAGATGCCAAGGAAAAAACATGGAATATTCTTGGCAGGCATTTCCAGGTGCTAAATCAGATCAATCTCCCTCACTTACACAAACATATATAAGCTAAGTGTGGAGACAGGATGGAAGTTAACTCTGGTTGGCATACCACGGGGTTGCCTGACATCCTGTGATAAGGCACCAGATCAACAATTAAGTTGATTAATTACACCCCACATACATACTTATTTCCTTAAAAGGAGAATACTTCCTTATCAGTTGAAAAACAGCTCTGGAGAAGAACTCCATAACTGCACGTAGACAATGGACCTTTAAGCAACAACATGAATTGATCACTCATTGCCTACGAGGCAATCATAAAGGCCCCCCATGCATTAACTAACCAATAGGATTCTGTAAAGTGGTTTCTTAATATCCAATGAGATGTAACTTGATGACTAATGGTATGCAAGTTGAGGATAATAAAAAGAGGTGCCAGGCTTTGTCCTGGAGAAGTGCCTTCCCACAAGATGCTGCCTCCTGTCTCTTGATTGACATCACTAAGAAAAGCTAGGATGGGATGGGGCCTCCATTGTAGAACTACAGAGAAGGGATTCTTTTTACAGTTCCTGTTAGCAGAAAGGACATATGGGTATACATTATCTTTAATCAACTTTCTAGCACTTCGTTCTACAACTGTGTTTATTGTCTTGAATCCTAAATAACCTATCTGATCATTAAGTGCCAGAACAATAAAAGCAGAATATCTGTATATAATAAATACCCATCATGTGAGACTCTTCTGTTGCAGCCAAAGAAAACATTTAAGAAAGTGAAAAAACAGCCAGAAGATTCCAAGAAATTTGAACAGGACAAGGGAAATACTGCAACTTCAGTGGAGAAAGATAAGTCATCCAAGGTAATAATAGGAAAAGATTTAAAATATTTGTGTAGTAAGATCATGAGCTTCCAAACCATAAACAGATGCTGGCAATGCTAATTTCTATACTTTGTCCTAAAACAGTGTTTCTCAACCTTGGAAATTTAAGATGTGTGGACTTCACATTTTAAATGCCTGGGCAAAGTTGATTTTAATTGGATGCATAAAAATATACGGAGAGATATTCCTTAAGGCTTTTAGGTTTAAAAATGTTCAGTTCTTTAAAAGTAAGTTCTTGTATCTTGAATTGGATTTGAAAACAAGTAGCTAATCAATGTTGTCTTAAAACTGGTCCACCTGCTTCTTGTCTGTGTGACTAGAGGTTTAGTTACTGCATAAACTTCTGTGCATATTATAAGCTTCAAGGATTTCCAGGAATAGTCATAGTATAGGAATAACACAAGGAAGAGGAGGAGGAGAGGGAGCAGGGAGGGGAAGTGAATTCTGTTCAAATCATTATTCATATTCAAATATATGGAAAGTTGATCAGCTTTAATTTTTTTGAACACTTTTAGCATATTGGTGACTGGTTGATAATATAATTTCCATAGAAAATTTCTCAAAAGTGGGTCATACATATTGAAGTTTTATGCATTGGTGATTTCGGTTTTAATTGAGAGGGGATTCTCTTTTCCTAGTAAAATGACAGATTTTGTTCTGGGGTGGGTGGGCAAGGTTTGCTTTTAAAATCTTTTCCACGTTCTAATCTAAATAAATGCTGCAGGTCCAACCAAAAGATAGTCAGCTGGATGAAGTGTCTCCTACCCAGACTGACTCTGTTGCATCTCCTAAAGCTGTTGCAGAAGAAAAACCATCATCTGGAATTACAAAAATCTCTCCTCACATCCAGAATCAAGACATTGTGTTGGTATGGACCATTTCTTGCTTTTATATGTTATTTTGATGAGATTCCCTGTGATAACATCGGACTACCTTTGAAAAGTGTTCAGAAACTTCAGATCGTGCAGAAGGCGGCTGCGAGAGCTATCGTGGAGTTACCTAGGTTTGCCCATGTCTCTTCCACACTCCGTAGCTTGCATTGGCTGCCGATCAGTTTCCGGTCACAATTCAAATGTTGGCTATGACCTTTAAAGCCCTACATGGCATTGGACCAGAATACCTCCGGAACCGTCTCCTGCCGCATGAATCCCAGCGGCCGATAAGGTCCCACAGAGTTGGCCTTCTCCGGGTCCTGTCGACTAAACAATATTGTCTGGCGGGCCCCAGGGGAAGAACCTTCTCTGTGGCGGCACCGGCCCTCTGGAATCAACTCCCCCCAGAGATCAGCACTGCCCCCACCCTCCTTGTCTTTCGCAAATTACTTAAGATCCACCTATATCGCCAGGCACGGGAGAATTGAGACGTCTCCCCCAGGCTTTTATAGTTTTATGTATGGTATGCGTATGTTGCATGGTTTTTAAATGATGGGTTTTTTAGATGCTTTTTTTTCATATTAGATTTTTGTTACATTGTCACACTGTTTTATTATTGTTGTGAGCCACCCCGAGTCTTCGGAGAGGGGCGGCATACAAATCTAATAAATTATTATTATTATTATTATAACAACACTGTTGTTGTGTCTCATTAACTCTACTTGCATATTTCTTTGATTTTGTGCTATGAGTATTTGTACTTTGCTTTATTTTCTCAGTGTTTCTGACAAAATTATTTAACGTCTTGCAGATACGGAGTAGAATAAACATTATAACTTTCTGATTCCCAAAAATCTATTTGATTTTTAGCATCTACTACCGTAGTATACATCTTCATTTTCTTTAGAAGAAGATTTCTGATTTGCAGGTGTAATTTAGTAAGGAATATACTGTGTCTAGAATTTGAACAACAGTATTCCTTAATATTGGATTAGTCATTGTTTAATTTATGTTAAGCTTAAAACTTGCACCTTCCAAAGTTATGGTTGAAAAATGCCTGATATATAGAACTTAAATAATACAAAATTATAATTAAGTTGTTGTTATCTAGTGATACTTAAGATTCATGGCTATTTATTTTCTTGCACGATTAACACAAATAATATTATGTGTAACTGTGTAACAACTTCAAGAATCTTATAAGAATAGAATAGAATATAGTGTTCCCTCGATTTTCGCTGTGGTTGTGTTCCGAGACCGCCCGCGAAAGTCAAATTTCCGCGAAGTAGAGATGTGGAAGTAAATACACCATTTTTGGCTATGGGCAGTATCCCAAGCCTTCCCTTAACACTTTAAACCCCTAAACTGCAATTTCCCATTCCCTTAGCAACCATTTAGATTATTACTCACCATGTTTATTTATTAAAGTTTATTTAAAAAAATATTTATTAAAGACAGATGAAAGTTTGGCGATGACATATAACGACATAGGGCAGGAAAAATTGTGGTGTAGGGAAAAAACTCACAAAGTATTTTTTAAATTAATATTTTTGAAAAACCGTGGTATAGACTTTTCGCGAAGTTCGAACCTGCGAAAATTGAGGGAACACTGTACTACAGTACTTCCCTTTGGATCCTGACACAATCTTTTCTCCTTCTGGGCCTGTAGAATGAAAAGGAAGTAAGAGAAAGCAGACAAGTGGTGCAACCTAAGGTATTAGTAATTAAAAAGAAAAAAAGAGCAACACCAAGAACTGAAAAAAAGGTTTTGAAGGTAATTTATAATAAAAATTTCCAGATACTATGTGAAATATCTTAGTTATATACATGCTTTCGATTCTGTGAACATTCATATGTATGCATAGACATCTGTGGGGAGTAAAGGAGAATATTGTCACATGTCCTAATGTTTTCCCAGGAATGATGAGATTAAGTACTTCTGTAAGTTTGCACTTTTTGTTTTTCACTGGTCTGTGTTTGTGAGGCTGGTTATTTTGTTTGTTCCCTTGTAAGAATATTCAGATTGCCATGATTTGAAATAATCCGTGGGTGGGCAGTCTTAATACAGATTTCTAATGAAGAACTAACTTTACTGAACTAGTTTGAACAACAAATTCCTTTAATTATATTGAAAAACACATTTGCCAGGTCTGTTTCAAAGAAAAGTAGTTGAAGCTTTGTGATGAATATTTGAGCTAATTTTAAATATGGGTAGTAGTAAATATTTATTACTTTGATGTATTAATAAACCAGTTATTTAAATGATTAAAATATTTTCATATCTTTTTTATAATTGCTATTGAGGAATAGTGGAAAATACATTATTTGCAAAATCATTTTGTGGTTGTTGCCATAGTTCCCTCTAAGCTGAGCAGTGAGCAATCGCTCACTTAAAAATCATCATCAACTCAGAGTTTTCCAAACCTGCCCAGAGTCCGAGAGGGAAAGAGTGAGAGGGAAGGAGAGAGAGAGGAAGAGAGAGAAACAGATAGAAAAAAGAGCGGGAGGAAAAGAGAAAGAAAAAGAATGGGAGTAAGGAAGAGAGAAAGAAAATCAAAATCTAGTTTGAAACTAGCTCAACTATTTAAGTGGCATTTTGATATTGATAGTTGTCCTATGGGCTCACTGTTATAGACACACGGTACAGTATTTTATTTTGAAATTCTCTGAGGCAAAACTGGGTGGGTTTTTTATTTGTTTGTTTGTTTGTTTGTTTATTTATTTATTTATTTATTTATTTATTTATTTATTTATTATTTCTGTGCCGCCCAGTCCCAAAGGGACTGCCGCTCAGACACTATACTTTTCCGCCCCCCCCAAAAAAAATAAATTAGAGGGAACACTGGTTGTTGCATGTGTCTTTGAGGGATTGTCCCTTGTTTTATCTTTGGTCAATACCTGACTCTTCCCAATTCTCAAATTTCAATCTTTCTTTTCCCTTTAGCAGCAAGCCAGCCAGTCTGCACAAGATTCCAGCCATGTTTATTCATCCTCAGCTACAAAAATACCATTCCTGTCAGACAATGCTGATGATGATCGGCCTGAGAGAAAAGAAGAACTTGAGCTGGTAATCAATTTTTTTTTAAAAATGCCACGGGACAAATTATTAAAAATCAGGAGTGTCTCGCAGGACATCTGGTCACCTTACTGTAGGAAGGGTTAACCCCAGAACATAGAAACTGGGTCGTAAATCCCTTTTTGAGGGAGTGAGGCAAGACTTTGGAATGGTCACTAAAAAATGGTCATAAATCAATGACTCCTTGCATTCTGCAAGATGAAGGCTGCCACAAAGGAAAACCTGCTGACTCACTCAACCCTATGAATCTCATTAAATGAGACATCTATCAGCACACTTGCTTCTGATCATGAATAATAAACAGGATGCTTGTATCCTGACAAAGCATTTATTTATTTATGTATTCATTCATTCATTCATTCATTCATTCATTCATTCATTCATTCGCTCCAAGTCTTCAGAGAGGGGCGGCATACAAATCTAATTAATAATAATAATAATAATAATAATAATAATATTAATAATATTATTAATAATAATAAAAATCAATCATTCATTCATTCATTTATTGTATTTATATGCCGCCCCTCTCTGAGGGCTTTGGGGCAGCTTACCACATATAAAAGAAAAACAATACAACGCACGCGTCCTAAATCCAATTAATTTCAGCTCCCTCCAGAGATTCGCACTGCCCCCACCCTTCTCGCCTTTCGCAATAGTCTTAAGACTCATTTATGTCGCCAGGCATTGGGGCAGTTAGATCAAGCTCCCCCTGACTACCAAATGTGATGTGTGGTTGTGACTGAGTTGGTTGACTGTTTTTAATATAGTGGGCTCTTAGCCTATAGTTTTAATTAATTAGATTTGTGTACACGTTGTTGTATATTGTACCCTGTGAGCCGCACCGAGTCTTCGGAGAAGGGCGGCATACAAGTCTAATAAATAAATAAGTAAGTAAGTAAGTAAGTAAGTAAATAAATAGATAAATATTATTATTATTATTATTATTATATTCCTTAAGGCTTTTAGGTTCAAAAATGTTCAGTTCTTTAAAAGTAAGTTCTTGTATCTTGAATTGGATTTGAAAACAAGTAGCTAATCAATGCTGCCTTAAAACTGGTCCACCTGCTTCTTGTCTGTGTGACTAGAGGTTTAGTTACTGCATACACTTCTGTGCATATTATAAGCTTCAAGGATTTCCAGGAATAGTCATAGTATAGGAATAACACAAGGAAGAGGAGGGGGAGCAGGGAAGGGAATTCTGTTCAAATCATTATTCATATTCAAATATATGGAAAGTTGATCAGCTTTAATTTTTTTAACACTTTTAGCATATTAGTGACTGGTTGATAATATAATTTCCATAGAAAATGTCTCAAAAGTGGGTCATACATATTGAAGTTTTATGCATTGGTGATTTCGGTTTAAATTGAGAGGGGATTCTCTTTTCCTAGTAAAATGACAGATTTTGTTCTGTTGGGGGGGGGGGGCAAGGTTTGCTTTTAAAATCTTTTCCACGTTCTAATCTAAATAAATACTGCAGGTCCAACTGAAAGATAGTCAGCTGGATGAAGTGCCTCCTACCCAGACTGACTCTGTTGCATCTCCTAAAGCTGTTGCAGAAGAAAAATCATCATCTGGAATTACAAAAATCTCTCCTCACACCCAGAATCAAGATATTGTGTTGGTATGGACCATTTCTTGCTTTTATATGTTCTTTTGATGAGATTCCCTGTGATAACATGGGGCTACCTTTGAAAAGTATTTGAAAACTTCAGATCGTGCAGAATGCGGCCGCAAGAGCTATCGTGGGGTTACCAAGGTTCGCCCACGTCTCTCCAACACTTTGTGGCTTGCATTGGCTGCCGATCAGTTTCCGGTCGCAATTCAAAGTGTTGGTTATGACCTTTAAAGCCCTACATGGCATCGGACCAGAATACCTCCGGAACCGTCTTCTGCCGCATGAACCCCAGTGGCCGATAAGGTCCCACAGAGTTGGCCTTCTCCGGGTCCTGTCGACTAAACCAGTGTTTTTCAACCAGTGTGCCGCAAGACATGGTCAGGTGTGCCGCGAAGCTCAGAGAGAGAAAGCAAGCAAGAGAGAGAGAAAAAAAGAGAAAGCAAGCAAGAGAGAGAGAAAGCAAGCAAGAGAGAGAGCGAGTGAGCGAGAAAGAGAACAAGAGAGAGAGAAAGAAAGCAAGAGAAAGAACAAGAGAAAGAAAGCAAGAGAGAGAGCAAGAGAGAGAAAGAAAGAGAGGGAGGGAAGGAGAGAGAGAGAGGAGAGAGAGAGAAAAACATAGAGGGAGGTAAGGAGGGAGAGAAAGAGAGCAAAAAAGAGAGGAAGGAAGGAAGAGAAAGAAAGAGGGATGGAGAGAGAGAAAGAAAGAGGAAGGAAGGGAGAGAGAATTTTTTTGTCCAAACTTTTTTTAGGCCACCCCCGCCCCGCTCAATGTGCCCCAGGGTTTCGTAAATGTAAAAAATGTGCCGCGGCTCAAAAAAGGTTGAAAATCACTGGACTAAACAATATCGTCTGGCGGGCCCCAGGGGAAGAGCCTTCTCTGTCGCGGCCCCAGCCCTCTGGAATCAACTCCCCCCAAAGATCAGAACTGCCCCCACCCTCCTTGTCTTTCGCAAATTTCTTAAGACCCACCTATATCGCCAGGCATGGGGGAATTGAGACATCTCCCCCAGGCTTTTATAGTTTTATGTATAGTATGCGTGTGTTGCATGGTTTTTAAATGATGGGTTTTTTAGATGCTTTTTTTTAACATTAGATTTTTTTACATTGTCACACTGTTTTATTATTGTTGTGAGCCACCTTCGGAGAGGGGCGGCATACAAATCTAATAAATTATTATTATTATTATTATTATTATTATTATTATTATAACACTGTTGTGGTGTCTCATTAACTCTACTTACATATTTCTTTGATTTTGTGCTATGAGTATTTGTACTTTGCTTTATTTTCTCAGTGTTTCTGACAAAATTATTTAACGTCTTGCAGATACGGAGTAGAATAAACATTATAACTTTCTGATTCCCAAAAATCTATTTGATTTTTAGCATCTACTACCGTAGTATACATCTTCATTTTCTTTAGAAGAAGATTTCTGATCTGCAGGTGTAATTTAGTAAGGAATATACTGTGTCTAGAATTTGAACAACAGTATTCCTTAATATTGGATTAGTCATTGTTTAATTTATGTTAAGCTTAAAACTTGCACCTTCCAAAGTTATGGTTGAAAAATGCCTGATATATAGAACTTAAATAATACAAAATTATAATTAAGTTGTTGTTATCTAGTGATACTTAAGATTCATGGCTATTTATTTTCTTGCACGATTAACACAAATAATATTATGTGTAACTGTGTAACAACTTCAAGAATCTTATAAGAATAGAATAGAATATAGTGTTCCCTCGATTTTCGCTGTGGTTGTGTTCCGAGACCGCCCGCGAAAGTCAAATTTCCGCGAAGTAGAGATGTGGAAGTAAATACACCATTTTTGGCTATGGGCAGTATCCCAAGCCTTCCCTTAACACTTTAAACCCCTAAACTGCAATTTCCCATTCCCTTAGCAACCATTTAGATTATTACTCACCATGTTTATTTATTAAAGTTTATTTAAAAAAATATTTATTAAAGACAGATGAAAGTTTGGCGATGACATATAACGACATAGGGCAGGAAAAATTGTGGTATAGGGAAAAAACTCACAAAGTATTTTTTAAATTAATATTTTTGAAAAACCGTGGTATAGACTTTTTGCGAAATTCGAACCTGCGAAAATTGAGGGAACACTGTACTACAGTACTTCCCTTTGGATCCTGACACAATCTTTTCTCCTTCTGGGCCTGTAGAATGAAAAGGAAGTAAGAGAAAGCAGACAAGTGGTGCAACCTAAGGTATTAGTAATTAAAAAGAAAAAAAGAGCAACACCAAGAACTGAAAAAAAGGTTTTGAAGGTAATTTATAATAAAAATTTCCAGATACTATGTGAAATATCTTAGTTATATACATGCTTTCGATTCTGTGAACATTCATATGTATGCATAGACATCTGTGGGGAGTAAAGGAGAATATTGTCACATGTCGTAATGTTTTCCCAGGAATGATGAGATTAAGTACTTCTGTAAGTTTGCACTTTTTGTTTTTCACTGGTCTGTGTTTGTGAGGCTGGTTATTTTGTTTGTTCCCTTGTAAGAATATTCAGATTGCCATGATTTGAAATAATCCCTGGGTGGGCAGTCTTAATACAGATTTCTAATGAAGAACTAACTTTACTGAACTAGTTTGAACAACAAATTCCTTTAATTATATTGAAAAACACATTTGCCAGGTCTGTTTCAAAGAAAAGTAGTTGAAGCTTTGTGATGAATATTTGAGCTAATTTTTAATATGGGTAGTAGTAAATATTTATTACTTTGATGTATTAATAAACCAGTTATTTAAATGATTAAAATATTTTCATATCTTTTTTATAATTGCTATTGAGGCATAGTGGAAAATACATTATTTGCAAAATCATTTTGTGGTTGTTGCCATAGTTCCCTCTAAGCTGAGCAGTGAGCAATCGCTGACTTAAAAATCATCATCAACTCAGAGTTTTCCAAACCTGCCCAGAGGCCGAGAGGGAAAGAGTGAGAGGGAAGGAGAGAGAGAGGAAGAGAGGAAGAGAGAGAAACAGATAGAAAAAAGAGAGGAAGGAAAAGAACGGGAGTAAGGAAGAGAGAAAGAAAATCAAAATCTAGTTTGAAACTAGCTCAACTATTTAAGTGGCATTTTGATATTGATAGTAGCCCTATTATGAGCTCACTGTTATAGACGCACAGTACAGTATTTTATTTTGAAATTCTCTGAGGCAAAACAGGGTGGGTTTTTTGTTTGTTTGTTTGTTTGTTTGTTTGTTTGTTTGTTTATTATTTCTGTGCCGCCCAGTCCTAAAGGGACTGCCGCTCAGACACTATACTTTTCCGCCCACCCACCCAAAAAATTAGAGGGAACACTGGTTGTTGCATGTGTCTTTGAGGGATTGTCCCTTGTTTTATCTTTGGTCAATACCTGATTCTTCCCAATTCTCAAATTTCAATCTTTCTTTTCCCTTTAGCAGCAAGCCAGCCAGTCTGCACAAGATTCCAGCCATGTTTATTCATCCACAGCTACAAAAATACCATTCCTGTCAGACAATGCTGATGATGATCGGCCTGAGAGAAAAGAAGAACTTGAGCTGGTAATCAATTTTTTTTTTTAAATGCCACGGGACAAATTATTAAAAATCAGGAGTGTCCCGCAGGACATCTGGTCACCTTACTGTAGGAAGGGTTAACCCCAGAACATAGAAACTGGGTCGTAAATCCCTTTTTGAGGGAGTGAGGCAAGACTTTGGAATGGTCACTAAAAAATGGTCATAAATCAATGACTCCTTGCATTCTGCAAGGTGAAGGCTGCCAAAAAGGAAAACCTGCTGACTCACTCAACCCTATGAATCTCATTAAATGAGACATCTATCAGCACACTTGCTTCTGATCATGAATAATAAACAGGCTGCATGTATCCTGACAAAGCATTTATTTATTTATGTATTCATTCATTCATTCATTCACTCCAAGTCTTCAGAGAGGGGCGGCATACAAATCTAATTAATAATAATAATAATAATAATAATAATAATAATAATAATAATAAAAATCAATCATTCATTCATTCATTTATTGTATTTATATGCCGCCCCTCTCTGAGGGCTTGGGGCAGCTTACCACATATAAAAGAAAAACAATACAATGCACGCGTCCTAAATCCAATTAATTTCAGCTCCCTCCAGAGATTTGCACTGCCCCCACCCTCCTCACCTTTCGCAATAGTCTTAAGACTCATTTATGTCGCCAGGCATTGGGGCAGTTAGATCAAGCTCCCCCTGACTACCAAATGTGATGTGTGGTTGTGACTGAGTTGGTTGACTGTTTTTAATATAGTGGGCTCTTAGCCTATAGTTTTAATTAATTAGATTTGTGTACACGTTGTTGTATATTGTACCCTGTGAGCCGCCCCGAGTCTTCGGAGAAGGGCGGCATACAAGTCTAATAAATAAATAAATAAACAAACAAACAAACAAACAAATTAATTAATAAATAATAACTATTATTATTATTATTATTATTATTTAAACTAATCTAATCTAAAATCCCCAGTTACATTAAAAGTCAATCATTCCCACTCAAACAAAAACATACATGACATCTGTTGGCCAGGTGGCTGCTTTTTCCCTCCCCAGGCTCCAAGAAAGCCTCTGGAGTCTGTGAAGGGCAAAAAATGGGCCTATCGGGAAGTCAGGAAATATGGGAGCGGGAGGGGAGTGTCATACATCTGGGCAGGGCAGCATGGAGGTGTCACGCATTCACACATGAGGGGGCATTAAATTATGGGTGTGGGCACGCACACAAGCGTGATAGTACATGGAAGTGTGCTTTTGGCACCCAAGGAAAAAAAGGTTCGCCATCACTGGAGTAGACATCACTAAGAAAAGCTAGGATGGGATGGGGACTCCATTGTAGAACTACAGAGAAGGGATTCTTTTTACAGTTCCTGTTAGCAAAAAGGACATATGGGTATACATTATCCTTAATCAAATTTCAAGCACTTCGTTCTACAATTGTGTTTATTGTCTTGAATCCTAAATAACCTATCTGATCATTAAGTGCCAGAACAATAAAAGCAGAATATCTGTATATAATAAATATCCATCATGTGAGACTCTTCTGTTGCAGCCAAAGAAAACATTTAAGAAAGTGAAAAAACAGCCAGAAGATTCCAAGAAATTTGAACAGGACAAGGGAAATACTGCAACTTCAGTGGAGGAAGATAAATCATCCAAGGTAATAATAGGAAAAGATTTAAAATATTTGTGTAGTAAGATCATGAGCTTCCAAACCATAAACAGATGTTGGCAATGCTAATTTCTATACTTTGTCCTAAAACAGTGTTTTTCAACCTTGGAAATTTAAGATGTGTGGACTTCACATTTTAAATGCCTGGGCAAAGTTGATTTTAATTGGATGCATAAAAATATATGGAGAGATATTCCTTAAGGCTTTTAGGTTTAAAAATGTTCAGTTCTTTAAAAGTAAGTTCTTGTATCTTGAATTGGATTTGAAAACAAGTAGCTAATCAATGCTGCCTTAAAACTGGTCCACCTGCTTCTTGTCTGTGTGACTAGAGGTTTAGTTACTGCATACACTTCTGTGCATATTATAAGCTTCAAGGATTTCCAGGAATAGTCATAGTATAGGAATAACACAAGGAAGAGGAGGAGGAGAGGGAGCAGGGAAGGGAATTCTGTTCAAATCATTATTCATATTCAAATATATGGAAAGTTGATCAGCTTTAATTTTTTTAACACTTTTAGCATATTAGTGACTGGTTGATAATATAATTTCCATAGAAAATGTCTCAAAACTGGGTCATACATATTGAAGTTTTATGCATTGGTGATTTCGGTTTTAATTGAGAGGGGATTCTCTTTTCCTAGTAAAATGACAGATTTTGTTCTGGGTGGGTGGGCAAGGTTTGCTTTTAAAATCTTTTCCACGTTCTAATCTAAATAAATACTGCAGGTCCAACCGAAAGATAGTCAGCTGGATGAAGTGCCTCCTACCCAGACTGACTCTGTTGCATCTCCTAAAGCTGTTGCAGAAGAAAAATCATCATCTGGAATTACAAAAATCTCTCCTCACACCCAGAATCAAGATATTGTGTTGGTATGGACCATTTCTTGCTTTTATATGTTCTTTTGATGAGATTCCCTGTGATAACATCGGACTACCTTTGAAAAGTATTTGAAAACTTCAGATCGTGCAGAATGCGGCCGCAAGAGCTATCGTGGGGTTACCAAGGTTCACCCACGTCTCTCCAACACTCCGTGGCTGGCATTGGCTGCCGATCAGTTTCCGGTCGCAATTCAAAGTGTTGGTTATGACCTTTAAAGCCCTACATGGCATCGGACCAGAATACCTCCGGAACCGTCTTTTGCTGCATAAATCCCAGTGGCAGATAAGGTCCCACAGAGTTGGCCTTCTCTGGGTCCTGTCGACTAAACTATGTCGTCTGGCGGGCCCCAGGGGAAGAGCCTTCTCTGTGGCGGCATGGGCCCTCTGGAATCAACTCCCCCCAGAGATCAGAACTGCCCCCACCCTCCTTGTCTTTCGCAAATTACTTAAGACCCACTATATTGCTAGGCATGGGGGAATTGAGACATCTCCCCCAGGATTTTATAGTTTTATGTATGGCATGCGTGTGTTGCATGGTTTTTAAATTATGGGTTTTTTAGATGCTTTTTTTTAATATTAGATTTTTTTTTTTTTACACTGTCACACTGTTTTATTATTGTTGTGAGCCACCCTGAGTCTTCGGAGAGGGGCGGCATACAAATCTAATAAATTATTATTATTATTATTATTATTATTATTATTATTATTATAACACTGTTGTGTCTCATTAACTCTATTTGCATATTTCTTTGATTTTGTGCTATGAGTATTTGTACTTTGCTTTATTTTCTCAGTGTTTCTGACAAAATTATTTAACTTCTTGCAGATATGGAGTAGAATAAACATTATAACTTTCTGAGTCCCAAAAATCTATTTGATTTTTAGCATCTACTACCGTAATATACATCTTCATTTTCTTTAGAAGATTTCTGATCTGCAGGTGTAATTTAGTAAGGAATATACTGTGTCTAGAATTTGAACAACAGTATTCCTTAATATTGGATTAGTCATTGTTTAATTTATATTAAGCTTAAAACTTGCACCTTCCAAAGTTATAGTTGAAAAATGTCTGATATATAGAACTTAAATAATACAAAATTACAATTAAGTTGCTGTTATCTAGTGATACTTAAGATTCATAGCTATTTATTTTCTTCCATGATTAACACAAACAATATTATGTGTAACAACTTCAAGAATCTTATAAGAATAGAATAGAATAGAATAGAATAGAATAGAATAGAATACTACAGTACTTCCCTTTGGATCCTAACACAATCTTTTCTCCTTCCGGACCTGTAGAATGAAAAGGAAGTAAAAGAGAGCAGACAAGTGGTGGAACGTAAGGTACTAGTAATTAAAAAGAAAAAAAGAGCAACACCAAGGACTGAAAAAAAAGTTTTGAAGGTAATTTATAATACATATTTCTAGATGCTATGTGAAATATCTTAGTTATATACATGCTTTCGATTCTGTGAACATTCATATGTATGCATAGACATCTGTGGGGAGTAAAGGGGAATATTGTCACATGTCATAATGTTTTCCCAGGAATGATGAGATTAAGTACTTCTGTAAGTTTGCACTTTTTGTTTTTCACTGGTCTGTGTTTGTGAGGCTTGTTATTTTGTTTGTTCCTTGTAAGAGTATTCAGGTTGCCATGAATTGAAATAATCCCTGGGTGGGCAGTCTTAATACAGATTTCTAATGAAGAACTAACTTTATTGAACTAGTTTGAACAACAAATTCCTCTAATTATATTGAAAAACACATTTTCCAGGTCTGTTTCAAAGCAAAAGTGGTTGAAGCTTTGTGAAGTTTCTGTGGATATTTAAGCTAATTTTTAATATGGGTAGTAGTAAATATTTATTACTTTGATGTATTAATAAACCAGTTATTTAAATGATTAAAATGTTTTCATATCTTTTTTATAATTGCTATTGAAGAATAGTGGAAAATACATTATTTGCAAAATCATTTTGTGGTTGTTGCATGTGTCTTTGAGGGATTGTCCATTGTTTTATCTTTGGTCAATACCTGATTCTTCCCAATTCTCAAATTTCAATCTTCTTTCCCCTTTAGCAGCAAGCCAACCAGTCTGCACAAGATTCCAGCCACGTTTATTCATCCACAGCTGCAAAAATACCCTTCCTGTCAGACAATGCTGATGATGATCGGCCTGAGAGAAAAGAAGAACTTGAGCTGGTATTCAATTATTGTTTTTTAAAATGCCACGGGATGCGGGACAAATTATTAAAAATCAGAAGTGTCCCCCCAAAAACGGAACATCTGGTCACCTTATTTTAGGAAGGGTTAACCCCAGAACTTAGAAACTGGGTCGTAAATCCCTTCTTGAGGAAGTGGGGCATGACTTTTGAATGGTCACTAAAAATGGTCATAAATCAATGACTCCTTGCATTCTGCAAGGTGAAGGCTGCCAAAAAGGAAAACCTGCTGACTCACTCAACCCTTTGAATCTCATTAAATGAGACATCTATCAGCACACTTGCTTCTGATCATGAATAATAAACAGGCTGCATGTATCCTGACAAAGCATTTATTTATTTATTTATTTATTCATTCATTCATTCACTCCAAGTCTTCAGAGAAAGGCGGCATACAAATCTAATAAATAATAATAATTTTTTAAAAATCATTCGTTCATTCATTCATTCATTCATTCATTCATTCATTCATTCATCCATTCATCCATTTATTGTATTTATATGCCGCCCCGCTCTGAGGGCTTTGGGGCTGCTTACAACATATAAAAGAAAAACAATACAATGCACGCGTCCTAAATCCAATTAATTTCAGCTCCCTCCAGAGATTTGCACTGCCCCCACCCTCCTCACCTTTCGCAATAATCTTAAGACTCATTTATGTCACCAGGCATTGGGGAAATTGGATCACGCTCCCCCTGACTACCAAATGTGATGTGTGGTTGTGACTGAGTTGGTTGACTGTTTTTAATATAGTGGGATCTTAGCCTATAGTTTTAATTACCCGCCCCGAGTCTTCGGAGAGGGGCGGCATACAAATCCAAATAATAATAATAAATAATAAATTAATTAGATTTGTGTACACATTGTTTTATATTGTACCCTGTGAGCCACCCCGAGTCTTCGGGAAAGGGCAGCATACAAGTTTAATAAATAATAATAATAATAATAATAATTTAAATTAATCTAATCTAAAAACCCCAGTTACATTAAAAGCCAATCATTCCCACTCAAACAACAAACATACATAACATCTGTTGGCCAGGGGGCTGCTTTTTCCCTCCCCAGGCTCCAAGAAAGCCTCTGGAGTCTGTGAAGGGCAAAAAATGGGCCTACCGGGAAGTCAGTAAATATGGGAGCGGGAGGGGAGTGTCATACACCTGGGCAGGGCAGCATGGGTGGGTCACACATTCATACATGAGGGGGCATTAAATTATGGGTGTGGGCACCCACACAAGCATGATAGTGCACGGAAGTGTGCTTTTGGCACCCAAGGAAAAAAAGGTTTGCCATCACTGGAGTAGAGCATTCTGATCCAAGTGGGATCATAATTAGAATACCAACTAAAGTTGAACAAAGGTTTCCTTCCTTTAACCACAACTTCTAGCTTCTGTTCAAGCAAGAGTTTTCCATCCAGGAGGGCCTCAAATTCTATATGGGTAAAAAGGAAAAAAAGAATTTCCAGATAGTAATGTACCCTGTGGTATAGAAATTATTTTTCTTCAAGTCTTTGTTAGCATTAAATTGGTTCTTATCCCCCCCCCTCCTTTTAAAACAAAACAACTCTTCAAAACAAGCGCAACTTCAGCTTCAAGCTGAAAGATTGGGAGACCACTGAAGATCTTCTCAGTCAGACTGTCTCTATTTTGTCTCCTGGAGTATCAACAGAAGATAAAACATCATCTTGTAGCGTGAAAGTCCTTCAAAACATTGAGGAGAAAGATTCTGTATTGGTACGAATGCTTCCTTTCTTTTGCTAAGGAATTGTTTTTTTCATGACAACTTAGTCTAAATAAGTAACACAACTTTTCTTGTCGTCAGAGATGTGTGCGTTACATTATGTGCAAAAAAATCTGGGAGTACTTGTGTAAGTTTGCACTTTTTGTTTTTCACTGGTCTGTGTTTGTGAGGCTGGTTATTTTGTTTGTTTCCTTGTAAAAGTATTCAGATGTTCTTTTGATGAGATTCCCTGTGATAACATGGGGTTACCTTTGAAAAGTGTTCAGAAACTTCATATCGTGCAGAATTTGGCCGTGAGAGATATCGTGGGGTTACCTAAGTTCGCCCACGTCCCTCCAACACTCCGTGGCTTGCATTGGCTGCCGATCAGTTTCCAATCGCAATTCAAATGTTGGTTATGACCTTTAAAGCCCTACATGGCATCGGACCAGAATACCTCCGGAACTGTCTTCTGCCGCATGAATCCCAGCGGCTGATAAGGTCCCACAGAGTTGGCCTTCTCCGGGTCCTGTCGACTAAACAGTGTCGTCTGGCGGGCCCCAGGGGAAGAGCCTTCTCTGTGGCGGCACCGGCCCTTTGGAATAAACTCCCCCCAGAGATCAGAACTGCCCCCACCCTCCTTGTCTTTCGCAAATTACTTAAGACCCACCTATATCGCCAGGCATGGGGGAATTGAGACATCTCTCCTAGGCTTTTATAGTTTTATGTATGGTATGCGTGTGTTGCATGGTTTTTAAATGATTGGTTTTTAGATGCTTTTTTAAATATTAGATTTTTTTACATTGTCACAGTGTTTTATTATTGTTGTGAGCCACCCGAGTCTTTGGAGAGGGGCGGCATACAAATCTAATAAATTATTATTATTATTATTATTATTATAACACTGTTGTTGTGTCTCATTAACTCTACTTGCATATTTCTTTGATTTTGTGCTATGAGTATTTGTACTTTGCTTTATTTTCTCAGCGTTTCTGACAAAATTATTTAACTTCCTGCAGATATGGAGTAGAATAAACATTATAACTTTCTGATTCCCAAAAATCTATTTGATTTTTAGCATCTACTACCGTAATACACATCTTATTTATTTTCTTTAGAAGACGATTTCTGATCTGCAGGTGTAATTTAGTAAGGAATATACTGTGTCTAGAATTTGAACAACAGTATTTCTTAGTATTGGATTAGTCATTGTTTAATTTATATTAAGCTTAAAACTTGCATCTTCCAAAGTTATGGTTGAAAAATGCCTGATATATAGAACTTAAATAATACAAAATTATAATTACGGTATGTTGTTATCTAGTGATACTTAAGATTCATAGCTATTTATTTTCTTCCATGATTAACACAAACAATATTATGTGTAACTGTGTAACAACTTCAAGAATCTTATAAGAATAGAATAGAATAGAATAGAATAGAATACTACAGTACTTCCATTTGGATCCTGACACAATCTTTTCTCCTTCCGGACCTGTAGAATGAAAAGGAAGTAAAAGAGAGCAGACAAGTGGTGGAACGTAAGGTATTAGTAATTAAAAAGAAAAAAAGAGCAACACCAAGGACTGAAAAAAAAGTTTTGAAGGTAATTTATAATACATATTTCTAGATGCTATGTGAAATATCTTAGTTATATACATGCTTTTGATTGTGTGAACATTCATATGTATGCGTAGACATCTGTGGGGAGTAAAGGAGAATATTGTCACATGTCGTAATGTTTTCCCAGGAATGATGAGATTAAGTACTTCTGTAAGTTTGCACTTTTTGTTTTTCACTGGTCTCTGTTTGTGAGGCTGATTGTTTTGTTTGTTCCCTTGTAAGAGTATTCGGATTGTCATGATTTGAAATAATCCCTGGGTGGGCAGTCTTAATACAGATTTCTAACTAAGAACTAACTTTACTGAACTAGTTTGAACAACAAATTCCTTTAATTATATTGAAAAACACATTTGCCAGGTCTGTTTCAAAGAAAAGTAGTTGAAGCTTTGTGATGAATATTTGAGCTAATTTTTAATATGGGTAGTAGTAAATATTTATTACTTTGATGTATTAATAAACCAGTTATTTAAATCAGAGGTCCCCAACCTTTTTAGCACCAGGGACCGGCTTTAAGTTAGACGAGTTTTCCACGGCCCGGTTGGGGGGGGGGGGGCTTTGGTCATATGGGGGTGGGGTTATGGAGGGGTGGAGCTTAGTGACACAGCCCTCCACACTTCTCCACAGGGCGGGGAGAATCAGGAGGCTCCTTTGGCGGCTGGGGGCTGCCTGGCTTTGTGATTTTGGCTGGGGGGGAGTTAGGAAGGTCCTACTTCTCCCCCCCAGCCAAAAATTCAAAGCCTATCTGCTGGATACGGGCGATGAGTGGGACAGAGCGGCGCGGAAGCCTCTTGCAGCAGCTGCCACAGCCACCGGCTTCGGCACCGTTCGTCCCGCCCATCGCCCGTATCCAGCAGAAGCTGCTGCCCGAGTGCTCTTGGCCGGCGGGATTTAAAGTGCTGGGGTGGGGGGTGTCCCAGCGGGAGGTGAAGCACTGGGGTGGGGGGGCTGTCAGGACACCCCCACCCCAGCACTTTGAATCCCGCCGGCCAAGAGCACTCGGGCAGCAGCTTCTGCTGGATACGGGCGATGGGCGGGACGAACGGCGCCGAAGCCGGTGGCTGTGGCAGCTGCTGCAAGAGGCTTCCGCGCCGCTCTGTCCCACTCATCGCCCGTATCCAGCAGATAGGCTTTGAATTTTTGGCTGGGGGGGGAGAAGTAGGACCTTCCTAACTCCCCCCCCAGCCAAAATCACAAAGCCAGGCAGCCCCCAGCCGCCAAAGGAGCCTCCTGATTCTCCCCACCCTGTGGAGAAGTGTGGAGGGCTGCGTCACCGCCCGACGCCCCACCCCGTCCTGCATAATGTTCTCTGCCGGGAGGGCAGCGCCGCCGCGGACCGGCTGAAAACCCCCAACGGCCCGGTCCCGGTCCGCGGACCGGCGGTTGGGGACCTCTGATTTAAATGATTAAAATATTTTTGTATCTTTTAGAATTGCTTTTGAAGAATAGTGGAAAATACATTATTTGCAAAATCATTTTGCAGTTGTTGCATGTGTCTTTGAGGGATTGTGCCTTGTTTTATCTATGGTCAATACCTGATTCTTCCCAATTCTCAAATTTCAATCTTTCTTTTTCCTGTAACAGCAAGCCAGCCAGTCTGCACAAGATTCCAGCCACGGTATAAAAATACCGTTCCTGTCAGATAATGCTGATGATGATCAGCCTGAGAGAAGAGAAGAACTTGAATTGGTATTAAATTATTGTTTTCTTCTTGCTGCATAAATATTAATTTTAAACATGAACTCCGAGTCTACGGAAAGGGGCGGCATACAAATCTAATCTAATAAAATAAATAAATTAGAAATTACAGTGATGCCTCTACCTACAAACGCCTCTATTTACGAACTTTTCTAGATAAGAACTGGGTGTTCAAGATTTTTTTGCCCCTTCTCAAGAACCATTTTCCACTTACAAACCCGAGCCTCCGAAACTGTAACCAGAAAAGGAGGGGAGAAGCCTCTGTGGGGCCTCTCTAGGAATCTCTTGGGAGGAAACAGGGCCGGAAAAGGCAGGGAGAAGCCTCCGTGGGGCCTCTCTAGGAATCTCCTGGAAGGAAACAGGGCGAGAAAAGGCGGGGAGAAGCCTCTGTGGGGCCTCTCTAGGAATCTCCTGGAAGGAAACAGGACCAGAAAAGGTGGGGAGAAGCCTCCATGAGGCCTCTCTACTGGAAGGAAACAGGACCAGAAAAGGTGGGGAGAAGCCTCCATGAGGCCTCTCTAGGAATCTCCTGGAAGGAAACAGGGCCAGAAAAGGCGGGGAGAAGCCTCTGTGAGGCCTCTCTAGGAATCTCCTGGGAGGAAACAGGGGCTCCACCCTCCCTGTGGTTTCCCCAATCGCAGACATTATTTGCTTTTACATTGATTCCTATGGGAAAAATTGCTGCTTCTTACAAACTTTTCTACTTAAGAACCTGGTCATGGAATGAATTAAGTTCGTAAGCAGAAGTTCCACTGTACATTCTGCTGCTGTTGTATTTCTGCATCACTTGTACCTAGATTTCTAAGTGAGAGATCTCCCTTGAACTATACCAATGAATACTGTATTTGTTGAATCAGAATATTGCTGGGAGGGTCCTTGGAGGTTTCTAGTCCAACCCCCCTGCCCAAACAGTGATGGTGAAACATTTTCGGTTCGTGTGAGGGGCAGGAAGGGCCTGTGCCTGTGTGTCTACACCCATCACTCCATGCAAGCCCCCCATGCCTGTGCACATGCCCCCCACTCCCACCATGTGATGCGCACCCTGTTTTTTCTACTATTTCCTCCTGTTGCCAATTCCGGCCTGATCCATATTTTTCATCATGAAAGCAACATACTGTTTTGACAAACACTGTAAGGCTTTTGCAGAAGTTATTTGATCAGAGAAGACCCAAAACCATTAGTTTGTAGACCAGCTGGTTATTTTATTATGAAAGGCATAATAGTCAGCTTTGCATTCCCGTTAGCCTCTGCAGAAGGCACCCGAACCAGATGTTTCACTCTAGGGAAGAATTGTATGTAGTTGAGATTGAAAGCATTCATTCAGGAATTGAAAGGGGGTGAACAATGATCCTCAAAATGAGCCAACTGATGATCCAGGTCTGTGTAGTAACAGATCCATTCATTCTGCTTCCCAAAATATTCTAATTCTGCTTTTGTTTTAAATTGACGTAGACTGAAACTTCGGCCAAGCAGAATGATACCGATGACTCTCAAGCTCATGTTGTTGCTCCAGCTCTTGATTCTTCCAACCTTGCAAATACACCTATTGATGTTTACTCTGAGCCTGTGCTAGTCAGAGAGAAAAATAATGAACTGGTAAGAATGGGAAAAATCTTTTTATATATTTGCCTTGGAAATAAAAGTACATTCGATTTGGAAACTGGAATTTATTTGGGACTACAGGAATTTTGGTTGTTCAATTCTTTTTATGTCCCAAAATCTGCTTCCCAAAATGTTCTAATATCGATTTTGTTTTAAATTGACATAGACTGAAACTTCAGCCCAGCAGAACGATACAGTTGACTCTCAAGCTTATATTGTCACTTCAGTTATTGATTCTTCCAACCTTCCAAATACCCTCAGTGATATTCATTGTGAGTCTGTGCTAGTGAGTGGGAAAGATACTGGACTGGTAAGAACGGGAAACCCTCTGCATATATTTTCTTTGGAAATATACATACATATACAAGTGCAAATATAAGAGCCTTGTTGGCGCAGTGGTTAGAGTGTAGTACTGCAGGCTACTTCTGCTGATCACCAGCTGCCAGCAGTTTGGCAGATCAAATCTCTGTAAGCTCAAGGTTGACTCAGCCTTCCATCCTTCCAAGGTCAGTAAAAGGAGGAGCCAAATTGTTGGGGGGCAGTATGCTTACTTTCTGTAAATTGCTTAGAGAGGGTTGTAAAGCACTGTGAAGCGGTATCTAAATCTAAATTCAATTTGGAATCTGGACTTTATTTATGACTACAGGAATTTTGGTTGTTCAATTCTTTTTATGCCCCAAAATCTGCTTCCCAAAATGTTCTAATCTTGATTTTGTTTTAAATTGACATAGACTGAAACGTCAGCCAAGCAGAACGATACCGATGAATCTCAAGCTTATGTTGTTACTTCAGTTTTTGATTCTTCCAATCTTCCAAATATCCTCAATGATATTCCCTATGAGCATGTGCTAGTGATAGGAATAGATACTGGACTGGTAAGAATGGGAAATCCATCTGCATATATTTTCTTTGGAAATATAAGTACATACAAATACAGTGGTACCTCGTGATACGAACCCGTCGCCATACGAAACATGGACTCCAGGAAGGACGTCTTCGTGACGTCAAAGCTCTGCCCATGGAATTCCCTATTGGGATTCCCCACCTGCGTTTGAGCCTCCTGACCGGCCTGACAGCTCCGCGGCTCTTTTGAAAAGCTGACAGCCGGGCGGCGGGGCTTCTTAGCGGCCTCCTGAACCCGAACGCCCACCCCGAACTTTTGCCGAACCTCTGGGTTCGGCGTTCGGGAGAATGCCGAGAAACCCCCCGGCTGTTTCAAAAGGCGACAGCCGGTCGGCGGGGCTCCTTGGCGGCCTCCTGAACACCGAACCCGGAAGTTCGGCAAAAGTTCGGGTTTGGCGTTCTGGTTTGGGAGGACGCCGAGAAGCCCCCTGGCTGTTTCAAAAGGCGACAGCCGAGCAGCGGGGCTTCTCGGCGGCCACCCGAACCCGAACTTTTGCCAAACTTCCGGGTTCGGCATTGGGAGAACGCTGAGATGCACCCGGCTGTTTCAAAAGGTGACAGCCAGGCGGCAGCGGTTTTTTGCATTTTTTTTCTTGCACACATTAATTCATTTTACATTGTTTCCTATGGGAAACAATGTTTCGTCTTACGAACTTTTCACCTTACGAACCTCCTCCAGGGAACCAATTAAGTTCGTAAGATGAGGTATTACTGTATAAGTGCCTCGGTGGCACAGTGGTTAGAGTGCAGTACTGCAGGCTATTTCTGCTGATCACCAGCTGCCAACAGTTTGGCAGATCAAATCTCAGTAGGCTCAAGGTTGACTCAGCCTTCCATCTTTCCAAGGTCAGTAACATGAGGACCCAGATTGTTGGGGGCAATGTGAAGTGGTATCTAAATCTAAATCTAAATTCAATTTGGAAACTGGAATTTATTTGGGACTACAGGAATTTTGGTTGTTCAATTCTTTTTATGTCCCAAAATCTGCTTCCCAAAATGTTCTAATATCGATTTTGTTTTAATTTGACATAGACTGAAACTTCAGCCACTCAGAATGATACCGATGACTCTCAAGCTTATGTTGTTGCTCCAGTTCTTGATTCTTCCAACCTTCCAATTTCCCCCATTGATGTTCACTGTGAGCCTGTGCTAGTCAGAGAAAAAGATAATGAATTGGTAAGAATTGGAAAAAATCTTTGTATGTGTTTTTCTTGGAAATATAAGCAAGTTTAATTTGGAATCTGGAATTTATTTGTGACTACAGGAGTTTTGGTTGTTCAGTTCCTCTTATGTCTCAAAATCTGCTTCCCAAAAGGCTCTAATCTCGATTTTGTTTTAAATTGGTGCAGATTGAAACTTCAGTCAAGAAGAAGGATACAGATGATTCTCAAGCTTGTGCTGTTGTTCCAGCTCTTGATTCTTCCACCCTTCCAAATACCCTCAATGATATTCGCTGTGTACCTGTGCTAATGGGAAGAAAAGTTATTGGATTGGTAAGAATGGGAATATTTGCATATTTTTTCTTGAAAATATAGATAGGTCCAATTTTGAATTTATGTGTGACTCTAGTTGTTGTTGTTCACTTCCTTTTATGTCAAAAAGTCCCCAAGAAAGATAATTCCCTGGGAATTAGTTGAAGTTTAAACATATATGGAAGGCATCAAACTATAAAAGATTACTCTGTGTGTCCCCCACTTCCATTTGTTGTCCTATTCCACGTGTTTTATTTCATTTATCTCTAGTCATACATTTAGGAAGCTGCTTCTTTTCATTCATTCATTCACTTGTTCAATCATTCATATATTCTCCGTCAAATACAAATAACTCAAGGCAGTGAACATATCCAACACAACTCCTTCCTATTTTCCCCTCAACAGCAGGCTGAAAACCAGAGAGCATGGGCACCCGAAGATTATCAGGAGCCACCCTGGAGTGTGAACCAAGCTGACCAGTATTTCAAAGTGTCAGAATGTTACAAAGATTCAGTAAGTTGATTCTGATCATAATGAAAATAATTGTTAGTAAGGTGTGTATGTATGGAGGGGGACGAGGAGGAGGTGTGGGATATGAGTGAAGAGCGGATTAAGGTTATAGAAAGGAGAAAAAGTTGCTTCCAAAAAAAGGACCTAAGCCAGGGGTCCCCAAACTTTTACACAGGGGGCCAGTTCACTGTCCCTTGGACTGTTGGAGGGCCGGACTATAAAAAAAACTATGAACAAATCCCTATGCACACTGCACATACATTATTTTAAAGTAAAAAATAAAATGGGAACATACTATTTAGAGAGGGGAAGAAGTCTGAAATTCATATATGTTTATGTTTTGTTTTTAATTTTCTTTTGTTAACATCTGATTGGCTATACAAGGTTTTCTTGGCTTATTAGAAAAATGTATAAAGAAAGAAGGAAGCACTTTGGCATAATGCTTAATAAGTTAGAAATATAATTGGTGGTGTACTTTTTGAAGGAACATTAAGGAGGGAATTTAATTAAAAGAAAATGAATGTAACTGGATGACAAAATCAGAAAAAAAATTAGCAACTTTTTTGATGATTGATATTAGTTACTAACAAAATACTGCATTTTATTCATGGAAAATTGGATGGTACACTGTGTTGTAGAATGTATGTTAAGAGAACAAATTTAAAAAAAATTATCCTCCTCCCAAAACAGTCCTTCCTTCCTCTGTCCCTCCATTCATTTCATCCTTCCTTCCTTCCTTCCTTCCTTCCTTCCTTCCTTCCTTCCTTCTTCCTTCCATTTCTCTCTCCTACCTTCCTTCCTTCCTTCATTCCTTTCCACTTCTCTTTCCCTCCCTCCCTCTCTTTCCCTTTTCTTTTTTTCTCTCTCTCTCACAAAAACCTCTGTGCCCCGCCATGCACCTCGGGGGGTGGGGGGTGGGAGAGGCTCTGCCGCGAATGCCCAAATTATCAATCTGTATTTAAAGTACGCTTAACGTTTAACAAAGCCAATGTCTAAAAAATATGAGAGAATTCTTGAAAAATGAGAGGACTCCAAATAAGAAGGTGTTTTTTTAATGAGGGTGGTTTTTTTTATCCCCACAAAATATCTTGTGAGAAAGCTTTTTAAATTTAACACAGAGCTGAGACCCATGTAACGTGATCAATATTAAAAAGTCTAAGCAGGCAGGATGAATGAACTTGAGGGGATGCGTCTCTGTCTCTCTCTCTGCTGAAAAAAATGAGACTCCCCGCAAATCAACTTATGGGAAAGGTGGAGAGAGGGCGAGGTGACAGCTCCGGTGTAGGCACAAGTCTACGCCCGCCGTTTTTTCCCCAAGGGCGCTGCTTCTGCGTGCAGGTGGCAAGGCCATCCAACCGCTGCCTCTTGTTTCTAGGGGTTTTTTTTTGCTTCCTGTTTCTTCCTAGCGGCGGGAAGAATATTGGCAGGAGTGGGTGGGGCGTGGTCCCCGGACACAGCAGGAGGAGCCGGGCGGGGCTCAGAGCCCATGTTGGTTTCTCCCGGCCGACAGCAGATCATCTGTCAGGCAGGAGAAACTGTGCTGGCTCTACTGCACAGAGTTTGAAAAACCTGCACGGACTTTGTTTTTTACCTGCGTGGCCGCGCAAACACACAGGCTAGAGGGAACAGTGGCCAGGAGCACAGGATGTGGATGCATCCTGTGCTCCTGTCGCTCACCCACAGGCTGGATAAATGGCCTCAGTGGGCCGCATGTGGCCCGCAGGCCGTAGTTTGGGGACCCCTGCTTTAAGGCATCTCCAACTTGATCCCCTCTAGATATTTATACTAATCCTATAGTTCACGTAGTCTGTTATTTTGAAAAAATTAGGGGATGATCTCACTATGTCTCAGAATAGAAAAAAAGAGAATTGTTGTGCTCTGTGATTAAAGTTAAACTTGAAATATGGGAAAAAACCATAACATGTTTTGCTTTTTTAAATTATATAGTGGAACTAGATAGCATTCATAGGCCAGGAAGCTAAGAGATTAACATTTTAGCTTAGAGTTTAGTATTAATGATGCTTTGAATTTTTATAAATACTTCTGAGTTTGAAATGGAAAAAGATGAATTTCTCTTCAATTCTTTATCGGATGGTTTCATTCTCTTTTCAGGTGTCTACTACTATTTCTTCTAATGAAAAACATAATATTGAAAGCCTGGTAAAATCCAAGTCTAGTTCTCCCAAGATTCATCACATCATCAGTTCCAAGCATTCTAGTATAAATCAGACCTCAAGAGACCTCAAGAGCCGAAGTCCAAGATCTTACGTCAGGCAAGAGTATAGCTCAAGATCTTCTGGCAAGCAAAACCTGTCCACTGAAAGACAGGACAGAAGTTCAAAATTATCCTGTAGGCGAGAACATAGCTCAGGATCTTCCCACAAACAAGAAGACTCTCCTCAAAGAGAAAAGCATATATCAAAATCTCCTTACAGACAAGAACAGTCTTCTCAGAAACGGGACTGTAGCCCAAAAACGTCTCTCAAGAAAGAACATGGTGTGAAGTCAATGTCCAAGCGAAAGCATAGTTCAAATTCTCCTCCAAAAAGGAAACAAAGTTCAAAATCTCAGAAGCTGGATAGGTACTTTGGATAGCTAATTGTATTTTTTTAAGGAATCAGGCAAGTAAGAAAAGGTAGGACCACATGAATAGGACAAATTAAGAAAAGGACCATGGAAAAACAGGAATTCTCATAACAAAAAGGAAATAGTCAGCTCTTAAAGAATGCTTTAGTGGGCCTCAGATTGAGATACAGACATTTCCACATAGGCACCAGTTTGCCATCAGACTTTTTCTTTCTTTCTTTCTTTCTTTCTTTCTTTCTTTCTTTCTTTCTTTCTTTCTTTCCTTCCTTCCTTCCTTCCTTCCTTTATTTCTTGGATCCTTGGAACAAACTTCCAGCAGACGTGGTTGGTAAATCCACAGTAACTGAATTTAAACATGCCTGGGATAAACATATATCCATTGTAAGATAAAATACAGGAAATAGTATAAGGGCAGGCTAGATGGACCATGAGGTCTTTTTCTGCCGTCAGTCTTCTATGTTTCTATGTTCTTTCTTTCTTTCTTTCTTTTTTTCTTTCTTTCTTTCTTTCTTTCTTTCTTTCTTCCTTTCTTCCTTCCTTCCTTCCTTTCCTTCCTTCCTTCCCTCCTTCCTTCTTTCCTTCCTTCCTTCCTTCCTTTTCTTTCTGCTTCATCCATGAATCCTCACTGCATTTTCTCCTCCCCATTGAGCCATTAGTGCTTCATTCAGGTGACATGTCTTTAGCCAGTGAATATTTATTTATTTATTTATTTATTTTTGTTTGTTTGTTTGTTTGTTTTTTCCAATACACAATAATACACAATTAAGGTTATAGAGGATACACTCGAGTAAAATATATTAAAGAAAGAATAGAAGAGAAAATATAGGAATAAAATATATCAATGAGAGAATGGAAGAAAAGATATAGGGATAGAAGAGAAGATATATGTTTTTAGTTTGTGAGAATAAGATTTAATCTTACATTCTTAACCAGTATTTTAAGTTTTAAATGCGATATACAGTATTGGTTGAGTCAGATTCCTGAGGTTGAATTGAGGCAGAAGGTTTCTGCCACTCAAGTGAGCCCTTTTTCCCCACTTCAGGTGGAAAGAGAAAAAGTTGGGAAGAAGTTGTTGCTGCCGTTGCTATTGCCACTGTCAACACAGCTGCAGTCCATACCAAGAGAATTTGTGGCAGAGATGTTGCTCTCCTTCTTACTTAACTTGTAAGATAGAACACCTCCGTGTTCCCAAAGGTTTGCTTTTCCTGAGGATTTTATATCAGAAATAGTTCATAATGTGGCATATTCTGTTCTCCTTGAAGGGACTGAGTTTTTGTACCTTTTAGGATAGCAAATTATTGTGGGTTAGCCTTTTCTCTAAAATTCAACCAGAGGTTTTAATAGCTTATTTTCTTTATGTGATCTCCAAAAGGAAAACTATGGTGGAGCTTAGTATTAAGTTAATGGAAGTGGCTAATGAGATGCCTATGGGAAGCCCAAAAACTATCAAGCAAATTGAAAGGCATGTGCCATGAGTTTATTGAAGTGCATTTCAATGTTGGCAGGAAAACTACATCTTGTAATGAATTCAATAGATTGACTGTGAACTTTTTGTGAAGAAATGCTTCCTTCCATGAGAATATGATTATATTTTGGAAACTGACTTGGTAAATTAAGAATGAAGCCAATAGTTGACCTCTGTTGAATATATTCAATATTTTTGGGTAGAGATTTCCAAAATTATATGGAAGGATATATGACTTCAATTGAACTTAATTTAATTTATACTGTGCCTTTTACAAATAACTCAAGGTGGTAAACATATACAACATACTGTACCTTCCTCCTCTATTTCCCCCACAACAACAACCCTGTGAGTTGAGTTGGGTTAGGCTGAGAGATAGTGACTGACCTAAAGTCACCCATTCAAAGGTGGGATTTGAATTTGGTGTCTCCTGTTTTCTAGCACAGTGCCTTAACCACTATACCAACCTGGTTCTATATCAGTATTATGTTAATATTATATCATATCATATCATATCATTCTTATATTGTTTTTTCCTTCATTATTTGCATTTATATTGTTTTGGTCTTGGAATAGAAAATCAAGCATCTCTCTGAAGGAAATAATCTGTTTCTGATTTTGTTTTTATTTCACAGAAGTAAAAAATGTCTATGAAATGCCAAACCACCTTTGTCCCAGGAAGTCACCTGAGGTAAGAGAATTTTTATTTTTATATCTTTTTATCTTTTTATATTATTATTTTTATATTTTTATATTATTTTTATATTTTTATATTTATTTTTATATCTTTATATTTATTTTTATATTTTTCTTGATTGATTGATTTGATTTGATTTATATGCCGCCCCTCTCCAAGAACTCAGGGCTGCTTACAACATATAGAAGAAAACAATACAAATATCCTAAATCCAGTTAATTTAGACTATTTAATCTAAAAACCCCAGGAACATTAAAAGTCAGTCATTCCCATTCAAACAACAGACATACATCGGCCAGGGGGATAGAGTCTAAGGGCCGTAAGCCTGGTGGCCTAGATTAGTCTTCAGACTCTTGCGGAAGGTGAGGAGGGTGGGTGCAGTGCGAATCTCTGTGGGGAACTGATTCCAGAAGGCCGGAGGCTCTTCCCCTAGGCTGCCAAGCGATATTGTCTAGTTGACAGGACCTGGAGAAGCCCGATTCTGTGGGACCTAACCAGTTGCTGGTTCTCATGTGGCATATGGTTTTAATATGGTTTTATTCTGCTACTGACCAAGCTGGATGAGGGTGAAGGGAAACTAGTAAATTATATCATACCAGAAGAGATGATGAAAGTGTATTCCAATTTCTTCCATTTTCCTTACACTTTTATGCAAATAATTAGGTTAAACTGGTCATTTCAATATAATCTGTAGGTGAACATATGCTGCCTAATTTCCATAGTTACATAGTTAACATCATATTTTTCTGCTAATCTAAATACAAACTTGCTACTTATGTGCAGTTGTTTAGGAAAAACGGGTGTGTGGGTACAAAAGTCTGAACACCCTTTAAAATAGCATCTTTTTTGGGAGAAGTATTAGCTTCTGAGCATTTCTTATAGCCAGTTAAGTGTCTTTGAAATGTTTATGTTTATCTTTGTTTTGTGTTTTTTTCTTTTTTTTACTATTTTTCCTTTCAGAACTATGAAAGTCTTCTAGCTCTGAAGCATACAATTTAACCAGTGATATCTAATTTTTTTCATACAGCTAAATATCTTCTAAATTTTATTTATTTATCTTCACAGGACAATAAATGTCTGTGAAAAATACACTCCTCCATTATTTTTTTTTAAAAGACAAGTGGCTTTCTGGTATTATCTCAGTACAGTACTTCCCTTTTGGATCCTGACACAATCTTTTCTCTTTCTGGCCCTGTAGAATGAAAAGGAAATAAGAGAGAGCAGAGAGGTGGTGGAACCTAATGTAGTAGTAACTGAAAAGAAAAAAAGAGCAACACTAAGGACTGAAAGAAAAGCTTTGAAGGTAATTTATAATACATACTGTATTTCCAAATGCTATATGAAATATCTTAATTATATACATGTTTTTGATTGTGTGAACATTCATATGTATGCATAGACATCTGTGGGGAGTAAAGGAGAATATTGTCACATGTCATGATGTTATCCTAGGAATGATGAAATTAAGTATTGTACATCATTCTCATCATGCAACTGACCCAAATTAGTTGTCGGTGAAAACTAACATCCCAAAATTCCCTTTAATTTACATCTAGTTTGTCGCAATACAGGTCCTTGACTTACAACTGTTCATTTAATGACTATTAAAACAGCTCAGAATAGATCCTTTAGATTCAATTCAATTTATTAGATTTGTATGCCGCCCCTCTCCAAAGACTCGGGGCGGCTCAAAACAGTAATTAAACAATATTATAGCGAAACAAATCTAATATTAAAAGAAGCATATAAAACCCTATCATATTAAAAAGCAAACGGCACATACATACCAAACATAAATATAAAAATATAAAAAGCCTGGTGGAAAAGGTGTCTCAACTCCCCCATGCCTGGCAGTATAGATGGGTCTTGAGTAATTTACGGAATTTACGGAATTTACGGAAGACAAGGAGGGTGGGGGCAGTTCTAATCTCCGGGGGGGGGAGTTGATTCCAGAGGGCCAGAGAAGGCTCTTCCCCTGGGGCCCGCCAAACGACATTGTTTAGTCGGCGGGACCGGGAGAAGGCCAACTCTGTGGGACCTTATTGGTTGCTGGGATTCGTGCGGTAGCAGGCGGTTCCGAAGGTAGTCGAGACCCATAAAGCATTTCCAGTTCTCATAAAACATTGTGCTGCTCTCTCTCCCCCAGTCACATGATTGTGATCCGGGGTGCTTGGCAACCATTCACACTTACAATTTGTTGTCAAGCACCCCACAATCATGTGATCTCCATTTAACGATTTTCTTTATTGAATTTCCCAAAAGGTCAGTGGGGAAGCTAGCAGGGAAGGTTGCAAGCTGCTGCTATCAGCAAAAGGATTTTCCCTCCATGCATGAAAGAGAATTCTTGGGTTGGGCTGGAGAAACGAAGCTCAGATTCCCAAGTTCTGAGCTTCGTTCCTCCAACCCGCAGCAAGCTCTCAAAGGCTAGGGAAGTGGTCCTTTTTTTGCACCAGAAAGGCAGGGGCAACTTGGCAGGATGAAGGCAGTGGCAGAACTAAGAAAGACAGGGGAGCCCAGTGTTTTCCTTCCCTATTGTTTCTTGCTGGCAAAACAGCCATGCAATGGGCATGTGTAAGAACCACTTGAGAGATGGGAAACAGAACATGAAGGAAGTCTTGGGAGGCCCAAGCCAAGTGGGTTTCAGCCGGCATTAGGCCTTCCAGGATCTCTCACCTGGCACCCCAATCTTCCCCTTTCTGTTCATTTAACCCATTGGTTCTCAACCTTTCTAATGCCACGACCCCTTAATACAGCTCCTCATGTGGTGACTCCCAACCATAAGTCTAACGCCAATTCTCCCAACAGAGCTTTAAGATGATTGGCAGGAAGGTCAGAGGGACGCCCCCACTGTAAATGCCTGATTGGTCGGATTGTAAAAATATGTTCCAAGGCGCCAGAATAGAAGCTTTAGTTCTGAACACCATGGGAAATTTGTGTTTTCCCGTGGTCTTAAGGCGACCCTGGTGAAATGGTTGTTCAACCCCCAAAGGGGTCCTGACCCCCAGATTGAGAACTACTGATTTAACCAATGCATTGGGAAGAGCAGAGATGACTGTTTGTTACTCGAAGTAGTTTATTTAACATTTGTCCTGACTTTCAACTCTAATGGGCAGGCTTCATTACAATCATAACTCAAGGACTACTTGTACTGGAAAGTTAGATCTATTTTGCAGCAAAATTATTATATCAATAAAGCAGAATATTCGTAGCTCATAGTTGAAATGAGGAGTCTTTACTGCTCTCTGAGCTTGCTTGTTTTCATGCAAACATTTCATTACCCTAACTAGGTAACATCATCAATGCTAGGAGTGTTGTTTGCTGTCATTTTATATTCTGGTGCCTTGCCTGTCTGTGTGGGTGGTCTTAGGGATTCTTTGTGGTTGGGCTGTTTATTGATGGCTCTTTGGTAGGTTCTTCATTGTTTACTTGAATTTTGGTCTGAAAGTTAAGGACCCCTCAAATTATTATATTTCCTTATTATATGAATATTTTTTACAGTCAACTTTTATGACATGCTCTGCAGCAGGAGTTTCTTTAATTTGGGGAGGCTGTTGTTGGCCTTTATAACTACATATCTCATTGGGGAATTTATTGCTACAGTCATCAACCAAAAAGAAGAAAACAAGCTCTTCTTGCCACCTTAATGCTGAAGAAGAAACTAATTCTTCAATCCCATCTTGGACTCCTGAAGACCGATCTGCAGCAGTGCTGGCAAAAAAAGAAGAGCTTGAACAGGTAAGGAGAAGCTGAACTTGTTCTCCACTGGCTCCCAAACATGACCGACAAAGATAACAAAAAGAAATGGTAGAGAGGAAAGAAAGAAGACCTCAGAAAACTAGTTGTGGAGTCAGAAGACTTAGCTTGTGCATTTCATCTGCCTGCTTAAGGATTGGGCTTCTTTGTATTCATTTATTTATTTTCAAGCCATTTGTAGCTGAGACTATAATGAAGAACTACAGAATCAGGGAACATAAGCACATGTTATGAATATTAAAATTTGTTGCAAAATCAAAACCAGAAGCACACACAAGGACTGATTCAGCTGGATTCATAAACTTTTTATAAACAAAGTAACAGATGAATTTACAATATCATTAGCAGAGTTCTTCTTCAAGCAGTTACAGAGAGCAGAGAACAGTTAGTTTCATTTCAGCAGAGCAGTACAGAGAGGAAGAGTACAGACTGAGCCACGCCCAGCCTTAAATTTCTCAGTTTTTATTCTTGGCACAGACTCAAAGTGGTTAACTCCCATTGGCTGACCTAGTTACCACTGGCTCCCCCAGTCATAAATATTCTAACAATGAATCCAAATCTTAGTTTGGAAATTAGATTCTGAGAATTCATGGTTTGTTTATAGTGAGTATGAAAGGAAGATGACCCTGATGAAAACATGCAGGTGGTATTGCATGTTTCATTCAAGGTCATTTTTCTTTCTCGGTACACATGCATTTAATATTCCAGAAGTAGCTGAACAATGACCGTCAACATTTCTATAATTGGCCATAAACTGTGGCTGCTAGGTTTTTCAAAAGGCCCAGCTTTGCCACACGTGCTTTAAAGGAATAACTTTGTTTTTCAATATCTTTGTTTCAAAGAATTTATCATCTTTGCCCAATCAGTGTACATTTTCAGTGTTACCTCCATAGTTGAACTCAGCGATGTTCCAAATGTGGATGAGGCTGTCACACTATAGGGGAGTCCATACACTGAATTCATTGTAGTTCAGTAGATTCATCTGAATTCTAATAATTTGAAATAATACTTCTACTATCCACATGCATATCATATCAAGTTTATTCCAGAAAAAAAAAATTCCAAACATGCATGCTTTGTGCATTCTCTACTTTGAACCTTTTAAAAACAAAGGATACATATTTAATTTCATATATTATTGGGTGTGTTTTTCTCCCCACTCCCCTTTATGTTATTCTGATCATTGCTACAGCCCCAATAAATTATAGACAGGGTATTCAGTAGTGTGGGCTTAAAAATACATTGCTTGTCCATTGGGCTGATAGAACTTGGTCTTTCATTTTAGGCCTATCTGCAGGTCCTTCTCAACTTTGGAGTAATAGCCATCATGCTGGTGGAAAAGGAACCCTGTATGGTAGAAACCGTGAGTTCAGCACTACGAGCTAACCTGAGAAAGATTGGAGACTACTATGAATGTCTGCTAAAGAACTACATTGACAGCTTAACTGAAGCCAGCTGAGAGGACATCACATTGGCAAATCTACCTAATGTACGTGAAGTCTTTTTTAAGACAATGGGAAGAGGCTTCCTGTTCTTCAAGCCCAGGATGAACGATGGCCTTGCAGAAGGCCTCTGTCTCCCAAAAGAGCTTGAGGAACCACTTTCTCCTGCAATGACTACAGGCTGCAGAAATGACAGCTAAAAGAATTGAAAGTATTGTTTTAATATCAATCCAAAGACTTGGGAAGAGAACATTGGGAGGAGGGAGGCAAAAAGTGTAAAAAGATGTGATGCCGAATGAACTCTGAAAGGCTCAGGTAACTCAGGTCAGGTAGAATACCAGTAGAATCTACTAAGATTTATACTTCGATTTACATAGAAGCATCACATGTTCTTGGTAGCGGGGAAGAAGTTCTTATTGTTGTTTATTAAAAAATATGTTGAGCAGTTTTGAATGTTTTTACTCTTGTCAAATCTATGAAGTAATATTTTTTAAGAAACAAAATAAATTTGAGTCAACTTATCTCTTAGAGCTGCTTTTATTGGTGAGTTTGACTTCAAGGTGTTGTCCCTATTCAGACATATTTTTTTAAACTTCTGGTTGAGTTTATCAAGCTAAGCATTCAAATAAGATAATGAAGGCAGGCTCAGTTTTTCTTTATCTCAGCATCTTTTCAATATAGTTCTATGTGGAACTTTGGACAGGATTAGAGCTAGACTATTTCTGCATCTTATTTGTGAAAGAAAATTGAATGGCTTACTATAGCTCCCTGCCCGGATTTTGACAGATCAGCTAAGGGACCCTTCACACAAGCAAAAATAGAAACATGGAAACATAGAAGACTGACGGCAGAAAAAGACCTCATGATCCATCTAGTCTGCCCTTATACTATTTTCTGTATTTTATCTTAGGATGGATCTATGTTTATCCCAGGCATGTTTAAATTCAGTTACTGTGGATTTACCAACCACATCTGCTGGAAGTTTGTTCCAAGGATCTACTACTCTTTCAGTAAAATAATATTTTCTCATGTTGCTTTTGATCTTTCCCCCAACTAACTTCAGATTGTGTCCCCTTGTTCTTGTGTTCACTTTCCTATTAAAAACACTTCCCTCCTGAACCTTATTTAATCCTTTAACATATTTAAATGTTTCGATCATGTCCCCCCTTTTCCTTCTGTCCTCCAGACTATACAGATTGAGTTCATTAAGTCTTTCCTGATACGTTTTATGCTTAAGACCTTACACCATTCTTGTAGCCCATCTTTGAACCCGTTCAAAAATTAATAAATTAATAATTTATTAATTATTAATTAATGATAGGTGAGACAATAGGACAACCCCCACCCCAAATGGAATAACACTGGATCCATATACAGCTTCTTACCAAGATCCAATGTACTGTAAAAATTGCCGTCTAACTCATTTTATTGTCTTCCTACCCTTATTCCCACAGATGCAGGGTCTGCTTTTCAGATCAACAAATACCATCTTGCACAAGCAAGTGCAACTGAGTCATTTCTGCATTTTAATGGAGATGGCTGTAAATCTATTGTTTGTAACAAAAAACCCCGCCTGCCTGGCTTGTCGCCTGGGCCTGACATTGGTTTGGTCTGTGTTCAGCATAGCACTTCCCTGATGGGCAGGCAATATCCAATAATAGCACCACTACTGGTAGAAGAAGCAGACCTCGCTGCCTGCTGTCTAACCCATAACAACTGGTCTCCATCTTCCCTTAAAATCTCATCTTGCAGCTAGTTTGAAGCAGTATTAAAAACTGATAATATGCTGACCATAATTTATCTCAAGGAAAATAAGTTTCTGATCCTTTTTTGGTTGACTGTACTCTTGATTTGTCATCACACTCATTATTGAAATAATTGGCTATGTAAATGACTACAGGAGACATGAGGAAAGCTTTGGAATATTATTTCATGGTGCTTATGACTCATCAACAAAGGATGTGTCAAGGAGCTACTACATGTTGGGAGAAGATAGTCCACAATTGAAAGGATAATTCTTAATTTGGCAAAAGTACTGGAAAAATGTTTTCTATTTCTATTAAAACCCAATGAAGATGCTCCACGATTTGATATATGAGCTTCCAGAAACATTGCCATAATAACTTTGTTAATGCTTTCCATCCATTGCAGATCCTGTCCAAGGGGAGAAGTTTTATAAATAGCTATAAAGATTAATCAGATAGGCTATGTATAGTATCTATGCAGAATTTAATTTTCTAATATTGAATGTGACATAAAAAGATTGAAACTATCTCACTTTTGTCTCCAAATTTATCAAGGCTTCACTTCAAGGAAGCATTTTCTTAAAACAATCAATGAAAACACTGATCTTTATGCTACAAAATAACCTGTCTTTTTTGTCTTCCTTTAGCCTAGCAAAATTGAAGGAAAACATTCCTTCTTGTTGACTCCTGGCCACTTCTCAAATCCTGAAGTGAGAATTTGGTTTCGATTTAATTGACTTAATTCCTCAAGAGAAGTATAAAAGTGGCTGACAACAGTTGAGTCAGACGAAAACACTTCTTGCTGATGCTGCTTCTTTAATTCGAAGAAGCTGCACCAGCTTCCAGTACACCTCATCCTAGGCATCCAAAGGAAAGGTGATTATTTTCTTAATTCCTGCCTCTTCTTTTTCAGTGAAGAACATCGCCTTCTTAGATTAATCTTTCCCAAGCAAAGTGTAACTATGCAAAAAGGCCTCTCTTTTAGCAGCATGAATGTGGATGTGACGTATACGAATGTAATCTTTGTGCTTCATTGCTGTAACAATCACCCTTAATACATTTTTCCTCCTAAGTGCCACACCTGATGTTATTTTTCTACTTTTTATGTCTATAGTTGAACTCTCTATATGCTCCACTAAAAGTGAATCACATCTCCAAACCACTTACCTCACCCACTTTTCTTTGCACTCACTCTTACCCTGTCATTGATTTGAAGACTTTAACATCTGTAGAGGCTGTGGTTTCAATTCCTGACCCACTAATTTCACTGTATGACATTTAACCTCAAATCTCATTTGGGAAATTGTATTTTATTTCGTTAACTTCCAGAACATACAAATCTGTGCAATAACATAGAAAGCAACATCCAATCATAACTGCTGTTATAGGAGGCCCCAGTTTGTTACAGTAAGTTAATGTTCCAACCACAAGTGTGTGTTTGCTGAGTCAGCTGCAGACATTCAAATGAGGCTGTATGCGATGCTGAGATAGGAAATCTGAGTCAACATGAAAATAAGTCCTGTAGCAGAATGTTTTAGGAAAACATGTTAAATGCACAAAACAGGAATAAGATTGTTTCCTTGACAGGTGAAACAGCATTAAGTGGTTAGTTTCTTCAGAGCAAACGTGGAGTAATCATCTTGCTAACCTGAAATACTCTCGGTACTTGGCAGAGCCAAGGTGGAATACTGTAGGCTTTTCCCCAATAGCATCAAAACTAAATACAGTTTATATATAAGCAGGTAGCATATTTTTTCTTTCTTCAACATCTAATGTGATGGAGAAAATTTAAGAATTAATTTGAGTGAACCAAACAAAAGTGTTTTAGAGAATATCTTATAGCCAAGATGGCTGCTATCTTTATTTGATTTAATAAAAGTGTGCTGACTCATTAGAAATAATCCTATTATCGCATCCAAAATTATAAAACAAACGGTGACTTTTTAATCTGCTTTTTGGATTTAGAATTATCAGCCGTGCAGCAGGAAGAGAATGGAATATGCATGCATGCATGCATTTTTGAGCATGTTTCTGATGCTAATTTTAATCTATTCATTGCAGCATAGTGCTTTCATTACTGTCTCTTCCCTATTTGCTTTACTGTTCAGAGGGCTGATCCTTGCCTGACTGTTAGGATATACTACAGTGTTTGCTGTTGCCTCTTGCTCTAGCGGCCCATCCCATTCCTTTCCCAAGTGTTTCCTGCTCCATGTTGGTGAAAGCTCCACATCTGGAACCGGGCTTTGGAATTGGCTTCCCAAAGAAGAATCCTTCTGGTTCAGAGTCAGAAGAGGATGAGGATGAGCAAGTGAGGTACTTGGAACCATCTAATTCCTCAGTAGCTTCCTGTTCTCCAGTGCTGCCTTCATGTATTCGGTCTGGAAAATCTGTAATAAATGCAGATGCCTGTGAGGCTACAGAGTGCCTGCTTTTGGAAGTCTGCTTGTGGAAGTCTGCTTGTGGCCGAGACGTTTCTGGAAAATATGTTTTCAAGTTGCAATTATCCCTCACAACTGTGGTGCTCCAAGCTGTGTCCGTGGGATGAGGGATGGAGATTCTTACGTCCTCTTGAGGGGAAACAGTCAATGATTCAAATACATGAAGCTGTGGGGCAATAGTTCTATTTTTGAAAGGAACTGATTCCTCCTGGCTGTCAGATTCGGCATACACTGAGGAATTCCCACATGAGTGAAGCCTTTCAGTGACTGCAAAAGGAATGAAAGGTTAGCATTTATGAGAAGTGTGCCAGTCCAATTGTCTCTCCTTATCTCATTTATCTTTTCTTCCTTTCAAATATGTTCACCTATACTTTTATATCTTTTCTTCTATTCTTTTCTTTCTTTATATTATTACATATCTATTCTCTTCAATGTGTATTATGTATTGGACAAAATGAATGAATGAATGAATGAATGATTGATTCCCAGAAAGTGTTCCAATAACCATTTGCTGGCATCAATGAGTTAGCAAGAGATTGAAATTATCCTCAGACTTATTCACACATTACTTTAAACGATAGTTTTATTTTTTACCCTGCTTTATTGTATAAACTATAAAAGCTTGATTCGCAGAATTTGCTAAGAATATTGTGTTAGTAACTACAGCGTCTAAGCTCGTGTACCACACAGAATCAAACCAGACATTGTGTCTTTGCATTTTATAACTCAAGTAAAGGTTCCAGTTATTCTATGAAGCCATTTCATAGATTCATTGAGTTATTTAAGTTACAGAGTCCTGTTCATTGCAGGAATTCAAATTAAATTTTGATTACCATTCAGTTATAATCTACTAATGTGACTGTATAATCTGCCTTAGAATTTTGCCTGGTCCATAGTTTCCTGGATTCTTCTTTCTTCAGTTTTTGAAGATAGAGACAACTGCCCTTCTGTAGCCATGTTTCCTAAACTAGTCCTGCAGAATTTCTCAGAGAGAATGTATATAATCATATATAATCCTCCAATTATGTTAACCGCACCATCAGCAAATTGCTTTTGTATTCCAGTTAGATTCATTCAACTGCAGTAGGTAATTCCTTATATTCTTATAAAGGTAGAACTGGAAATCTGTTTCTCCAAACAGCTCTTTATAATTGGCCGAAGAAGAGACTAACTGAAAATAGGAGTTAAATTAGTTCTGCCCTTTTTGTTGCTATTCTGTTAGCTTTATATGCTATTCATGGAACAACTGGAACACTGCTTCTTTTAAACATAACTGATTGATTGTTCTTGGCATCTTTAATTGTGGTTTTCTCATCTGCATGTCTAGGTGTAGTCTTCCATGTTTGCTTCTCTCTGTTAATGAGTCCCTTTATAACATTTCAGATTTTCATTAAGCTTTTGAAGAAATTATATTGGTTTTTCTGTTATTTACATATTTTTCCTCATTGGAATTCTTTGCAATTGTGCTTTTAAGAACTTGTGTTCTATAAATTCTTACTTATCTTTCCCAGTTTTTCCTGATATTTATTGCTGTTCTGAAATAATTAAAATCTGCTTTTTTGACATCTAAGATATGTAATCAACCACACCCAGTGTTAGCTTCCATTAATTTCAAGAATTCCAGAATTGTATGTCATTTTCATCCAAAGGTATCATTTTTAATATCCGTGTTTCTTCCTGTCTTATTTTTTTTTTTTAACCCTGAAATAAGCGCTGGGCCTTATTGCCATGCATTCAAAAGCACATTTGGGCTTATTATCAGGGGAGGTCTTATTTTGGGGGAAACAGGGTACTATTGCCATTGTTGGAAGCTACCATCAAGCTGATTGGTTTGCTATTTCTAAAACCCTAGAATCTCCTTGTTTTTCCTGCCTGTACATGCCCACCTGCAATCTCTGAGTAGTGAGAAGAGACATGTAATAGTCTGTAACGCTCTCTACCTGGGGCTACCTTTGAAAAGTGTTCGGAAACTTCAGATCGTGCAGAATGCAGCTGCGAGAGCAATCATGGGCTTTTCCAAATATGCCCATGTTACTCCAACACTCTGCAGTCTGCATTGGTTGCCGATCGGTTTCCGGTCACAATTCAAAGTGTTGGTTATGATCTATAAAGCCCTTCATGGCATCGGACCAGAATATCTCCGGGACCGCCTTCTGCCGCATGAATCCCAGCGACCGGTTAGGTCCCACAGAGTTGGCCTTCTCTGGGTCCTGTCGACTAAACAATGTCATCTGGCGGGACCCAGGGGAAGAGCCTTCTCTGTGGCGGCCCCGACCCTCTGGAACCAACTCCCCCTGGATATCAGAGTTGCCCCCACCCTTCTTGCCTTTCATAAGCTCCTCAAAACCCACCTCTGTGGTCAGGCATGGGGGAATTGAAATTTCCCTTCCCCTAGGCTTATAGAATTTATACATGGTATGTTTGTATGTATGATTGGTACTTTAAATTGGGGTTTTTTAGATTATTTTTAATATTAGATTTGTTTTCATTGTCTTTTTATTGTTGTTAGCCGCCCCGAGTCTGCGGAGAGGGGCGGCATACAAATCTGATTAATAAATAAAATAAATAAATAAATCAGCTGCCTTCTTCCTACAGCACACTCCCATAGATTACCTTCAAATGTGCAGTGATAATAGAGGTTAGTTGGAAGCTCTGTGGGAGTATATGGAGGTTATATTAATTATAGAATCTTAGAAAAAACTGCAAGAGGACCAGATTATCTCAGGGACCGCCTTCTGCTGCACGAATCCCAGCGACCAGTTAGGTCCCACAGAGTGGGTCTTCTCCGGGTCCCGTCAACTAAACAATGCCGCTTGGCAGGACCCAGGGGAAGAGCCTTCTCTGTGGCGGCCCCGGCCCTCTGGAACCAACTCTCCCCAGAGATTAGAATTGCCCCCACCCTCCTTGCCTTTCGTAAGCTACTTAAAACCCACTCTGCCGTCAGGCATGGGGGAACTGAGATACTCTTTCCCCCTAGGCCTTCACAATTTTATGCATGGTATGTCTGAATGTATGTTTGGTTTTTACTTTAATGGTTTTTAATTGTTTTTATTATTGGATTATTGTGTATACTGTTCTATTATTGTTGTTAGTCGCCCTGAGTCTCCGTAAATCAAATTAAATCAAATCAAGAGAGTTTCAATAAGAGAAAAACGTCATTTGGCCAGGATCAAATAGTTTCTCTCCCCCCCCTCCCCCCCAAATTCTAGAGGATGATATGCAAGAGCATTACCAACCGCACCTGTCCTTTCTTGACGGCCATCTCTTTGAGTTCTCGCAGTTTCAGAGGAGACGTCAGGGCTGCTGTTTCTAGCTCTTGAAATTGGGGTGGAGTCTGGGGATGGAGCAGAGATGAAGGCAGAGTCACAGGAATCCGAGCCACTGGAAGACAAAACTGACTCCTTTTCCAAACTACAGGCCTCAGAGCAGAAGAGAAGACCATTGTGAATGGTGATTGGCTGACCCAGCAATGCTTTATGGCAAAGGGTGCAGCAGAAACATGAGTCTTTGCTGTGCCAGTGTTGACCTTGTAGTACGATCTGTTTACTGTTAATACCTGTGAGGAGAGAGTAATCAACAAAGCATTTTACATCCTGCAGTGTTGCTGGAAAACTATTTACTTCCTAACTTGGTTGAGAACAATCTCTCCCTCATGTAAAAGACAGAATAAAAATCAAGTTTCAAAGTGTGTAAACAAAAGACTGCACGATTAATATAAAATCAGAACTTTTTATAAACATGAAGTGCCCTTGCATGCTAAAGTAAGTCTTAACATCGTAATCTTTGTCCAAACTTCACAAAGCTATACATCAGCACTAGTAATACTGATTTTATATTACTCTTTCGTTTTTTATTTTTCTTGGTTCATATTTTGGGAGATGAACCTCTGGCTTTCCAGCTGCTGTTAAACCACAACTTCCAGAATTTTGTATTATCAGGTGGCTTTGAAAACAGATTAAATTCCTACTGTAACACCATCTCACATACAACCACTCACTCAGAGGTGAGAACCACAGGTTTCAATGGAACTTTTTCCTAGACAGTAAGTATAGGACTCCAGCTGCAAACCAATGGCTAAACAGCCACAAAATCCAATAAATGAATCCAATAAATGAATCCCAATAAATGAATCTGTCAAATCCAGAGAAAGCTAGTTAGCGAACTATGATTTAGGCAGTCATCATAAACAGTTAACCATATTATTCAGAGGTATAATAAATCTAAAATTACTGCATGCTTGACACCTATTACGCAATTTGAAATTGAGATTTCCATTTGATTCAACAAAGCAAAGCAAAATATATATTTAGCATTGCAACTATTGCATTATCTAAAATGCTTACAATATATACATAGTTTTGGTTAGATTACTACTACTGTTACTGCTTTTACACAGAATATGGCCTGATCCTAGCAACTGTAAATAAAGGTAACACTTTGAGCTTCAAATAGCAAAATGGAAAACATATTTGTCATAAACTGACAGATTTTTATATTTGCAACAATAACAATTGTAACGAGAAGTTGGCCTAATGATTAAATTAGACACAAATTGTACCTATTGTGGTTATAAAGGGCATATTAAAGCTTGTCAATTTTCTCTGGTAAAGGTTTAGCTTTTCGTGTAGTTTGGTAGCAATGATTTGAACTTAGAATCTTATACCTAGTGGTATGGCCTTAAAGTGGAGACAGCTAGTGTAACACAGATGCTTGCCCTTAGACACCGATAGGTAAATCACAAGAAATCATCATTTAAACACTGTTGTTTATGGTACATATTGATAATATCATGAAGAATATTAGAAGTGTGAAAAGTAATAGTAAGATCAATCTAATAGTTTATCAAAACATTCCACAGGAAAAGATGCTGTATAATTGCATTAATGTATTTATCTCATCTCAAGTCAAGGTTGACTCAGCCTTCCATCCTTCCAAGGTTGGTAAAATGAGGATCCAAATTGTTGGGGGCAATATGATGACCATGTAAACAGCTTAGAGAGGGTTGTAAAGCACTATGAAGTGGTATATGCTATTGCTAAATGCTATTGCTATTGTTAATACTGATATAATACTGGAAAGTAGGGTTACTGCAGAACCTCAGTTTGTTGGCAGTGATCACTATGAGTAATTTCCAATTAAGTATACTTTGTTGCTTCTATCTTCACATGTTTTGGTTCTCCTTTTAAGTGAGCATTTTTCTCATAACACTATGAATACCAAATACGTAATAATTAAAATAAAAACCAGACATTGGCATGCGTAAATGCGATAGTGATGGCTTAAGATGAATTATATTCTTATGCATATGGTAGCTGGTACAAATCTGTAATAGCAAGTTTTATGTCATGTTGTATCTTGATTTTGTCACTTCTTCCACCCTCTCATTATCTTCTCCAGTAGATACACATAGATGCCCACGTGTATCTTTATAATCATGTAGTCCCCTCTGAGTAACATTCAGGCAATCTTTAGGCAAGTTGATACCTCTGAGAAACGGGAAGGGTAAACTCTCTGCACATGCTTTGCTTGCAAGAACATGCCAGATTCACTCCTTAATAGACAGCACTTGTCTAGATGAGTGATGATCTGAGACAGATTTATACTTTCCTTTACAAGTCTATGGAAGGATTCTGGACTCACCAACAACCTCTCCACAGGCTTGACAGATATCTGCATAAAGACTCTCAAAGCAAGCACAACAGCAAGGCTGTCCACCCTTCATCACATATTGCTGAATGCGCAGGGGCAAGTCACACTCGAGACAGCAAAAGTGTTCTTCATGCCACCGCATGCCTTCTGCCTCCACGCACTCAGAGGTGAAGATCAGCTGTAGAGACATAAGAGATGAAAATTCAAAATCCTATAAACTAGTTATTAAGGTGAAGTACACAGTGTACCAAGTTTTCTTTCTAAGCGCTCAGGCTACACAGCTATTATTTACTCAACCCTTTGCAGACTCTATCCTATAAATCAGGTTTTCTGCTTAAAATGACACCATATTTTTCCAACTGATAATGTTCTCTTGATATATATCAAATAGGTCATAATATATTCTTTAAATATCTCCAAAGTTTTCAGGCTTGAAACCATGTTAAATATGTACACTTTGTTTACTTTTGCCTGTTTTATTTTGATGTTTCTATGACAATTATCACTACCCAGCAAAGTCAAGAATTCTGAAACTGCACTAGTAACATACTGGTCACTGCATAGTCTTAAGTGTTTTATCTTCCATGTACCTAATTCTCTTACCTATTCCCAATGAAAAGATCAAAACATTGAAGGGAAGTAAATTTAGGACTTTCTACAGGGGAAAGTCCTAAATTTACTTAAATCTTGGTTAAATCTCCTCCAAAATAAAATTTCTTCAGTTATTTATTTTATTTTTATTTATTTATTTATTGGATTTGTATGCCGCCCCTCTCCGCAGAGTCAGGGCGGCTAACAATGATAAAAACAGCATGTAGAAATCCAATTAATAAAACAACTAAAAACCCTTGTAATAAAACCAAACATACAAACAAACATACCATGCATAACTTGTAATGGCCTAGGCGGAAGGAATATCTTAACTCCCCCATGCCTGGCGGCATAAATGAGTCTTGAGTAGTTTACGAAAGACAGGGAGGGTGGGGGCAGTTCTGATCTCCGGGGGGAGTTGGTTCCAGAGGGCTGGAGCCGCCAAAGAGAAGGCTCTTCCCCTTGGGCCCGCCAAACGACATTGTTTAGTCGACAGGACCCGGAGAAGGCCAACTCTGTGGGACCTTATCGGTCGCTGGGATTCGTGCGGTAGCAGGCGGTTCCGGAGGTAATGAGGGAGGAAATTAAAAATCCCATTATATCATGAATCCACTCCTATGGGTAACAGGATTCTATTTCCAATCTATCAGTCTGGATTTGGAAATGGCCAAGCTAGATATATCAGTTGATTTAATTACAAGAGCACAAGCATAACTACCTGATCACAGGAAGCACAGCGAGGGCGGAAAAATTCTGCATGGTGCCGACCACAAAAAATCTTCTCATCTCGATGGAAGTAAATTAAATCTATGAGTGGTTGCTGGCAAATGTGGCAGACGAAGCAGGTAGGATGCCACCAGTACTCTTCGCCCAGCTTAGAGGCAAATACAGCTTGGTCTCCTCTGATTATATTCATATCGCACTAAAAATCAAGCAGAGAGAATTTCTTTATCTAGGAGCCTGAATATTCATAAATTATTAAGATTGCTATGCATGCTTTAATAATAATAATAATAATTATTATTATTATTATTTATTGGATTTGTATGCCGCTCCTCTCCGCAGACTCGGGGCGGCTAACAACAGTAATAAAACAGCATATAACAATAATCCAATACTAAAAACAGTTAAAAACCCATTATTATAAAAACCAATCATACATACAGACATACCATGCATAAAATTGTAAAGCGTATATCAATCCCCCCATGCCTGGCGGCAGAGGTGGGTTTTAAGCAGCTTACAAAAGGCAAGGAGGGTGGGGGCAATTCTAATCTCTGGGGGGAGTTGGTTCCAGAGGGCCGGGGCCGCCACAGAGAAGGCTCTTCCCCTGGGCCCCGCCAAGTGACATTGTTTAGTTGACGGGACCCGGAGAAGGCCCACTCTGTGGGACCTAATCAGTCGCTGGGATTCGTGCGGCAGAAGGCAGTCCCGGAGATCATCTGGTCCAGTGCCATGAAGGGCTTTATAGGTCATAACCAACACTTTGAATTGTGACCGGAAACTGATCGGCAACCAATGCAGACTACGGAGTGTTGGTGTGGCATGGGCATATTTGGGGAAGCCCATGACTGCTCTCGCAGCTTCATTCTGCACGATCTGAAGTTTCCGAACACTTTTCAAAGGTAGCCCCATGTAGAGAGCGTTCCAACAATATTATTTTACTCACGCAATTTAAATTGTGAGTGAAAGGAACATGCAAAATGCAATACAGTATTAGCAAATTGCAATTGTTTGCTTAGCTGTTTTTTCTGCGTATAGTTCTATAGCAGTGATGGCTAATCTGTGGCATGTGGAGCCATATCTGAGACCAGGCGAGGTGACGCCCTACGTCAGTTCTGATTTTCAGCCATTTTTGTTCTCCCCAGAATTCAGGAAAGCCTTCTGAACCCTGAGGACGGTGGAAAATGCTCCAACAGCCCAAATGGAAGTTTGGAAACAAATTTCCATTTGGCTGTTGGCTGTTTTTCGTTCTCTCCGGGCTTCAGGAGGCTTTCCTGAACCCTGGAGATGGCAAAAAATGGCCCAACGGTCCTACCGGAACTCCAGAGGTTTCAGTGAAGCCTGTGCACATGAACGAGACAGGCAGTGCGGGCAGTATGTATGCGCAGGGGGCAGTGAAGGTGCACGGTGGGAGTGCATGTGCTATTGTACACATGTCCATCCTTTAGGCACGCGAGCCAAAAAAAGTTCGCCATCACTGCTTATAGTGTTTTGCTGTTTTGTGTGTAATATTTATTCATTCATTCATTCATTCATTCATTCATTCATTCATTCATTCATTCATTCCAATACCCAATGAGGGTTTTAGTGGGTATATATCTATATACACCTAGTAAAATACATGATGAAGGTTATAGAGGAGATACTCATAGTAAAACATATCTAAGAAATAATAGAAAAGAAGATATAGTAATAGAACATATCAATGAAAGAATAGAAGAAGAGATAAAGGAATAGAAGAAAGGAGTAGGAGATATAGGAGAGCAATAGGACAGGGGACAGAAGGCACTCTAGTGCACTTGTACTCGCCCCTTACTGACCTCTTAGGAATCTGGATAGGTCAACCGTAGATAATATATATATATAAAAGACAAAACACTATAAACAGTGATGGTGAACTTTTTTTAGAAATGCAAGGAATGACTACATAATATTTGTACTGGTTGGAGGAACATAGAGTCATTACCTCCTTTTTCATACATATATATAATTATATATATATAATTTTTCATAACAAAGGAGGTAATCACATTATGTTCCTCCAACCAGTACAAAAATTATGTAGTCATTCCTTGCATTTCTAAGATTTCAGTAAACACTGTCTATGCCTTTTTCTCCGACATAAGGACCTACAACTTCCACCTGCACTTGTTAGCATATCCAAAGTCAGTGTAACTGCAAAGATCACACTAAGTAGGGAAAACGGCTAGAGATCAGCCCAGACAACTTCATAATATGTCCAATATCATGGTAAGAATAGCTCACCTTTCTGCATAAGTACTCTTGAGCTGTGAGAGGCAGATGACGTAGAACTCCCTGTCCCAGCGATTCTTGTTGCCGCCATGCAGCAAAGGTACGGAGTTGCTTTCTTTCTTCTTCACCGATGAATGGACAATATCTCTCCTTAAATTAAAAAAAGCAAAATTGGTGCCATGATCCAAAAGAAGCACCTAGATAAAAATATACATTTGAGATGCAGGAACAAAACAGGTGTTGATCAACTTGCAAATATTTTTGAAGTTTTATTGTAATTTCCAAAGATTCTTTTCAGACTTTGTTTTTGTCTTCCTTGAAAACATTTTGCTTCTCATTCAGTTTGTGAGAAGAAGAAATCTAGAGTTTGATTCTATAGCCCTCAAATTAATAGTAGACCTCGAATAAATTGCCATATATTACAGAATGAATTGAAATGATTGCTTAAGAATAAAGTGCTTTTTGGTAATTTGTTGCACCAGTGCAATTTATGACATGTATTTGCAAAGAAGCAGATTCAGATTAAGGACAGTAAGATGTTGGGAAACAGGGAACTGAAAGTAAAGGATGGGAGGAGATTTCACCTGTACACTCAAGTATGTGTTAACTGATGGTCAGTATGAGCGTACAAGGAAGTAAGTTTTGAAATGCATACAGAAAAGTATAAAAAGAATGTTTGAGATGAGTTCAGGGTCACTGGCCATAGTTAATCCTTGCTGGACTCTGCTGTATCAGTGGACCATATTGCAATGGGTTATTGATGTGAATAAGTAATGTTATGATGGCTGTCCATGAAATTGCTCATGAAATAAATCTCTGAATCTTAAAGTAAGAATTATTGTTTGTGTTGCTGTTTTCCATTTCTTTTATTGGAATATTTTTATTCCAATGAGAAGCAAAATGTTTGAAGGAAATCCTCCACCCAAGAAAGTCCAAAATGTGCCTTTTGAAAAGCGCCTTTAGAACAACCATGACCTAAACGATTGAGGATATGCATAGGCATTTATTATTATAACATCATTTTATTTTCATATTTGTATTTTATTCAATATCTGGTCGGCTTGGTTAAAAAAATTGGCTTGTAAATATTTAAATAAAGATCTTGCTGCAAGCAGTTTATCTCATTAGTCAAAACCATATCATTCATATGTCCACAATAAACTCCAATGCTATATTTAGTTGGCAGCTCATTTCTCTGCACTCTTAGCTCTTTTTCTCTAACATGATTCTGAAAGTCTATGCATATCTACTCAGAAGAAATCCTACTATGCCAACTGTGACTAATTCCTTTTCTCTAAGACCTATTTTTGTCCGATACACATTATTTGGAAGGAAAAGTTTTAAAAGCCTGGGCAGTGTGTCCCAATTTAATCATCTATTTAATATTTGACATTAATTTTGGAGTCAGTCCTGCCCGTATGGAGGGTACCAAATTGAGGAAGAAAGTGCTAGCAGTTGGCTACAGGGGTGGGTCCTGGCTTACCTCATTGCCAGTTCGCTTCTCGATGTGCCCTGCGCGCTTGCCATGCGGGCACATACATAGTGCTAAAAACCCAGCTTCTATGCATGTGCAGAAGCTAAAAACAGCTCCTACATGTGCGCAGAAGCAAAAACCAAGATGGCGCCGCTGAGAGAGCCAGTTCAGGAGAATGTCCAACTAGCTATCTCAGCCAGTTTGGTGAGTGTAGGGAAATTCTTGCTACCGGTTCTATAGAACCAGTCTGAACCGGCAAGAACCCACCTCTGGTTGGCTAAGTCATTAGAACAGCATTGCAACAATAGCTTTAATCAAAGCTGGATACTAGCTAGTGGATGTGAACCCAAACAGTTGCATATTTTGTGTAGACAGACAGAGACACTGAATTTTAACTTAACTTCAGTAGGTCAGAAATCTCTTTCTGTTGTTAAGTTCTTGGAAATAGAAAATAAAATACTCAGTCAGCTTTCTGACTGGAGTATCCTAGAACAGGGGTTTCTAACCTCCAGTCTGTGGACCGACACCAGTTCATAGCATGCCAGAAATACAGAAATAAGCGAAGCCCCATCCTCAGAATGCATGTAGCACATGAAACCATGGTCTGTGAGGTCTGCGGAAAAACCTTTCTTTACAGAACCGGTCCCTGGTGCCCAAAAGGTTGGGGACCACTGTCCTAGAGGACCTCCATGAGAGCATTAGTTGCAAGTAAGTTTGGTGATCCATGTGACAATGGCACTCTAGCACAAGGGGCCACAGGGGCGGTATAAACATATCTTCCCAATCACTGGGATGACAAAATAACAAACCATGTCATGATATGTAATGCAACTCTGCACTGCAACATGAAGAATAAAATTGTGCTACTCACCCTCTCTTCCCCACAGGCATTTGAATCACCAAGTTAGTGCATTGTTATTATTTATTACATTTCTATAGCACCCATCTCACCTAAGTGACTCCGGCCTGTTTACAGCATTTGTTTGATTACCTTTTCTCCATATACAGTATATAAAGAGAAAGCTTCTCCTATTGCTGTTTTTTAGAAAGATGATGGAATTGCATGACTAGAATTTGAAAAGAATGGATAACCCAAATCTTTTCAGTGCGGAATAATTTTTTCAGGGGCAGAAGAAAATAGTTTTAGCGGAACTCTTCAATCAAGTGATATAGGAGTAAAAAAGACCTGGATAAGGTTTTAAGGCGCTTACATCACAGTCTTGTGGAGGCAGTTGGTGGAGGAGAGTTTTGATGCGGAGCTGATTGTGAATAGCAGCAGGTACCACAGCTGATGGAAAAGAGCTGCTGTTTGGTAATACCTGTAAAAGTAAATGAGATGGCAATGAAAGAGTGATATTGTGGGAAAAGAGTTTTCTGCACTATCCTCTTTCTTACAGATTATCTTCTCTAAGCTTGATAAAATACGGTAATCTGAGGTCCCTGCCACATTAAGAGATAAAGGGATAATTAAAACCAACAAAAGAAAGAGAGGTAATTTACTTCCCATTTATTGTATAGCACATAAACTAGGAAAAAAAAGTTTGGCAAAAGCTAGACTTGTCCTCCTGCATATGAATTTGATCAAGCAGTTTAGACTCAACATGGGAAGTCTCCTCACCAAAAGAATAGAAAAATTGGGCAAAAAATATTTTTTAAAAAAGTTTATTTGTTTCCTGTACTTTTCCATAGCCTTTTCGATGATGTAATTAAAAATATTTCCCAAAACATTTATTTATATTTTACAATAAAATTGTTGAAATGAACAGAAATATATTTATAAAGAAAGAAAGAAATATTTTTTGGAAATACAGTAAATTAAGAAACAAGGGAAGATACAAGGGCATAGTGAAGCTTTCCTCAGTATAGCTTTAATATGAAAATCATAAATTATCAGACATAGAAAATACTGATAATTTCAAGTTCAGAATAGAAGACTGATTAAACAACATTTCACAATTCTGAAAATTATGAGTAGCCTGTCTTTCTCAGCCTTTTAATTAAGTTTAATAAATCAAATTATACATGAAACATTTTATAGAGCAACAAAATCGTTTCATATCTATAAAGAATTTAGTATTACACAGATTTCAAATTTCCTCCCCATTACTTTTTCCTTTCCAAAATAGAAAGGGGATCTTTGTTTTTTCCCACTGCTTCAAAACCGGCAGTTTACATCTTCAAGTGATATTACATTTTCAAGTTGCAATCATCTACTGATTACAATCCACCTGTTTTCAAATTCTTTTATTTCCTGGAATCAAGCTTGACAAAAGGTCATGTGTGCAATACTGATATTTACAGAGAGTTGTGTGATGTGGGTTTAGTCCCTTGCTACTGTCACAACTCCAAGTGATTATCAAATGAAAACACTATTCACTAGCTGATCTGGAAAAAAATCTCAGCAGAGTTAAACCTTGTGAATATTTAAATAGGAAATGAAAATAAAATCCCAGAACCTTAAACTTGTGTGTGAAATTGAGGGAGGAAAACATCTTGCAATAAGGCAGTGACAAATCATATGGTTTGAAGAAGACAAAAATGATCTTCTGACTTCAGTGGTACCTCATCTTACGAACGCCTCTTCTAACGAACTTTTCAAGATACGAACCCGGTGTTTAAGATTTTTTTGCCTCTTCTTCCGAACTATTTTCACCTTATGAACCCAAGCCGCTGCTGCTGGGATGAAGGGGTTTCTTTTCCCCCCTTTTTTTGAAGAAAGAAAAGGGAGGGGTGGCTTGGAGGAGGAAAGACTGCATTTTAAAAACTAGGAGAACAGCGTGCTTGCAGGCACTGAAAGAGTGTCTTTTGAAGAAAGAAAAGGGAGGGGTGCCTTTCTTCCTTCCCACTCTCCCTTTAGCCTAGCCTTGCTTCTTCCACCCGCCCCCTTTAGTTGCTCCTCCCTGCCCTCTGTTCGCCTCCCTTCTAAAGTTTGGGATTTTCCTGAAGGATTTGCACGTATTATTTGCTTTTACATTGATTCCTATGGGTAACATTGTTTCATCTTACAAACTTTTCACCTTACAAACCTCCTCCTGGAACCAATTAAGTTCGTATCCTGAGGTACCACTGTATAGTCATCAAAGAATCAGACCTGAGGGAAATTGTACCTTATACCAAAAATAATATATCACCCAGCGATGTAGACCTTACCGGCTCTGACAGAGGAAATTCAGTGGTTGGACCTGGATAATCTTCCAGGGCGCAGCCAGAATCACTATCTGAAGATGAAGCAGGTGGTAGAGAAGTTACAATTCTACTACATGGAGACCTCTCTCTCTCGGACCAAATATGACTTGGCTGGGACATCCGCAGAAAAGAAGTGCTGAAAAAAGCAAAACGAGTCTATTAAAAAAGACCAATTCTCCCCCTTTCCCTTACAGCCTTAGAATAACAACCAAACAACAGAGTTGGAACCTTGGAGGTCTTTTCATCCATCCCCCTGCTTAGGCAGGAAACCCTTCAGACAAATTTATTTATTAGATTTGTATGCCGCCCCTCTCCATAGACTCGGGGCGGTTTTCTAACATCTTCTTAAAAACTTCCAGTGTTGGAGCATTCACAATTTCTGGAGGCAAGCTGTCCCCTTGATTAATTGTTCCAACTGCCAGGAAATTTCTCCTTAGTTCTAAGTTGCTTCTCTCCTTGATTAGTTTCCACCCATTGCCTCAGGTGCTTTGAAGCAAAGCTTGATTCCCTCTTGTTTGTGGCAGCCCCTGAAATACTGGAACACTGCTACCGATATACCGGATTACCAATATATATAAATATTTAACATGCCATACTAAGATTTTCTATTAAATCTGTGCGACAGAGGAATAACAGAAACAAATATTGAAGCAAGTATTTCACAGGGTCATTACAATTTGAGGGAAGTGTGAGACTTATAGTCATGTAGCCTTTTAAATCAAAAGGGATGCTAGGGGGGAATTTCCTTTGGCCATACATATATTAATTAATTAAACTAAGAGTTTAATTGTGGAAGTGACATGTGACATGTGTGTTCGTCGCAAGAGAAACCTCACCTCGGGGGGCTCCCCCCACTCCCCAAAATCCAACGCCCCCCTCTGTAGATTTCTTTTCCCCCCTGTGTTTAAAATCAAACCCACTCCGCCCCAGTAATCATTGTGCGCGCCATCTCCCGTCAATGCGAGTCGGGTTTTTTTTAAGACATCTGGTCGTTCAGGAATTTGTTTCCTGCCAAGTCTGTGTGTCTCCATGTCATAAATTAAGAGTGTCATAAAGAGTTCTTGTTAAAAGAACTAGCATAGTCATGTTCTATAAACGTAAGTTATACAGCTAATCACTTTCAATATAACTAATTTATCATTCACACATGACTAAGGGGTACATGTTTCATTCTGTCCTATATTCACAAGAAAGTGTTACAATTTTTAACTTTTACAAAGCTGATATTTTCTCCAAATGATGATGCCATAGTCAGAAGAATCAAAGTATTAAAAGTTTGAAATAGCACTAACCTTTGGCTGTTTTTGTATTTGAAGTTCAGTATTTGAAGTTCAGTATTCTTATTACTGGAATGTACCTACCATTCTCCCCAACTCCCAATCAGCCAACTATATATAGTTGAATTTTCTCATATTAGTATATATATTTTATCCAGTTCATCAGGGATAGCTTCAAGCCTTATGGAGTGCTAATGGACTACTCCTTTCAATAGCAACATTTGGCTGCTCATTATACCTGGTATTCCTATAATGCATTCAAGTTAGGGTGAAAAATGTAAACACTCTACTGAGGACAACATATAAAGAGAGACTAACCCAGAAGTGATTAGTTAAATTGGGGTATGGTGGCTTTAGCATTTGCCTATGAATGATGTATTCCTGAAGTTCTGATCTAACTTTGGGTCTCCAAAATGGCAGTCAATATACCTTAGACCAGTGGTTCTCAATCTTTCTAATGCCACGACCCCTTAATACAGTTCCTAGTGTTGTGGTGACCCCCAACCATAAGTCTAGCGCCAATTATCTCAACAGAGCTTTAAGCTGATTGGCAGGAAGTTCAGAGGGACAACCCCATTGTGAACGCCTGATTGGTCAGATTGTAAAAATATGTTCCAAGGTGCCTGAATAGAAGCTTTAGTTCCTAACACCATGGGGAATTTGTCTTTTCCCATGGTCTTAGGTGACCCCTGTGATATGGTCATTCAACCCCCAGAGGGGTCCCGACCCCCAGGTTGAGAACCACTGCCTTACACATTATCAAGAGTGCTACTCCACTGAATTTTCTTAAATACTATGTTAACTGTAAATGGAAATGGACATGTCACAAAGTAAAACATAACCCTGCAGCATACATTTTGTTCCTGAATGCTTCTAAGTCCCATAGGTGTTCTTACAAGGTTATTTTAAAAATGGTTAATAAAGCCAAATCTTAGTGGCTAAATTGAATTTATCCCCCTTTTATTTGGCTCCAATATACTTACAGAATCCTATCTTCTCACAACCACGTTAGATGTATGGTTTCTCTCCAGAAGGCCTTCTTCGTACCAGGATTAAGAAATGGCAGAGTCCACTCTAAACAAGAAAATAGGGATATTTCATGGATTACAAGTGATTATTTCACTGAAAGAGTAGTAGATCCTTGGAACAAACTTCCAGCAGACGTGGTTGGTAAATCCACAGTAACTGAATTTAAACATGCCTGGGATAAACATATATCCATCCTAAGATAAAACACAGGAAATAGTATAAGGGCAGACTAGATGGACCATGAGGTCTTTTTCTGCCGTCAGTCTTCTATGTTTCTATGTTTCTATGAATGGAATAAATTGCTCCGTGAAACTCATTGATTATTTATTTAATATAATAATTCACAATTATAGAATAGCCTTCTCATTGGCAAGATTCAGCCTTGCTCTTGATACTTGTATTTGGGGAAACACATATTATGTGAGAGTTCATTCTTACAAACAAAACATGTCCAAGCTTTATTGTTTATTCCAAGCTCTACCTTATAGAGATATTTTGTCCCATTTTCCTGCTTTTTCCAAAATTATTACTAAAATGGATTGAAACCACATTTTTCCTTACCATCAGATCTAGACACACGTATAAATATTATGTATTCACTCAAACTGCTTTTATTTTTCATTGTGAGCTTGGGTGAAACAGTGTGGCAAAGATATGCCAATAAACAAGGAACCATACCAGACAAAGTCAATGACTAGTAGATGATTTCAAGAAGTGAATTAAGTGTATGAGGGTTAGCCAGGAGGCGGCCAAGGGTCAGAACTCAGCAATCGATGAGAAAAATCTTGGGTACCCATCGTGCACAAATCTTGGGTACCCTTTGCAGCAGCTTTCATGCCCTTAGCATTCAGGTAGCATATTAGAGTGCATGATCTACTTACCACTGGCACTGCTCATTCTCCTCTGCTGGCTTCCTGCTAACACGATAGTAATACCAACTTCCTCCATGAACATTCCCCACAAAAGCTATCTGCCTTGTAACCTTACTTTCCGGATAACCCTCATATATACTTCAACACTTAATTCACTTCTTTAATTATGTTGTATTGATATCTACCTTAACTTATAACTAGTACCTGATAAGTGTTCCTCTCCTGGATTGGACTGATTAAAATTGAATTTCAACCTTTCTGAAGGTACCAAGTTAGGGAAGACTATAACAATGCAGCCCTAGAGTCTGGAATGTGTATAGACAGGTCCATGGAATATGGGATGGTATCAACAGAGCCATTGGGTTCTGATACTGTCCATTTCTCACAGAGACATTTACTATGGTCTCATTCACAGCATAGTTTCTGATAGGTTTCCACTAAAGAATTGCTGCTTTCACTGATACAAAAGATGGCTCACTTTTGAATGTGACTGCTTTGTCTGAATGATGCAGTGGTGCAGTGGTACAAGTGCTTTAAGAGCTACGTGCCTTGTAGCCTTACTTTCTGGATAACCCCCATAATTAACATCTAAAAATAACTGATTCAAATTGTTCTGGTTTCTGGTAGAAATTTAGCAATTACAAATAACTCTTATTAAATGCATTATTTCATGAATAAAGAAACTCCATTTATTTCTCTGCTCTTCTGGAATTCAAACACATTTCATACAGGCACTTCTCTGTTGGTCCGTTATCTCCCTTAACTGCATATCTCACATTCCTTCTCCTTCTTCACTTAACAAGATTTATTTTCCTAACAGCATGATTTCTAAAACAGCAGCCCTGACTGTTAATCAACATGGAATACTTTTGCTTACTTGGGAGAGGCAGAGAAAAACCTCCATTTTTCTCTTCGGCAATATTGAAACTCCACCCTCCTTCCCCACTGACCCTCTGATGTGCCAAATACACCACTACAGTATTTAACCCATTCCTCTCCTTAATATCTTCTTCCAGACACCTGTTCTCTACATTTTTGGGCCCTTCTGAATTTAGGGTTAACCCAGCGAGCGTCTGATTCTCCCTCGCTAAATCCTGAACTCATAGCCCCATCCTGTGGCTGGCCTCCCACCTGTTCTACTACCTGTAACCCTGGGCCCCCCACTAATTCATAAACACTATCTGAATCCCAGTCCTCAATATCTTCATCATCCTCCAACTGACCAGGAGTATGTACAACACAAATGAATCCAGAAACTACCACCTTGGATGTTACTTGAATTTCAATTTCAGGATTTGGTGAGTCCTAACTATGGATTTGTCAGTTATAACCTAGCATCCCCCCCCCCCCGCAAACTATAAAAAAGCAGAGCAAAACGTTCATTGGGTCTTCTTAAATACCTTGCAGAAAGCAAAAGTGGTGGTATTGTTTTTAGGAGAGTCCTTTTCTAGTCTTGGCACCCAGGCATATGTCCAACTTTGCCACGACACAATTGGCGACTCTCACATCCCATCTGTGAGAAAACCAGACAATGGCCTCTGAGATTTGCCCTGGGCTTCATTTCCTTCCTGACTCTCCTGAAAGCATTGTGAAGATTTCAAAATGCCACTCTTTTATTTTTGCTACTTTACTGACCTTAAATATACTGGTAATTATGTCGTTTAATGCTGTTTCTTGTAACATTTTAAAAGAATGTTTCTAGGCTTCACAGCTTTAAAAGGAGAACAGACATTTCATTCAACACACTTGGACTGTTCGTGCTGTGACTGGCTGAATTAACAGGCTTGGCATGTGCCCAGATAAGCAGCAAATCCGCTGCCATTGTGTGCAAACTGTTATACAATTACTGATACATAAGCTGGCACTTGGGTGTGTGGCAAACCTATCAACACTATCCCAGACTTAATTCAAACTGAGTTGATGTAATGTGTCCAACTTCCTAAAAAAGTTATGAGTCAACTCCATTTTCCAAAAAGGTTTTCCATTTACGTAGTCACATATTTACATAACAAGGATGCAGATACTGTTCACACAGTTTATTTTCAGAGATATGGCATCTTTTGGTTGGATATCTATTCTGCCTGTGGGACATTGATTTTTCCCTTCACGTCTTCATAAGCCTGCAGTGTTAATCATTCCCAGAAGCTTGGGCAGGGAGTAACTTTCCTGGTTAATGGTTATGGAAAGAAACTGATTTTATAATTCTCTTTTCCAGATCTTGCTTGCTGACTTTCCTTCCTGTGGTCCCTTTCCAAAACAAAAGGGGTTTTGATGGCAGTTTGATGGCTCAGTTCAACTTCTGTGACGACTTGGATACCTTCCCAGAGACCGGCTCCCTCTAGTTAACTTTCCTTTCCCAACACCAAAGCAAGCAGAGAAAAAGAGGGAGAGGTGGCCTTGAATCAGGGGTGGGCTGCCCCTGGTATGTCTGGGAACGCCGTTCCGGGAGTGGAAACAGCCATGTGTGTGCATCTGTGTGTCCCTGCCATGTGCATGTGTGCCCCCACATACCCCCGGATGAGAAATTGGTGAACATCCCCAAAATCTCACATGAGGACGCTTGCACATGTGAGATTTGGGGAATTTTCACTGATTTCTTTGTTTCCGCGCATGCGGGGGATCCTGTGCCAACCTCCTGGACCATTCCGGTAGGAAAAGGTAAGTGCGGCCCTTCACTGCCTTGAATCAGTGGTGAGATTCAAATAAATTAACAACTGGTTCTCTACCCTAATGACCGGCTGGATGGACATGGCTGGGGGTGGGGTATAACAGGCAGCACTCGGCCTCCTGCACCCCCTGAAGCAAAAACAGGCTGTGGAGGGGCAATGCCACGCATATACACTATGTCCCATTTTGGGCCTAGTGGGCCTCCCTGCAGCCTCCTGGGAGGTAAAATGGGTTGTGGAAGGCCCATTTTCAATTTCCCTGGGGTCCGGAGGCTCTCTGGAGGCTGGAAAGAAGCCCATTTTCTCCTTCCATAAGCCCCTGGATCTCTCTGGAGGCTGGAAATGGGCCCGTTTTTGCCCAACATGGGCCTCTGGAAGGCCCGTTTTCCACGTTCCCAGGGTCCATGCATCTCCTACAATTACCTGAGATCCAAAATGGACTGCTTGGAGACTCCTGGAAGGGGAGGGGTGGGCGTGGCTAGCTGGTCACCAGAACTACCGGTACGCTGAACCAAACATAAAATTAACATCCGGTTACCCAAACCGGTCTGAATAGGATGAATCCCATCTCTGCCTTGAATGGGACTGAGGAGGAATGAGGATGCAACAGCCTGACTCTTATCTGGAGCCATCAGTGGTTATAGCTTTAGTGGCAAGGAGGTAATCCAATCAGATGCTATCAGCATGTAGTTATAAAAAGCTTTTCTGTCCAACTGGCAGGTAGTATCTGATTTATTTGGGACATTTCACAATTTCTGAAATTCACCTCCGAATAGAACTACTAATACAGAGGGACATACATGTATATAGTCAAGGTCAAATATAGCATAAATTACTCTAGCTTCAACTAGTTATGTTTTAGGTTGGGAGAAGGAATGGATACTTCTGTACATTGCCATTAGATTGCAAACAGCTATCCCCAAATCCAACTTTCTCTTTCATGACTTTTGGTCTTCAATACACATTGTTGGAAATTATTGGTATCTACCAAAAACTGCCAGTTACACAATTAAAAATCTTCAGCAGAAAGACAAGGCAACTAGGAACTGTAAGGATCAGCAACTAACTATAGAGTTTAATGACCAACTAATTATTTTCAAGTGCTTCAGAAGCATGCCACATTTTTGGTATACTGTAGTGCAATCTTCTTAAGATATAATTAGCAAGGAGAACTCAAGATGTTTAGTTTGCATCTGGATCAATAATTAACTCAGCAAATTAACTGGTGAGCAGGAGGAAAAATAAAAACAATACAGGTAATCCCTGAATTAGGAATGCTTAAAATTTGTAACCCGAGGATTTGTTGTGAGTGAATCACACCAAACAAATGTGGTCACTCCCTGCTTTTGCCCACGTATTCACTAATTGAATGCACTGGTTATTAAGCGCACCTGAGGTATCTCCAGGTGGGGAAGGCCATGGAGAGGCCTATGATGGAACAGGCCTCCTGCTTCAGACCTGCCCATGGACCCACCCTCATGCTCCCTCCCTTGGAGTCCCCACAATTGCTCCTGCCCCCGCATCCAGCTGTGCTAGGTCATTTACCTTGTGAAGGTCTAGCAAAGCTGTCTCCTCTCCAATTGGTTTGCTGCAGTTGCTTTGCCTGTTTGCACTCTTGGTGTTTGCAAGCCGATGAGACTTTGGGGCAGTGAAATTGCATTGCTTCAAGCCTCCCATTGGCCTGCAAACACTTTTCATGCTGAGACTGGAAACTTCCAGGGGCCATGATTTTGCGTGTTCGGAAACTTCAGATCGTGCAGAATGCAGCTGCGAGAGCTATCATGGGTTTTTCTAAATATGCCCATGTCACACCAACACTCCGCAGTCTGCATTGGTTGCCGATCGGTTTCTGGTCACAATTCAATGTGTTGGTTATGACCTATAAAGCCCTTCATGGCATCGAACCAGATTATCTCAGGGACCGCCTTCTGCCGCACAAATCCCAGCGACCAGTTAGGTCCCACAGAGTTGGCCTTCTCCGAGTCCCATCGACAAAACAATGTCGTTTGGCGGGGCCCAGGGGAAGAGCCTTCTCTGGAACCAACTTCCCCCAGATATCAGAGTTGCCCCCACCCTCCTTGCCTTTCGTAAGCGCCTCAAAACCCACCTCTGTCGTCAGGCATGAGGGAATTGAGATATTCCCTTACCCCTAGGCTTATAAAATTTATGCATGGTATATCTGTATGTATGATTGGTTTTTCTTAAATTGGGGTTTTTTAAATTACTTTTAAAATTAGATTTGTTTATATTGTCTTTTTTACTGTTGTTAGCTGCCCCGGAGAGCGACAGCATACAAATCTAATAGATAGATAGATAGATAGATAGATAGATAGATAGATAGATAGATAGATAGATAGATAGACAGACAGATAGACAGACAAACAAATAAATAAATAAATACTGATATTGCATGATCTCGCACTACAGTACTTTAGGCCCCCGTTCTCTACAAATGGAGGCCTGTAGCAGACCCATGGCAAAAGGCTTTGCAAACAGAGGGAAGGCCCCTTTGGCTACAGATCTCTTGCAGACCTTAGTGCACAGAGAACAAAGGCCTAAGGCAGTGTTTCCCAGCATTCGCTGGCTGGGGAATTCTGGGAGTTGAAGTCCAAATATCTTTGACTTGCCAAGGTTGGGAAACACTGACCTAAGGTACTGTAGTGCGAAATCATAAAAGATCAGTAGCGCAAGATCTCACCCCACTGATTTTGCGTAATCTCGGTCTAGGTCTCTGTTCTCTCTGAACCCACCGAAACAGGCAAAGGAACCGATCGTCACAAAGTAAGTGACCCTCCATAGGCCCTGTTCCTATGGAGACCCAGCGGGGTGGAGGGTGTGGACTAGGCAGGGTAAATGTTGCAGTGCCTCTGTGGTTGTTCATAAGTGTGAACAACTGCTGTGGTGCTGCAACATTCTTTGACTCCGTGACTGTGTCATAAATACATGGGAGAGGGGGGGGATAATGTTGTAATTTTAAATGATTGCTAAGTTAGCTGTCATAACTTGAGGATTTCCTATAGCTGATTTAATCAGATTCCAATACCTTACCTCACAAATGCAAAATTGATATAGACAACTGGTATAGATAATAAGCATTGGAGGAGAGGACTATTTCTCTAGCAAAGTTTCCAAGAACAAATGGCCACGTGAAAAATAATAATAATTGTGTAACAGCAGAGGGGTGGGCAGGAAAAAAATGTTTATTTAGGGCCTCTACAAATTAGGAGGTTGAATTAAGTTCAACTTTATCAGTGATATCTAACTGGAGCACACTCACTATATTTTAAAACAGATGAAATAGATTATGCAAGTGAGACAAATCCAGTACCAGAAAACTCCTATTTAGTGGTGAGTCAGGAGAACAAGGTGAGACCTCATACTATATATATGGTCGAAATGCATATTATCACTAATTTAATTGAATTTCACAATAATTGATGTTTATTTACATTTTAACACTGATTGAATGAAGGCAGTAAATCTTAACTGAGTTCTTGCGAATCCTTAACAACTTGAACAAATCATAACTTGTGGCCTTAAAATCCTAATCAATTGTAATCTATTCAGCAAGGCATGGTTAAGACTAATTTAAACTGCATTGAGTGTATTTCCTCTTAAACGGGATCTAATCTATTACATTATTTCCCGCAAACAAAATCTTTATAGAAAAGAGACTTTGATCAAAATGAAATGCTGAGGATACCAATTTCAATGAAACTAAAATACCTACAGTACTTGGATGCAAATGACTTGAATCAATTTTCAGATGTCTTGTTTTTAAAGCAACATTTGTAACCTATGTAACAGTTTCTCAAATGAATTGTTGCAAGAGTGTCAAAAATTCCATACTGCATAGTATGGAAACTTTTCACACAAGTTGTTGTGGAATCTCTGGTGAGCCTTCACTTTCACATGGCAGGTAGACTACTTGCAGTACAGTGATCCCCCACTCGTTGCGAGGGTTCCGTTCCAGGACCCCACGCAACGAGCGGGTTTTCGCGAAGTAGCGCTGCGGAAGTAAAAACACCATCTGCGCATGTGCAGATGATGTTTTTAACTTCCGCAGCGCTAGCGAGGAGCCGAAGATTGGGGGCGGCGGGGCTGTTTTAAAACGTCGCCGCCGAAATGGGGGGCTCGCTAGCACCCCCCGAACCCCCAACCCAGGTTTGGGGGGGTGCTAGCGAGCCCCCCATGTCGGCGGGGACCTTTTAAAACACCCGCGCGGCTTTCCAATGAGTCCCGAAGACACGTCTTCGGGACTCATTGGAAAGCTCCGATCGTTTTAAAACAGTTGCGCCGTTCTCCGCTGACTCCTAAAGCGGGGTGCGAAATGACTTGGAGGAATGGGAAGCTGAAACCGGCCGATTTGGACTTCCCATTCCTCCAAGTCACTTCGCCGCTCGTGTCCTGGCTAAACCGGGCAGCAGGAGACAGGCTTTGAGTTTTGGCTGCGGGGCGAGGGAGTTAGGAAAGTCCTACTTCTCCCCCCGCAGCCAAAAACTCAAAGCCTGTCTCCTGCTGCCCGGTTTAGCCAGGACACGAGCGGCGAAATGACTTGGAGGAATGTGAAGCTGAAACCGGCCGGTTTCAGCTTCCCATTCCTCCAAGTCATTTCGCACCCCGCTTTAGGGCGACAGGCGGTGGGCTGGGAGCCGCAGGCGAAAGGAGCTCAGGCATTGTTCTTCGGACCCCGCCCGCTCAGCCCCGCGGCGGCCCTTTCCCTCTCCAGGCTGCGGGCGGGGTCCGAAGAACAATGCCTGAGCTCCTTTCGCCTGCGGCTCCCAGCCCACCGCCTGTCGCCCTAAAGCGGGGTGCGAAATGACTTGGAGGAATGGGAAGCTGAAACCGGCCGGTTTCAGCTTCACATTCCTCCAAGTCATTTCGCCGCTCGTGTCCTGGCTAAACCGGGCAGCAGGAGACAGGCGGTGGTCCGGGGGGCGCTGTCTCTCGGCGCTTTCGAGCCGAGAGACAGCGTGGACAGGCCCGTTCCTTGGCGCTGTCTCTCGGCGCTTTCGAGCCGAGAGACAGCGTGGACAGGCCCGTTCCTTGGCGCTGTCTCTCGGCGCTTTCGAGCCGAGAGACAGCGTGGACAGGCCCGTTCCTTGGCGCTGTCTCTCGGCGCTTTCGAGCCGAGAGACAGCGTGGACAGGCCCGTTCCTTGGCGCTGTCTCTCGGCGCTTTCGAGCCGAGAGACAGCGTGGACAGGCCCGTTCCTTGGCGCTGTCTCTCGGCGCTTTCGAGCCGAGAGACAGCGTGGACAGGCCCGTTCCTTGGCGCTGTCTCTCGGCGCTTTCGAGCCGAGAGACAGCGTGGACAGGCCCGTTCCTTGGCGCTGTCTCTCGGCGCTTTCGAGCCGAGAGACAGCGTGGACAGGCCCGTTCCTTGGCGCTGTCTCTCGGCGCTTTCGAGCCGAGAGACAGCGTGGACAGGCCCGTTCCTTGGCGCTGTCTCTCGGCGCTTTCGAGCCGAGAGACAGCGTGGACAGGCCCGTTCCTTGGCGCTGTCTCTCGGCGCTTTCGAGCCGAGAGACAGCGTGGACAGGCCCGTTCCTTGGCGCTGTCTCTCGGCGCTTTCGAGCCGAGAGACAGCGTGGACAGGCCCGTTCCTTGGCGCTGTCTCTCGGCGCTTTCGAGCCGAGAGACAGTGTGGACAGGCCCGTTCCTTGGCGCTGTCTCTCGGCGCTTTCCAGCCGAGAGACAGCGTGGACAGGCCCGTTCCTTGGCGCTGTCTCTTGGCGCTTTCGAGCCGAGAGACAGCGTGGACAGGCCCGTTCCTTGGCGCTGTCTCTCAGCGCTTTCGAGCCGAGAGACAGCGTGGACAGGCCCGTTCCTTGGCGCTGTCTCTCGGCGCTTTCGAGCCGAGTCCGGGAGCGAACTCGCTCCCGGACTCGGCTCGAAAGCGCCGAGAGACAGCGTGGACAGGCCCGTTCCTTGGCGCTGTCTCTCGGCGCTTTCGAGCTGAGTCCGGGAGCGAATTCGCTTCAGGACTCAGCTCGAAAGCGGCGAGAATGAACGGCGTGGGCGGGCGAAGGGCGGGCGGCAGCGAGGAGTTTGCGTGGGCGGTGGGGAAACTCCTCGCTGACGCCAGCAAGAGGGGGAAGACCCAGGAAAGCCACCCAGCAGCTGATCTCCCGGTTGCCATCTACGCATGCGTGCCCATAGAAAAAACGCACGCATGCATAGATGGTATTTTGACTTCCGGGTTGAAAAATCGCGAAGTACCCTGTTCGCAATGGTTGGGGACGCAATAAACGGGGGATCACTGTAGTACTCTGGCTTTAATTCTCACCAGTATAATTAGTTTCAAAAGCCAACATGTAAATTAAACAACAATCTATAAGCATAATCTGGATAGTAGTATCCAGTAATCTATTTGTGGTTTCCCTAGAACATCTTTACTGGAAATTTCCAGCCAAGAGGACCCCATGACCCCTACCTATAGCACTGGAAAATGCATGTTTTCAGGAAGCCAATTATATCACAAATTATTTCATCAGAACAGGTAACCACCCATCGGATGACTCAAGCCAAAGGTGTTGATTGAACAACACAAAAACTGTCTCTTCCAGATGAGAAGCAGCAATCCTGTTCATATCACTGCCTTCATTAAAGACTCAGTCAGCAACCCTGTCAAATTAGCTACTGTATCTGTGCTCTCATTAAAGACAAGCTTTCTCAAAACTGCGCAAACAAAACACTATGAAAATGAAGTTATTTAGATTATCAAGACATTTTAAAAGCCCCACCTGAAAACAATTGTCTCTGTCCCTCCACCATATACTGTTTTCTGGCCTGACTCCGTTTCCAAATGAATTGCTCTTGAAGAGAGCTGGCTTTTTATGCCTGCACATCAGTTATGAAGGATCAGTTCTTTACAATATAGAAAGTTCTCCGCAGTTTAGTTATTCTTTAAATGTGCAGGGGTTTCATCTCCCATAACTCCTTGCTATTAGTATGGAATTCTGGAACTTGTGGTACAGCAGCTGAGATAAAAATCACTGTTCTTCCGTAACTGTGCCCTCAAGTCAGGTTGGCTTGAGAACGCATGGTGAATGCATCCATGCAGTTTTCTTAGCAATTTTAAGTAGTTCCCCATTGCCTCTTCTACAGTATTTCCCCACCAACATCCCCATCAGAAGGCAGGCCCCAAACAACGACATTCTTACAAAGCCACTAGCCTTACCCCACTGACTGATGGTTACACCAGTGATGCGAACCTATGGCACGGGTGCCACAGGTGGCATGCGGAGCCATGTCTGCTGGCATATGAGCTGTTGCCCTAGCTCAGCTTCAACATGCATGTGTGTGCTGGCCAGCAGATTTTTTGCTTGCACAGAGGCTCTGGGAGAACATTTTTGGCTTCCAGAGAGCCTCTGGGAGGGATGGGGAGGGCGTTTTTATCCTCCCCTGGCTCCAGGGAATAATAATTTAATAATAATAATAATAATTTATTAGACTTGTATGCCGCCCCTCTGGAGACTTGGAGCGGCTCACAACAAAATACAAAGCATAAATCTAATATCAAAAACAAATTTAAAAAACCCTATTATAAAAAACAGTCATACCATCCAATTAAACCATACATAAAATGAAACAGCTAAGGGTCAGTTATGTCCCCCAAGCCTGGCGGCATAGGTGGGTTTTCAGTAATTTGCAAAAGGTAAGGAAGGAGGGGGCAGTCCTGATCTCTGGCTGGGGGGAGTTGATTGCAGAGGGCCGGGGCCGCCACAGAGAAGGCTCTTCTCCTGGGGTCCGCCAGACGACATTGTTTTGTTGACGGGACCCGGAGAAGGCCAACTCTGTGGGACCTGATCAGTCGCTGGGATTTGTCCGGTAGAAGGTATTCTGGTCCGATGCCATGTAGGGCTTTATAGGTCATAACCAATGCCTTTGGAGCATGGGGAGAGCAAAATACAAGCCTACTGGGCTCACCAGAAGTTGGGAAACAGGCTGTTTCCAGCCTCCAGAGGGCCTCCAGGGGGCAGAGGAAGCTGTTTCGCCATCCCCAGGCATTGAATTATGGGTGTGGGCACTCACGTGATAGTGTGCGCCCACACTCTTTTGGCACCTGAGGGAGAAAAGGTTCACCATCACTGTGCTACACTTTATGCCAACACAGAGTTTCTGCTTCCTGGAGCTTCTATGAATGAGAAACCAAGAAGGCCAAGATGCATAGGACTGGGGAGACCTAGACTCAGCTTTGAAAAATTCACTGGGTCAGTCTCTCTCCCCAATGTATTCCAAACACAATGGTTGCAGGAAATTGGTAAAAAAGGACTACTGTGAAGGGAAGATGGTGTAGATATCAATTGAATAAAAGCCAGGCAGTTTTGACAGTAAGGAAATGGAAAAGTCAATGTTCCAGGCAGGGTTCTTTAGCAGTCAAAGAAAAAGAAGACAGATATCTAGGGTTAGAGACAAAAGCTCTCCATAATGGCTTGACTCCCAGCATGAGATTGGAAATCTGAGAGGAAGAATGAGGCAACCATGTCTGCCGCTACGGAATCTGTCCATGTCACAGTTCCAGAAGTGCAGAGTGTTGAATTGTGAACCACACTTGGAGATGTTACAGCCTTATAGAAACCCTTGTAGTAAGGGTGCAGGAAGCAACTCCAAGGTCAAATTGATACTAACCCATGGGTAGAAGACTTAAACATGGTGAGAAGAGGAAGAGGAATGTAGGTAGCACTTTCCTACATCTTTGGCTATTACTGAAGCCATAGAACGACTTTCCTCATTTGTATAACCATGGATGGGTCAGTAAAATGTTGCTTTTCTGGAGATACTATTAAGAGTGGATTGTCCTTGTCTTTATTCATTGTGGATCACTGAAGATCCATATAAGTGTTGTTATTTGCTGGGTCAAAGGATCACCCTGAGTCTAAGGAGAAGGGCGGCATGAAAATCGAATGAATGAATGAATGAATGAATGAATAAATAAATAAAAGTTGAACTTCTGGAAGCATTTGTAACGATCTGCAGTGGAGGCTTTATGCTTTGCCCATTGTAACTTGCAACATAAACATTTAAATCAGGGGTCTCCAATCTTGGCAACTTTAAGACTTGTGGACTTCAACTTCCAGAATTCCTCAGCCAGCACAGCTGGCTGAGGAATTCTGGGAATTGAAGTTTACAAGTTGAAGTCCACAAGCAAAGCTGGCTGAGGAATTCTGGGAGTTGAAGTCAAGTCAAGTCTTAAAGTTGCCAAGGTTGGAGACTCTGATTTAAATGAAACAAGGATATTTTAGACCTGAAACAGCTGCTTTCAACTTTATTCTTGTGGGACCATAAACCTAAGTTTAAGCTTCTGGCTTGACAATATGGAAAGTAAAATTAATATCCGTCATAACCTGCATCTGACTTAGGACCAACAGTGTTGCATTTTTCCCATTTTCTCATGCATCATTCCAAAAAGATCCACACAAGTACAGCTGCAATTAGCCTAGGTGTGGTATTGAGATAGTCTTATCTCATGCCAAATTGCACCTCTTCAAAGGGGAATGAACTTTTCCCAAGGCACATGGAACATATTTGTATAAATCAGAAACAACGATGTCTGCAATTAAAAATAAAAGTAGAGTGAGGTTGTAGTGGAAGGAAACAGGAAGCTACATCAAACAAGGGCTGTTGAAATTTTTTACACAACTACAACATCTGGCAGCTCATCTGCTACCTAGGAATGAAATTGGAGCCACGAGGCAGGGGAGGAGAGAGAATTTACATTTCCATGAGATTATGAAGTTGCAACTATGAAAATAATTATACCTTCAGGGACCTTTCTACACTCACAGCTGTTTTGTGAGAATAACCTCTGACCACATTCTAACAATTATTTTCTGAGGCGGGTGGAATACTTACTTAGGCAATAAATCTTATAAAATTATTTTGATGAAGATGCAAGTCTTGCTAATAAAAGGTTTTTATTCCTTTACATTTCTAGTGGATCCCAACTCTACTGCTAACAAAAAGAAAGTGAGAGTATGTCTTTTGGGAGGTCAGAGTTAGGGGGGGGGGGAAAGAAATATCATTTTTTAAATTATTCCTTGAATAGTAGGACATAATCTCCCACTATGCATCCTTCTCCCCCTCCACTCATCTTTTAATCGTATTTTCAGCATTTACTTTGTTCCATTGTTTTACTATTGTTATGTTGACATTTTTGTAGTTTTACATTTTTACTGTTGTAAAATGCCCAGAGTAACTCCAAGTGAGATAGGCAGCAAATCAATTTAATAAACAAACAAAGATTGCATACTAAGCTGGCAAGAATAACCAATGTCACAGAAGACAAGCTCAAAAAGATCTTCACAGACTTAAACAACAAAATGAAATTGAATGTCAAGAAAAGCAAGGTTTTACACTAAGTTACAAGTACAGATTAAGTGAAACTTGGCTCAAAAACAGTAATTGTAAGATAGACCTTGGAGTCCTAATGGACATAAGTTAAATATGAGCCAGCAGTGTACAGCAACCAAAAAAGCTAATACCAGAGGCACAGAATCAAAATCACATGAAGTATTGGTACCACTTTACAAATCCTTAGTAGCCACACCTTAAATACTGCATCCAATTTTGGTTATCTCATTACAAAAAAGATGTTGAGACTTTGGAAAAAGTGCAAAGAAGGGCAAATAAGAGGATTAAAGGCCTAGAGCAGCGGTCCCCAAACTACAGCCCGTGGGCCGCATACCGCCCGCTGAGGCCATTTATCCGGCCTGCAGATGAGTGACAGGAGTACAGGGTGGCGTCTGCATCCTGTGCTCCTGGCCACTGTTCCCTCTAGCCTGTGCGGTCAAACCCCGCATGGTAGAGCCAGCGCTGTTTCTCCTGCCCAACAACTGATCTGCTGTTGGCCGGGAGAAACCCCCGTGGGCTCTGAGCCCCGCCCGGCTTCTCCAGCTGTGTCCGGGGACCACGCCAATGTTCCCTGTAACATTTTGCACACACAAAAACAACCCCCGTGCAGTCTTTTCCAACGAAGGTTCACGCGTGCTTGCGTGCGCGAGCTCCCTGTTCCACTGCCAACCCGCCATGTGCCTGGGGGGGTGGGGAGGCTGAGCACTCCGCTGCAAACTTCAAAGAGGCTCAGCACTGGCCCATCTGCAATGGGCGGTGCCGGGGGTGGCAGCGGCTCCCTCTCCTTCCCCACCGCCTGTCTATTGCTGGCGCCTCCTGCCAAGGTGGGGATTGCACCCGGAGGAGGCAGTGAATCTCTGTGCCCACTCGCTGAGGCACCTCCGCATCTGAAGCTGGAGTAACAGCAATGATGGAAACGTCCTCCTCGATCTCATCTCACCCGACGTAAAGGAAAGCCTGCCAAAAGCCGAGCCAGGCACAACACACACACATACACGCACACACACACCTCCTCCTTCTCTTTGAGTTGCCAGCTCCCATTTTCTGAATGGGGATTGAATGGGAGTCCAGGGTCGGAGGGTGGAGGCTTGTCAGGTGAATCCTCCATGGGGAGAGAAGAGGGAAAAGAGAGAGAGAGAAGTGGAGAGAAAGAAAGAAAAGGGAAAGAGAAGGGAAAAAGAGGGACGGAAAGAGAAGTGGAGAGGAAGGAAGGAAGGAGGGAGGGAAGGAAGGGGGAGAAAGAGAGAGAGAGAGAGAGGAAGGGAGAGAGCAAGGGAGAGAAAGAAAGCGAGAGAGAGAGAAAAGGAGAGGAAGGAAGGAGGGAGGGAAGGAAAGAGAAATTGAGGGAAAAGGAAGGAAGGAAAGATGGAAGGAAGAAGAAATTAATGGAGGGACAGAGGAAGGAAGGTCTTTCTGGAGGTGGTATAAATTTTTTAAAATTTTTCTCTCAACATACATTCAAACAAAAGAGTGTACCATCTAATTTTCCATGAATGAAATGTGGTATAAAAGACAGGACAAGAAACAATGAATGGAAACTAATCAAGGAGAAAAGCAACCTGAAATTAAGGAGAAACCTCCTAACGATGAGAACAATTAACCAGTGGAACAGAAGTTGTGGGTGCTTCATCGCTGGAAGCTTTTAAAAAGGGACTGGAGAGTCACTTATCTAAAATGGTATAGGGACTCCTGATTGAGCAGGGGGTTGGACTAAAAGACCTCCAAGGTCCCTTCTATTCTGATTGAAAGTACAGTATATCACATATACTTCAATACAATCAGCCTATTAAGCAGGGCACAATATTCATAACCATAGTTGTGCCATTCATTAGTATTTGCTTAGCATAGATACCACAGATCTTGCCAGACCTCATAGCCATAAAAAAACATAACATGTCAATATTGTTCCTTCTTTGCTATGAAGTACTTGAACCAGGAGGATATGAAAGATAAAATGCAGTCTCTAGAACATAAAGACTTTCATCAGCACTCTTAAAGTATTCTTGCTATAGGCAGATTTCACAAAGCACAAATAATCACATGAAAAATCAATTATATTAGGGATACCAGTTGTGGGATGCAAAAAATCCACACACCAGCAAACAGATATAGAAAATTCTAATTGTTGCAGTTGTCTACAATTGTTGGAATTTTGCAGTCCAGATCTGATAACCTAACATATGTTTCACATAAATAATGACCTAGGTAATGTTTACAGCAGTAATACTTTGAAATTACCAATTAACGAGCCTGTAATTGTAAAGATGCTCTCTATAGAGAATTACATATAATATTTATTTTTATTTATCAAATTTAGGCACCACTCATCTCATAACTAATGCAGAAGCAGGTTCCCAATTGTCCTGGTGATGAAATAAATACAGCCCAGTTAGAATATGTGTGCACTGTTTTGCAGATTCATTGAAGAAATGTAGTGAAAGATGAAAAAGAAGTATTTTTAAATGTTATTTATTAAAAGAATGTATCATTAAGAAATACTTTTCTCTCATCCAAATTCCCATTAACAGAATCAAATTTCAGTATTTATTTAGCAAACATCTAAAACACTGTCTCAACTCAAAAGTCAGAAAAGTCCTTAATGCAATGTACCTTCCTTAACCTATGTACCATCGGTTCTGCAACCCAACAAGACAGACAAAGAGGGTAATCTGAACTGCAGAAGAAACAATTACTGCCAACCTGTCTTCCATTGAGGACCTGTATACTGCACGAGTCAAAAAGAGGTCAGTGAAAATATCTACTGACCCCTCAACTCCTATCCTCAAAACAACACTATAGAGCACTGCACACCAAGACAACTAGACACAAGAACAGTTTTTTCCCAAATGCCATCATTCTGCTAAACAATTCCCTTACCACTGTCAAACTATTCACTAAGGCTGCATTACTATTATTATTAGTCTTCTCATCGTTCCTATCACTGATCTCCTCCCTCTTATGACTTGTTGCTTGTATCCTTATCATTTATATTAATATTGTTTCCTGCTTATTTGTACCCTATGACAATCATTAACTGTTGTCCCTCATGATTCTTGACAAACATATGTTTTTTTAATGTACACTGAGAGCATATGCACCAAAGACAAATTCCTTGTGTGTGTGTCCAATCACACTTGGCCAAATAAAGAATTTTATTCTATTCTATTTTAATTGGTGAAAGATTCCCAATGGGCTAAGACTGCTTGTAATCAAACCTAAGACTTAAAGAGGAGGGTCCATTTTTTAACAGGTTATCCTATCTACGTGTGTGTGATATGGTACGATTGTATGGATAAATTTCTGGGTTTTATATTATTATTAATGTCAATTGATTTTACGCTGTTTTATTGTTGTAAGCCACCCTGAGTCCTAAGGGGTTGGGCGGCATACAAATTTAATTAATTAAAGACATTGGAGATTGCAAACTACCAAATTAAAGCAAGAGATAATAGTTTGTAGACCTTAAGAACTACTGGCAGTTTTTTTTTTTAAAGGATTCTCTTACCCTTGTGCCTTTCCTGCGTACCCACAACAGCTCCACAGGTCTGGAGCGATTTGATTTGAACTGCAACTATACTGCTCAAAAAAATAAAGGGAACACTCAAATAACACATCCTAGATCTCAATGAATGAAATATTCTCATTGAATACAGTACTTTGTTCTGTACAAAGTTGAATATGCACAACAGCATGTGAAATTGATGGTCAATCAGTGCTGAAGTAGACAGTTTGATTTCACAAAAGTTTGAGTAACTTGGAGTTATATTGTGTTCTTTAAGTGTTCCCTTTATTTTATTTTATTTTGAGCAGTGTACATTATACCCTATTCCTGCAGCAACCAAGTATATGTGCAGGGTTAGTATGACTGCAAAAGGGGAAAATATGATTTTATTTCCCATTTATTTCCCATTCCCATTCTCCTCTAGCTGCACCGAAACAGCTCTGGAATAGAATAGAATAGAATTTTCTATCGGCCAAGGGTGATTGGACACACAAGGAATTTGTCTTTCCCACCGCCCTCCAAGTCGGGCTTGTGACGAGCCCGTCCGCTTCAAGGAACCGCCCTCGTCCTTTCCTGGAAAGCCACCCGAGATCACTTACCTGCGGTTGGTGATTCTGCTTTTATTCTCCCGCCAGCTCTGTCCCGCGGCGGAACGGTCAGGAATTCCGCGGCCAACTTGCCCTTCGCTTAATGAGATTTATTTTTTTCCTTCCCAGCCTATTAAAGGCGCGCTCCTTCCGCCTCTGCCCAGGGCTGTGTCTCCCCCTCCTGCTTCTTCAACTCCTCGGTGCCCTCCACACCTGAGTGCAAAACAACAAGAACAACTCCTGGCTCTGGGCAAGAAGAAAAGCCCGCGAAGCTAAAGCAACTCAGCTCTTGTTTACAAAACAGCGAGGCTGGCGGCGGCGACCAGGCTTGGACTTTGCCTTCTTCGGCTCCGGCTTCTGCTTTGCTCAGGAAACGGGATGCGTGTCCGCCCGCGTCCTAATTAGAGAGGTTTCTTGCCTCAAGACGCCCAGCAGCCAATGAAAGGGAAGCAAAAAACAGAAGGCGGGGAGGGGAGAGAGAGCGAGAGCCGCTGCGCTGAGGGGAGGTGAAGGTTAACCCTGCAGGGAAGGCTCCGGCCTGACCCTTCCCTTCCCTTTTGTTATCGCGCGCTGTTATGGAAACCGCGAAGGGCCAGGCAGGCTCAGGTCGCCTGAATGGAATAGAATGGAATAGAATAGAATAGAATAGAATTCTTTATTGGCCAAGTGTGATTGGACACACAAGGAATTTGTCTTTGGTGCATATGCAGTGATTTGCTGCTGCAGGGAGGGGGAGCAGTGGGGGTTAGTAAGTTTATGCACTATTTATTGAATACTTTATAGTTTTTTATTGTCCTTCCTTCTCTAGTATCTTAGTATGATCCTTAATTACTTTTAAAATAAAAATAATAATTAAATAGTATGTTTTTACCCATAAACGCTTTAATCATTTTAATCAGTAACTAGAACTGAACTTTTATAGCAATTAAAGAAAATTGAGCTACTTGCCTAATCTGTTATCATACTGACCCTTGTGGGTTCAGTACAAAACCTTAAAATGTTACTGTGCTCCTCAACAAATAATGCTGTTTATCATTTGTCCTTTGTGTGGCTATTCAAATAATGTGACTTAATCAACTGATAAAGAGTCCAAGCACCTATTTGAAAATGTATGTTGGTCGTAAGCCACTCCCACCCAGTTACATGACCTTTAAGCCACCACAGGTCACATGATTGTCAAGCCACTCCCACCTGGTCCCATGGCCGGCAAGCCACTCATACCCGGTCACATGACCATCAAGCCACACCCACAAAATAAGCCACCCCTACAGTGGGGCAATACAAATTTTGGCAGCCCATCACTGTGCATATGCTCTCAGTGTACATAAAAGAAAAAATACATTTGTCAAGAATCATGAGATACAACACTTAATGATTAAATAAGCAGTCAGGAAACAATCAATATTAATAAAAATCTTAAGGATACAAACAACAAGTTACAGTCATAAGTTACAGTCATATTTAATTAAGAATAAGGCATGTCCACATTAGGGATGTTATAACATTTAATGTCATCCAGCCGGTGCCTTAATATCATTGTGAATGAAGCCAGGCATGCCATTGCAGGGATGGTTTTGTGGCCAGGCTGAACGAACTGCTCAGTAAATTATTAACCGGGAATGGCAGGGCAGGAATTCTGGCACGTGTTTCTGCGGGCTCCATTGTAGCAGATCCTTGGCTGGTTTGTTAATCTCTCTCTGTGATAGGAAATGGGCTTGTGCAATAACAACACTGCAAATTCACACAACCGAGACCTAAAACCGACCAATGGGGTTTTAGCTTAAAAGCCTGTTGTGTAACTAACAGAGTTGTGTAACACGCAGTGGCTTTAGGGTGCACTGCCAGGCAAAATTGGGTTCGGTTAGTGGTGAATTTCTTCATTTGCTGTCCATCCCCAAATCTCTGAAGGAATAATATATTTTTTAAAAAAATAATTACAATAATCCTTTTAAAAATAAAAAGGCATTTTTATATCTATATCTATATCTATATCTATATCTATCTATCTATCTATCTATCTATCTATCTATCTATCTATCTATCTATCTATATGTATGGACAATGTTCTTTTCAGGAATATTTATGCCTCCTTTCAGGGCTAGTTAGAAAAACCAAGTCGCCAATACTTTCCTGAAACCCAAGAGAGAAAAGGTACATAGGATTTTTATACAGTGGGATTGAAAATACAGCTAATCCTTGATTTACAAGTTCATTTAGTGACCATTCAAAGTTACAACAGCACATAGTGACTTATGACCATTTTCACAGTTGTGGCCTTTCCCTGTGATCATGCGATCAAAATTCAGAGGCTTGGCAATTGTTTCATACTTACAACCTTGTTGTGTCCCAAGGTCATGTGATTCCCTTTTGTGACCTTCTGATAAGCAAAACCAACAGGGAAGACACATTGCCTTAACAACTGGGTGACTAACTTATCAACTGCAGTGATTCACTTAACAACGGAAGCAAGGAAGGTTGTAAAACAGGGCAAAATTCACTTAACTGATCTCACTGAGCAACAGAAAATTTGGGCTCAAATGTGGTCCTAAGTCAAGAATTACCTGTACTAATTTCTTAAGTCTTGTCAGATGGTAGTCTTGGAAGAGGGAGAGGACCTGAAGGGAGGTAATCTTGTCTGATCTGATTGGACAGGCCGATGAATTTAGAAGAAAGTAGTCTCATAAATAACTTGGTCGAGCAAAGTAGCGACCAACAATTTGAATTGCATTCAGAAGACAACCAACAACTAGTATTAAGCAAATGAAATCACATTAGCCATAAAAAAGGACCAAAATCTGTATTTATTTATTTCTTTATTTATTTATTATTAGATTTGTATGCCGCCCCTCTCCGCAGACTTGGGGCAGCTCACAACAACAATAAAACAGTATATAATAAACAAATCTAATACTGTATTTAAAAAATAGCTAAAACCCCATTATTTTAAAAACATACAACACAACATACCATACATAAAACTATATAAGCCTGGGGGAGATGTCTCAATTCCCCCATGCCTGATGGCAGAGGTGGGTTTTAAGAAGTTTGCGAAAGGCAAGGAGGGTGGGGGCAATCCTAATCTCCGGGGGTAGCTGGTTCCAGAGGGTGGGGGCTGCCCCTGGGTCCCGCCAGACGACATTGTTTAGGTTTAGTCGACGGGACCCGGAGAAGGCCAACTCTGTGGGACCTAACCGGTCACTGGGATTCGTGCGGCAGAAGGCAGTCTCAGAGATATTCTGGTCCAATGCCATAAAGGGCTTTATAGGTCATAACCAACACTTTGAATTGTGACCGGAAACTGATTGGCAACCAATGCAGACTGTGGAGTGTTGCTGTTACATGGGCATACCTAGGGAAGCCCATGATTGCTCTTGCAGGCAGCTGCATTTTGCATGATCTGAAGTTTCCGAACACTCTTCAAAGGTAGCCCCAGGTAGAGAGCATTACAGTAGTCGAGCCTCAAGGTGATGAGGGCATGAGTGACTGTGAGCAGTGACTTCCGGTCCAGATTGGGCCGCAACTGGTGCACCAGGTGAACCTGGGTAAACGCCCCCCTCGCCACAGCTGAAAGATGGTTCTCTAATGTGAGCTGTGGATCGAGGAGGATGCCCAAGTTGCGGACCCTCTCTGAGGGGGTCAATAGTTCTCCCCCAGGGTGATGGATGGACAGATGGAATCATCCTTGGGAAGCAAAACCCACAGCCATACCATCTTATCAGGGTTGAGTTTGAGTCTGTTGACACTCGTCCAGACCCTAGCAGCCTCCAGGCAATGGCACATCACTTCCACTGCTTCGTTGACTGGACAGGGGGTGGAGATGTACAGCTGGGTATCATCAGCGTATGATGATACCTCACCCCATGCCCTTGGATGATTTCACCCAGAGGTTTCATGTAGATATTAAATAGCAGGGGGGAGAGGACCGACCCCTGAGGCACCTCGCAAGGGAGAAGCCTAGAGTTCGACCTCTGACCCCCCTTTAGGTGTATTTGCATTCTATCTTCCGTCTACCATTGCTTTCTGGGAAGTACTCCTGTCCCTTGTTTATTTGTTTGGTTTTAGCAAAATGGCAGAGCTTCAATTATATTATGGTAGCTATCATATTGAGTTTTTGACCCCAGTACTCTAGTAAGAAAGCTTGCCTTCTACTTGACAAAAGTGCCATGATATTGCAAGCCTTTGGCTCAAATGGAGTAAGTGTGTAGTCATTGATGAAAATGCTTCTTTGTTGTAGGCATTTGTTTGAATATCCAAAGGAGATTCTAATAAGGAATCAATGGAGATTGAGGCATTCCTGGAAAGCGCTTACTGTAAGAGTTATCAAGTAAAAACACCTGAATACTGTGAGGTTAAATAAATTCAGTTATGTGGATTTGATTCTGATCTCCACAAAGAGTTCTAATGTTTATAGTATCCAGATTGCAGAAGTTACTATGCACTTATTGTTCTGCCAAATAAATTCTTTTTAAAATTAAAATTCCCTAACCAGTTCTAATATGTACATTTCTAAGTCCATGTACTGCCCCCAGGGTTTTCTTTTATTCTTGTTTTTTTAAAAATCTAATTAGATTTACCATCATACATCATTTGTTATATCTTGGCATTACACAGACCTGCTAAAAGTAAATTCTGATACGTATTAACAGAAGTGCACATTTTATTTTAAAATAACTATGCAACCAACTTTATGCAAATACCAGATGGTACAAAATTTATCATATATTTTCACTTTCTTAATAAAGATGGGTGGGTATGTTGATCATAAAAAAGATCCACAACCAGTATATTTTCTGCAGTTTTATTGACAAGGTTTTTCTGTTTGCTATTACCTCCTTCCTAGGGCTAAGAAGAGACTGGTCCAAAGTCACTTAATGGGCTTTGTGCCTAAGGTGAGATAGAATTCATGGTGGTCTAGTTTCTAGCCTGATGCCTTAACCATTACAACAAACTGGCTCTGTGGAAATATGTTTTACTATGATGTCAGCTTTCAGAGATTTCAGAACTCACTGGAATAAATAAAGAATTCTGGAGAACATGGAAGTTTGATATTGATATGTTGTCCTTGTATTCAACAACTTTCCTTTCCTGGGATATTAACTATTTGCAAATAATGCAAATAATGTACACCCTATTTAGCTAAATCCAGTCCTACATGGCTTATCTTCGGGACTGTCTTCTGCCTCATGTATCCCAGTGGCCAGTTAGGTCCCACAGAGTCAGACTTCTCCAAGTCCCGTTGACCAGACAATATCGACTGGTGAGGCCTAGGGGAAGAGCCTTCTCTGTGGCGGCCCTGGCCCTCTGGAATGAACTCCCTTCAGAGATATGTAACGCCCCCTCCCTCTTGGTCTTTCATAAAGCTTTAAAAACCTACCTATGCCGGCGGCATGGGGGCCGTGAGTGTCTCTGGCCGATATGATATATGATTAGATTGGATGAATGTGTGTGAGTGTACATGGGTTTTTTAAAAATGTTTTAGTAAATTTTCATATTTTATAGTTATTAGATTTCTTATATATTGTTCTATTTAATGTTGTACTTTGCCTTGAAAAGGGCGGCATAGAAATCTAATAAACAAACAAACAAACAATTAAAAATATGATGTTCTGGTGTTATTCAATTATATGCTATCTAGTTGGTGTTTTCTCTTAGCAATTACATACATAGATTTTCTCTATAGAGATCGCTCCCTAATCTCGTCTATTAATGGGGTAGCAATCAGTACTGTAACTGAATCCATCTATCTTGCTGATGATCATCCTCTTTTCTCTTTCTTTTCACCTTTCCTAGCACTAAAGTTCTCACCAGGTCTTCCCAGAATGTGTCCAAAGTAGGGTAATTTGTGTCTGGAGTGAGAATCATGAATTAATTTATTCAATAGTACATTTGTTTGTTCTGTAGCCCATTCATGGTATTCTCAAGAATTTTCTGCCACACAAAAGTTAAAAGCTGTAATACTTTTTCTGTACTGTTTCAAAGTCCATGAATTCCTGGATTTCTGCTCATATGTACAAGGTTCCTAAAGAATATCACAACTTCTCCGGGTCCCGTTGACTAAACAATGTCATCTGGCGAGACCCAGGGGAAGAGCCTTCTCTGTGGCGGCCCTGACCCTCTGGAACCAGCTTCCCCCAGAGATTAGGATTTCCCCCACCCTCCTTGCATTTCGCAAACTTCTTAAAATCCACCTCTGCCGACAGGCATGGGGAAACTGAGACATCTGCCCCAAGCCTATATAGTTATGTATGGTATGCTTGTGCTGTATGTTTTTAAAAGAATAATGGGTTTTTAGATATTTTTTAAATATTAGATTTGTTTATTGTATACTGTTTTATTGTTGTTGTGAGCCACCCCGAGTCTTCGGAGAGGGGCGGCATACAAATCTAATAAACAAACAAACAAACAAACAAACAAACAAACAAACAAACAAACAAACTTTGAAGGGCAGCCAGATATTTCCATTGCCTTTTTCAGGTGTGCTGACTTTGGGACTGACCCCTTTATACACAGCACAAACGTTGGGAGTCTCTGGACACACCAAAGGAATATGAGAACTCATTAATTTATCCACAATTGTCTTTTTAAACTATTAGGCTCAGAGTTTGAAAGCAAGTATTGACTACTTTGAAAATTTCAGTTTGTTTAACTATTATCAAACTGTAATGTTCAACTAGCATGTCCAACTAAAGAGATAAGCCATTGTGACGCAACAATAGGAACATTGGAAATGCCAGTCTCAGCTGAGAGAATCAGCTGTGAAAAGGTTTAGGGAACCTTTCCTTTTAAGTAACTAGTTCATTTGCTTCCTGGGGTTCTTCATACCTCTGCCATGGAAGTGAGCTCTTTCAAGCCAGATTTATTGGAGGGTTGGGTATGAAGTCCAGCAGCAATTTCTTCTTGTCTTTTACTTTCTCTCTGTAACTAGCTTAAATTTGCCATTTTTCCTTATCCTTTCTTTTCCTGCATCTTCAAAAGCCCCTTTTCCCCAGTCTTCCAGCTGTTCAGACTCATTCAGTGAGAATATGAAACTACTCCCTCCCCAATAATGAAGCTTACTTCAAGGAAGTTGGCATTTCCTTTTGTAGTTTACCTCCCGGGCCAAAATGTATTAGTGAGGTAGGGTTCCTGGCAGCTCTTCCAATTTTTCTACAAACTCTTCCTGTATGCATATGTATATGATTATACATATGCTCTTATTCAGAGATGGCCGGCTATTGGAATAGTCAGTGGTATGCTCTGGTAGTGATTTTTGGGATGCACACATGCGCACCCCCATATGAAATTTGACTTCTGCACATGCACAGCAAGTGAAATCTTGCTGTGCATGTGCAAGCAAGATTTCAGCTATTTTTGCTGTTTTTTTGCTTCTGTGCATGCGCAGAAGCAAAAGTATAGCTGAAAATTGCCAAAATCTTGCCCGTGCCATGTCCTCACTATGAGATTTCACTTGTTGTGCATGTGTAGAAGCCAAATCTCACACTGACAAGTGCGCTTGTGCCCACCATATGCGCAACATGCTGGGGACTTTATTGCCAGTAGAATCACTTGTCATTTTAAGGATGCCATGGCAGCATTCTAAAGAGAATTTCTTAACAGAGCCTTGTCCACTAACTACTATTTTGTTATTTAAACATTATGTGCTGCTCAGGATTATTATCTCAATTATGGACTTTGCTCTTGCTGTTGGTGGACCTCTTTCTCTCAATATATTTTATGTACGAGTAGGGCTTGTTATAGATAAGTTTTCTTTCTTTTTGTTTTTTTTTACTTCACATGAACAATAAATTGCATTATTATGTACTGTATCAACTAAATATTACTATTAGACAGTGATGGGCTGCCAAAAATTTTACTGCCACGCTGTGGGCGTGGCTTATTTTGTGGGTGTGACTTGATGGTCATGTGATTTGGTAAGAGTGGCTTGCCGGCCATGTGACCAGCTGGGAGTGGCTTGACAATCATGTGACCAGGGGGTGGGTTAAAGGTCATGTGACTGGGTGGGAGTGGTTTACCAACCAAGATAAGTTTTCAAATAAGTGCTTGGACTCTTTTCAGTTGATTAAGTCACATTATTTGAATAGCTATAAAAAGGACAAATGATATTATTTGTTGAGGAGCACAGTAACATTTTAAAGTTTTCTACTGAACCCACAAGATTCAGTATGATAACAGATTAGGCAAGTAGCTCAATTTTCTTTAATTGCTATAAAAGTTCAGTTCTAGATACTCATTAAAACGATTAAAGCATTTATGAGTAAAAATATACTATTTAATTATTTCCTATTTTAAAAGTAATTAAGGATCATACTAAGGTACTAGAGAACGAAGGACAATAAAAAACTATTAAGTATTCAATGAATGGTGCACAAACTTACTACCCCCACTGAGTCCTCCCCCTTTGGGGGCAGCAGCCCATTACTGCTATTAGACTAAAAGTATGTATTTTATGTTCATACAAACAGAAGACTTCATTACTCAACAATAAGTAAATATTCTTATTATTATAGGATTAGATGTTCTCTGTATCCACTTAATGTTTCTAGGCATTTATAATTTTGGACAAAATTGGGTTGTTGATATATTTAGGGAGGAAGTTTAACCCTCCCCTTTTCCGACCACATATTGGAAGGTTTTCTTGTTGCACAAGGTCATGTTAAGGGAATGTAATGTTGGCAGGCATCCAAGCGCCCATAAACAATTTGTTTAATGCCTGCCAGACTCCATTTCCCATCTATCATTTTTTAAAAAACCACACATTTTAATTATTTCTAAAAGTGTGGGAAATTGTCATGCTGCTTGCTCACAGACGTTTTTAGCATATAAAACCAAAAAGTAGTTGTAGCAGCTTGCTTTGTTAGGAAAGAATGTGCACTACTTAGAAAGAAGACAAGGGTAAGTTTGAAAGGATTGTCTAAAAGAAGTTGATGACAAGGAATAACTTTGCTTATTTGTACGTTGAATGCCCACAAAATGTGTGTAAATTTTTCAGTAAGCTTATCAGCTCCAGAAGACTGGACTCCGGTTTACTAAATAGTGCACAAATACAGAAATTAAGATGTTTCATCTTTTATGATTTATATTCAGATCGTGCAGAATGCAGCTGCGAGAGCAATCATGGGCTTCCCAAGGTATGCCCATGTTACAGCAACACTCGGCAGTCTGCATTGGTTGCCGATCAATTTCCGGTCACAATTCAAAGTGTTGGTTATGACCTATAAAGCCCTTCATGGCATCGGACCAGAATATCTCCAGGACCGCCTTCTGCCACACGAATCCAGCGACCGGTTAGGTCCCACAGAGTTGGCCTTCTCCGGGTCCTGTCGACTAAGCAATGTCGTTTGGCGGGACCCAGGAGAAGAGCCTTTTCTGTGGTGGCCCCGGCCCTCTGGAACCAGCTCCCCACAGATATCAGAGTTGCCCCCACCCTCCTTGCCTTTCGCAAGCTCCTTAAAACCCACCTCTGTCATCAGGCTTGGGGGAATTGAAATTTCCCTTCCCCCTAGGCTTATAGAATTTATACATGGTATGCTTGTATGTATGAGTGGTTCTTTAAATTGGGGTTTTTAAGATTATTTTTAATATTAGATTTGTTTACATTGTCTTTTTATACTGTTGTTAGCCGCCCGGAGTCTTTGGAGAGGGGCGGCATACAAATCTAATAAATAAATGAATGAATGAATGAATGAATAAATAAATAAATAAATAAATATTACCAAGTTCTAAAATTTAAATTCTTTCTTTGTAAGTTCAACATCACTATTCTGTGAAGTTTAAGCTGACAGTGTTATGATACCAAACTATTGTATATAAGTCAAAATTTTGTACACTTTGTCATGGAATGAAAAATCCAAGGGGTATTTTTTAATTTAAAAAAATGTGTTGTTTTTTTTTCTGTCATTGTGTCAGGATGCCTGGTCTTTAGCTGTAAAAACTTCTTACAAGGAATTGTCTGGCTAACTTGCAGCTGCTACTTGGAAAGAGTTTACTTGGAAAAGTTTATTTCAAACTTACATTTAAGAAATCAATAAGCATATTCTGTGTAGTGACTGAGATTTGGGCTAAAATGAGGCAGTATACTTACTTTAGAGAAAAAAATTAATTCTTGGGCTATGATAAGAACGGAATTGTTTATTTTAAAAGGCCTCCACATTTATCAGTAACATTTGACACATGTACAGCATTAGAAAAGTCTCTGTAGAGTTGGTCTCAGATTTGATTTTGTATAATGTGCCTAGCAACTTTCTGGAGTGTGGGAGTGAAACACTTTGTATCATTTATAACTTTAATTACAGTAGTGCTAAATGCACACATGGAGCAGGAAAACAAGGACACACCTTATTTTAACAGAATTCAAGGATGTGGAGCTCCCCCTCCCCCTTAAAAGGAAAAATAAATATTTTGCCTGCACAAATTGATTTAAGTGACAGCCCAATGTAGCAATTGGCAATATAGCATTGTTTGTGTTGCGTTCATGTGGCGCTCCATCTGTGTTGGAAGAATTCATGACAATTATTTGACAAATGTTTTGGTTGGAACTGGATGTATTATGCTATGAATCCTGATGAAGCTTCCAAGAATCTTTTTGTCATCACACTGAGTTAAAATTGTATTCAACTGAGCCATCCGGTTTTTGCTAAGGACAGGTGTTTTAGCGTGAGATTTTCTTGCAACATAGAAAATGCCACTGATGTTTGTAAATACAGTATAACGATCTCTTCCAATATATTAACCCCATATGTGTACCTGGGAGTGAAACTCCAATAGGTTCTTGCAGACAACCTCTCTTCTTTTCTGAGGAATGTATTCTTTAATACTGTCTTTTACCTCCAAGAATTACAACAATTTCCTTCAAAATAATTTGAGGTTGTTTCTTAGAGCAGTGTTTCCCAACCTTGGCAATTTGAAGGTATTTGGACTTCAACTCCCAGAATTCCCCAGCCAGCATTTGCTGGCTGGGGAATTCTGGGAGTTGAAGTCCAAATATCTTCAAGTTGCCAAGGTTGGGAAACACTGTCTTAGAGGTAGCAAGAAGGATCAGCTTGGTGTAGGCAGGGCCTCATTTTACCCCTCCCTGGTGTTGGTTGCCTAATCAAACATTTCTGTCAGAATTTGCTAGTATTTTGGAATTTAAGCAGAATGGTGCCTTTCTTAGGCAGTCTGTCTAGGATGCTTAGATGGAAATTTTTCAACACAAGAAAATGTGAGGCACTACAAATGTATATAACAACTTGCCTCATAAATGTCACACTACACAGTTTTGCTCTGGTAATGTTATTTGATCTAAAGCCAAGAACAGGATTGTTTAGGATTTAACTTTATTCCTTGATAAGATACCAGGCAGGCGCGGCTTTGAATTTGTGCAATTCAAAAGATCATTATGATAGGATGATCAGGAGTTTTACAGATCTTCCTATAATCACTGAAATGTGATGGCTATTAGATGCTCAATGCAAGAGTGTGCTTAATTGTGGCCAGTGAAAGGCTACCAAAATTTTTTAATAACACACTGTGGGCTTGGCTTATGCAGGACGCCCTGAATTTTCTTTCAACATCTTTCAGTGCAAATTGGGTGCTCTGGGATTGAGCTCCATTTTCGCTACCTCATTGCGACCACCACTCCACCACGCCCTGTCCAGACAGCATCCCACCCCTGTTTGTGGCTCTATTTGCAGCCCTCCAACCAACAATACATATGCAGAGAACCCTATCCCATGTATTGAGGATTGTCGTGCATGATCTCAGTATTCATGTATGAAAGGAGAAAGGAAAAGCCCTTCTCTGGCCTCAAAAAGGAAAACTAAATGCAATCTTTCAAACCTATACATAGATACACAGATCACTCTGAAAGCAGAGAAAAGAGAAGACATTTGAGGAGAGCTGGTAGATAGTTGTTCCCATTCTTTGGACTGGATTCGGAAATGCTGGCTTAGATGGGAGGAATTGGTCCACTTCTATTGCAGTACAGTACTTTATTCTATTCCAGCACCAAATTCTTGCATTCTGAATCATTCTGCTGGTGACACCACACTGAAATCAAATCCTGCATCGGGGATATGAGATGTGCAACCCTCTGGTCTAGAGGGAGGCAACCCAGAGCATCGCTTAAGTTCTGGACTACAACTCCCAAGATTCTTTGCATTGCCTGCATCTCTCGTTTTAACTGGAACTGACAACCCTCGCTTTCTGCATGCAATAGTTAGGATGGTCTCCTTTTTCGGAACCACCCAGAGCGCCGGGACTGGCTCGAACCGTAGCGGGCCAAGTCAGAGGCGCGTAGCTCCACCTAGTGGGTATGACGTGAACAGCCACGTCCAATTCCGTGCGATTTTTGTTTTGTTTTTTTGCCTGTACACCGGAAAGAATGCATCTTATGTGCAAAGATGTGAAGCATTCAGCTAAGCCTAAACCTCGTCCTTGGGCGATGGGAGTTGCGGTTGCGACAGTTGCTCTAGTCTAGAATAACATTTGCAACTGCACTCAGGCTAATGGGGAAAGCCTTAAGAAAGCCACCAGCACTTGACGGATAGCCAACCATACGTTCTGCCACCTGCAGAAACTCAGCAGATGCGGAATAACTTCTCTGCGACCCACAGGTGGGCACAAAACAAACTGCGGCGTATCCAGCCCGGAAAAGGTTACCCACCCCGATGGAAGCAGTTAGCAAATTGTGGCCCATGCTTCATTCGCAACCGTAGGGCGATCGTGGACTGAACTGGTGTTGGCATGGCGACTTTTTAAATTGCTCAGCGTTTTCAAAACCCTTTCCCATGAAAATTAGAATGAATATGATTTCCCGTCATTGTTCCTATCTACTATTAGTTTTTCTCATCGTTCTTATCACCCATCTCCTCCCACTTATGACTGTAATTTGTTGCTTCTATCCTTAGGATTTATATTATTGTTTCCTGATTGCTTATTTGACCCCATGACAATCATTACGTGTTGTACCTTATGATTCTTGACGAACTTTTCTTTTATGTACACTGAGAGCATATGCACCAAGACAAATTCCTTATGTGTCCAATCACACTTGGACAATAAAGATTCTATTCTATTCTATTCATTCCTATTATTTGTATTCTATTCTATTCCTATTCTATTCTATTCCTATTCTATGCTATTCCTATTATTCCTATTCTATTCTATTCTATTCGACGAGGGAAGACTCGCGGATTCGCTGCTGCCTAATCAGAACTCCGTTAAAATCAAAAATTACACCCCCCTTCTTGGGAAGAAAACAGCAATTCCTTTGGCCGCATAATGAGATGGTTGTGGGGGAAGCCATTGAAAATCCCCTCGCTCGACCACGGGGTGACTCTCTACCAATCCTAAAGTCTGTGGTTGTGGTCCGCCGCCGCTTGGCTCTTCGCCCGTCGAAAGCCGAGTCCTCCTGACGGTCTAGCGACGCTCTAGGCTTCCTCGTGTGCTCTTCGCTGCTCCCGGCGGTCTCCGACCCGGGCTGGACTTCGGCAAAGGGACGCGGCGGCGGCGGCTTGTGTCATTCCTATCTCGCGCCACGCCTGGACGGTGCCGCAAGTATTGACCTCTCAGGCTTCCCCCTGCCCAAACCCGCGCCGTCTTCCTAAGTCCCGGCGGCCAGCTTATCTCTTACCCTGGCGGTGCTTTCGCCGTCCTCCGGCCTCCTCCTGGCGGTCTTCCCGTGGCGCCGGCAATTGCAAGCGCAACCCGCTCCCACCCTTTCCCCGGCCAAGGACGGCGGGTTTCTATTCTGTTCCCAGTTCCTTTGCACCCCCGTATTTATTGCCGTTGTTATTCCTGATGTTACCCTTCCGATTGCAGCAGTTTCGTCCCCTTCCTATTGCATAGCTTGGAAATTATTTTCTTGCATTTTAATCTGCAGTCCCTCCCAGGGGTGGTGTTGGTGATGTTGGATGGGAGAGCAAATGAATCTTCCGCCGTGATTTCGTCTGGCAATAGTTTTGGAGAAGCAGCCGTTTGAATCTATTTGCAATTGCAAGGGATTTTTGGTGGCACGAAAGACTAAAAATATTTATTCGGATATCGGCTTCCTTAGGTAGCCGTTACTACTAGATTTACAGTGCTGTCACACGCATAATTGGCAGATCTAATTTTGTTCATGTGCCAGTAAGTTGAACGTAATTTGTGTGCTTTATGATTAGCTTTAATTCTTTGTAGGCTTCTGACTTTCTAGTGGTAGTAAATGTCTTAAGAATCATATTGTACTCAACTGCAGTGTAGCCCTTTTTGTGTGGGGTCTACTTGGTCCAAAAAGGCTGTAATTGGAATATTTTACATTTTCTTCATTGAAAGAATATTGGTAGATTTGTTTATGTCTTTGGAGAGGGGTGGCATACAAATCTATTATTATTATTGTTGTTGTTGTTATTTTTTTTATTATTATTATGTCAGTACAACGCAGCAAACGAGATCACTATGCTGGATTTCGTATTTCATCACGAGTCGGGCGCTTCCCAAGCACCTAGGACTGCGTGATGTAGCAGCAAATTATGTTTGCTGATCCCAGTAAAGCGGCCTTTTGCAATTGACAGATGGAGGTTTTGTCAATTCCAATGGTTTTCAAATGTCCGCTGAGATCCTTTGGCACTGCGCCCAGCGTGCCAAGGACCACTGGGACCACTTTCACTGGCTTATGCCAGAGTCGTTGCAGCTCGATTTTCAGATCTTTGTATTTCACTAATTTTTATATTATTATTATTATTATTATTATTATTATTATTATTATTATTATTATTATTATTATTATTATTTATCCAGCAAGTCCTACGGGATTGGGCAGCATAGAAGCCAATTAAAATTAAATTAGTATTTGAATCTTTGCCTTAAATGTAGGTTTTTGCTGGCCAGTGGTAGAGATATAGAAAGGATGGGAATTGATTACAACTGAGCATCTTTCCCAAACCTAATCTTTTTCAACCATTTTGATCATGATGTAGTCCCTAACATCTTTGTTTTTGCCACAGTGAATGACAACTGTGTTAGAGCAACAGTATATGAAATCATAGAAAACTGAAGACGTCCTAAGTGAAATTGCTTCAGTTTTAAGTATGTTGTATCACATGATTCTTGACAAATGTATATTTTATTTTATGTACGTTGAGAGCATATGCACCAAGACAAATTCCTTGTGTGTCCAATCACACTTGGCCAATAAAAATTCTATTCTATTCTAATAATATAGATAATAATGGAAGATGCTGATGTTGGATAATGTGTTTCAGAAAGGTCTTCCTGATGCCTGGATTAAAGGGCTATCCAGAAGTCCATGAGCTGCCAGAAAACTATAGAACAATACAATTGTGGCTTTCCTCTGTGACTGTTCTTACATTCTACATGCATGATAGCAACAAATGCTTGCTGGGCTTAATGTGAACGTGGTGCAGATTTAGCCATCTGGACGAACTTGCTGTGGTTTTGCACAGGTGTTTTGTGGCAGGGGCTTAAAGAAAGTCTGGCTATCAGCTGGTGCCAGTTGGTAAATGGACTTATTTTAGGCATTGGCTTAGTGCTATTCCAGAAGAGCACTGAATTTGTGCTCAAAAGCTGATCAGACAGTAACAGACAAAGCATGGGGAAAGTTGCTCTTTTTCTCCTGCTTTACTGATAGTCACTACTGCTGTAAGCTCAAAGATCTGTCAAGAATAAGAAAAGAGTCTGATTTGAAAGAACCAGACTGGCCCAAAGTGGAATGGAGGACAATGCCCAGGGCTATATTTGCACTAGTCTCAATAGGCTAATGAGATCATCTATTGCCCCCCAAGAGTTTACCTGAGTGTAACTTCAACAAAACTTACAGTATGTTGGGATAAAGAGGAAACTATTTTAACACCGGTACAGTTAAGGTCTACTCAAGGTTGCTTCATGTTTAGAAATCAGATGAAGGCAATGCCAGAAAAAAGGTTTCTGGAATATGTTTATGCTACAGTTAGATGCAAATGCAGAATGACTCTTAAAAAAAAAAGTTTATCAAGTAACAGTAAGGCTTCCTAAACTGAAGGGCAGATAATGCTAGTTCTCTGGAAACAAATGTTGGCAAATAATATCTAATGTTATAAATGCTGTATGTTTCCACCTTTATATTTTGAATGACTTTTTCTATGATTTTACATTGGCATCTGTACTATCTTAGTTCCAGAAATATCATAGTTTGAAATATCTGCACAAACAGTAGTTAAGAGAACTTGTGCTTTTGCTTTGTTTGATATATGACCATAATTAAATATATGCAAAGAAAAGAATAAATTGTTCTTAAATGAATGTGTTTCTGATTTGCAAACAGTAGTTTGCAGTCTGCAGTGGCTGTAGTAATTCTTATTGTAATGGGTGGAAGTATTTGAAGACAAAAACAATCAATATTTGTGGCACATCCTCAGAACAAAAATTCATCAGTGTTAGATAAATGTTTTGTAATCATCTCTTGAGGCCTGTTTGCTTATGTCATTATTCAGCCTTTTGCCCTAATCCATAGCTTCACTATGCATTATTACTCATACAAAGCAGCAAGTTAAAATCCATGGAATGCATAGTATATGTATATTGAAATCGTATATGGATTTCATTAGTCCCAATTGGTTTTTTGCCTGTTCATTAGTTGTAGTCATATTTATTACTTCATGTAAGAAAAATGCTCAAAATACAGTAATGATAAACATTATTATTGGGAGCAGTCATAATTTATTTTAGAGTTGGTTGAATCTTGATGCTCCTCACAGAAATAATAAATTGCATTAATTTAATTTAATTTAATTTAGAATGGGGTTTCATCTTTTGGGGGGAAGCTATTCTTTAATTGTATATCAGGGAATTGGGAATTGTATCATGAGACTTCCTGTTGCCTAGGTTAATAGTTACTGCTATATTGGTAGAGTTGCAGCTTTCTGTACTGTTTTTGTAAGAAGAAACAGTCAGCAGAACCACTTTAGGAAATGTAGTAGTAGTACACATATTGTGTAGAAAGAAGCACCTTAAAAGCTTAAATACAAATTCATTTGGCTTTTATGGTTATTCTGGGGCTGCATAATGCTTATAGAAATGAGTGAGCTACTCCTGTTCCAAAAAAATTGCTAATACATTGAGATGACTTATATTTACGATTATTTTTTCATTCTGCATTAACAGTGAACAAAGTTTGTTTTGTATAGGTTATGCCTGTAAGCTATATTAGAATGCAACTGCAAGTTTTTTTCTGTAAATTAGTGTTTGTTGATTAATTGCAGAATGTTTGGCAATCCAGGCCTACAGAAATTAAGTGTGATTTACTGCCAAGCTGGAAACAGCCAGCAAAACAGCCAAATACAACATGGAAGACAGGTGAACTTCCTGAGAAGTGAAGTATGTTAGATTTCTAATAACTTTTTGATTCATTAAAATGGTTAAAATTCATCTTTGAGCATTCACTGCCAGGGAGAGAAACAGTTTACTCTAGGAATACCTAGAATTCAGAATGTTTTTTAAAACAATAATAGTTATAACTAAAGAACTAGTTAGCCCTTGAAGTTAGCTCTCTATTAATCATCCCCCCATTTAACTTTTTACAAGGTCAGTACAACTCCATTGTTCATTAGTTTTATTACCAAATCCTATAACAAATCTGGTAAGTCAACATTTTCTGTCTCTGAAATATAATCAATATCCTTTTAAGTAGATGTCAAAATTCCTTTCTTGGACATCATTTTCTGCACCAATTTCTCTGAAGGAATCCTTGCTTTGATTCCTTGGATGTGTTATAAGACAAACCATTGCAGATATGCCTGTTTAAACTCTCATATTTAAATGTATGCATAATGAGTGCATGTCTTAAACATTTGGATCTCCCTTTTGGACACCAATGGATACAATACTAGTAAGCAAGATGCCTTTCAAGGATGTTTGTTATTAACTTGTTTTCTCACTAGGTAACAGAGGAGTACCCTATTTTGTTTAGGTTAAGGAACCTTTATTATCCAGGGTAGGGATATATACAAATTATAAATATTGTTTCTTTGTTGATGAATTAGATTAACTTTTTTATTTTTCTTATTTTTCAAAACAGAGTACCAAATTGTCGTAGAAGGCTGTAAAATAATATTTTAATTAAACTTTTATGAATTGAAGCTTTCATTTTAAAGTAAATTTCTCATTCTCCTTGTGACATAGATGAACCACAAAATTTCTGCTATTTTCTGCCAGAGAATAAAGAAGTTTAAAATGATTTGTTTATGATACTTATCTCCATGAGTACAAAAAGAGAGTCTCAAATACAGGTTGATAATTTGGGGAGTTTAGTCATTTCAAGTGTTTTTCTTTTTCTGTCTTCATAGGTGAAAGTTGACATAGTTTCTATGAAACCATAAATGACTTCTTGGCATCTTGATTGCCATGACACCCAGCACAGAATTATGTGAAGAATGTGGGAACCCTCCCCTTAAAAAACTGCTGACAGCCATGGCACTGTAAGATTTAAGCAGGAGTATTGATGGTTTGCCTGAAATCCTGCCACTCAGTTTTTGAAACATTGAAAATATTTTGTTAGAAAGATGCAGTTTACATTTTTGTCTTCAGTATTTTGATTTTCCTTAAGTTCCAGGGATTGCCTGTTGTTTTGACACCATGGGGTCGTGCTGCAGTAGCCCATGCCGAGACAGGGTTCCAGATAATCACCCTACCAAGTTTAAGGTAAGCTATATGTTTTTTGCCTTTAATAATGTGTTCTTCGACTAGTATGGATTGCTGTAAATTCACCCAAACAAAATTTCGTCTCAAGACTGAAGTCGGAGTGAGAAACTCTTTTTTATGGTTATTTTATCCCCCAGTCTTCTTATTTTATTTATTTATTTATTTATTTATTGGATTTGTATGTCGCCCCTCTCCGCAGACTCGGGGCGGCTAACAACAGTAATAAAACAGTATACAATAATAATCCAATACTAAAAACAGTTAAGAACCCATTATTATAAAAACCAAACATACATACAGACATATCATGCATAAAATTGTAAAGGCCTAGGGGGAAAGAGTATCTCAATTCCCCCATGCCTGGCGGCAGAGGTGGGTTTTAAGCAGCTTACGAAAGGCAAGGAGGGTGGGGCCAATTCTAATCTCTGGGGGGAGTTGGTTCCAGAGGGCCAGGGCTGCCACAGAGAAGGCTCTTCCCCTGGGTCCCGCCAAGCGACATTGTTTAGTTGACCCGGAGAAGACCCACTCTGTGGGACCTAACTGGTCGCTGGGATTCGTGCAGCAGAAGGAGGTCCCTGAGATAATCTGGTCCGGTGCCATGAAGAGCTTTATAGGACATAACCAACACTTTGAATTGTGACCGGAAACTGATCGGCAACCAATGCAGACTGCGGAGTGTTGGTGTAACATGGGCATATTTGGGAAAGCCCATGATTGCTCTCACAGCTGCATTCTGCACGATCTGAAGTTTCCAAACACTTTTCAAAGGTAGCCCCATGTAGAGAGCGTTACAGTAGTCGAACCTCGAGGTGATGAGGGCATGAGTGACTGTGAGCAGTGACTCCCGGTCCAAATAGGGTCGGAACTGGTGCACCAGGCGTTTTCTTGCTGTTTTCTTCAGTTAAATATTACTGAGTTTAGCTGAGAAAGTTTATCTCTATATTTTAATAAAATAACATTTTGTCCTCCCTCTGCTGAACATTCAGTCTGGAGATTCAAAATATTGACAATTTTCTGACTTTTTGTGCTTGATTGGTAAAGACATTGCACGATTGTGAAATTGGAAATTCTTTCGAGGTGACTCATTTAACTTGGGTCAATGTTGGTGATTGGTACTAGACACTAATATCATTCAGGGAATCTTAGGTCACGTTCCAAAAGTAGAAGCACAGCGATTAATAAATGCATTTTTAGTACTTCTATATGCTAAAGCTAAGAAAACACTCCTTATGTCACCAGAGGGAGCTGTTTCCTGAATAGCTGAGGTCTTCTTGTTAATGGACTAAGCACTCACTCTAGGTGTATCTGCCTGAAATATTTTTCTAGTAAGAAAGTACTTCTCTTATGCAATGTTTCCAAATTTTGTCACTTTAAGATGTGTGGACTTCTACTCTGAGTCCACCGATTGGGGAATTCTGGGAGCTGAATTCCACACGTCTTAAAATTGCCAAAGTATAAAAGGATTGCTCTAAAGCAGGCATCAAACTCAAGGCCCGGGGGCCGGATCCAGCCCAGGGGGTGCTTAGATCTGACGTGCGGGGCTGCTCTGGAAACAGGAAAGGACCAGCCTGGAGTGCCACTGCCAGTGAAAATGGAGCTCAGGAGGGCTGCGGGTAGTCTTCCTTAGCTCCATTTTCGCTGGCAGAAGGTTGCAGGAAACTGTCACGTGCCCCCAGCCGTGCCACATCTGTCCCTCCCAAGATCAAACACAACCCTGATGTGACCCTCAATGAAATCGAGTTTGACATCCCTGCTCTAAAGAATTTCACCACTGAATTAAGAAAAAATGACTGCCTCAGGGAGATATGATTAGGCTGGTGTACCTTCCTGAATAAATCACACTATTTGTCTATAACTCCATTGTGTCTATTTATAAGGTGTAGTAGCTCCTGACAACTGGCTTTGGTTTCTACAGGTGACAAATGTTGATGATGAGGGCAATGAGTTGGGCTCAGGGATTATGGAATTGACACAGAGGGAGCTTGTTTTGCACACTCACAAACGCGATGCTGTTCGGTGGCCATACCTTTGTTTGCGTCGCTATGGCTATGATTCCAATCTCTTCTCCTTTGAAAGTGGACGTCGCTGCTTGACTGGACAGGGTATGTAAATTTCTCCTGAAGTAGCAGGAGAGCCGTTAACTTAGGCTCACATCTGGTTTCTCTCCTCATAGGATGCTGTAAATCTGGTTCAGAAATAGAAACTATCTTCTAATATGACACTTAAAGAAATTCACATTTTTGTTGTCAGATAAATATTGGTGGGAGAATATTTTGTAAAAGCTTTATTTACTCAGTATTCTGTTTCATAAAGGCCAATTTTAATGGAAAGTCTAAATATCTTATATTCAGGTTTCTAGCGCCTCTTCCATTAACAGCGTTGAAGGAATGTTCTGACCAATAATCTCTGATAGTCTTTTAAATTCATATTATTTTCTCTGGGGTGAGATGTACAAGTTGCGAATAACTCTGAGATCATTTAAGTCTTTGTTACATAAGGAATAGTTAGACTATATTAAGAATAGTAAAATGTTTGAAAACAGAAGTATATCTGATCCAGGTTAAAATTCCAATCTAAATCTAGCAGGTTGGCATTAAAGCAGTAGAATAGAATGAAATAGAATTCTTTATTGGCCAAGTGTGATTGGACACACAAGGAATTTGTCATTGGTGTGTATGCTCTCAGTGTATAAAAAAAGATTCATTTATCAAGAATCATGAGGTAAAGCACTTAATGATTGTCATAGGGTACAAATAAGCAATCAAGAAACAATATTAATACAAATAGTAAGGCTACAAATAACAAATTATCGTCATACAGTCATAAGTGGGAGGAGATGGGTGATAGGAACAATGAGAAGACTAGTTGTAATAGTAATGTAGCTTTAGTGAATAGTTTGACAGTGGTGAGGGCATTATTTGTTTAGTAGAGTGATGGTGTTTGGGAAAAAACTGTTCTTGTCTTGGTGTGCAGTGCTCTATAACGTTTTGAGGGTAGGATTGAAACAATTTATGTCCAGAATGCGAGAGGTCAGTAAATATTTTCATGGCCCTCTTTTTGACTCGTGCAGTATACAGGTCCTCAATAGAAGGCAGTAATCTGTTCTATTCTAAAGCACCAGCTAGACTTCTGAGCTGATGTAGCAAGATAATTTTATATTTTCTTGTTTATTTTGTTATCAAATTTAGATACTGCTGCATCTTGTGGAACGATATGGTATTAACTTTCATTTATAACATTATAATGCCATTTTTGCATTATCTATGTTATGCATCATTTCACACTTGTAAATAGTCCTCGGGTTAAGATGGCAGTTAGGACCAGAATTTCTTTCGCTAGAGATGCAGTTGTAAAGCTCAAGCTCTAAGTAGTGCAGTTGTAAAGTGTGGCCCCATTGCTTTGCAATGGCAATCCTAACACTCCCTATTCAATTGTCATCATTAACAATCTTCACTTGTTAGCCAAGGTCCTACTCCAATCCAACTGATTCCCAGGTTTGTCCCTCTTTTAAGGTAAGGGAATGCTTCCCCTTCAACTCTCCCAACTACCTATTCTCCTGATGTCCTTTTGGCCCTCTGCATTCTGCCTTGTAAAGCAGCAAGCCCACCGTTGGGAGGCTGCTTGTTGTGCTACTCAGGGGTTACTTTTTACACTGTGCAAGAAGCCCTGACCTAAACCAGCCCTAGCCACTGTTACATCCCCGAGTGCCCTGCGCTTCACTATCCCCAATTGACCTTCTATGTCTTGCTCCCAATTCGGACGAGGTTTGCATGGCCCTGTGCAAGGCAGCTGCTGGCCACATGAGGACTTCTTCCCCCAGGTCTGATGAGGAAACTGCCACCTGTGACTTCAGCAAAGACGTCTTGTGTGACCAGAAGCTGCCTTGCAGAACCGTGGAGCTCCAGGACCCAAAGGGCAAAAGATGGAGAAGGAGGCAGGGGAAGGTGTCTCTGTAATTTTTGTGAGCAGGTTATCCAGTGACCGATTTTGATCATGTGACTGCAGGCATGTGGCTACACTCATAATTTCATGGACCGGGCATAAATACCATTTGTTCAGCACCACTGTAACGTCATGGTTGTTGAACATAAGGTCATAAGCAGGGGCAGATTCCCATTGCTGCCGCTACCTGTGCACTGCGGACAGAGCTTCATTTATCTTGCATGAGTGCATACACACCCCAGCATGTTTTTAATTCAATTCAATTCAATTTATTAGATTTGTATGCCGCCCCTCTCCAAAGACTTGGGGCGGCTCACAACAATAATAAAAGCAATATTCCAGTGAAAACAAATCTAACATTAAAAAGCACATAAAACCCTATCATATTTAAAAAAGCAAACAACATATACATACCCAAACATAAATATAAAAAAAAGCCTGGGGGGAAAGGTGTATAGATGGGTCTTGAGTAATTTACAAAAGACAAGGAGTGTGGGGGCAGTTCTAATCTCCGGGGGGAGTTGGTTCCAGAGGGCCGGGGCTGCCACAGAGAAGGCTCTTCCCCCGGGGCCCGCCAAACGACATTGTTTGGTCGATGGGACCCGGAGAAGACCAACTCTGTGGGACCTTATCGGTTGCTGGGATTCGTGCGGTAGCAGGCGGTTCCGGAGGTACTCTGGTCCAATGCCATGTAGGGCTTTAAAGGTCATGACCAACACTTTGAATTGTGACCGGAAACTGATTGGCAGCCAATGCAGGCCACGGAGTGTTGCAGAAACGTGGGCGAATCTAGGAAGCCTCACGATGGCTCTCACGGCCGCGTTCTGCACGATCTGAAGTTTCCGAACACTTTTCAGAGGTAGCCCCATGTAGAGAGCATTGCAGTAATCGAACCTCAAGGTTATGAGGGCATGAGCGACTGTGAGCAGTGACTCCCTGTCCAAATAGGGCCGCAACTGGTGCACAGGAAGCAAAATCTTGCGAAGGGACACACGTGCATGAAAGTTTTCGGTGATTTTTTTGCTTTCGCGCATGCGCAGAAGCGAAAAAAAAAAGCTGAAATCTCATGCACTTATGCATTCCCTCGCAAGATTTTGCTTCCTGCGCATACACGGAAGCAAAAACACACTGGGGCGTGCGCATGCACATGCAAGATAACTGAAGATGGGCGCCCAGTGATCGCTACCAGTGCGCCACCCTTTACCATACAAGTATCAACCCACTACTGGTCATAAGTTATATACTGGTCATAACCTATAATGTTATATTTTGACTTTGGTAGGAATAGTACCAAGCTGGCTGCCTATTTATAACCCATAGTTTGTTCATCATTGGCATTAGTTTGTGCCAGCAGTATGATCTTTATGTTATAAATGAAATAGTAAAAGAAATCCAAAAAGTCTCGAATCAAAGCGTTGTGGGTAAAAAAGTCACGTTTGATATTCAATGCTTGTAAAATTAATCATTTCTTTGGTTCTTTTCACATTCCTTTCTCTCATGTTTGGATTTTAAAGCTTATTTCACTTAAATGATCGTTCTTAATACCAGGAACATAAGACAGAAAATGTGTAGGATCTATTGATGTGTGTGTGTGTGTTAGAATATTTTTATTCAGAATTGCAGCTGTTGTTGCCATGTTCTTGTCCTTGTTGCTAAGGATTTTTGGTACATGTCTGTGCAGGCCGGTATCTGATTGGTTAGTTCAGAATAGAGAGTCAATTGATAAAAGTATTTATGGGTGGTGGGCAGGTGTTGCAGTTTAATACAAAAGCTAGTTCCTGTCCTTCTTTGACATGTACAATTCGGTCCTATTAATCACTGATGATTTGCAAAAAAAGGGTCTAATCTCAGCACTGAGCTGGCAAATTTAAATGGAAACAGCGTCTTAGATTCTTCATTCAGGCTCATGCTGTTGCAGCATTACTTTGCCCAAATAAAATACAGAATAATGTTTTCCTCAAATTTGTCATGGGCAGCACAGTTGGAAATTTACCAAGTAATACTTTTAACAATAATAGTAATTTGTGCTTTTTCCTTTCCCATTCTGTTTCTTACCTTCACTGGAGTACATAAAGTGCATAATAGTATAAATGGAACTACTGTATAGAGAAAATTCAATTTCAATTCCTTATAATTCTTTCAAAATACAACAACAATAAGCAGAAATGTAAATGTACTATTTCATGGTCACCAGTAGTATTTATACCACCTGGGTATGTTGAAATGCATTCAAATAATAGAACACTTTTATTCTTGGCCAGAATGTTGCACAAATGAAACCATAATTCCATTTTAGGTGTAACTGAGTGGCTGACGATAGCTGCCTGACTGAGAGGCTTGTTCGACCAAATGTGTGTGATTTGATTTTGAAATTAGTTTGAGTCCCACCGTGCTTCATAGATCAAGGTTTCTTCTCCCCAGCTTCTTGCAAACGGTGGGCTTGAAATTTCAGTAGTCCCGAAGCTCTTTTCTAAAGAGGCAATCTCTTTCTATAAGTGTATCATGAAAATGTCAACTTTTGATTCATTTTTTGCTGTTTCCCTTCTTAGTAATTTTATGAGTATAACTACTGTATTTTTGGAGTATAAGACACACCTTGGTTTGGGGAAAGGAAAATGTTAGATATTCATCTGGCTAGCATCCTTAGTCAGCTTCAGCACATTGTTTTATCACTTGGTTAGGGCTGGAAAAAAAACCTTTTTTGGAGGGAGTTAGCAATGAAAGAAAGCCTGCAAAGACTTAAGGCTGGAAAAAAACTTCTTGGGAATAGCAATGAAAAAACCTGCAAGCCTGGAACATTGTTAGTATCTAATTAGGGCTGGGGGAAAAAGCTTCAAAAAAGCTACATCCGGAGTATAAGACAAACTTAAATTTTTAGCCTCTTTTAGGGGGCAAAATGGTCCGTCTTATACTCCAAAAATACAGTAAATATACTATTAATATTTAATTGGTACAGTAATATTTTTAATTTTAGACTTGTTCTCATGTCCAATGATATAAATTAAGTTGGTAAGTAGTCACAATATTTCTAAAGAGGCTCCTAAATTAAGGTGTAATCTCAGGATCAGATCTTTAGTTTCAGTGTGTATCAATCACATATTACATCTTAATTCTATTCTTTCAATTTGTCCAAATGTCTATGCAATCATGTTGCTTTCATGTATTTAGTAATTTGCTAACTTTTAGAATAGAGGTATATGGCTGGAGTAATAATAATGCATTTTATTGTTTTAGACAGTGTGAACATGCTAGCATTAAAATAGTCTTTCTCTTTTTTGCCTAGGAATTTTTGCATTCAAGTGCTCAAGAGCTGAAGAGATATTTAATTTGCTGCAGGATCTGATGCAATGTAATAGTATCAGTGTGGTGGAGGAACCCGTTGTCATTACAAGGAATGCAGCGGAACTGGAACTACCCCGGACTCCCCAGACACCTGATAGTGAGACCCTCTTACAAACCGGAAGAGATAGGGGGAATGAGGCCTATGTTGGCCTTTACTCTAGAGTAGGGATCTCCAACTTCAGCAACATTAAGACTTATGGACTTCAACTCCCAGAATTCCTGGGAAAGCAAAGCTGGCTGAGGAATTCTGGGAGTTGAAGTCCATAGGTCTTAAAGTTGTCAAGGTTAGAGACCTTTGCTCTAGAGCAGTGATGGTGAACCTATGGCACGGGTAACACAGGTGGCATGCGGAGCCATATCTGCTGGCACGCGAGCTGTTGTCCTAGCTCAACTCCAATGTGCATGTGTGTGCCGGCCAGCTGATTTTTGGCTCATATAGAGGCTCTTGGAGGGTATTTTTGGCTTCCAGAAAGCCTCCTGGTAGGATGGGGGAGGGCCTATGGAGGGTGAAACACAAGCCTATTGGGCCCATCAGAAGTTGGGAAATAGACCACTTCCATCCTCCAGAGGGCCTCCGGATGGTGGGGGAAGCTGTTTTCGCCTTCGCCAGGTGTTGAATTATGGGTGTGGTCACTCACGCATGCGTTATAGCATGTGCACACACTTTTTCGGCACCTCTCATTTATGCAAGAGAGTCGTGCCTTGTTCCCATATACATTTTCTCTGAACCGGGGCTACTTGTAAGGCTCAGCACATTTGCAACAGTTGTATCAGCCTGTTTCATCACCAGATAGGTATTGTTAATTACTTAATCATCTGGTCTCATAAAATCAACTCTACTTTCCATTCATGTTTTTTGCTTATTGTAAAGTTTTAAATATTATGTGAGCTTGTTGCTTTATTTCCAAGGCAACCAAACACAATTATCAGATACGTTTAAGTTTCCAGTAAAATATCGCCCAAACTACTGCTAAAAAGTAGGAAAATAATTATTTGATTTGGTTATCTTGACCTTTGATTTATTTTGCACTTAGATTTGAGATAGGTACTAGTCTAGTTTTTATAATTATTTTGTCTCATTACAGTAGAGAACTACATCATACCATTATTTATTTATTTATTTATTTATTTATCATTCATTCATTCAGACATTCATTCATTCATTCATTCAGACATACATACTTCTATGCCGCCCAGTCCCAAAGGGGCTGCCACTCAAACACTATACTTTTATGCCCACACCGAAAAAAAATTAGAGGGAACATTGATTGGGGGTATTTTTGGTAAATGTATGTAAGTTTTGTGTATAGCTAATTGTGCTCCCATTTTTTCATTTTTTGAATATATAGTTCCAGGTTTTCCTAATGGGTTCCACAACTTCCCTATGGAGCCCTCATCTTGCCCTGCAGCCTGCCACGGCCCCATGAGTAGTCTAAGGCATTCTTCTATTGGGGAGGACCCTACACATGCTCTTATTATCCCTGATGGGCAAGTAAGTACTGCATATGAAATAGAACACTGCACCAATTAATACTAACTGTGCCAATTAATTTTTACTATGCCAGGTAATGTTGGTATAGGAAAATAGGTACCTGTTCTTTTTTCACTTTTGCTGCACTCAGTTTCTAATTTAGATTTTCAGTTATCATCACACACCCCTTATTCCCTTCTTTCTAATTTCGTCATCCAGATAAATCTCCATTAATGTCTAATTAAGTCCATCATTAATATTCCTTAAACTATGGGTAAAATCAATATCTTTCACATCTTATAATTTTAATATCAAAACCACAGTGCCTTCTTTCCTCTTAGTGAAAATCTCAAAAGAGGCTAAAAACCCTTATATCTAATTTTATCAGTATAAAAATTCTATAATAATAATAATAATAATAATAATAATAATAATAATAATAATAATAATAATAATTATTATTATTATTATTATTATTATTATTATTATTATTATTATTTGGATTTGTATGCCGCCCCTCTCCATAGACTTGGGGCGGCTAACAACAGTAATACAAAATAGCATGTAAATCCAATACTAAAACAGCTAAAAAAAACCTTATTTGTAAAACCAAACATACATACAAACAAACATACCATGCATAAATTGTAAGGGCCTAGGGGGAAAGAATATCTCAGTTCTCCCATGTCTGACGGCAGAGGTGGGTTTTAAGGAGCTTACAAAAGGCGAGGAGGGTGGGGGCAATTCTAATCTTCGGGGTTCCAGATGGCCGGGGCCGCCACAGAGAAGGCTCTTCCCCTGGGTCCCGCCAAACGACATTGTTTTGTTGACTTATATTATATACTGATACTTTATCAATTTAAAAAACAAATAAATACAAACAGTAGTCCTTGTCTTAAAGCCATAATTGAGTCCTAAACTTCCACTGCTAAGTGAGACAGTTATTAAGTGAATTTTGCCCCATTTCTTGGTGCAGTTTTTAGTGAATCACTGCATTTGTTAAGTTAGGAACATGGCGGTTAAATGAACCTGGATTGACTTTGCTTGTCAGAAGGTCGCAAAAGTGATCACATGACCCAGGGACACCGCAACCATCATAAATACATGTAAGTGTGAAAAGCTGTCATAAATCACTTTATTCGGTGCCACTGTGTTCTGTCAGGCTCTCTGGTAGACTCCTCCCAAAAATTCACAGGTACAAATTTCAGACACACACGTTTGAAAATTCAAAACAATGTTCTTTATAATGAAAAGTCACTTAAACTAAGCCCTCTTTTGATATAGCAAAGAGCACTTGTCTCCAAACAAACTGGTAATTTGTACAAGTCCCTTATCAGTTCTGTGATACTTACCTTGCAGCTGTGAGACAATTCCCAGTCCTTCTTTCACAAAGTGAAACACACTTTGCTCTGGTTTAGTTTCAAAGCGGGGAAAAATCAGCACACGAAAGGTCAAAGTCAGTAAAGCAGTCAGGAAACACAACGATCAGATAAGCCTCCACAATGGCCAAACCCACAGGCTGCTATTTATAGCAGCCTCACTAATGACCACAGCCCCACCCAACCACAGGTGGCCTCATTTTCTTTGATAATAATCTCTCAGTTGTTGTTGCCTATGCATTGCTCTCCGCATGCATGGCTGTATCATTAACTCTTGTTCTGAATCCAAGGAGGAGCTAGATAATTGATCTCCTTCTGAGCTGTCTGCCACACTCTCCTCCTCCCTGTCACTCATGTCTTCTTGGTCAGAGGAGCCTTCATCAGCAGATTCCACTGGGGGCAAAACAGGCCTGCAGCATGTGGGTGTCTCCCCCACATCCACAGTCCTTGGGGCAGGAGCTGGGCCAGAGCTAACCACAACACCCTGTAACTTCGAATGGTCACTAAATAAATGGTTTTACGTCAAGGACTACTTGTACAAGATTTGATTAGGCAACCTAATATTGTGTGATAGGACAGGTGTGATCTGATAATGATAAGGATTTTTAAAAGTATTTTCAGTCAGGGAACATGTTTGGAATTATTAATAACAGACCACAAGGTTAAGATGGGACTATATTTCTTTTTAATATTGTTGCTGTTCCTGTTTATGCATTTTTAAACGCCGTACAGATACTTATTAATCCTATGACTCCTAATAAATAATAGCAATAGCATTTAGACTTATATATCACTTCATAGTGCTTTTACAGCCCTCTCTGAGCGGTTTACAGAATCAGCATATTGCCCCCAACAATCTGGGCCCTCATTTTACCCACCTGGATGGAAGGCTGAATCAACCTTGAGCCAGTGGTAAGATTTGAACTGCTGAACTACAGGTAGCAGTTAGCTGAAGTAGCCTGCAGTGCTGCACTCTAACCACTGCACTACCCCGGCACTTCATATAATGCAAGGTTTCTAGATCACATTTATTCTCAGCACCTGCTAACTTCTCTGTATATTTTTTTGCAGTCCCACACCTATGTAAACACAGCCAGTGGTGAAGATGATATAAGGGGCCACCATTGCATGCACTCCTTACCTGAAGTTCATCCTGCAATGGCTCATTCCAACCATAGCTGCTCCCTGGAGGACCGGAATCCCCAGGTTTACCTTCAGCCAGGAGAAGTGAAGTTTGTTTTGGGCCCGAACCTGGGTTGTAGGCACAGGATGAAATGTGATGGCTACTGTCGACCCCACTGGGAGTGCTCCAGGCATTTCTGCACCCCTCACAACAACAACAACAACGATTACAAAGACGAGTGCCTCGCCCCCAAGTGTGTTTATGAAAACCTCAACGGCCTGCTGCCTTCACGAGGAACCTTGCTTCGTCAGGGTAGCGGGCGCTTGAAAATCCCTCGTGAGGACCTGAATCCTGCCAGTTGCTCCCACCGCCGGGCCACCCTGCTGCACTATGAGAACCTGCCATCATTGCCTCCCGTGTGGGAGTGCCAGCCGCTAAGACAGGGCCAGGATGAAGAGGATTCTGGCGATGCAATGACGCCTTCCTCCACTGGTTATCCAGAAATGGAAGAAGACGACCCTTTACGGAATTACATGAACTCAGAAAGGGCCGCCCTCCACGGAGGCATGCGTAGGGGGGCTTGCTTGCAACGGCGCCGCAGTTGTACCCCGAGCGTTTTCAATTTCGACTTCTGCCGGCCCTATTTGGAGCAGCCGAGGCAGCTCAATTATATCCAGGTAGAACTGCAAAATGATCCTTGTAAAGGGCGACAAAGCATACCAGTGGCCCATGTCCCATGTGCGGTTGCCCATCCGGCCCACAGGACCAATTCCTACGCGATCATTGACCATAAAAAGACAGCAGCCATGTCCAGCTTACAGAGAGCACTGCCTAGGGATGACGGGACTTCCAGGAAAACACGACATAACAGCACTGACCTGCCTCTGTAAGAAGAACATTCAACCCAAGCACCTCATTGTGGCTTTTGTATCTGCTCTTCAACAAATCATGTCACATAACTGCCATTTCTTCATTGTGCCCCCCTTGTTACTCAGTGTGAGTCACTGGAATAGTTTCATCGAGCTAATTTAAGAAATGTAGCCTATCTGTGCCTCTTCCGAGCCTCCTATTCCTCTACCATGTACTTTCTGAAACTCTGCCATGTGCTTGATTTAGTTGACGGAGCTGATGGCAGGGTGGGTAATGGTGCAGTTGGAGTGTGACGGCTAAGGAAACTCTGTTTGAGTTTTACAGTGGTACCTCGACATACGAGTTTAATTCGTTCCAGACCCGAGCTCGTAAGTCGATCAACTCGCATCTCGAACAAATGCCTTTAGACTTTGTTTTTTGCGCCGAGATAACTGGAAGCAAGGAGATTCTTGCGCCACCTAGTGGAAGCTCGGCTCGTATCCCGAATTTGAGCTCGGGTGTCGAACAGAATTTTCGCTCGCGTCGCGGCTCGTAACTTGGAATACTCGCATGTGGAGCAGCTCGTATCTAGAGGTACCACTGTATTTTTGAATGTCCACAAAATATATTTATTTTCAAATTTTACATTAACTTATTTTTCAGAAGTGCTGGTGTTTGTTTGTCTGTTTATTTATTTATTCCAAGTTAAAGTGCCCAGTAAACGTTAACACTGAATTGCTTTGCAATTAATTATTTTCTCCATGAGAATCAGAAAAGCTCTACGAGGGGAAGAGTTGTATCATTTTTTTAAAAAAAACTCATCCAAGGCCTAGCCACCAAAAGGCAGAACAGTGGAGGAGATTCAGACTGTCTGAGAAAGTAATCCATGCAAGAATGGTTCTAAACCCGTGTGATCCCAGGAGTAGCTCAACATGCGGACAAAGCTGACCTTCCCAGCTCTAATTTCTGACTGGTGGTTTATCTCATAACATGCCTCTCTTCACCCTCAGGGTAGGAAAAACCATGGAAATATAAATTTCACTTTAAAAAAAAATCCTTTGTGAATGTTTTTAACTGTTACTGTTTGCCTAACATTTTGGGATAGTCTCTAAGAAGTTAATATTCTGATGTTATGGTACTACAATAGTTTGCTAGAATCACATAAAAGCTTTACTTCCTCCATTTTACTTTATTGCCTCAAATCTGACACTTTAATATTGTCCCAGACATACTTCAACATGTCAGTGAAATCCAGACCATTATTTGCAAATGATTGATTTTGGGGGGGGGGGAATGGGGCGAGGCGTTGAGAACATTTTGAACAACCTTAAGGACAAGCAAAGTTTTGCTTATTTGGGACTTTCAACTTTATGTTAGGGTTAGTAATAAACCTACAATAAGGGAGTATACTTCTAATGTATTTATTTTGTGCAGCTGTTGCCCTTCTCAGATATGGCCCTTCCAGGAATAACTATATTTTTCCAGTTTATTCTAAAAACCTGTTTCTCTGAAGCCATTTTTAAAATTCACTCTGTGCGAAACAAGTACAGTGTTCCCTCGATTTTCGCGGGTTCAAACTTCGTGAAAAGTCTATACCATGGTTTTTCAAAAATATTAATTAAAAAATACTTTGCGGGTTTTTTCCGTATACCACGGTTTTTCCCGCCCGATGACGTCACATGCCATCGCCAAACTTTCATCCGACTTTAATAAATATTTTTTTTAATAAACTTTAATAAATAAACATGGTGAGTAATGATCTAAATGGTTGCTAAGGGAATGGGAAATTGCAATTCAGGGGTTTAAAGTGTTAAGGGAAGGCTTGTGATACTGTTCATAGCCAAAAATAGTGTATTTACTTCCGCATCTCTACTTCGCGGAAATTCAACTTTCGCGGGCAGTCTCGGAACGCATCCCCCGCGAAAATTGAGGGAACACTGTATATAGAATTGGGGGTTAGGCAGAAAGTTATCATTGCTTTCCTTCCCTTTCCAAATCTGTTAAGAGATGTCCTTATCTAACACAGTTTTTCAAAATGCTTTTTGTTGTTTATGTATTTTTGGAAAATAGAATGCTTGCCTGTTTTGTTTTGAATTTCTCATGTAATTCTATCTCAAGGAGTCCAAATTAATACCGTACTAGTATTTCAAGTGATAAACTCAGCAAAACCAATCTGAAGTATTCATAATTTGGATAAAAATATAAATTCTAATTTTTACATATGGATCCACAACATTAAAACCATACCTAACCAGCATAGTGGAGAAGAAGATTTAAAAACTGCTTGAAATTATGTTTATTATTGTTAATTATTGCTTACCGTATTGTCATAAAACACGCTTTGCATGTAGACTTTCCCAGATTTAAGCAGGAGTAAGAATTCCCCGTCTGAAATATGAGGTATTACGTATTAACGTAGATGATATTGTGGTGACTTAAATGTTGGATATCATGCTTCAGCAAGTCCTTTACCTTCCAGCTTCTGTTCCACTATTCCGCTGCAGTTCTACTGTAGACACATAACTAAAAGAGATAGAAAATGCATTAAAGGAACAAGAGAAGAAATGGTTTCATATGGAGAATTAATCTTCCTTCCATTACAATAATTTCAGGTCAGAGAGGGGTTTATTAATTAATGCATTTAGATTTAGGACTGACTTTTATATGGTAACTCTATATAGGATGTGACTTGGAAGGTTTTGAAAGTGGCTGCTATTTTGTATGTATTCAGTCTCACAAGCAGCTATAAAAATGTCAAGTTTCAGCATTTTTCCTCTATTCCTTTCACTGCAGTCTTATAGACCAGTGTTTCCCAACCAGTGTGCCGTGGCACACTAGTGTGCCGCGAGACATGGTCAGGTGTGCCGCGAAGAAGGAAGCTCAGCTTCTGGTCTCGCAACTTTTTGCTGAGAGTGCGAAGAGCAAAAAGTTGTGAGACCGGAAGCTGAGCTTCCTTTGCGCCTTCCAAGTTTTCCGGCAGCTGCAGTGCCCCACCCGGCTGGAGCTTCCCTGGCAGCGGCAGCAAGTGAGCTTTGGGGCCCGGTGGGAGGGCGGCGGCAGCAGCGGCACCGGGCAGTAGCCGTGGGGCGGCAGCAGGGTGGTTGGCTGCGAGCCAGAACTCCAGGACAGAGGCACCGACGGCGGCGGCTGGACATGTTGCTGTACGCCGTACATGCTGGCATTGCGTGGCTGGCACTTGCCTGCTGGCTGGGTCGGGACGGAGGCTCCAGCCCCACGCCCATGCCCAGTGCAACACCAGCGTGTACGGCATCTAGCAACACATCTGGAGCTCAATGTTCCCCAGGATTTTGTAAATGTGAATAATGTGCCGCGGCTCAAAAATGGTTGGGAAACACTGTTATAGACCACGTTCTAAAATTCATAGCTGTAAGGGGAAGATAGACAGATTTGGGTAGACATCAAGATTTCCTCATCGGGGCCCAGTGTATAGTTAGAATTGTCATGAAGACATTGATTTCATGAGTGATTTTGTATTCTTGCTGTATAAATTGGGCTATTTCTGATTTTAACTAGTTACTCTAAAATCATTTTTGCTTATTCAGCATTGCCTTTTTAATTGTTGTGCATAATATGTTGTAATTTATTAGTAGACGTTAAAATTAGGTGGTCTCTTATGACCATCAACCTTTGTGGTGTTCTTGTGTCTAATCAAAATCTATTAGAAATAATAGAAGAGTTTTTCTGTCCTCTATCTGTACTTTAAGTCAGTCCAAATACATTATCATCAGATTTTTATTTTTCAAGTTTTATATGTAGCTCAAGGCGGTGAACGGATGCTCCTGGCTTTTAATTTTCCTCACAACACATCTGTGAGGTGGATTCGGCCTAGAGAGAGTAACTGGCCCCAAATCACCCAGCTGGCATTCACGCCTGAGGGAAGACTAGATTTCTATTTTCTAGCCCAATACCTTAACCACTATACCAAACTCGCTTTTGAGCCATTATGGGGATTTTCAGTATGCAGAATTCTTCCAGTGTCATCATTTGCCTTGTCATCAGTTTTACTTCCCAAATCCATATGATGTTCATTCTAAAACAGTGTTGGTGAACCTTTTTTGGCTCAGGTGCCAAAAGAATACACACATGTGTGATAGCATGTACACATGTGCCCAGACCTATAATGCAATGCCCTCCCATGTATGCGCATAACCCCCATGCTGACCCTGCACTTGCCCACAGGTCTCACTGAATCCTCTGGACTTCGCTAGGCACGTTGGGCTGTTTTTTGCTCTCTCCAGGGTTCAGGAAAGCCTCCTGAACCCTCAAGATGGTTAAAAACAGGCCAATGGGCAAACCAAAAGTTTGTTTCTGAACTTTGAGATGAGCTTGCGGGGTTTTGCCTCCAAGACGCTTCTTTTTGGCTTCTTGGTAAGGCGCGGCCTGACAAAAGTGATGGTAAGTTGCCAGTGGGAGTGGGCCGCCTGCCGAGGATGCTCTAGTCCATGGCGGTGTTCTCTATGGTCAGACCATAGAGCGCTCGCTTGGGTCCCCTTGGAGGATGTGTATAATCTAATTTTTTTAGAGCCCCTCGGTGGATTTTCTGCTTAATCCCTTTGAGATCGTCGCTTTTGTAACTTCTCTTCCAACAGGCATAATTTCCCCAAAACATTGGGAGGCTGTAGGCCAGTAAAATGGTATATGGATGTAGGGAGGGGAAATGTGATTTTTATTGATTTTTGTTACAATGGGATGGTTTGGGGATTGTTTTTATTGTTTGGCTGAATGGCTGGGGTGTTTGTTACACAAAAGTGGTCATATAATTCCTGCAAACAAAATATATTCGAAAATTGGTCAGAAACCAGTTTTTTCCCCCCATAATACTTTGGGTGGGCAGGTAGCCCTCGAGGTACGACCACAAGGGAACCCAAAATTTCTGTGGTTAATGGAGACATTTGTTAAACGACTGTTGCCCTATTTTACGACCTTTGGGGGGGGTACCCAGTTGTTAAGTAGTAGATGCTTGGAACAAACATCCAGCAGACGTGGTTGGTAAATCCACAGGAACTGGATTTAATAATAATAATAATAATAATAATAATAATAATAATAATAATAATAATATATTAGATTTGCATGCCGCCCCTCATTTAAACATGCCTGGGATAAACATATATCCATCCTAAGATAAAATAAAGGAAATAGTATAAGGGCAGACTAGATGGACCATGAGGTCTTTTTCTGCCGTCAATCTTCTATGTTTCTATGTTTCCGGTTGGCCTGTTGGGCTGTTTTTCACCACCCTCAGGCTTCAGAAGGCTTTCCTGAACCCCGGGGAGAGCAAAAATGGCCAAAAAGAAGGCTGAAAATCCGCAGACATAAGTCAATGCCTCATGTGCCCTTAGATATGGCTCTGCTTGCCACAGGTTCACCACCACTATTCTAGAGCATCAAGTGAAGACATCTATATAACTGATGATGGGAAGGCTGGAGTCCAGAGGACTCGAGCTGCTTTTCGTCACCACTCAGTATTGATCACAAAGCTATGTATAGGTAGTCTATTGATCATTCTTAAATGTTAAGATGGGAAAAAATGTTTACTTTTTTAGGTGTAATGGAATTTAAAGGGTAATTAATTAAACAACGTTGAATAGAAATGACGGGGGATAAAATAAGGAGCACTCGTTTGTGAGAGTTATTTAATAAAAATGAAGGACTTAGAATACTTTCTGGTTGCTATTGTCTCAGCTAAATTGCACTTTTGTACCCTGATGCCCTAAAAGTATGGTTTAGTTTTAAGTACTGAGAAATGTGTTTACCGTGGTACAATTAAATCAGTGCCAAAAATCAGTGTTTTAAATAATTGAGCCACCATATGGTTTCATTGTTTGACTTTGGTTTAATGTTTGGATATAGCCATTTTGGTTTTTAAATCAGGTTTATGGCTTAGTATACTCTATGAATTCAATCAGTTTTGGCTTAGTTACTAAGTCATATACTAACCGTAACTTACTGTCTTATGTGGATCTATCCATTGAATGAGATGCGATGAAACTATGAAGCTGATTGCCTGCTAATGTCTTTTTTCAGCTTACATCCATTCCTCATTTGATGGCTAAATATATTCAATGCACTGTACCTTATTACTATTTATTACTGTTATTTCTCAGAGAGCATTTTCTAATGTGCCAAGAATGGTGCTTTTGCAAAGCCTTTGTGAAGGTTAGAAAAGTTCCAACTGGTAGAGAGTCTTAATAGGCAGATGAAAAGCAGAAATGCAGTTGGTGTACTAGCCTTTCATAGAGTCAGACTGATAGCCACCATCAGCCTCCAGTGGAATAGGGTGATTGAATTGGTTCGCTGCAAGCACCTGATGGATCTTTTTGGTTTCTAATGGTGTTTGGGTAGTGTCTAATGATAGTAACAGTTTTTTAAATTAATAATTTGTTAATAGTATTTATTCATTTTAATGGCTTATGGTTGGTGAGTTTTTAAAAAGTATTTTATATATGTTTTGTTGTGCTACAAGCTGCCTAAATTTGTAAGAACAAGCATACTAATAGTGGTAAATAAATAGATAAACAAGCAATCCAGTGTCTCCTTTACAGATGGTGCTTGCACTGTTTCCTCATTGGCGCTGCACCTGTATCAGTGATGGTGAACCTTTTTTTCCTGTGCTGCTGAAAAGCGTGGGTGTGCGCACACGCGCAAGTGCCCACACCCATAATTCAATGCCTGGGGAGGGCGAAAACAGCTTTCCCTGCCCTCCAGAGGCCCTCTGGTGGCTGGAAATGGCCTGTTTCCTGACTTCTGGTGGGCCCAGTAGGCTCGTGTTTCACCCTCCCAAAGCTCCAGAGGCTTCCCTGGAGCTGGGAAGGGTAAAAATGCCCTCCCCCATCCCCCTGGAGGCTCTCTGGAAGCCAAAAATGCCCTCCCAGAGCCTCTGCATGAGCCAAAAATCAGCTGTGCTGCACAACATTCACGTTGGAGCTGAGCTAGGGCAACGGCTTGCATGCCAGCAGATATGGCTCCACGTGCCACCTGTGGCACCCATGTTATAGGTTCGCCATCACTGACCTATATGATTGCATCTTGACATTACTGGGGGAAACAAGAGCTGATTAATTCTGAGCTCAACAGCAGGGCAGGAGGAAGGGCGTGGATGCTGAACCTAAAGCGATAGAGCTGAGAGGTGGGAAATTTTTCTTTAATGGGAATTCTTGCCTCCTCCTAATTCCTGAGTTTTCCATTCTCCCTGCTTGAGTTAGGAACCGTGGCACTACAGTGCCTTTTTATTGGTCTTAAAATACACAGAGAGGCAGTTTTGTAGCCACCGTCCTTGTAGCTGACCCTATTTTTATAGGTCAACAGAAAACGTGTAAAGTTTGAGTGAGGGGCATTGTCAGGCTACATTATTTATTTATTTATTCATTTATTTATTTATTTTGCACTCTCTTATTGGTGGGGAACACCGCTGTCAGAATGCGGGCAGTGAATTTCAAGACACTGAATATTTCTGATATTCTCAATAGACGTTTGCTCTTATTCTCATCTGCTACATTATAACATTATATAATGTGTAACATTATATTTAAAACTGGCCAAGCAGGCAAAAGTAAAAATATGACTTTTCTGGCAATAGTCACAATGTTTCATAGAGTTGGAGAGTTGATAAATTGATGCTTTCCTATTTCTGAATATAGGGTGCTCAGCACTGCATAAGGTTACTTATCGGCTTTTAATCTGGTGCAATTGGAAAGAATAATTCAACAAGATCCATTAAAAATTGCTATTTAAAAAAAAACACTACTTCCAAACTAATTTGGTTATCACCTCCCCCCCCCCCCCCAATGAAAACTCGAAGCCATTAACAACCGTTACAGCAGAGGTCTTCAAACTTGGCAACTTTAGACTGGTGGACTTCAACTCCCAGAATTCTCCAGCCAGCATAGCTGGCTGGGGAATTCTGGGAATTGAAGTCCACCAGTCTTAAAGTTGCCAAGTTTGAGGACCCATGCGTTACAATAACAAATCTAGCACAATTCTAAGCATAGCTGTGCTGTTATTGCAGTAATAGTTACATATTGAGCCTTCCTAGAGGAAAAACCCCCCAGAGAACTTAAATAGACCCATGTTTCATTGCGTCCTTAATAACATTTCCATGTTAGTCATCTTATAGGATCAGCCCACTAAATATAGTTTGCAGTCAAGGGACTGTTGTAGCCTAATTTTCTTTAGTTGCAGTGTCAAAATGGGGTATTTGGTTCTCTTGGATAGTTGAAGTAAAATAGATCAATATGTACTTCATAGCCACTTTTAAAAACATTGTTAAGGAGTATGTCTATTTACGGCTGAACTGCATCCTATAGCTTTTAAAAGATTAAGGCAGGTACTGTAAACTCACTGAATGGAATAATGGTAATGGAATACCTACTCATCTCTCAAGGGCATTCTGAAGAGTAAAGTTCGAGTATCATAAATGCCAAGAAACATTAGTACTGTACTAACTTACTTTTCACATCAAATGGAATCTCGTATTAGTTGCTATTGTGTTTAGTATGAGAAAGGGCATTATCTCTAATCCAATTCCCCAATTCCTTATCTCATAATGGTTATCCATATCTTCTGATTGGTCTCGGGGGAATCTTGTTGTACATAAGATAATAGGTTTTATTTTCGTATTTCTTAAAACATTTTCATAGTTTTATGTCTTTCCATGAAAGTTCATTTTTTCAAGCATTCTGGATTCTATAGAAGCAGGGAAATGTTGTCTCCTTGCCTAGTGATAGGACATAAATCTGCCCCTTTTTTCCCTTTAACGGGAGGTATGGAAGAGAGAACTTGATATAGTTGATGTTTCACCATCACTCCGCAGTCTGCATTGGCTGCCGATCAATTTCCGGTCACAATTCAAAGTGTTGGTTATGACCTTTAAAGCCCTTCATGGCACTGGACCAGAATATCTCCAAGACCGCCTCCTGCCGCACGAATCCCAGCGACCGATTAGGTCCCACAGAGTGGGCCTTCTCCGGGTCCCGTCAACTAAACAATGTCGGTTGGCGGGCCCCAGGGGAAGAGCCTTCTCTGTGGCGGCACCGGCTCTCTGGAACCAACTCCCCCCGGAGATTAGAACTGCCCCTACTCTTCCTGCCTTCCGTAAACTCCTTAAAACCCACCTTTGCCGTCAGGCATGGGGGAATTGAAACACCTCCCCCGGGCTTGTTCAATTTTATACATGGTATGCTTGTGTGTATGTCTGTTAGTATATGGGGCTCTTTTAAATCTTTAAATATTTTAAAGTTATTTTGATTATTTATGATTTGTTCTATCTTGTTGTGAGCCGCCCCGAGTCTTCGGAGAGGGGCGGCATACAAATCTAAATAATAAATAAATAAATAAAATAGTAAAATGTAACCAGCTTATGACGATAGTTTTATTTTTCTGGAACGTCCAGTCCTCACATTTATGAAATACTTGAAATGTTGCAAATGGTCCTGTTTTTGAATTAATATTAAAAAGTAACCAAATTGAAGTCTGGGATTGTGAGACAAACACTTTCAATGGGTGGATCCCTCCCCCTTCGTAATTCATTTTGAAAACCCTGGCTATAGCTGGGGGAACCTCAATGTCTTACATTGTGCAGTTTTCTTCATTGTTATTTGTAGTGATGATTGGGCTGGTTATTTCTGACCTGACTGAAAAACAAGGGTATGGGAAAGCTCAGTTGTTCTGGCCATAGAAATTGCTTTGTGATTTTTATTCCGTGTTTCTGCTGTGCATCTCTGTTAATTCCTATTTGTATCTTATCCTGTGTAGCCTTCAAAGTGAAGAGCATTAGCAGTGCCATGTGACTGAGGAGCACTAATATCTTATGTTAATGTGCACAAAGAATGTATCTAAAATAAATTAATTCTGACGCTTATCTTTTGGAAAGCGTGGCTTATTTGGTAACGTGTAAACACAAACTTTGTAATTACCAAGGTGCAGTGGTACCTCTACCTAAGAAGGCCTCTACTTACAAACTTTTCTAGATAAGAACCGGGTGTTCAAGATTTTTTTGCCTCTTCTCAAGAACTTCCACTTACAAACCCGAGCCTCCGAAACTGTAACTGCAAAAGGCAGGGAGAAGCCTCTGTGGGGCCTCTCTAGGAATCTCCTGGGAGGAAACGGGGCCGGAAAATGCGGGGAGAAGCCTCTGTGGGGCCACTCTAGGAATCTCCTAGGAGGAAACAGGGCCAGAAAAGGTGGGGAGAAGCCTCCGTGCGGCCTCTCTAGGAATCTTCTGGGAGGAAACAGGGCCAGAAAAGGCAGGAAGAAGCCTCTGTGGGGCCTCTCTAGGAATCTCCTGGGAGGAAACGGGCTCCACCCTCCCTGTGGTGTCCCCAATCGCACACATTATTTGCTTTTACATTGATTCCTATGGGAAAAATTATCTCTTACAAACTTCTACTTACGAACCTGGTCACGGAATGAATTAAGTTTGTAAGTAGAGGTATCACTGTACTCTGATATCTGACAATTTTGTTGGTTCTGCAATCCTGGATTTTCTGTATAATACCTATATTAATCTCCAGTCTAAGATCCTCCAGATTTCTTGAGCTTCAGCTCTCATTGATTGCTAATTACCATGATTTTGATGGTAGTTCTGAGAAATTAATTAAGGCACCTGGAAGATGCCAAGATAAAAATCCCAGAACATTTTCCAGGTCATAAAGTTGATGCTTTATTCACTATTCACAAAATAATGGCAGTGAGGGTGGGGTTTCAATAATTTAAAAAGCATTCTTAAAGTCAGAAATAGAAACTTCTAATGGGATTTTTTTCCCATACTAAAAAGTAGTTAATAATAATCCTAGAGAACGTAAGTTCATTGCAGTGAAGGAGACAATTTGTTTATTTATTTATTAGATTTGTATGTCGTCCCTCTCCACAGACTCAGGGCGGTTCACAACAACAATATAACAATGTATAGAGAACAAATCTAATATTTAAAAATCTAAAAACCCATTATTTAAAAGAACACAACACAAGCATACCATTGCTAAATGTTTACTGAAGAAGATATAAGCGTAGATGGCGAACCTATGGCACACGTGCCACAGGTAGCACCCGGAGTCATATGAGGGCATGGGAGATGTTGCCCAATGTCAGCTCCAGCACGCATGTGTATGCTGTCCAACTGATTTTCAGCCTTCTGGAGGCCAGGGGAGGCTGTTTTCGCCCTCCCCATGCCTCAGAAAGCCCCCTGAGCTTTTAGGTAGTGAAAAATGGACAGGGACTTTAAAAAAGTTCAGAAACCAACTTCTGGTAGGCCTAATGGGCTGTTTTTCACCCTCCCTGGACTTCAGGAAAGCATCCTGAACCTTGGGGAGGGCAAAAAATAGCCTAACGTACCTACCTGAAGTCCAGAGGCTTCAGTGAGGCCTGTGCACAAGTGCAGGGGAGGTCAGCATGGGGAGAGGTTCACATGTTCATGAGTGGGGGGAGGACATTATGGGTGTGGGCACACCATCACTGGTATAGGCTTTTTAAAGCAATTTGAAATTTTTAGAACCCCATCAGATAAGGTGTGAGAATCAATTATTATCCTGTTATTTAATGATAATGCTCTAGGCTTACTTACCTGGTGAATGAAAGTGAAACTGCCAAAAATCATACTATAAAGGTATTCTATTTTATTTTATTTTGATCAAGGAAAAAAAGGTAGGACATTTTGCAAGTTATCTCTGAAGTTTAAAGCACAACACGAGTCTGTTCTGTTTCCTCTAAATGGATTCTGGACTTCAGGAAAGCAATATTGTGTTCATACCTGCATACATTGATGAACCACTTTAAAAAAAACTTGAGGTGGTTCATAAATGCAATAATAAATAATGAAGAAACTAAGATGCTCTGAGACTTTAGAGTTAAACATGCCTGCACCTGCCTCGTAACACAACAGACCTAATAGCTGGTAAGAAAGAGAGCAGTCTTGATGATGAACGTTGCAGTTTCTGGAGACAGCAGAATAGAAAGAGTTGGAGAAAATCACAAAATAGAAAGACCTGCAAATAGAAGGAGAATCACTCTGGAAAAAGAAAACAAAGATTAATAGCAGGTACAGTTTAACAGAGTTGGAAGGGACCTTGCAGGTCATCTAGTCTAACCCCCTGCCCAAGCAGGAAACCCTCTGCCGCTACCTAGGATCAAACTCACAACCTCCTAATTGTGAGGCAAGAGCTCCACCTCTAGGCCACAGCAGCTGAGTTAAGGTACCTTCGGTGCTATCCTAAAACACCATTTAAACACTATCAGCACTGAAAAAATCACTGTCAGTCAACTCCAAAAGGCTTCCAAAACTTGAAAGCTTACATTCTGCAATGATTCCTGTTGCACCATTGAACAACATCTGCCTATCCCAGGTCCTTGGAAAGGACTTGATTGGTGAATAAGATTAAACCTAAACATCTGGCTGGCTGTCACCAAACATAATAAATTGTTAAGATATTCATGAACTGGGAGAGCCATGGTAACAAGGTCAGCCAATGAATAGAATAGCAACTAAATCAGCCAATGGAAGTTAAACACTTTTGAGTCTGTGCAGAGAATCAAAACTGAAAAATTTAAGCTTACGGCTGGGCGTGGCTCAGCCCACTCTATACTCTCTGTGCTTGTCTGCTTCGCTGAAATGAAATTTACTCTAGCTTGTGTTTACTTGTAACTACATTGAAGAAAAACTGCTAGTGATATTGTAAATTCATCTTATGCTTATAAAGAAGTTAATGAGTCTGGTTGAATCAGTTATCTGGGTGTGCTTCTGGTTTTGATTTTTAAAACAACCTTTAATAGAAATGAACAACCATCCAGCCTAAAAAAAACAGGCAGCCTAACATTAATGATCAAAAGCTCAGTAGAACAAGAACTTGCAATCTTTAGACAGCTATTTTTTCTTAATGTAAATACAGATTTACAGATGATTTCTCCAGCAGCCTCATATAGATATTAATCAACCTGGGAGAAAGAACTGAGTTGTGTGGGACAACCATGAAATACTCTTAACTGTGTAAATGTCATTAGTTTACAGTGTCTCTAATCAGACAATGTTGATTATAAAACATCCATGAGCAGATTGAGCCCTGTGGAACCACCTTAATATATTTTTAATTGCATAGGCTTCATTAGTAATGTTGATTAAGATCCGAATAGCTGAGCCCTTGTTAGTTCCAAATGAGTTCTTTGACTAGCTAGTGGAGCTCAATGCATTAGCATCCAACATCTTGTTTCCTAAGCCTGCCCTCTTGCTTCCTGATCTAAATTGGTTTTGAAACAAGAATGGAGAACTTCTGACTTCTCAAGCTAATTCAGGTTGCTGAGGTTTCTTATCTGATCTCTAAACTGGTCCCCAGCTCTCATTTATAGATGTTTGCCTATATAAAATTTCTTAAAGTTCTTTTTGCAACCAGACATTACTAAAGAGAGAAGGGCCAAGTAAGTTCTTTCAGTCCCATATCCCCAAATCCCAGAAATTAGACTTTATAGAAACTCTTAGCTTAATTCTGTATTTAGTTTAGTAACAGTTCTTTGAGTACTAATAGCCTTCTAGAGTCTCAAGACTGGGGCGATAAATAAATACATAGAAACTTGAAGGTAATTTCAAAAGCAAAACTGTATCCGCATTGAACTGAACTAATGGGAAGAAAATACCATTACCGTGTACTTGTTAATGACCCAAAGTCTTGGGCTGGAAAGGTGAGAACTTTGCTACAATCTAAGAGTAGGCATGTCTGCTGTGCTGGTTATATAAGCTATTTCACAAATGAACCCAAACTGTCATAATAGGATAATGTACGTTATATGGCAACATGGCTGCAGTCACTTCATTTTTTTTGTTTGCTTTTTAATGAGAGGGGGAAAGGAAGGATAAAATATATAAGAGAAGGCAGGAAAAGAAAATAGTAACAGCAACAATGAGATAGATCCAGACAGATATATGAGCTGCAAAAGAAAAACTGCATATACTAAGTATACAATATTACTTCAGTATTAAATTAAAGTTATAGACTGCAAAAAATATTTCTGAACAACTAAAGAAAATATTTGTTCTGCAGTATACTAGATAAGTCCAAAAATATGCAAGATGTAAATGTGTCGGGTGGGGTGGGAGTTGAATGAAAATGCTTAAGAACTACTAGGTTCTTTAGCTGTTACACAGAGTCGATAATTGCAAACTCGCACAGCTCAAAAATTACCAACAAATAAATGTTAGGGTCCAAAAGGGAAATGAAAAGAATTGACTTAGAACTCCATACAACTGCATTTGATAAGAAAGGTAATTCTTTCCAGAGAAGCCACAGAGAAGAAGATGAAATTGCACTGTGTGTTAAAATATCTCCACAAATTTGAAAAGCCAATGGAATGAATTTGACAATATTGTCTACAGTTACTGGATGAAAAAAATAAAGAGAGAAAGAATACGAAAATATGGGTGAGAAAGTGATGATAGTAAGAGCACTGAAGGAAGGTGACTTATTGCTATTTATTCTGAATGTAACTGAATTTTGTTTTGGTGAAAAAGACACATTTATATAAATAAAAATCTGATCAGAAGCAAATGGGATTTTACAGCAGGTGAAGCTAATGTAAACAGGAGCTCAAGATAGTTAAAAGTTCCTGAAAACCCCCCATAAATAAACCACTTTTAATGAGGAAGGAAGAAGTACATTTCCTCCTCCCCACCATTTCAAAACAAGAATTAATGTGAGAGATACAAGATGGATATGTCACCAATCCTGGATGAATACCGTACATACAATTCTGAAATGGAAGCTAAGTTCAATAAAGATACTGCAACAAAAGCTAGAGCTCAGAATCAGTGGTTGATGAAAGAAGTGACATACAACAAAAATGCCTTCTATAGGTATGTTTATTTAGTTATTTTACCATTTTAGTGCCTTTACCAAATCAGGAAATTCTGAAAAACTTACAACATAACAATTAGAGGAGAAAAGCACTGGTATTCCAATTGCTCAGTAAAATATCTTATTTCAACAAGTGTTGATAAAGTGCCCCGTAGTATTCTAAGTAATACACCCAATTAAATGTGTGCCTTGATATGCTAGGATGAAGATGGCTAACTTATCTATGGTACTTACAAAAACAATCTTAGAACTGCAGTTAGTTATCATTTCTCTATTGCAAAATCTGCTGATAACAGTTGATAATTGATGCATGAAACAATCACCGTATAAATGCGATATAGCATCAAAAAGAAAGACCAATACAAATTTAGACTTTGTTAATAGAAGTAGAACTTTCAGATTATTCAATTCAACTTTATCCTGCAGTGGTCAGGAGATACCTTGAATATTGTATCCACACCTGTGTGCCTTATTTTAAGAAGGATTCAGGCAAATAGAATAGGTTCAATGAAAGGTACCAAAGATGATTAAGCACTTAGAAAGAAAGAGCACATCTATGCTTACTGTATGTTGCTCCTGACTGCTGCTGATGCCTGCTTGATTCTGAACCTGTTCAAAAACTCCTATCTTGACTGAGATAATTTAGCAACAGCTTGCAATGTATTTAGTTCAAATTGTAAACTACCAAATGCTCCTGTTGGACTTTCCCTCTGTTGCTATGCCCTCCCCATTTTTCTGTTCCAGGAAAGCAGTTTCTTTTATTTTCATGCCTTTGTAAGTTAAATACACATTTATATATGCAACATTAAAGTGTCAAAATGCATAAATACATAGGTCCATCTTGCTTGTAAGAAAGTCACCTAATGCTTATTGCACTTTTTCTTTGAAATGTCTTTGAGCCTTATCCTTACCATGAGCATAACTGCCTTGTAAATGGAAGGTTTGAAACCCAATGGCAAAATACTACTATTATTTCATTACTTCCTAATTTTCTTTGTGCTTTGAAAAAGCAAAAGCAAAACAAAACTCCAACAGTGGTGCACCTAAATTTTTCCCCTCAAGTTCCAAAACAGCCATTAGTTTTTCATTGGTTGGAAGCTGAGGGTGAAATCATTATGGGTCCACAAATACAGACATGAAACATATTAGATGTACTTTCTCATGATCTAAGCTGTCATCTGTCATCAGTGTGCCACTGCATTTTATATAGGACACATGAGACAAACTTTGACCAAATAATTAATGAATATAAGTTTAATATCATGACTCAAATCAAGGAGCAAGGATGGGTTCTGGCTTACTTCACTGCTGGTTCAATCCTTGATGCTCCGCATGGTTGCACACACTTTGTGTGTGCGCACACATGCACATTGCTAAAATACCAGCTTCTGCACATGCGCGGAAGCAAAAATTAGCTTCTGTGCATGCGCAGAAGCAAAAACCCAGAAGGTGGCATCAATAGTACCGCCGAGAGAGCTGATTTGCAATCGTGGCAGGCCTGGGTCACTGCCGGTTCTAGTGAACCAGGCCGCCAAGTTACACGATTTAAGATACAAGAAGGAAAATTAGTTTTAAAACACAGGAAGACAAATTTCATTTGCTAGAAAAAGAACTCCTCAGCAGTAAAAGCAGTGAAAGATAATGAATTCCTCTTCACTGAATGCATTGAAGGCTAAACAGTCAGGGACACTTTAATCTGAAGGGGATTACACCCAGGGGTGGGCTACTGCCCAGATTGGGGGGGGGGGTGCAGTGGGGTAGCAAAAGTGGAGCTCCACCCCAGAGCACCCAATTTGCACTGAAAGAGGTTGAAAGAAAATGCAGGGCGTCCTGCATAAGCCACGCCCAGAGTGTGGTAGTAAAAATTTTGGTAGCCCTTCACTGACAGACCCGATGGCGTAAATGGCCTCTTCCAATTTAAGAAAATAATGAATGTTCCATTGGTTATACGGAAAATCTTGCAACGGTCAATAAAATCAAAGTATACACAACAACTTTCCCATTTCAGTTTTATTTTATACAGTATTCCATAACTACGAACCTTGTTGGGCATCTTTCCACTGTTTATCCAGTGTGATAAACCTCTGCTAAGCAAAAGGTTGTTGAATGCCCTCTTTTATATAATTAAAACTGTAAAGGGCATTTGATTTGATACATGACATTTATTGGTGACTTGAATGCCACATTCTGTCGAGATGAATTGGGTACCTCTAGCTGTTTATCAGTCATGGCTTTTGGCTGACTTTACATGGTCAGAATGTGATTTGTTATCCACCATGATAAGATTTTCAAGAATCTAATTTTCATGAAGGTTATTAAAAAACTTAAGTATATGATGGAAACAGAGCTGGATTCTGACTTACCTTGCTCCTGGTTCACTTCTACACACACACGGGCACTTGGGTGTTGTGTGCCTACATGTGCATTCATGCACAGTGCTTAAAAAACCTGCGTGTGCGCAGAAGTAAAAAACAAGATGTCTAATAAAAATATTTTTATTAGGAATCATAAGACAAAACTTTAATAAAGAAAACAGATATATTATAATTCACATTATTACAGCCGCAAGGATTTTATATGCACAATTCTGGAAACAGGAAAAAAACCCAACCATTCTATCCCTTTTGATTAAAATAATGGAATGTGCAGAAATGTCCAAGCTAACAATGGAACTGCAAAACAAGGATGAGACAGATTTCTATAAAGCATGGGACAAATGGTACCATTGGTTAAAAAAAAGAAATTACTTAAAAATTATTCATCAAGAAAAATATCCAAAAAAACCAACTTGTAAAACTAGCAATCTACGTCACAAATCATAATATCAAATTGAAACGACAAACTGTAAACATCGATTGACACAAACTTTAAATTACAAAGAAACTGAATGAACAAACCCTTAAACCACTGATACATGTTGGCACTAACAATTACGTCAAAAACATATGGATAAAACTTTAGGGAAAACTACACCACCTATGTGCTTAAACCACAGGCCGCAAAGCATGAAAGCCCCAGCTCTAACGCTGGCCCTCTACACCCTTCTTACTACTACTCTTTTGCTCCAATTTCCTATCCCTCTTCCCCCTATATCTCTAAAGTGTGCAATAGGGTTGATATTCCTGGAGGGGTCTGTAATATGGTAAATGATTTAGCTTTACTAGATAAATGGTCAAAGCAATGGAAACTGCAGTTTAATGTTTCCAAATGTAAAATAATGCACTTGGGGAAAAGGAATCCTCAATCTGAGTATTGTATTGGCAGTTCTGTGTTAGCAAATACTTCAAAAGAAAAGGATTTAGGGGTAATGATTTCTGACAGTCTCAAAATGGGTGAACAGTGCAGTCAGGCGGTAGGGAAAGCAAGTAGGATGCTTGGCTGCATAGCTAGAGGTATAACAAGCAGGAAGAGGGAGATTATGATCCCGCTATATAGAATGCTGGTGAGACCACATTTGGAATACTGTGTTCAGTTCTGGAGACCTCACCTACAAAAAGATATTGACAAAATTGAACGGGTCCAAAGACGGGCTACAAGAATGGTGGAAGGTCTTAAGCATAAAACGTATCAGGAAAGACTTAATGAACTCAATCTGTATAGTCTGGAGGACAGAAGGAAAAGGGGGGACATGATCGAAACATTTAAATATATTAAATGGTTAAATAAGGTTCAGGAGGGAAGTGTTTTTAATAGGAAAATGAACACAAGAACAAGGGGACACAATCTGAAGTTAGTTGGGGGAAAGATCAAAAGCAACGTGAGAAAATATTATTTTACTGAAAGAGTAGTAGATCCTTGGAACAAACTTCCAGCAGACGTGGTAGATAAATCCACAGTAACTAATTTAAACATGCCTGGGATAAACATATCCATCCTAAGATAAAATACAGAAAATAGTATAAGGGCAGACTAGATGGACCATGAGGTCTTTTTCTGCCGTCAGACTTCTATGTTTCTATGTTTCTATGTTTCTTTCCCCACTTCCCCAACCCCCTCCCTTTCTTCTTTTCTCCTTCCCCACCTACGTGTACTATATAAGTAAATTATAATTGTTAGATTTTACATTATATATATTCCCTTTGATTTTCTGTACCCTGTTTTTAATGTATATATTCAATAAAATTTAAATTAAAACAACAACAACAAAAAAAACACAAGATGTCACCCAGAAAGTAATGCATCACTTTTTTTTCTCAGCCTATAGTAATGGTATGAATGCAAAACTTTAGATATACATTATTTGAATTGTCAGAAGTGCCTGTGTAATTTTTGCATTTCTTCAGACACATAGCGTAGCTGCAGCAGTGTTTCAGAATGGTGTCTGTAAGTGATGTACGTTACAAGCGGCATGTTGTCATTGAATTTCTCATTGTGAAGAAAGAAACTGTTGGGAACATTCACAAACATTTGTGTACAGTTTATGGAGAATCTGCAGTCAACAGAAGTACAGTTAGTCGCTGGGCACAGAGGGTGAAGCCATTAGAAGACAGTTCGGCAGAGTTCCAAGATTTGCAGTGTTCAGGGCGGACAACTTCCTGATGTGCTCATTCGTGAGGACCAATGCATAACAACTTGGCAGTTGGTGCTGAAGCTGTCAATCAGAAAAGGAAGTGTGGATGCAATCATCCGTGCTCTTGATTACTCAAAAATGTATGCACAATGGGTTCCACACTGTCTTACAGTGGACCACAAATCTCTCAGAAAAAACATTTCTTCTAAGCTGCTGAAATGTTTTGAAACTGAGCAGGGAGCATTTTTGTCCAGGATTGTGACAGGTGATGAAATCTGGGTTCACCATTTTGAGCCCGAAACAAAATGACAGTCAATGGAATGGCGTCATCCTCAATCTCCACAGAAGAAAAACCGCAAAGCAACTTCTTCTGCCGGTAAGATCATGGTCACTGTGGTTTGGGACTGTGAGGGTGTCATACTCATTGATGTGATGCCAAGAGGCAGCAACCTTAATTCTGAAGCTTATGTGAAGACATTAACCAAACTCAAGATGCCATTCCAGCAAATTTGGCGCTATAAAAACCCAGGTGAATATTTGATTCAACATGATAACGCTCGGCCTCAAACAAGTTTGAGGACTTCGGAACACATCACTAAGCAGGGTTGGACAGTGTTACCCCATCCACCCTACAGCCCTGACCTAGCTCCCTCAGACTTCCACTTGTTTGGGTCATTAAAGGATCCCATTTGCAGAAGACATTTTGAGGATGACAAAGAAGTGATTCATACAGTGTAGAAATGGCTTCATGACCAGAATAAGGAGTGATACCAATAGGGCATACACGCCCTTGCGACGTGCTGGAGGAAGGCCATAGAACGGGACGGAGATTACTTGGAAAAATAGGGAGTATAGAAGAGACATCATTCTTTCTTGTGTGTAAGTTTCATTGTGCTCAATAAATAATTGAATTGGATTTCTGGGCGATCCTTGTAGCATAATGTTCTACTCACTCTTCAATGGCTTTGTTATGGGTGTCTGAATCCAGGGATGACCAGCTTGTTTACCCAGGCTAACATATTTTGCATTTCTTTATTTCAGCTGTCAAAAATGACAGGGAAGGGATGCTAACTAACAAAGTAAGTTCACTAGTGTGTGTGATTTGAAGGTTTCACATTTAAAACAAAGGAGTTTGATTTTTTAATGATAAAATGTCATTAAGTTTAAAATCTAAAAATTACTTTATTTTCTTTATTTGTTAGAAATTACTATACCATGGATAATTGCCATTGTGATGCTGGATTTAGGGTTCAGTGTGTCCCCAAAATAGGGTATGGCTTCTGCTTGCTTATTCCATGGATCTTCCCTGAAATAAATGTAACCTTTCTATTTAGAAGATTGCAACATGGAATTGTTGGGCTGCTGATATGATGTAGACAGGCCAAGGATGGAAACAATATAGATGACATATCTGATTTCAGTGTGACCATGTATTTTTTCCATTTTAAATTCAGACTTATAAGCAAAAAGTTTCCTTCAGCCTATCTTTCAAAACACACATCAAAATTATTGTCACGTGTACAAGTGTAAATACTTTAATTAAGAAAACTGATGATAAGAACTAGTACCAATCTCTGCCTTCAGACCATTATCCAAACAGCATTTACTTTACTGATTAAATAGGTTTACATGAGATAAACTTCTACATGTTTTTGAGAATAATCTTGATATGAAGTATTATGATCCATTGATAAGGACTCCCGTATGACTTTGTGGAATACGTTCATTAAAAAAATGCCCCAACTCAGGGTATAAAAGAAAGGCACCTAGCATAGCCATCTTTACCTAGTGTCCCAAGTCCCCGCAGGAGCTAAATATTCAAGGTAGCAACTGCCTTTGGGAAAAGAGGACCATGAAGTGGCTAATTCTTGCTCTAGTGTGCCTTCACCTCAGTGAAGCTCTTGTCAGGTGAGTATAGCATAATTATCTAGTAGCTTCAATTGCCTTTCAGCTTCAGTTGCTCTCTTAATTAAAAACCTGTTTCTGTTTCTCTCTCTCCCCTAATTGTTTTTTTTAAAATGATGTCTGCTTATATAGCTCCAAAAAAGGTTTGGATTGATTTATAGAAGTCATGAGGACAGTAGATATTACACCTGATGTACCTGCCTTTGAAGACCATCTGTTGAGAAAGTTATAGACTTTCCTCAGCAGTTGGTTGGCCACTGCTGGATTAAATGAGTCAGGGGTTTGATCCAGCATTTATCATGTGTATGCTGTTTGCATTTCGGTATTAGATGGATGTACTTTTTCTAAAATATTCAGAAATTTTAATGCCTTTTGGGCAAAGTTTCTAGAACAATGATTGCGTTTGCACTTTGTATCCCCAAATTCAGAAGCATCTATGCTGAAGAATAACTGGATTTACTTTAAGTTTTGGCTGAAAGGTAGATGATTAGGTAGCATTTTCTTAGGGATATAGGACTACAGCTAAATATATATACACTAGGATAAGTTGTTGTAACTCCTAGGAGACCCTCATCGCTTTGTTAAAATTAGAAGTAACAACAATTCTGCATAGCTTTTATGACACCTCTTCTTTCCTATGTGGATATTTTCAGGATGCTGTAATACATTTTTTGTATTGCATTAGGCAGATAATTCATCCCATTCTATCTCCTCTGTGCAAAAATAGTAAATTAGACTTTTTGGGGGGCATTTAGTAAACTGGAATTATGCAGGTCCAGCCTTGGCTTCCAACACTGGAAAGCCATAGCTCTTAGACTTATAAACCACTTTTCAGTACTTTACAGCCCCCCCTAAGCAGTTTACAGAGTAAGCATATTGCCCCCACAATCTGGGTACCCATTTTACCCATTTTGGAAGGATGGAAGGATGAGTCCACCTTGAACCTGGTGAGGTTCGATCTGCCAAGTTGCAGTCAGCCGGCAGTCAGCGGAAGCAGTACAGTAGCCCCTCACCTATCGCTGGTGTTACGTTCCAGACCTGGCCGCGATAGGTGAAATCCACGATGGGGAATTTATCGACTGATAGTACTTATTTAAGTATTTATATTGTAATTGTTTGGTAAGTTTTCATTGTTTTAAGTGTTTATAAACCCTTCCCACACAGTATTTATTTTAGATACAGTATTTAAATACAGTATTTACAATTTTAGATATATATATATTTTTAAAAACCTGCCGATCGAGTTCGGCGGGCTGTTTAAATCTGCCGATCGACTTCCTCAGAAACCCGCGATGAAGTGAAGCCGCAGTAGGTGAAGCGCGGTATAGCGAGGGACTACTGTATTGCATTCAAACCACTGTGCCACCTCAGCTCCTTGATAGAATAGACAACGTTAGATAACATCTTGTTATTATACAAATTTGTAATCCTGTTGTAGAACAGTGAAAGGAGGATATTGGAGTTCTTCAGTTTGATTTCCTGCTCAATGAAGAAAAGATTTAACCCCTGACAGAATTAAACACAAGTTAAAATTACTAATTAAATAATACTGAGTTCAGTCCAGGTAAACTCTTAGACCACCTGCAAAATCCCAATGAAAAAATACCTCAATAGACACTCAATATCGGAGATGTTGACCTGCCCAGTTTGATTCTCTGCTTAACTGCTTTTGTCACACAGAGTTCCCTTAAAAAGATTCAAGTCCATGCGCGAAGTGATGAAGGAGAAAGGTTTCAATGGACCACTCTTACACAAGTATTATGATCCAGCCAGGAAATATTTCAATAACTTTGCCACTGGTGATGAGCCCCTTGCTAACTTCATGGATGTGAGTATCTGATTAGTTAAAGGCAAACTAACACAATTATGTCAAAATGAAAACTAGACAGGAAGAGTTTACATTAGTTGAGAAAATCATAGGCCTGGTTCCAATTACAATTTATATCTGCGAGACCGCCTTCTGCCGCATGAATCCCAGTAGCTGGTTAGGTCCCACAGAGTTGGTCTTCTCCAGGTCCCGTCAACTAAACAATGTTGTCTGGTGGGACCCAGGGGAAAAGCCTTCTCTGTGGCGGCCCCGACCCTCTGGAATCAGCTCCCTCCAGAGATTAGAACTGCCCCTAACCTCCCTGCCTTTCGTAAACTCCTTAAAACCCACCTCTGTCGTAAAGCGTGGGGGAACTGAGACATCTCCCCCTGCCTATGTAGTTTTTGTGCATGATATGACTGTATGTATGTTTTTTATATTGGGGTTCCTTGCTTTTAGATTTTTAAATGTACAATTGTTATTTTAGATTCTAATTATTAGATTTGTCATTATATATTGTTTTTATCACTGTTGTGAGCCGCCCCGAGTCTGCAGAGAGGGGTGGCATACAAATCTAATAAATAATAATAATAATAATAATAATAATAATAATAATAATAATAATAATAATTTGGAAATCTGGATAACTAACATCAAATACAGTTACATATACCCAATTAACCATGAAGCAGGAATGAAAACCTAATTAAATTGGAAGTGTACTTATGGGGCTGTACAATACCTACTTTTAAAAAAGCTATTAAAAATTAGTTTGAATTATAAAGCCATGTTTCTGAAATTTTTAGTTCAATTTTTTGCCTATTGATAGTCCTAAAATATATTAAATAATATTTCTGATGTGTTACAGAATATTGAATTGGATGTGCTAGGTCCTGACACATCCAATTGACGTGTTAAGTCCTTACACATCATTCAGGATGGCCCTGAATGATGACCATGTTTTCCTTTTTCTAGATGACCTATTGTGGAGAGATCACTATTGGAACTCCACCCCAGAAATTCGTGGTTCTCTTTGACACTGGGTCATCCAATCTCTGGGTGTCGTCCATCTATTGCCAGAGTCAGCCTTGCAGTGAGTCTTCTTGTTCATTTAAGAATAAAAAACCACAATTTGTGGAAATACCTTTTTTGTCCTTTAACTCCTATTATTTATTAATTCAAAAGTAAAACCTTTTCTCCCCCATTCTCATTTCTATCATCAGAAAACCATCCATTATTTAATCCCAGTCAGTCTTCTACTTATTCCAGCCAAGGACAAACGTTTGGTTTACTGTATGGAAGTGGTAGTCTCACTGGGGTCTTTGGCTATGACACTGTAACAGTAAGTAGCAGTTCTCTCCAAATGGAAAGTTTTTGTTTGACTTGATATTCCAAGGCAATATTATTGATATTATGCAATGGACAGTATTGGTTTAGTCAGTAACTGAAATCAAAGTAATTATGGTAGTTAGTAATGAACTGAATCTTGAAAACATTCAAGCCTGCAAATACTGAAATCTCATAGATGTAGAAAGAGATTGGGGAATTTCCACTGGTCTCACTTTCTGCTGAAGTATTATGGAGTTTAACTAATGTCCTTTTATTGCTGCCATGGCTTTGATGGAGGAAGAAGGGAGAGCAGCTAGCTGGTTGATGTGGATGGCACAAAGGGAACATCAAGAGCACCTTCCAATCCTTTCCAAAGATCAGTGGATAGAGGCCTGGGCAGCACTACACCTTTATTGCTGTGAGGGGGGAAATACTAGGAGCTGGTGATAGTACGGAGTAGGAATTCAACCAGTGTTATCCCCCTGCTCTTAGATCCCTAAATAACTTGCCTTCTTTTTTTCCACATTCAAGTATTTATTTTGATGCTCTTACTCCTTGCAAACATTTTTCTCATGATGTTAGCTCTTCCAGTTGATTGCAAATTTAGGTGTTGAACACTTGAGAATATAAGAAAGCTTGAAAGAAGGTTCTCTTGTTGAATCTATCCATTTATATTAAAAAGGTAACATTTTGAAAGTGTTTTTAATATATTTCATGATCAACTGATGTTAAACAGGTTTCTCATCCCTCAGTGGTTCTCAACCTTCCTAATGCTGCGACCTCTTGATACAATTCCTCATATTGTGGTGATTCTCGCAACACAGAAGCGCCAATTCTCCCAACCGAACTTTAAGCTGATTGGCAGGAAGGTCAGAGGGACACCCCCACTGTAAATGCCTGATTGGTTGGATTGTAAAAATATGTTACAAGGTGAATAGAAGCTTCAGGAATAATTCCTAACACCATGGAAAATCCGTCTTTTCCCATGATCTTAGGTGACCCCTGTGAAATGATCATTCGATCCCAAAGGGGTCCCGGCCCCCAGGTTGAGAACCATTGCTAATATACTGCCCAATGAATTATTCCTCTAGTACAGGGGTAGGAAAAGTTGTTTCTTCTATGACATGTGGACTTCAACTTCCAGAATTCCTGAGCTATCATGATTAGCTCAGGAATTCTGGGAGTTGAAGTCCACAAGTCATAGAAGAGGCAACTTTGCCTACCGCTGCTCTAGTACAACAAAATAATTATCCCTTTAGTACAACAAAATAATTTCAATGTTCTGAACTTTTGCTAGGCTATTGTGCCATATACCTTTCCTATCTTCTGAATCTCATGTTCCTTTGTAGATTCAAGGCATTAGTATTACAAATCAACAATTTGGCCTAAGTGAAACTGAGCCTGGCAGTGCTTTTCTCTACTCGAAATATGATGGCATCCTGGGTTTGGCCTATCCCTCCCTTTCTTCTGGTGGTGCCACTACTGTAATGCAAGGAATGATCCAGGAGAATCTGCTTGATGCTCCTATTTTCAGCTTTTACCTGAGAGGGTGAGTATGAACTTAATTTGCTGTTTCAGTTTACTATAATTGTTGTTTCTAAATTGTTATATTATTATTATTGTTGTTGTTATTGTTGTTATTGTTGTTGTTATTATTATTATTATTATTATTATTATTATTTCAGTACAACACAGCAAACGAGATCACTATGCTGGATTTCTTATTTCATCACCAGTCGGGCGCTTCCCAAGCACCTAGGACTGCGTGATGTAGCGGCGAATTATATTTGCCGATCCCAGTAAAGTGACCTTTTGCAATTGACAGATGGAGATTTTGTCAATTCCGATGGTTTTCAAATGTCCGCTGACATCCTTTGGCACTGCGCCCAGCGTGCCAAGTACCACTGGGACCACTTTCACTGGCTTATGCCAGAGTCGTTGCAGCTCGATTTTTAGATCTTCGTATTTCACTAATTTCTCTAGCTGCTTCTCCTCAATTCTGCTGTTTCCTGGGATTGTGATGTCGATGATCCATACTTTCTTTTTCTCCACAATCAGGATGTCTGGTGTGTTATGCTTCAGAATTCGGTTAGTCTGAAGTCGGAAGTCCCACAGTAGTTTTGCTTGCTCATTTTCGACCACTTTTTGGGGCTTATGGTCCCACCAGTTCTTTGCCACTGGTAAATGGTAGTTCCGGCACAAGTTCCATGACTACAAGCATCATGTCTATGCTTGTAGTTAGTCTGGGCGATCTTTTTGCAGCAGCTGACTATGTGATCGATTGTTTCATCTGTTTCTTAACAGAGTCTGCACTTTGGATCGTCTGTTGATTTTTCAATTCTGGCTTTGACAGCATTTGTTCTAATGGCCTGTTCTTGTGCCACCAGTATTAGTCCTTCTGTCTCCTTTTTGAGTGTTGTTGTTGTTGTTATTATTATTATTATTATTATTATTATTATTATTATTATTATTATTATTATTCTATGCCGCCCCTCTTGAGATGACTCTATATCTATGACTTGTAGGCAACTTACAACCTATGTCAACAAGAATGATGGATAACATTTCTATGCTTGTAATTTTGAGATGGACAACTTAAGATCACAGGGCCTTTTTGACCTTTGATTTCTCACATTACATATTTGTTTTAGATAGCTATTGTAATAAAAATCCAGGAGTCCTGGATTAATAAGAGGGGGAAAACTTTGTTTCAAACAAAATCAAATAAAAAAATCAACCAGAGAGACCTCAGAAAAATGTCCATGTGTCTCTAGGGTAACTAATCAGTACAGAATACAGCATTTTTATACATTCTTCACTCCCATATTCCACACCTCTATTTCCTATTTCCCTATTTCCTATTTCGGATTACCTAAACAGCTGCTTCTATTTCTGGAGTTGCATAATACTGTCCCTTGACACTAGGCAACCCTTCAAGGAGGGTATTATTTCCCCATGAAAAGACCCTCACACAGTCAGCTAAAAGGCCCCCCTTCAGTCAGCTAAAAAGGAAACATTGGTACGAACCAGAAATTATATGTCTCAATCAGGTTGTCTTTCTGACTTTCTCCATTGATCTTATTAGGCAGCAAAACTCCCAGGATGGTGGTTCACTTATATTCGGAGGAATCGATTCCAGTCTCTACACTGGTCAGATTAACTGGAGTCCAGTCACCGAAGAGCTTTATTGGCAAGTTGCAATTGAAAGGTAAGGCTGTTTTCAGCAGTAATATTTACCGAAGAGCCTGATGGAAAACCAACAGAAACTTAAGTCTTACATTAGGGATAATCCCTTGGAGATGGGATTTTGAAATCTCTACATCAAAGGACACCAGTGGGGCCCCAGAAGAACTCAGAATGTTGTAATTGGTAGTTTTTAATATGACAGAAGTATGAAATGGAGAGGTATCCAATTGAATGTAGTAGCAATAGCACTTTGATTTATACAGTGTTCCCTCGATTTTCGCGGGGGTTACGTTCCAAAACCTCCCTCGAAAGTCGATTTTCCGCGAAGTAGCGGTGCGGAAGTAAAAACACCATTTTTGGCTATGGACAGCCAAAAACTACCCCCACGCACCCTTTTTCAAGGCAGCGCAAGGAGCCGGGCTTGAAATTAGGGCAGGGAGCAACAAAAGTGCGGAGGCTTTGAATGTCGGCTGCCCCCCCCCCAGCGCCTCCGTCCCCCTCGCCGCTACCGCCCGCCCGCCTGATCCACCCCTCTCACCGGCTTTCTTCGGACACGGGTCCTCCTGCAGCAGCGCTGGCGGCTACGGCTTCTCATCCTCCTCATTCGGCCAGTAGCCACTCTGAGCGCTTTGAGAATGCCTGCCTTGCCCCTCTCACAGTCCCTTAGCTGAGAGCACTTTCGTCCCAGCTATCAGCGAGGGGGCTGCAGGAGAGGTGGGGGCAGGCGTTCTCACAGAGAGGGAGAGGGAGAAAGAGAGAGAGAGCAAGAGGGGGGAGAGTGGAAGGTAGAGAGAGAGAGAAAAATGATAGAAAAAGGGAGAAAAAAGAGAAATGAGAAAATGATTGAAGCAGAGAATGACAGGAAAGAAAGAGAAAAAGAGAGAGAAGTGACTCTTGGTGATGACGTATGACGTCATCGGGTGGGAAAAACCGTGGTATAGAAAAAAACCCGCGGAGTATTTTTTAATTAATATTTTTTTAAAAACCGTGGTATAGCGTTTCGCGAAGTTTGAACCTGCGAAAATCGAGGGATCACTGTATATCGCTTTTCAGTCATTTACAACCCTTTCTAAGCAGTTTTCAGAGTTAGAATATTGCCCCCAACAGTTTGGCTCCTCATTTTACCCACCTTGGAAGGATGGAAAGCTGAGTCAACCTTGAGCCTGGTGAGATTCAAACTTCCAAATTGCAGTCAGACGGCAGTCAGCAGAAGAGTCTCTGGCTTCCTGTACCAAGGCAACTCTAATTCTACTAGTAGCAGCTGGTCAGCAGTCATTAATTTTGTAGTCTACAAATATGCCTTTCCAGCTTGCTTTTATTTCTGAGATAATAATCTTTTTTCTCATCTTTGGAAACACCCCCTCCCACTTCGACTCTGGTAGTCCAATGGCATCACAGGAAAATAATCTGATTTTATATGAAAATATCCACAGCTGCTCCCATTTTGGTGGTGCCACTAAGTATCTGGTATCTGGTATCAATGGATATCTAGAATACGAAACAACTAAAAAGCTGTCTGAGTTCAACTCTATTGATATATTTACATAATCACTAAAAAACTAATCATATCTTAACTTTAACTCTTTAACTCTTGCATCTTTTACTATTTTCATTTCCTATATTCACTGCTTAATAAGAACGACAAGTCGTTAAAACTCAATGTCTGCTATTGATGCAGACAACCCCCTTCCTACCCCACTTCCTCCTTTTTACTCGATCCCTTTAACTCCTTTAAACACTCTTTAAAAATTACAATCCCTTACTAACCTAAGTATACAGTGTTCCCTCGATTTTCGCGGGGGATGCATTCCGAGACTGCCCGCGAAAGTCAAATTTCCGCGAAGTAGAGATGCGGAAGTAAATACACCATTTTTGGCTATGGACAGTATCACAAGCCATCCCTTAACACTTTAAACCTCCCTAAATTACCATTTCCCATTACCTTAACAATAATTTACTCACCATTATTACTGGTACTCATCATTGAATAATTCTGATATTTATAAACATAATTATTAACAATAATTATTTTTTTTGTTATTTATTTGCAAAAATTATTAGTTTGGTGATGATGTATGACATCATCAGGCGGGGAAAAACGTGATATAGGAAAAAAACCGCGAAGTATTTTTTAATTAATATTTTTTGAAAAACCGTGGCATAGGCTATTCGCGAAGTTCGAACTCACGAAAATCGAGGGACAAAAAAATCACAGTAAGACTAATTATATTTAACTGTTTTGAATAGATTTATTAAGTAACATATGGTATAGATAATAAAGCCACTCATTGGAATGTAAATCAAGAATGAAACATGAATAGAACTAATGTAATAATATGAATTGCTATATAACAATGTATATATACAGTATTAAGGAATATAACGGACTTCTGTAAATCTTTGTAATTTTTACCTTCAAACCCATTATACTTGTATTCTCCTTTCCCCTCCTCTCCCCTCCCTTTGATTTTGTACTCCCCTCTTCCCCTTCCTTTTTCAATAAATTAATAAATTATATTTTAAAATAAAAAATAAAAAAAAATTGGTGATGCCACTGAGAATCTGTTGATTAAGTGTGGAAGAATAATATAATGGCAATTATCTCTGGACTTTCTTTCTCTAGATTCCTGGTCAACAACGAGGTCACCAGTTGGTGCAGCCAGGGGTGCCAGGCGATTGTGGATACCGGAACATCCCTACTCACTGTTCCTGGGCAGTTCTTTGACAGCCTGATGCAGCACATTGGAGCCCAGCAAGACGACAGTGGCGAGGTAGGGGAAAGCTGCTATATGCAGGGACAGAGAATATTGAATGTAACTGGCAATTCTCAATATCAGCAAGAGAACTAGGATACGGTTATTGTGGGTATGAAAATATTTCACAAATAGAATAGAATAGAATTTTATTGGCCAAGTGTGATTGGACACACAAGGAATTTGTCTTGGTGCATATGCTCTCAGCGTACATAAAATAAAATATACATTTGTCAAGAATCATGTGGTATGACACTTAATGATTGTCATAGGGGTCAAATAAGCAATGAAGAAGCAATATTAATAAAAATCTTAGGATACAAGCAACAAGTTACAGTCATACAGTCAACATGGGAGGAAATGGGTGAAAGGAATGATGAGAAAAACTAGAATAGAAGTGCAGATTTAGCAGAAAGTCTGACAGTGTTGAGGGAATTATTTGTTTAGTAGAGTGATGGCGTTCGGAAAAAAACTGTTCTTGTGTCTAGTTGTCTTAGTGTGCAGTGCTCTGTAGCGACGTTTTGAGAATAGGAGTTGAAACAGTTTGTGTCCAGGATGTGAGCGGTCAGTAAATATTTCCCCCGCCCTCTTTTTGACTCGTGCAGTATACAGGTCCTCAATGGAAGGCAGGTTGGCAGCAATTGCTTTTTCTGCTGTTCTGATTATCCTCTGAAGTCTGTGTCGGTCCTGTTGGGTTGCAGCACCAAAGCAGACAGTTATAGAGGTGCAGATGACAGACTCAATGACTCCTCTGTAGAACTGTATCAGCAGCTTCTTGGGCAGTTTGAGCTTCCTGAGCTGGTATCAGATGATGGAAAAACTGACTCCCTTAATACCCATTTCATTTATCCAGGCAATGGGAATTGTGAGTTTGGGTGGGAGGAGGGAGGTTGCCAGAAAATGTACCGTTATCTGGTAAGATCTTGCTCTTTTTTGTCAAACCAAACCAAATACGATGCTAGTAGAGGTTCAACTCCCATCCATCTGCCAGTATAGGAAAGAGTTTATGACTCACAGGATGCTGTGTAATCTACTTACTTATTTACTGTCTAGTTTATCCCTTTGAATATTGTACTTTTGGTTTTTGTACATTTTCTCTATGTCTTCTTTCCAATTCTATAGTATGTGGTTGAGTGCAATAACGTTGAGTACCTGCCGATCATCTCATTTGCCATCAACGGAGTTTATTACCCCCTGAGTCCATCTGCCTACACCCTCCCGGTAGGACATTCTTTTCAACAGCTGTTTTCATGTTGGTCTTAGCTATATGGAATTGCCTTGTATCAGTCATTTGCAACTGCTCTATAGAAAGGCATGGCACAACTAGATTCTTCTCGCTGTCCCGTGGAAAAGCAGAGAGCATGATTTTGAGATGCCCTCATGGGAAAGCTGAAGAAAGGAGCTAAAAAAGCTGACAGGATACTACAATATATATATAAAAGATATGGGGCACCAGAAGGTGCAGTACAGTGTTCCCTCGATTTTCGCAGGGGATGCGTTCCAAGACCACCTGCGAAACTCGAATTTCCGCGAAGTAGAGATGCGGAAGTAAATACACTATTTTTGGCTATGAACAGTATCACAAGCCTTCCTTTAACACTTTAAACCCCTAAATTACAATTTCCCATTCCCTTAGAAACCATTTAGATTATTACTCACTATGTTTATTTATTAAAGTTTATTTTAAAAAATGTTTTTTAAAGGCAGACGAACGTTTGGCAATGACATATGACATCATCAGGCGGGAAAAACCGTGGTATAGGGGGGAAACCGCGAAGTATTTTTTAATTAATATTTTTGAAAAACCGTGGTATAGACGTTTCGCGAAGTTCGAACCCGCGAAAATCGAGGAAACACTGTATGGCATAAAGTATGGTGTCATTCAGAAAATAAATATTTAAGAAGCTGGGGTAATTGAAAAACCAACGATTTGCCTCCTGGTGGTCCATGTATTGAAATTTAGATCACACTTTTCTTGTAGGGAATTTAGTAATAATGAACTGAGCAGACCTAAAAACATTTTCTTTAAAATGCAGTTGCAGAATAGCGGTTAGTTTTGTGGTTAAACATCTTGGCAGCTAGGGTATATGTGTGTAGAGAGTTTGAATACTGAAAGTTAAACTTTGCTTTCTCAAGTTAACTGTCACATGTTATTTCTGCTTTTTTGCCATAGCCCAAAAGTTTTAACGCAGTCTATGTCTTTTCCACAGCAGTATTCTGGTGAAAATTGTCAGATTGCCATATCATCTACTTACCTGCCATCCCGGAATGGGCAACCTCTGTTCATCCTTGGTGATGTCTTCCTCCGGTCCTACTATTCCGTGTATGACTTGGGAAACAACCGGGTTGGCTTTGCAACAGCAGCATAAGCATATCCAACAGTCTTGTGCAGCAGGCCTTTTCATCTGCAAAAATCTCCCACCAAAACTGCTAATAAATCAAAGTTGGTTTCCTCCCCAAAGTAACTGGAAGCAAATAAAAAAGATTATGCAAAGGACTCTTATGTGTGAATTTTTACTTGGCTAATTGTGAGAGCATAGTACAGGAGAGATGGTTGGAAGAAATATGGCATCTCAATGTTTTCTTTGAACAACAGTTTTCCTCGATTGATTGATTTTTTAAATATATCCCTATTTCAGGAGCTAAGAAAGACTATATAGTATTTTCTTTATATTTCTTCTTACATCATCTTATAATTATATCCTTTATGTAGTTGTCTTGAATAGATGTAAGTACAACCGAAGAGTTCCTTTTTAAATACAGAAATAAAATTAAATATGGGTCTTAATTACTCCTTTAAATTCAATCAGAAAGAAAGAAAACCTATAGAGTAGCTTTGTGTGTGGGTCAAATCTGCAGAGTACATACTGAGCATATACCAATTGATGACAAGCATCAGCATGTCATCAATTTTGCCGGAAAATTATGGCTTGCTTTATTGATCTATCATTTTATGAAGATGGCCATATATTGTGGTTTTCATGCAACCCTATTCACATCCTTTTATACATCACACTAGTGCACTGATTGCTGCTACTATGAAAGTATACAATGGTAGATAGACTGATTATAATAATTAAGAGTCTACAGTATCAGTTTGTTGCATAAAAATCAATTCCCGAAGCATACACAGATAACTGATTCATCTGGATTCATTAACTTCTTTATAAACATAGTTATCTATCTATCTATCTATCTATCTATCTATCTATCTATCTATCTATCTATCTATCTATCTATCATCTACCTACCTACCTACCTACCTACCTATCAATATCAGTAACAGAGTTCTTCTTCAACATAGTAGCAGTTACAAGCAAAATGCAAGCAGCTTCTAGTTCAGAACTCAAAGCAGACAAAAACAGAATTTCTAGCTTCAGTTTCTATTCTCTGCACAGACTCCGATGCGTTTAAGCTCCTATTGGCTGACTTAGTTGCTATGCCTATTCATTAGCTGACCTTGTTACTATTGGCTCTCCCAGTTCATGAATATTTTAACACAGTGGTTACAGTGCATTACTGCAAGCTACTTCTGCTGCCTGTCAGCTGCCTGGAATTTGATAATTCAAATCTCTTCAGGCTCAATGTTAACTCAGCCTTTTATCCTTATGAGGTGGGTAAAATGAGGATCCAAATTGTTGGGTGAAGTTTGCTGACTTTGTAAACTGCTTAGAGAGGGCTGTAAAGCACCATGAAGCAGTATATACAGATAAAACTCAAAAAATTAGAATATTGTGCAAAAGTTCATTTATTTCAATCATGCAACTTAAAAAGTGAGATTTAATATACGCGAGAGACTCATTACATGAAAGGCAAGATAGTGCAAGCTGTGATTTGTCATAATTGTGATGATTACGGGGCACCACTCATGTAAACCCCAAATCCACAATCTCAAAAAATCGAATATTACATGCAATCAACAAAACAAGGATTGTACATAGAACAGCATTAGACCTCTGAAAAGTATAAACATGCATATGTACTCAGTACTTGGTTTGGGCCCCTTTTTCAGCAATTACTGCCTCACTGTGGTGTGGCATGGAAGCTATCAACCTGTGGCACTGCTGATGTGCTATGGATGAAAGACCAGGATCTTTCAATAGCGGCCTTCAGCTCTTCTGCATTATTCAGACTCATGTCTCTCATCTTTTTCTTGGCAATGCCCCATAGATTCTCTATGAGGTTCAGGTCAGGTGACTTTGCTGACTAATCAAGCACAATAATTTATTTCCCATGGTCATTGAACCAGGTTTTGGTGCCTTTGGCAGTGTGACCACTTTCAAAAAGAAGTCAGCACCCCCATAAGGCTCATCTGTGAAATGAAGCATGAAGTGCTCCAAAATCTCCTGGTAGATGGCTATGTTTACCCTTCACTTAATGAAGCACAGTGGACTAACACTAGCAGACGACATGGCTCCCCATGACTGTGAAAACTTCACACTGGACTTCAAGCATCTTGCAGTGTGTGCCTCTCCATTCTTCCTCCATACTCTGAGTCACTGTTTGTTTGTTTGTTTATTTATTTATTTATTTATTTATTTATTTATTTATTTAATTTATTTTAATTTATTTAATTTATTTAGATTTGTATGCCGCCCACTGTTACCTCTAAGCTGTGCGGGCGCACGCCCGCGCAGCCATTAGGAACCTCCCATACATAAAACTTTGAAGTGGTGCAAAGCCACGCAGTCCTGCATCGCTCGCTTCTCCGACCAGCAAAGCCGGCTGCCCCAGAAAATGGTGCGTTTGAGAAGCACATGTTTAAAAAGCGAACCGCTTTCCTGGGCAGCCGGCTTTACTGGTCAGAGAAGTGAGCGATCCAGGACTGCGTGGCTTTGTGCCGCGACAACAGCAATGGTGCTGTGGTGACCTCCAAGCGCAGCCCTTTGCGGCGTCCCACCACCCGTTCCTGCAGGTAGAGGATGGGCGCGCTACACAGAGGCGTTGCGGGGCTGGGCGCTGGGTGCCGTGGACGCCTGGGAGGGCGAAGGAGTGGACATGGCTGCTGCCTCTTAGCTGCAGAGCCAGACGGGGGTGGAGGCAATGGCGGAGTCCGGCGCTGGGGCCATGCTCATCCAGGGGGCCGCAGACCGGCAAGCCACCCTCCACTCTCTCTCTGCTCTCTCTGTCTCTCTTTCTCTCTCTGTTGTCAGTGTGGTGTACGAGAGAGAAAGAGAGAGAGAGAAAAAGGAGGGAAGAGAGAAAGAGAGAGAAAGAAAGAAAGAAAGAGAGAGAAAGTGAGAGAGAAAGAAAGAAAGCAAGAGACAGAGAAAGAAAAGGAGAGGACACGAGAGAGAGAGAAAGCAAGAGATAGAGCAAGAGAGAAAGAGAGAGGGAGAGAGAAAGCATGAGAAAGAGAGAGAGCAAGAGGCGGGAGAGAGAGAAAGAGAGAGAAAGAAAGAGAGAGAAAAAGAGTTAGTGAGAGAGAAAGAAAACAAAAGAGAGAGAGAGAAAAAAGGAGAGGAAGGGGGAGAGAGAAAGAAATGAAAACAAAAAGGGGAGAAAAAAGAGAAATGACAAATATTTATTTATTCATTCATTTATTTATTTATTTATTATTTATTATTTATTATTTATTATTTATTATTTATTATTTATTATTTATTATTTATTATTTATTATTTATTATTTATTATTTATTATTTATTATTTATTATTTATTATTTATTATTTATTATTTATTATTTATTATTTATTATTTATTATTTATTATTTATTATTTATTATTTATTATTTATTATTTATTATTTATTATTTATTATTTATTATTTATTATTTATTATTTATTATTTATTTATTTATTTATTTATTTATTTATTTATTTATTTATTTATTTATATTTTGACTTCTGTGCCACCCAGTCCCAAAGGGACTGCCGCTCAGACACTATACCTTTCCGCCCACACCGAAAAAAAATTAGAGGAAACATTGCTCTGGGTCCTTGGTTTCAAAATGAGATGCAAAAGTTTCCACAGTCTGTGTTGATTTGGTGAGCCATGTCATCTGGTGGTGTTTACCCCCTGTTTCTGACATGCCTAGCTGACAACTTTGTCATCCTGAACAATGATGGTGAACCTTTTTTTGCTTGGGTGCCAAAAGGGTGTGCAAGTACGCCATCGCACATGTGTGCATGCCCACACCCATAATGCAATATCCTCTCCCCAAGCAACCCTCCAATGCTGTCCCCTGTGCATGTGTTCAGGCCTCACTGAAACCTCCAGACTTCCGGTAGGTCTGTTAGGTGATTTTTCTCCCTCCCTGGGCTTCAGAAAAGTCTCTGGGGTCTGGGATGGCAAAAAAAAGTTATGGGCTTCTGATAGGCCCATTGTGCCATTTTTCATGCTCCCCAGGCTTCAGGAGCCTTTCCTGAAGCCTTAGGAAAGCAAAAATGGCCTCCTCCCACCCTCCCGAAGGCTGAAAATCAGCTGATCAGTGTGCACATGGGTCCTGAAGCTGACATAGGGCAGCATCTCATGTGTCCACTGATATGGCCCTGTTTGCAACCTGTGGCATGTGGGCCATAGGCTCGCCATCATGGTCCTAAACTATAGGAGGCTTTTAGATTAAAAATATAGCACAGTAAAGAGAGATAAGAAAAGGAACAAGAAATCGCTGGTTATACTAGATAGTAATAGAAAACTATATTGTAACTATATTGTTGAGTGAGATCATTCAAGGACACGGGGTGAGTTGTCATCAGTACGCTGATGATACCCAGTTGTACATCTCCACCCCGTGCCCACTCAGCAAAGCAGTGGAAGTGATGTGCCGGTGCCTGGAGGCTGTTGGGATCTGGAGGGGTGCCAACAGACTCAAACTCAACCCTGATAAGATGGAGTGGCTGTGGGTTTTGCTTCCCAAGGACAATTCCATCTGTCTATCCATTACCCTGTGGGGGAATCACTGATCTCCTCAGAGAGGATCCGCAAATTGGGTGTCCTCCTCAACCCACAGCTGACTTTAGAACACCATATTTCAGATGTGGTGAGGGGGGCGTTTGCCCAGGTTTGCCTGGTGCACCAGTTGCAGCCCTATTTGGATAGGGAGTCCTTGCTCATGGTCACTCATGCCCTTATCACCTCGAGGTTCGACTACTGCAATGCTCTCTACATGGGGCTACCTTTGAAGAGTGTTCAGAAACTTCAAATTGTGCAGAATGCAGCCGTGCGAGCGGTCATGGGTCTCCCTAGATATTCCCATGTCTCTCCAACACTCTGCGGACTGCACTGGTTGCTGATTGGTTTCCGGTCACAATTCAAAGTGTTGGTAATGATCTACTAAGCCCTACATGGCATCAGACCAGATTATTTATGGGACTGCCTTCTGCCACATAAATCCATGTGGCCAGTTAGGTCCCACAGAGTTGGCCTTCTCCAGGTCCCGTCAACCAGACAATGTCATTTGGTGGGGCCTAGTGGAAGAGCCTTCTCTGTGGGGGCACCGACCCTCTGGAATCAGCTCCCCCCAGAGATTCGTACTGCCCCCCTCACCTTGCACAAGAGCCTTAAGACTCAGCTATGTCGCCAGACTTGGGGCAATTAGACCTTGCCCCTCTGACTAATAAATGTGAAGCATAGTGTTGATTGTGTTGTATGATGGTGTATTACATAGGGGTTTTAGTTGTACTTTTTAATATATTAGATTTGTTCTATATGCTTGTTTTATATTTATTCTGTGAACTGCCCCGAGTCTTCGGAGAAGGGTGGCATACAAATCTAATAAATTGAGTTGAATTGAATTAAAGTATAGATAGAGTTCCTCAAAGTGATCAATATTTGTAGCACTATTATCTAAAGTAATATTTATTACATTATTTAATTATGAGTACAGTGTCACCAAACTGTCCTATACAATCAAAGCAGGATTCCAATTCACAGAATGAAGTTTACAGTATGCACATTGCAGCAAATATGACAGTACTGTATGTTCCCACAGATCTCTAAACGAAATATATGCCAATCGGACAGGTATCTTCTGACAGTTTCTAAAACTTGTGCATTGAATAAACACTAGAAGTATTTAAAATACTGAAATACTTATTAGAAACGCTTAAACAATTAAAGTGTGGCTTTATAACCTCCTTCTCTTTCTCATTATGTACTGATGAACACATTAAATAAGATATTTCATCTTTCAAACATGAATCAATCAGAAATATGAGGGTTGAACTTAGCACAATTTAATATAAAAATGCCTTGAGATTTCTTAGTGAATGAATTGATTGTCTCAAACTAATGGGATTTGATAAATTAAAATTTCAATAGTTCTACTTATGCTTGGATCAATTCCAGCTCTTTATTAATTAGCATAGTTAAATATTATCTGTTATCGGTTATCTGTTAAAATGAGCCAATGTTTTATGGGAAATAAGGCTTTATTTATTGATTTTTGATAATTGTTGAACTCAAACAGACTCTGAACTTGCTAAATACTGTTCACAGCAGCTGAGCTTGCTAACTTGTCCTCTATTACTTCTGAAACATTTGAGAACAGCTCTCTCGGAAACTTATTATGTGATGGCTGATTGATAACTTATCACTGATTTTCTTTGCTATTTTCTTAGCAAAACTTTAATAATCACTCAATTTATTTTCTTTTCTTTTTTTTAACTCAAGGGCACATAGTCTTTAAATCTAATTTAAAAATTGCCCTTCTATCCTACACAGAAAAATACATGTAGATTTTTGGTATGAATAATAATTGTTGTTAGTTGCGAAGTCGTGTCCGACCCATTGCAACCCCCATGGACAATGTTCCCCCGAGGCTTTCTTGTCCTCTACCATCCTCTGGAGTCCATTTAAGCTCCTGCTTACTGCTTCAGTGACTCCATCCAGCTACCTCATTCTCTGTCATCCCATTTTTCTTTTGCTCTCAATCCTTCCCATAATTAGGCTCACATCCCAATTAATTATTCATACATGCACACCTTCATACTGTCAAATTTACAATTATTAAAACTGTATGTATTAGTATTTTTGTATCTTTATAACCTTGTATTTTACTATTCTGATGTCCAATTTTGGTCTATTCCATTCCAGGTCAAAATCCTGTTATCTTCTGTCACCAAAACAAGTCAAAATCAAGCACCACAGCACAAGACACACTGCTTTCAAGATCTCACAGTTTTCAAGTTATCATCTTATGAGCAAGGTCAATCCCCACAGCTGTCAGCAAATTCTATCTTTCTACAAACTGTTGCAATATTTTCTTTCAGCCAGCATTGCCGAATTCTTGATATAACGAGCCACTTATTTAACAAAACTCTAAAAAGCTTTAAAATCACATATGGGATATTTTTCCCAAATCCATTATTCTATTCCAAATCTCTTTAATTTTCATCAAGTCCAGTTGCAAGAATATCAACAATCTTTAATCTCCATTTATCCAACTCTCTCTATGGTATTCCCAGTTGCTAGATAACTGCTAGTTTCTGCTCTGGGATATCTTTAACTGTCTCCTTTTAAATCTTCTTTTATCTTTAAATTGGACAGTCACTCACCCGACTCCAGCACTTAACTTCTACTCCACTCCTGCACGAACACTTAGATCATTGAGGAAATCTACAATCTCTTTTCCGATCATTGCATTCCGTCTCAGCTAAGGGCAACAAATTGATTTTTCACAACTGCCAGTTGAGAGGCTGGTTTCCTGAGGGGCTTACAAATCCCCTGGATCACCTCTTCACCACCCTTCCAGGGTGGCTCCAGCCTGGTTTCTATGGTTCCAGGCCCCCAAACAACTGGAAATTTGGTGTTTCCCTCAGAGATTCTGAGGCAAGCGTCATGGTTCTGAGACATTGGCTATGCCTCCCTCCTATTCCAAAGGTTCTTAAAATCAAATTTGTACCATCTTCCTGTAAGAGCAAAGGGGACTCATCCAATGAATACAGAAAAATCTTACTGATTTCAACAAAACAACAAAACAACGGTAATAATAATTTTAAAAAAGAAATCTAAAAAATAATTAGGAAATGAGGCTTGGTAGAGCTTCATGTCGATCAAAGGTTGTATTGCAGGGTTGAGAATCCTAACTCCCAACTGCTCATGATAATTTCTGTAGTCTACTCAAGAAAATTGATTATCTGGAAATGTGAATAATCTCAAGAATCACTCTGTTCTTTGGAGAGGTTTCCCTGGACTGGATTCTGCACCCAGGTGTGATTTCCTTGCAAATTCCTTCCTTATAATTCAGTGGGATGTGAGCTCATCATGGGGCTCAATGGAAGTCACTGTGTAGTACATTAATTTATGATAACTAAAGAAAAATGTGAAAATCTGGAATAGTAATTCAGTTTATGTTGACCCATAAGTAAATGTGAAAAATGTTTTTATGAAATATATGAAGGACTAGCAGAAAATGTGAATTGGAAACATCTCTGGTACATTGCTCCAGTTAAGGCTCAAACTCAACCCTGACAAGATGGAGTGGGTGTGGGTTTTGCCTCCCAAGGACAATTCCATCTGTCTGGCCATCACCCGAGGGGGGGGGGAATTATTGACCCTCTCAGAGAGAGTCACAACTTGGGCATCCTCCTCGATTCCCAGCTAACATTAGAGCACCATCTTTTGGCTGTGGTGAGGAGGGCGTTTGCCCAGGTTTGCCTGGTGCACCAGTTGCAGCCCTATTTGGATCGGGAGTCACTGCTCACAGTCACTCATGCCCTCATCACCTCGAGGTTCGACTACTGCAATGCTCTCTACATGGGGCTACCTTTGAAAAGTGTTCGGAAACTTCAGATCATGCAGAATGCAGCCGCGAGAGCAATCATGGGCTTTCCCAGATATGCCCATGTCTTGTCAACACTCCGCAGCCTGCACTGGCTGCCGATCAGTTTCCGGTCACAATTCAAAGTGTTCGTTATGACCTATAAAGCGCTACATGGCATCGGACCAGAATATCTTCAGGACTGCCTTCTCCGGGTCCTATCGACTAAACAATGCCGTCTGGTGGGATCCAGGGAAAGAGCCTTCTCTGTGGGGGGCCCAGCCCTCTGGAATCAACTCCCGCAAGAGATTAGGACTGCCCCCACCCTCCTTGCCTTTTGAAAGCTCCTAAAAACCCACCTATGTCGCCAGGAACGGGGAAACTGATACACCCCTTAGCTCCTATGTTTTTTATGTATGGTTTGTTCGTGTGATTATTTTTTATAAGAAGGGTTTAAAATTGCTTTTAACATTAGATTTGTACATTGTGTTTTGCTGTTGTGAGCTGCTCCGAGTCCCCGGAGAGGGGCGATATAAAAATCTAATAAATTATTATTATTATTATTATTATTATTATTATTATTATTATTAAGAATCTGGAATTCTTTTACTTTCACAATTGAAAAGGAAAGATGAGTCAACACAGACATGTTCTGGAATGTCAACTTTCATGCCAGACAGAAACACCATGCAGTTTTCCAAGGTTCAACAAAAAGTTTAGCAAGCATAAACGGAAAATTCTAATATGTAATTCAATCAAAAGTAACCTTATCCAACCTTACTAGAGCAACTGGGATTATTCATTTATTTTCCATTAGTTCTTAAAACAATAGGAGCAGCTTCCAAGGAAATTGATTATAATTTTCCATTTTGATATATTATCCTGTATTATCTTTGCTAGTAGGTAATGTTTGGTGAAGTGAAATTCTATTAGTCTTTTATTTAACATCAAGGGCAAAAATTCAATTGAAAGTAATTCAAACAGAGGAAAGTTAATTCCTATTATCCATAAGAAAAGGTATGTTTGTATTGGCTTAGTATAATAAGATTAAAGAGAGATAAGGAACACAAGAACAAAGAGATTAAGTATCAGAGAACAGTTGCTTTGGATATAAAACTGGAGCCACAGCAGACTAGTTGTTTTCAAAAATTTTGAATTCCCTGAGATAATTCCCCAAGACACAAAGTATCATGAAGTGGTTGATCCTGGCATTAGTCTGCTTCCACCTGTCAGAAGGTTTGCATAGGTGGGTATCTCAGACCATACATAAAATGACAATAGAATTGAAACAATCTAAAGCAAATAGCTTTTAGCCAAAAAATAATAGCAAAATTATCTTTTTATCAATCCATGGCAAGCTTTAGTGTTCCTGTTTCTTCACTTGATTTCTTGTTTGTGTAGTACTTGTTTGATGGGTAACGAAAATGTTTAAAATATGCAGATAGTTGAGATAGTGAAGGATATTCTGGCTTTCTTTTTTGGTATGTAGAATCATTCTGCAGAAAGGAAAATCCATTCGTGAAAATATGAGAGAGAAGGGAGTATTGGAAGATTTTTTGGAAAAATACCATATTGATCCTGGATTAAAATATCAGTTCAATAAATTCAGTGCTACATACGAACCAATGACCAATTATTTGGACGTGAGTATTTAAACCACAGAAATCTCTATTTTCCTCTGTTTCATCTAACTTTGTAACTCTAGTATTTAAGTTTATTATTGACACATTTTAATAGCTCTTCTCAGAACCAATCAAAAGGATGTTATTTAAGTGTAATGAAATATCGCTTAATTATTTCATCTTTCCTTTCTCCTATGAGCAACTGTAAATTGACTGCTGATGTCTGAACTCAGGAAAGGACACAATCCATTTATTTATTTAAGTCATTTTTTGATGCTACCTCATTATTCAGTAACATACTTTGCAGATTATTTTTTTTGCTGATTTTTTTTGCGATTATTATTCAAGAAAAAATAGTTCTCTGTATTTTTTAGTTTCACATGATAGGACAATTGTTTTCTGACAATAGTACCTAGATATACCTGTATATAACAGCAACTTAATGTAATATCTATTTGGTGAGCATTCTGATTTACTTTGATTGAATAAATGACAGCAACGAGGTAAACAATCTATGCATAGCTTACTCTGAAAGAAGTGAGATAGTTTACAACTGGAATAATAAATCCATCTGCTTCTGAGTAAGTGACATTGGATCCAAACACTATGATAGTAACAAGAAACTTTGGCTTAAACCTTACAGAGTACATTCTTCAGTGAACATGTAACCAAAGTTTGGTTTATTTCTTCATTTCATACTCATAAAAAGACACATTGCCTTTCAGATTTTTTCTTTTTCATGAAAAATGGGCAACATGAGAATAGGAAAAAAACTCTGTTTCCTAGGGTTGCCAAGATTTGGGCTGCAAAAATCTGGAGACTGTTAGACAGCAAAAAACAGTAGACTGTGCCTCATTGCCTCATTTTGTAGTCATGAATGTTTGTACCCCTAGAAGATGTTCTTGTAGTTATAGAGATATTTTTGAAGTCCCATTAGATGGCAACATTTTATAGAAGGGACCATTGGTAGGATTCAATTTTTTTTTACTACTGGTTCTGTCGGCATGACTTGGTGGGTGTGGTTTAGTGGGCATGGCAAGGGAAGGTTACTGTAAAATCCCAATTTCCTCCCAATCATCTGGAACTTGGGAGGCAGAGCCAGTCAGTGGTAGCATTTACTGGTTCTTTGAACTGTCAATACAATGTATATGACTGTTTTGGGTAATACAATACATATGAGCCAACTATGTATGTATGTATGTATGTATGTTTGAGGCATGTTCCTTTAAGGGCAATGAGGTGACTGGCCACAAGAGGGAGCCAGTAGAGTCAAAATGTCTGCTACCGGTTCTCCAGAACTGGTCAGAACCTGCTGAAGCCCACCTCTGGAAAGGACTGGAGCAGGAGTGGGTTCCTCCCTGGTTAGATTGGTTCATTTGAACTGGTAGTGACACGCTGGTGATGTCATGATTATATCACTGACCTGGTTCAGTTAGTGCCGGTCCGTGGCCATTGCCATCTTTTAAAAAAAATGATTCCCCCCCCCCTTTTGAGCATGTGCAGAAGTCGAGGTTCCGGCACTGTGCATGGGGTCACCATCTTGTTTTTGGCTTTGGTGGGGGGGATATTTTCTGATTCTTCAGCACTGCACATGCATGTGTGCACTTTGACCCCGTATGCCCATAAGGCCTGCCCATGCGGCATGGGAGGAAGCTAACCTGCAGCAGGGTAAGTTAGCACCCACCCCTGGACTGGAATTTGTCTCTCTTATTTGATCTCAAGGACAGGCAGGTGCTGTCAGGGAGAGGTAGTTCCCTAATTATTTAGTTACTCCAAAGTTTTTGTGGAACCTGTCTCATAATTATTTTCATTTGACAGACTTTTTACTTTGGAAAAATAACAATTGGGACTCCACCGCAAGATTTCCTTGTTCTTTTGGATACTGGCTCTGGTATTCTGTGGGTACCTTCTACATATTGCACATCAAGGGCCTGCGGTGAGTAGTCTACTCCGTTGCTGAACATTTTGAATATCTGCTTTTAGAGAAAATATTCATTTTTGTCAAAACCAAATATATTTCCCCTTATTTTAAACCATTTATACCTTGTCTATTGATAAGGAACCTTTTCTGGGTTGCAGACCCCCAACTCAGCCTTCCAGTCAATGAGTGGATCACTGAAGGGAGCAGAGCTGAAAATTTGGGCTCCTTTTTAGCTGCTTTAGGGGGAGAAAGAATGAATTAAACAATTGGTGCCTACAATATAGTTCTGGATTTCCCATTTCATAACTGTGTATTTCTTTGCCAGTGCAAAAAATGACAATCTGTTATGAGGGGGAAGGGGGTGAAAATCTTAAATGTGTAACTGGACCCAAATGACCAGAGTCATGATGAGCTTTCCACATAAAAGTTTTTCATTAGAAATTCACTTCCTAATATCTTGGGGAGTTATTTTAAAATGCTGAAAGTTGCCATGTTGGCCAAAGTTTTGCTTTGATTTGAGTCTACAAAAGAGGACCTCTTGACCTGTACTAATAAGGATGTTTCTTATGCATGTCTTTTTTGAAAAATGCCTCTTTCAAACTCTTTCTACCCCCTTGCTATTTCAGTATGAGCAATTAACATTTTGATGTGGATTTTCCCTACAACATGAGAGAATGAAAAATTATGGGGCAGGCTGGAAGTAAAGTAAAGTACAGATCTGTTATAGAGAGAGAAAAAACATCTTTCACTACACATAGAGCAAAGCTTCTACTCTCTATTTTTTTCTTGTTTTGTTGTAGGAAACCATCACGTGTTTGATCCACAGCAGTCATCTACGTATTACAGCTATAATGAACAAAGTTACGTCCTGAGATATGGATTTGGTAGTTTGAGTGTAATGTATGGTTATGATACTGTGCGGGTGAGTAGATTGTTAGTCTTTGATTCCTTACTACTATGCTACACTGATTAATTCATTAGAATTAGCTCTAATTTATTTACATTTACATTTATTAACTGTTTTAGGGAACCAATGCATAAAATAAGCATTAAAATGACTATAAGTCTAAAGAGAATAAACATAATGTTAGTAAATTGTTATCATAATAAAAGCTATAGAAACAGTGTTCTGGTTAAAATAATATACTAATCTAACCCTGAAAGTCCAGCATCAGATTAAATGTCACAATTTCTTAAATAAGGGTCTAGCAAGGTTTCTGGTGTTAATACAAAAACTCTGGTCTTGTAGTTCCCACCAGCTCTAGAGTTTTTTGGTATAATGTCAATAAAATAAAATAACCTTGAAATCTGATAAGGATGAATTATGGCAATCAGATATCTGCTACCATTGGTGGTCATAACTGGCATATTTGCTAAAGACTTTTTGCATTTGAGACAATGAACCTTTATGAGATTCTTCCATACATCACCATCTGCAAGGGAATAAGAAAAAAAGAGGCAATATAACAGGACTGCAGCAATCAAAGCCCTGCCCTTGTGTTTGTGATCAGCAACAAAAACACAACATCTTGATTCTTTTATTGCTTCCCCACAGACAATAGCAGCTGCTGTGGCCTAGAGGTGGTGCTCTTGTCTCATAATCAGGAGGTTGTGAGTTCTATCCTAGATAGAGTCAGGTGTGGGGTCTCCTGCTTGGGCTGGTGGTTGGACTAGATGACCTGCAAAGTCCCTTCCAACTCTAGGAAAGTTTATACCATTTTCACCCATGGATAACCTCAATTTTTAGCAAACTACCACTGTCCTTGCTAGGCAGTGAGAAGCCATCCCCATGCTATTGCAAAGAAAATGATATGGAAGTCACCAGGAATCAAGCTTGAGTTGAACAAGACATTATGCTTACCATACTGTATATCTTTATTATAAAATCGCATAATCATTATGATTAAGACCTAGAAATTTCAAGAGAACGTGAAGAGTTGTTGCAATACTATGAACTGCAAGTGAAATCCATTTTTCAATCTTCTCTTGCAGATCCAGAATATTGTAGTTGAAAAGCAACAGTTCGGATTGAGTGTAGGGGAAGCCAACTATCCCTTCTACTATAGCAACTTTGATGGGATTTTGGGTTTGACCAATCCTAATCCAAATTCAGGTGCACTATTGCAGCAGATGATGAATCAAAACCAGATCTCTGAACCCATTTTCAGTTTTTACTTCTCACGGTAAGATTAACCACATTACATTTGTGCCATAGCATGTAAGTATAATTATGGCGTTCTTCCAGAATGAGTTACCTGGAATAGAGCAATTTATTTGTATTCCATGGTTCAATCCCTTCATCACAAATTCAATCAAGTTCAATATTCCAGCAAGGAATGATATTGAAAGAGAGGGCAAGCATCAGGATAAGGAAGAGATTTAAAATTATTTTTAAATTTAATTTTGATTTAAACCATTTCTGATTTAAAAACTTATGTTAAATGCAAGCAACCAGAACAACTCCAAGGTTTAAGTCAAGAAATTATTTTATTGTTGATTTACCAGTTCAACAAAGATTATACCATGCTGCCTACCTTTCCTTGGCAAAACCTAATTTAATCCTAAATGTTTAATCTCATACACTTCCTATTGGGACTTCCCTCATTTCAGCTGTTGGTTCCACCACATATAGTAAGAACTACTTTATTCACAGAGTGTAAAAATAGTTGTACCCTTGTTTGTCCCTCTACTTATATTCTTATCTCACACTTGGAATTGTGAAAAGTTGAATTTTCACAGCTTTTAAAAACATGGGTCACAGTAGAGTGAGCAGTTGAGTGAAGGGTGTGTATGTCAATGGGGTGAATATTCATCATTAACCCACAACAATCTGTACTCAGTTTACTTCATTGTTATTAACAATGCCGCTTGGCGGGACCCAGGGGAAGAGCCTTCTCTGTGGCGGCCCCGGCCCTCTGGAACCAACTCCCCCCAGAGATTAGAATTGCCCCCACCCTCCTTGCCTTTCGTCAGCTACTTAAAACCCACCTCTGCCGCCAGGCATGGGGGAACTGAGATACTCTTTCCCCCTAGGCCATTACAATTTTATGCATGGTATGTCTGTATGTATGTTTGGCTTTTTATTATAATGGGTTTTTAATTGTTTTTAGCATTGAATTATTATTACATGCTGTCTTATTATTGCTGTTAGCCGCCCCGAGTCTTTGGAGAGGGGCGGCATACAAACAAACAAACAAACAAACAAATAAACAAACAAACAAACAAACAAACAAATAAATAAATAAATAAATAGATAGATAGATAAATAAATATTTTGTAACTTTACCCAACAACTGGCGGTTTTTAAAAAAAAACCTTCTGGCCATATTTTATGGTGAAAATGATCCTAGGATTGTTTACTCTATACAAAAAGACCACAAACAGATGAGCAGCTATAGCTAATATTCTTTCTTTTGTTCATTTTTTCTTTTTCTTCTCAGCCAACCAACTGTTCAGTATGGAGGAGAACTGATATTGGGAGGCATTGATCCCCAGATGTACACTGGGGAAATTACCTGGGCCTCTATGACTGACCAGGGTTACTGGCAGATTGGTATAGAACAGTAAGTGATATTTTTTCTTCCCGATTTGTATCTGATTCCATTTTATTTCAATGAGCTGCTTCTTCACCTTTTATAAACAATGGAAGGATATTTCTCTCACCCGTTGGTTAAGTCGTGTATTAAAGTTTTGGCAAAACTGATGAATCCAATACTTATTTGCTACTTCTAAATATGTTTGTGGGAAGTAAAAAAGGCCTTCTTCTGCATGGGATACAAATTTGGAAAACAGATGGGCATGTTACTTCTCACCATCCAGCTTGCTAGTCAGCCAGCCAACTCCTCAATTGGCTAGTACTGTATCCGCTATCCTTGGGCAGAGTGCAGTTCAGTATAAAACATATACTTTCTTTCTTTCTTTCTTTCTTTTTTCTTTCCTTCCTTCCTTCCTTCCTCCTTTCCTTCCTTCCTCCTTTCCTTCCTTCCTTTCTCTTTCTTCCATACAGATTCCATAAGGCAGACCAAATAAAAATGGGCCTCCTACAGAGCTACTTGACCTGTTTTGGGGGTTTTGACAGCCATGCACAAACACACACACACACACACATTTATAATCATTACAAAAACCCATTCAGTCATGTCATATGTTTTTTTTGCCATTTTTCAACAATTCCTTTTCATTTCTAGTTAAAAATGCCCATTAGGGAAAATAGACTTGTTTAACAACCAGTATTCTCTTTCTTTCTTTCTTTCTTTCTTTCTTTCTTTCTTTCTTTCTTTCTTTCTTTCTTTCTTTCTTTCTTCCTTCCTTCCTTCCTTCCTTCCTTCCTTCCGTTCTTTCTTTCATTAATTCGATTATTATGCCGCCCTTCTCCTTAGACTCAGGGAGGCTTACAACACGTTAGCAATAGTACTTTTTAACAAAACCAGCATATTACCCCACAATATGCTTACCTTAATGACCACAAGATTCATTTAATGGCCATGGTGTTTGCCTAACCCAGGATTCTGCGGCAGTAGTGGATTCTAAAACCTTTTACTATGAGTTCGTGTGTGCGCTTGTGCGCACTCGCACCGCTTCTGCGTAAGCACAGAAGCCCCGACATGCTTGCCAGCCTTCCACGTGGACCTCCGTGACTTCCGAGACTGGGCAGGGCAGGATAAGCGAGCAAGCAGTGACTGGAGACCAGTTCAGGGGGCGTGGCCAGTCAGCCATCGCTAGTAGTTTGATGAACGAGGCCACATGTCTATTAATAGGTCTGAACAGATAGCATTTCACCCCTGGGTTTTTCCTTATTTTGCCAATTGTAGCCTGCTTTAGTTCTTTGCAACGGTTTTAGTAATATTCTGTGTTCCTATTGTTTTTATAGATTCGCTATTGGCAGCAAGGCTACTGGCTGGTGCAGTGAAGGCTGCCAGGGGATTGTAGACACAGGGACATTTTTGCTAACTATCCCACAACAATATTTATCGGATTTCGTTCAGGCTGTCAATCCTGCTAATGATGGTTCAGTAAGTAGAGGAAAGAATCTTGAACAAACTTTGTGGTTGTTCAGGGAACTGTTACATTACAACTAGAGAAATCTATTAATTTTGATTTCATGCAGTTCCTCATTTACTTGTTCTTATGTTTTTAATCTATGTGAACATTTGTTTGTTTGTTTATTTATTGGATTTATACGCCACCCTTCTCCAAAGACTATATGCATTTTATTTGCATTTTGGAGTATTTACTCCAAAATAACAGGAGATGGGGATGTTGCATACTGTTCCTTACAATGTACTTTTTTGTGCACATTAAACATGGTTGAGCTACAATAATATAAAACACAATTTTAAAACTGCAAAACAAAAGTTTGCTAGTGATTTGTAAGTAAGCTCAGAAGTATAAAATAAAAGTCTACTCAAAAGAATGCAAAAATAAATATTTCTTTCTGCCACACTAGTGGCCATAAATAATCTGAATATCATTTTATTGACTCAAAGACATTTTGCACAGCTTTAAGTAAGGCACATTGGACAGGCTGAAAAAAAAAGACAAGGGTTTATAGTGCTGCTGTAAGCTGGCCAACCTCCCTTGTTGCCTCCATTTAACCTTCCCTTACATTTGTTCTTTCACAGTATGCGGTGGACTGCAACAATATCCAGAATATGCCTACTATTACCTTTTCCATTAATGGTTCCCAGCTCCCACTTCCTCCTTCTGCTTATGTCTCCAATGTAAGTATTCTTTTCTAAATTCTCTGTGTATAGGAAGCCAGTTCCTTTTATTTTATTTTTTTAAATAGTTTTTTAAAAATTCTTTAAAAACATAACAAAAAATAAACCAACATACATTTACAAAATACAAAAATAAAAAGAAGAAAAAATAAAACCCAAAACAATAACAACAACATCACCATAACAAATAACAATCAATGTATACTTTACATCATCATGTGAGGAGGGAAAATGTAATTAAATATTTCCTATTCTGGTAAAAAAAAAAAATCCAGTATCCACTATTAATCATTTTGGTTATCCATATTCTATTAATAGTAGTTAGAAGCCAGTTCCTTTTAAGATGAATTGATGTTCCATACCTCAATAATAATGTCACATAGAAATAGCATTAAGTTGAAGCTACTTTATTTATAATAATAATAATAATAATAATAATAATAATAATAATAATAATAATTTATTAGATTTGTATGCCGCCCCTCTCCGAAGACTCGGGGCCGCTCTCACAACAATGCTAAAAACAATATTATAGTAGCACGAAAATCTTTCCCTTAGTTTGGAGCTATCAAATCTGTAGTCTTCCTTCAATAATTCAGTCAGAATTATAGATGCGGATGACACAGATGGCTGCTCTTGAAGAATCAGATGCATATTGAAGCACATATAATATGGATTTTATACCAGGTCCTTTCAAGCAAACCATAGAACATGATACTGCTATGCAATTGCATAATAACACGGAGAACCTGAGTTAGACAATGTTTTTATATCATGTAATTTAATCACAATCCAAATCCAGATTCCATTAAAATGTGATTGATATCCCTTCTTTTCTGCAAATAAGGGCACAATCTGAAGCAATTTGTTTCTTTTACAGAAAAATGGTCAATGTTCACTTGCAATTGAGTCAACATATGTGCCTTCCTCAACTGGGCAGCCTCTATGGATCCTGGGTGATGTCTTCCTTAAAGAGTATTATTCCATTTTTGACATGGGAAACAACAGGGTTGGCTTGGCATCATCAGCCTAAACGAATTCTAATTTTCTTTCTGGAATAATGGAGCTAATTTTTTGATTCCAACAAAATATTTCAAATTAAATTTGTACTGCAAATTGTATGTTTCTCAAGTGACACCCAATGCTATCAGTTTGTTCACTTAAGATCCATTGCTACAAAGAAATAAACTCTAACATGCCAAACTGGTGTTTGTAATATTCATTCTTTAACAATGTACGTATATATTGTGGATTACACTCCACAATGTATTGTTTTAGTCTTCAATGAAATTCTTTTCTCAATTGCTTTTTGTGGTAAGAAACAAATAAAAATAGGAAGGACTGGTTCAAAATATGGGAGATAATAATAAAAGTTTTTTTCTAGAAGCATCTTCACTAGGAGGAAACATGTTTTACAATACTGCCACCTAATGGACTTTGGCCCCAGTATTGGATTTTACAATATTATTTCCCTGCTACACCCACCAAACCTCGCCCACCAAGCAATGCCATGCTCAGAGTAGAGAATGGCATCGCTAATTGTTGTGATTCAGCCTGAGGCTCCTCAGGGAACGGCTGGAACTCTGCCGGATCCATGCTCAGAGGGGGAGGACGATGAACAGGAGGGGGAGGACCAGGCAGAAGAGGAAGAGGAGGAGAGAGAGCAGCCTGAGACCCCCAGAGGGGGGGCTCTCCCCAGCGAGTAGCCTGGATTCATTAGATGAAGACGCCCAGGCTATCATAGATATGAGGCAGAGACGGGAAGCCCAAAGAAGGGGCCAATTAGCAAGGTATTTCCATCCCTAAATTGGTAACAGCTGGGTTTGGGTGTGGTTCTCCTCAGCAGGGTTGAAAAGGCAGGCCCGCCCTTACTGTATTGTGGAGAGTTATCAATTGGGAGTCCTGTGATCTTGCTTCGATTCTTGGCGTCTCTGATCCTGGCTTGTGGCTTCTAAGGCTGAAGACTTGGGGGAGGCGTGGGTTTTATTACCTCCAGTGTTGTTTTTGCCAGCAAGAATCCTGTTTTATTGCCTGACCGTCGTGAAACCTCTGTGAAGCTTCATAACGTTCCTGTCTGTAATAACAGTTTTTGTTACCTGTGTTTGCTTTCAAATATATAAACTGCCTTTGCTTTTTACCAGTGTGTCTGGATACTCTTTTTAGTTGGTGTTGGTGTCTGGGGGGACCCAGACAGAACACTAATATAGAGACATTAAGATTGAATATCCCCCTCTCAACAGGGGAGAAGGGATATGAAACCACCTATCTCCTGTTTACAACGCAGTCCTTTCAGCAGTTCAGGAAGGGTCTATGGCAACATACCAGAGCCAGCTCACCACAACCAATTGACCATCGTCATCTCACCACAGCCAACATACTGCAGCCAATTTGCCTTGGGATAACTCACCATGCCAACTCACCACATGGGACAAGAGTTACATAAATATTGAAGAAAATGTCTGATAGAATAATTAAAGAGAGGATGCCAAAGGAGAGACAAAGTAAAATCTGAATGACAAAAATTTAAATAATTTTTAAAATTATTTTAAATAAGTAAATGGAATCTTGCAGCGAGTTGGCCATGGAGAATTAGCCGTGGAAGCCATCCAATTCTGTCCAGTTCTGCCCTAAGGTTCATTTGCACAATCCTGAGGGCGTAGATAATCCTTCAAGTGGCCTCAACAATCTCAAAAGGAGTTCTAAATATCAAATGATTACAAGGAGTATAAATCCTTCCATCCTCTACCACTCAGTCAAAACTGAAGGAGCTTCTTGGATGAAAAGCAAAATATCTTCCACGAAAAACAAAGTTCAGTTGCCTTTTGAAAAAGCACCTTTGGGAGAAGGAAGAATAGATTCATATTTGAAATAAATATTTATTTTTCCATGAAACATTCACAATAGAAATGAAATTAAAATATCCATGTTACCTAAACTCAAAATATTTAAATCTAAGCATAGTTATAATTATTTAACACATGATCAAATAGTCCAAATTATATAATAATGATCAAATAGTCCAAAGCAATAATAATCAAAACATCAATTAGACAATGATGGCAAATTTCATCATATATACCCCATAAGACTTAATCTTTGTCATCTTCTTAAACATTAACATTAATGTATTTAGTTTAAATTGTACACTATCAAATGCTCCTGTTGGACTTTCCTCCTGATGTTGGGCCCTGCCAATTTTTCTGTTCCAGGAAAGCAATTACTCCTCTTTTCATGCTTTGTAAGTTAAATACACATTTATATATGCAACATAAACTGTCGAAATGTAGAAACATATAGGCCCATCTTGCTTTAAAAAAAATCACCTCGTTCTTCCCCCGCCCGCCAAGATTTAATGTACATTTATTCTTAACATGTGGGACATATAAATTATATACTGAACAAGCCAAAGGAAAAGGAAGAATTTACATCAAGTTTTTTTGTATTTTTAAACTACAGTATTTTGAAATACAAATGTGTATTCTTTGTGCTGAAAAATCTTGAAGTTGTGTTTTCTTCCCCTACCCCCCAATATATGTATTTTTTTTGGTAGTCTGATAACCATTTTCTTAAATCAATCCATACGTAACCAATTGCACATCTTGATTTATAAAATAAATTGTAAGCAATTGCTCTCCTGAAATAGAGCATGACTTTATACATACAGAAACTTGTACATTATCCTCATGGCTCTACGGCCAGAAGATTTTCCACATGATAGGAACAAAGGAGGTTTTGTGATAAGCCGGCTGTCTGGTACTGCAGCTTGGTGGGTCGCACCTTTGCTAATTCAGAACAGCCCCTTCCTCCATAATTTCCAGGGTTTTTGTACTTGGCTGGAGAAGATGTTTGCAGATCATCAGATGTTGGCAAAGCTTGAACGGCCACTATGCAATTAAAGAACTTAAAGAAAGGCCGAAGACCCCTCCAAGAGTATATCAGTGAGTTTCGCTTGCTCAGCCAAGACTCGGCCTGGAATGAAATACCTCTTTTGGATGCATTCCAAGATGAATTATCGGAAAAATTGCAGAATGAGTTGACCAGAGTGGACATGGTCATGAAGATGGCACCTTTCATCCCCTGCTGAGGATTTCTGACTGCTCACACAACCGCTCGTATGATTATTCAGCATGTCTTTTGGTTATACGGTCTGCCAAATAGTGTCATGTCCAACTGAGGAGCTCAGTTCACTACTCAATTCTAGAAAGCACTCATGTTGGCTCTCAAGACCCAGGTCTGTTTAGCATCGACACATCACCCGGAGACTGATGCTGGCACAGAAAAAGAGTTTATTATATTATATTATATTATATTATATTATATTATATTATATTATATTATATTATATTATATTATATTATATTATATTATATTATATTATATTATATTATATTATATTATATTATATTATATTATATTATATTATATTATATTATATTATATTATATTATATTATATTATATTATATTATATTATATTATATTATATTATATTATATTATATTATATTATATTATATTATATTATATTATATTATATTATATTATATTAATTATCGATAGCATATCTTGTCAACTGCAACAAAAAGAGATAAATGTAATAAATTAATTGATGAAATAAACAAATTAGAAAAGGCCATACAAAATAAACCAAATGATATAAAAATTAAATAAGAAATAACAATATTAAAACATGAATTTAATCTTGTTATCCAAGAGGAGCTCAAAATGTTTTATAGATGGCATCTTCCTCCAGCACGACTGGCAAAAATGTTTACAAAATTATCTCCGAAATGCTGGAAAATCAAAATAAAAAATGGGACATACTACCACACATGGTGGACTTGCCCCCAGGTAAGAATATTCTGGAATAAGATAAAAACCATAATAGAACAAATTATAACATGAAGTTTTGAATTAAAACAGGGTTATTCTTATGAGGCATATTTAGGGAAAAAATTGACAAAGAAGATAGATACATCATATTACATACAGCTGCCAGAATTGCCTATGCTAAAAATTGGATAACTGTAGTCATTAAAATTTTAGAAGTAGCTGAAAAGTGCAAATTAATTATGGAAATTGAAGACAAAAAAGAGACAGACTTCTATATAGCATGGGACAGATGGTATAATTGGCTAAAACAGAAAAATACAGAAACCTATTATAACATAACTTCTTGCACTAATATAATGAACTGTACTATATCTCAAATATGTCATATTACTCTACTTTCTGTGTAAAGTAAGGATTGTAAATAGTATGTCTAACAAGGAAACATATGTATATATTCTTATACATATACATATATCCATAATAGGAGCAAATATGAAATGAATCAAATAATCCAATAGATTAAGTTTATAATAAGTCAAATTTTAGAATAACCAAATGTACAAAAGTTTAAACCAATATCTAGGTTGTTAAACAAACATGATTTCATTGTAAGTGTTTGTATTGGTCGGCGTTATGTATGTAGTTGATTGTATATGGTGTGTTTATCATAATATTCTGTTTTTATTTTGTATTGTTTCCTTTTTTCTGCTTATTTATTTTTGCTGAAGTGTGTACACAATTTCTATGTTTTTAAAAGGAAAAACCAGTAAAAAATATTTTTAATAAAAAAATCTTTTTTAGAAAATGTTTAATAAAAATGTTTTTAAAAAGAAATAAAAGTACAAGAAATAAAGTATACTGCTAGAGTTTTGGAGGGATTTTATTTTGTGTGTGTGTGGGGGGGGGGGTAGGGAGGTGTTAAATGAGGTTTAGGAGATTTCAAACCCACATCCTACTAATTTGAAAGCAAGAATTCTACTTATTGTAGTATTATAGCATTGATGATAAAAGGCAGATTTAAAAGCCTGTCATAGACTATATAGTAACCGTTAACTTCCTTTTCAAAGTAGCAAAGGAATTGCTGGTTGAATTGGCAAAAATTGTGCCACCTGAGATGAATGACATAATGTGGAAAGGTGTGGTTTTGAAGCAGAGCAGAAAAATGTGCCATCTGTTTGAGCCCTCCAAAAATGAATGTCTGGCCCTTTTGGTGGCAAAGCAATGGGGCATTTGGATAACCCTTTAAGTCATAAATAGAGAGACTGAAGGGGATGAATAGAATAGAATAGAATAGAACTCTTTATTAGCCAAGTGTGATTGGACACACAAAGGAGTTTGTTTTTGGTGCATATGCTCTCAGTGTACATAAAAGAAAAGATAAATTTGTCAAGAATCCTGAGGTACCTATCTTGGGAAATTTTCTTGGGATATTTAGCCTTGGGAAAGAAGAATGAAAGAGGATACCAAAGCATCCTTGAAAGAATGTTACCCAGAAGATGATTTGAATTTATTCTGTATTGTCTCAGAGTGTAATCCATGTAACACATACTTTAAAATAAAAGAAAGCAAATGAGTTTTGAAACACAGGCAGACAAATTTCAAATTTCAAAAGAACCCCTCCTCAGCAGTAAAAGCAGTGAAAGATAATGAGATCCTCTTCACTGAATGCATTCAAGGCAGGGATACTGTACTTTAATCTGAAGGGGATTAGACCAGATGGCATAAATGACCTCTTCCAATTTATAAGTTTAAGAATTTATAAAAAAAACCTTGCAAGGGTGAATAAAATCAAAGCACACGTGACAACTTTCCCATTTCTACTTTATTTTATGTTCCATAACTAAGAACCTTGTAGGGCCTCTTTCCACTGTTTATCTAGTGTGATAAACCTCTGCTAAGCAAAAAGTTGTTGAATGCCCTCTTTTATATAATTAAAACTGTAAAGGGCATTTGATTTGTTGCATGACATTTATTGGTGACTTGAATGCCACATTCTGTCGAGATGAATTGGGTACCTCTAGTTACTTATCAGTCACTGCTTTTGGCAGATCACTCGGTCCCTGCTTTCGGCTGACTTTACTTGGTCAGAATGTGATTTGTTATCCACCGTGATAAGATTTCTAATTTTCCTGAAGGTTAATAAAACTTAAGTATACGATGGAAAATTTCTGTTTGATCAAATGGGTGAATTAAAAACTAATCATATACTAAAACTGACAAGTATTTTTTCAGAAATAATGCAGAAGTTAACTGGGTCACAAATAGCTTTTGTCCTACCTACAGAAGAGGGGAACATATACCGTATTTTTCAGAGTATAAGATGCACTGGAGTATAAGACGCACCTTAGTTTTGGAGAAGGAAAACAAGGAAAAAAGGTCTCTGCCTCCTAGCAATTTGCCAGACAGCAAACAGCACAGATGATATACATGTGTGCATGTGTGCTTGACCCATAAAAATAGCAAAGAATTGGAAAAATGTATCTTTTGGCAGTATATTAATCCCAGAAGGTTTTCTTAAATGTGATCACACTAACTCCTCTCAATTATTTAAATAAATCTACTCACGACATGACTAAGTCAAGGTTTAACTCAGCTACCTTATCTTAATACTAATACTTACTACTAATACTTAATGCTAAAACAGGACATTTCAGATCATACTATTACAGATGTTTAAAATTGATGTGGCTTTCTGGAAGTATTCTAAAAGAAGATACAATAGCACTGGGCCTCTTCAAATCAAGCATTTATTTTAAAAAGCTTCTTCATTTTTTAATGTAATCTAGAACGGTAATAAAGCAGTATTTAAAAAAATAAGTCTAATAATTTGAACATTCTATAGGCATTCTATAGTTATGCTCTGGGGAATCCAGAACATGATGCCATGGTCTTTCGAGACTGAAGGATACCAGTGCTATAGGTATGTATAATTATTGATTTACCTCTTTGCAGCAAAAAACATCCAGTTTTACCCTTTAACTCTGCCTGCAGCAATTTGCCTCAGTGCAGTTTTAGTTTCACATTCATTTTAGCAGGTAGGCTTCCCAGCAACTTCAATCAATCAGCTGAGTATCAGGAGTTAGATAATCAGTGACTTGTGCTAATCAGGCTCTGCTGCTGTTTTTTGCAAGGATTGTTGTAAATTACTCTTTGGGAATGACTGGGTGGGACTACACTTTTCACCCTCTTGGGAGGGTAAAAAGGTGCATCTTATATTCAAAAAAATACGGTAGTTTCCTGAGAGAAAGATTTTATTTATTTATTTATTTATTACTTAGATTTGTATGCCACCCCTCTCCGAAGACTATAGATGTTTGGAGAACAAAAGATCTCTTAAGGTAATACAGTGATACTTCATCTTACAAACTTAATTGGTTCCGGGAGTAGGTTTTTAAGGTGAAAAGTTTGTAAGACGAAACAATATTTCCCATAGGAATCAATGGAAAAGCGATTAATGCATGCAAGCCCAAAACTCACCCATTTTGCCAGCCGAAGCGCCCATTTTTGCACTGCTGGGATTCTACTGAGGCTCCCCTCCATGGAAAACCCCACCTCCGGACTTCCGGGTTTTTGTGATGCTGCAGGGGAATCCCAGCAGGGGAATCCCAGCAGCGCAAAAACGGGTGCTTCGCTGGCAACGGAAGTCTGGAGGTGGGGTTTCCCAGTGAGGGGAGCCTCAGTGAAATTGCAGCATCACAAAAACATGGAAATCCTCAAAACCCCACCTCCAGGCTTCCGTGTTTTTGTGATGCTGCGATTTCGCTGAGGCTCCCGTCACTGGGAAACCCCACCTCCGGACCTCTGTTGTCAGCGAAGCGCCCGGTTTTGCACTGCTGGGATTCCCCTGCAGCACCACAAAAACACTGAAATCTGGACGTGGTGTTTCCCAGCAACGGGAGCCTCAGGGGAATCCCAGCAGCACAAAAACGGGTGCTTCGCTGGCAACAGAAGTCCAGAGGACGGGCATCCCAGTGGCGCCGGCTTGGGTTTGTAAGGTGAAAATAGTTTGGAAGAAGAGGCAAAAAAATCTTATATCTCAGATATAAGATTTGTAGGTTTGTACCTCAGAAAGTTTGTATGACGAGGGGTTTGTAAGATGTGGTATCGCTGTATATTGCAATTTGCAGCATGACTACTTTCTAGAAAACATTCATTTTATCTGGGGGGGGGGTAGATAATCCTTAGGCCTAGTGTCCCGTTTCAGGGTATCAGGGCTCCAGTCATCAACTTCTGAAAAGATAGGCCAAGATTTCCTTCATTCGAAGGTAAGAAAGAAATGAAAACGTTCTTAGAAGCGCTACAGTATGCAAATATACTCTTAAATGAAAAGATTCCTAGGGTCTTCACCCATTGCAATTTTTGATTAGCATTATGGAAGTAGGCTGTCACTGTCTTCTCTTGAAATGTTTTATGACTTCCCAGGTACACAAATAATTCCTGAATTCATGTTACACTATCCCACCTATTTGGCAAATGAAAATATTCTTTGAAGCAGTTTGTCATTACCATTTATTTACCCTTAAACCTCAACATAGTATAAAGGAATGTAGAATTGACCTTGGGGAAATATGAGAGAGCGGTAAAAGTGGGGATTGCTTGCAGAAAAGATTAAATAGTCTGGAGAAAGAAAGAAATGTGAGAAAGAAACTCAATGAACCCCACCAAAAAAAGGACATGGTCACCCAAAATACGGTTGCTAGCTGGCTATTGATGGGTGTGATAAGAATGGAGACATAACCTGCTTTTGCCACAAGACAAATACTTAGAAGAAAATCACATAGCAGCAAACAAGCTTTCTTAGATTTGAAATCAGAAGTTAGAACAGAGGTGACACCCAAAAAATAGCTCCTGTTCCACACCACTGGCTAAGTCAAGATTCCTAGGATATATGTTATTTCTTTTAATGGGCCACGAACTGTCATGGCCTCTTCACATCTTCTGTTCTTGCACTATTTCTTTGAGGTTTTCTATGCTCTGATTGGTGTCACTTTGATAGTGTTCAGTCACTGCATCTTTTGAGGGCCTGGTTTCCTTTTACCTCTAACTCTTACAGAATTGCTTTCTCCAATGCATTCCCCCACATGACATGAACAACATGAGATTCTTCTTGCAGGAAAGGAAAGAGTGTGGTCAGTGATAAGAGAAGGGATAAGTTGAGAAATGAATCTCTTTCTGACATGAGAAGAAGTGTTGACAATCAATATAAACAATATTATAATATAATATATTATAAATATATTATAAATTAGATGTTTGCATAGTCTGATTTAGAAGAAGAAAACTTCCTGGGTCGCTCCTCCTCATTCCCACTATCAACTGCATTATAGTACAATGTTCTACTCTCTCTCCGAAGGCTTTGCTATGAGAGTGATTGAACTTGGTCAGGGATGAGCAACTTGTTTATCTAGGCCAGTGATGGGCAACCTTTTGAGCTTGGTGTGTCAAAATTCGCCAAAAAACCAAGCATAACTCGGGTGGTGTGTCACCTTGAGAAAAAAAGTTTGGACAAAACCCCCCTCTTTTCCTCCCTTTCGCCTATTTCTCTCTCTCTCCCTCTTTCTTTCCCCTTCTCTCTCTATCCCTCTTTCTTTCTTCCTTCCTCTCTTTTTTGCTCTTTCTCCCTCCTTTCCTCTTTCTCTCTTTCTTGCTTTCTCTCTCTCTCTCTCTTTCTCTGTCTCTCTTGCTATCTCTCTTTTATTCTCTTTCTTTCTCTCTCTCTTGCTTTCCTTCTCTCTTTCTCTCTTGCTTTCTTTCTCTCTCTCTCTCTTCCTCCCTTTCTCTATTTCTTGCTTTCTTTCTCTCCCTTGCTTTCTCTCTTTCTTGCTTTCTCTCTCTTACTTTCCTTCTCTCTTTTCCTCTCTCTTTCTTGCTTTCTTTCTCTTTCTTTCTCTCTCTGTTTCTCTCTTTCTTGCTTTCTCTCTCTTGCTTTCTCTCTCTTTTTGTCTCTTACTTTCCTTCTCTCTTTCTCTTTTTCTCTCTCTCTTTCTTTCTTTCTTTCTTTCTCTCTCTCTCTCCCTCTCACACACACACAATCTTTCTCTCTCTCTCTCCCTTGCTTTCTCTCTCTCTCTTGCCTTCTCTCTCTCTTTCTCTCTTATTCTCTCTCCTCCTTTTTCTCTCTCTCTTTCTCTCTCGTGCACCACGGCAGCAACAGAGAGAGAAAGAGAGATGGAGAGTGGAGAGAGAGTGGAGGGCGGCTTGCCGGTCCGTGGCCCCCTGGATCAGCGTCCCTGCATGGCCCCAGCGCAGACTCCGCCTTCGCCTCCGCCTAAGAGGCAGCAGCCACATTCACCCCTTTGCCCTCCCAGGTGTCCATGGAGCTCAGCGCCTGGCCACGCGCCGCCTCCGCCTCCCGGTAGCGCGCCAGACATCTACCTGAGGAACGGGTGGTTGGGCGCCACGAAGGGCGACGCTTGAAGGCCACCATGGTGCCGTTGTTGTCATCACGGCGCAAAGCCAGGCAGTCCCGGATCGCTCGCTTCTCCGGCCAGCAAGCCGGCTGCCAGGGAAAGTGGCGCGATTTTTAAACGCGCGCTTTTCAAATGCGGCGCTTTCCTGGGCAGCTGACTTTGCTGGCCGGAGAAGGGAGCGATTCAGGACTGCGTGGCTTTGCGCCACTTCAAAAATTTCTGCCGGGGGAGGGGGTTCCTAATGGCTGTGCGGGCACACAATGGCCGGCGCCCTCCCACCGGGCCCCAAAAGCTCACGTGCCATCACCGCCAGGGAAGCTCCAGCCGGGCCGGGCTCCTATTCTCGCTCTTCGTACGTCCTTTTTTTTGTTTGGTGCTCGGAAATCAACAACGCGGATCCTTTAAGAACCTGCGCTTGCGCTCTGCCAGCTTTTTCCTTCCCGGGCTGGGTGGTTGGGAGGCGAAGGAGGCGCGGGCTTCTCCAAGCAGCAATGAAGGTAAAACAGGAGGGAGGGGTGAGAGTGAGGAGGCTTTTTTTTTTTTGGCTTGCGTCGTGTGCGTTTGGCGCATTCTCTCCGAAAGTTTCTCCAGCGGCCGCGTGTCACTAAAAATGGCTACGCGTGTCAGTGCTGACACGCGTGTCATAGGTTCGCCATCACTGATCTAGGCTAACATATCTGGCATTTCTTTATTTCAGCTGCCAAGGATGACAGGGAAGGGATGCTACTAACACAGTGAGTTGTGTGTGGTTTGAAGGTTTTGCATTTAAAAGAAAGGAGTTTGATTTTTTTAAATGATAAAAATGTCATTAATTGTGTTTTATATTGTTGTAAGCCGCCCTGAGTACTACAGGATTGGGCGGCATAGAAGTCAAACAAACAAACAAACAAACAAACAAACAAACAAACACACACACACACACACACACACATACTGTATTTTTTGCTGTATAAGATGCACCTTGTTCCTCCCTAAAATAGGCTGATAATTAAGGTGCATCTTATACACTGAATGTAGCTTTCCCCCCAGCCCTAACTAGTTGCTAACGATCTTCCCAGCTCTTACCTTTCAGGCTCTTTCATTGTTTCTCTCTGTGAAGAATGTTTTCCAAACTCTAAATCTTTGCAGGGTTTGTTTCATTACTCTAACTTGCTCTGAGTAAGTTTCTTTCTAGGTGCTAACAATGTTCCCAACTCTTACCACTTGCAAGCTCTTTCATTGTTAATCTCTGCCAAGAATGTTTTCACACCCTAAGTCTTTGCAGGGTTTGTTTCATTACTCTAACTTGCTCTGAGTAAGTTTTTTTCAGCTCTTTCACTGTTACTCTCTACAAAGAAGAATGTTTTCCAAGCCCTAAGTCTTCGCAGGTTTTTTTTTACATTGCTCTACTTGCAATGTAAGGAAGATCTGAGGCTGGGGTATGGGTTCAGGTGGCTAGCTTTCCACCAGGTTCTTTTCTTTTAAGAGAGAGAGAGAGAGAGAGAGAGAGAGAGAGAGAGAGAGAGAGAGAGAGAGAGAGAGAGAGAGAGAGAGAAGAGGGCGGGTGAATAACCAACTTCTCTAGAGAAAGAAATGTGTATCTCCCATCAATTGCAATGTAATAACAGAAAGACAGAAAGAAAGACAGAATTACAATGCAATTGATGGGAGATACACATTTCTTTCTCTAAAGAAGCTGGTTATTCACCCGCCCCCTTCTCTCTCTCTCTCTTTAAAAGAAACTAACCTGGTGGAAAGCAAGCCGCCCCCAACCAAACTCACAGTCCAGCCGATCCCAGGTGTGTAGCCTTCATCAGATTTTCCTCAGCTGGGCTTGGCTTCCCACTTACAGCTGCTATGTCTTCAGAGCCTGGAGCTGTCATGCAGTTGCAGTGTGATGCCAGCTCTAAGTCCAGCTAGGGTAAAAGGGTGTGTGAATCTGAACCTTGGGGTGGGTGGGTATGGGGGGGAGGGGGGAGAACCAGGAGGAGAGCCGAGTCTGGTATGACTGATGGAGGAATTATGGGAGTTGAAGTCCACAAATCTTAAAGTTGTCACGTTTGAGGACACTTGAGTTAGAGGTTAGGAGTATATAGGTCTTCAAACCTGGCAAGTTTAAGGCTTGTGGACTTCAACTCCCATTTCTGAGCTAGCATGACTGGTGGAGGAATTCTGGGAGTTGAAGTCCACAGGTCTTAAAGCTGTCAAGTTTGAAGACACCTGAGCTACAGGTTAGGAGTGCAAGAGTCTTCAAACCTAGCAAGTTTAAGGCTTGTGGACTTCAACTCCGATTTCTGAACTAGCATGAATGGTGGAGGAATTCTGGGAATTGAAGTCCATAAGTCTTGAAGCTGTCAAGTTTGAAGTTTGTAAAAGGTGTACATGGTTTAAAAAAGTATACCTGGTTTAAAAAAGTATACATGGTTGTAAAAAGTATTCTGCTACACTGGAATTTTATTAAACAATATAATACGGTACTACACCATTTGGTTCAGAATGCTTTTTTCCTTGTTTTCCTCCTCTAAAATCTAGGTACATCTTATAAATTGGTGCGTCTTATACGCCAAAATACGGTACTTTTTTAAAATGGTAAAAGTTACTCTATTTTCTTTATTTGTAAAAATTACTGCACCGTGGATAATTGCCATTGTGATGCTGGGTTTTAGATTATTCAGGGTGTCCCCAAAATAGGGTATGGGTTATGTGTGCTTATTCTAGTTGTATTTCAGAATGGATCTTCTCTGAAATAAATGTACCCTCTCCATTTAGAAGATTACAACGTGGAATTGTTGGGCTGCTGATATGATGTAGACAGGCCTAGGTGACAAATCTGATTTCAATGTGACCATGTATTTTTCCATTTTAAATTCAGACCTATAAGCAAAAGGTTCCTTCAACCTTTCTTTCAAAACACACAACAAACTTATTGTCACATGTGCAAGTGGAAATATTTTAATTTAGAAAACTGAAGAGATGATAAGAAATAGTACCAATCTCTGCCTTTACAACATTATGTACACAGCATTTACTTTACTGATTAAATAGGTTTACATGAGATAAATTTCTATATGTTTTTGAGAAGAATCTTGGTATGAAGTATTATGATCCTTTGATAAGGACTCCCATATGACTTTGTGTTCATAAAAAAATGCCCCAACTCAGGGTATAAAAGAAAGGCACCTAGCATAGCCATCTTTACCTAGTGTCCCAAGTCCCTGCAGGAGCTAAAAAATTCAAGTTAGCAACTGCTTTTGGGAAAAGAGGACCATGAAGTGGCTAATTCTTGCTCTGGTGTGCCTTCACCTCAGTGAGGCTCTTGTCAGGTGAGTATGGCATAATTATATAATAGCTTCAATTGCCTTTCAGCTTCAGTTACTCTCTTAATAAAAAATCTGTTTCAGTTTCTCTCTCTCTCCTAATTGTTTTCTTTCTTAAATGATGTCTGCTTACCTAGCTCCAAAAAAAGGTTTGGATTGATTTGTGGAAATCATGAGATCAGTCGATATTGCACCTGATGTACCTGCCTTTGAAGACCATCTGTTGAGAAAGTTATGGACTTTCCTCAGCAGTTGGTTGGCCACTGCTGGATTAAATGAGTCAGGGGTTTGATCCAGCATTTATTATGTGTATGCTCTTGAAAACTGATTGAATGTCTCTGTTAGATGGATGTCCTTTTTCTAAAATATTCAGAAATTTTAATGCCTTTTGGGGAGAGTTTCTAGAACAAAGTATGCCTTTACACCTTGTATACCTTTAGGTATGTTGTCTTGTTGTACAGTACTTTTATTTCTTCATAGCATTTTTTCTGAAGAACTGCATCCCCAAATTCAGAAGTGTCTATGTTGAAGAGTAACTGGATTCTCTTTATGTTGTTAAAGTAGAAGAGTATGTAGCATTTTCTTAGGGATCTGGGACTACAGCTAAAGATGTATACACTAGGATAAGTCATTACAACTCCTAGGAGACCCTCAGAAAAATAACATCCCTATTTCCTATGTGGATATTTTCAGGATGATATAATACACGTTTTGTGTTGCTTTAGGTAGATAATTCATCCAATTCCATCTTTTCTCTGCAAAAATAGTAAATCAGATGGGGGGGGGGATGGTATTTAATAACCTGGAATTATGTAGGTCTAGCTTCTGGTTCCAATACTGGATAGCAATAGTTCCTAAACTTATATACTGCTTCATAGTGCTTTGCAACACTCTCTAAGCAGTTTACAGAGTCAGTATTGACCCCACAATCGGGTTACTCATTTTACCCACCTTGGAAGGATGGAAGGCTGAGTCCACCTTGAACCTGGTGAGATTCGATCTTCCAAGTTGCAGGCAGCCGGCAGTCAACAGGAGCAATACTGCATTCAAACCACTGCACCAATGCAGCTCCTTGCTAGAATAGATAATATTAGATAATATCTTGTTATTGTTCAAATTTGTAATCCTGTTGTAGGACAGTAGAGTTGAAAGGGGGATATTGGAGTTCCTCAGTTTATTTTCCTGCTCAATCCTGCAGAAAAGATTTAATCTCTGACAGAATCAAACACAAATTAGCATTACTAATTAAATAGACTGAGTTCAGTCCAGGTAAAGTTAGACCACCTGCAAAATCTCAATGAAAAAAACTCAATATGGAGAGTGTCTAGAGCTGCCAGTTTGATTCTCTGCTTAACTGCTTACCTCACACAGAATCCCCTTAAGAAAATTCAAGTCCATGAGGCAAGTGATGAAGGAAAAAGGTATCCTGGCAAACAAATATTATGATCCAGCCAGCAAATATTTCAATAACTTTGCCGTTGGTGATGAGCCCCTTGCTAACTACATGGATGTGAGTATCTGGTTAGTTCAAAGCAAACTGTCACAATTATGTCAAGATGAAAACTATACAGGAAAAGTTTACGTTAATTGAGAAATCATAGGCCTGGTTCCAATTACAATTTATAATTTGGAAATCTGGATAACTAACATCAAATAGAAACATAGAAACATAGAAGACTGACGGCAGAAAAAGACCTCATGGTCCATCTAGTCTGCCCTTATACTATTTCCTGTATTTTATCTTAGGATGGATATATGTTTATCCCAGGCATGTTTAAATTCAGTTACTGTGGATTTACCAACCACGTCTGCTGGAAGTTTGTTCCAAGGATTTACTACTCTTTCAGTGAAATAATGTTTTCTCACGTTGCTTTTGATCTTTCCCCCAACTAACTCCAGTTTGTGTCCCCTTGTTCTTGTGTTCACTTTCCTATTAAAAACACTTCCCTCCTGAACCTTATTTAACCCTTTAACACATTTAAATGTTAATAATATAAAAATACAGCTACATATACCCAATTAACCATGAAGCAGGCATGAAAACCTAATTAACTTGTGTTAATTGTATACAGTACCTAGTTTAAAAAAACCTGTTACAAATCAGTTGGGATTCTAAAACCGTGTTTCTGATATTTTAATTTCTTCTATATTTTTGCCTATCAATATTCCTAAAATATATTGAATAATATGCTTTGTGTGTGTGCAGAATATTCTGTTAGATGTGTTAAGTCCTTACATTATTTATTTTCATTTATTTGTTAGTTTACCAAACTTGTATAAGGTATAGGTATAAACATAAATATAGTAAATACATATAAATGGGGACAAAAGGACAGTCGGACAGGAATGGTAGGCATGCTTATGTTACATTCATACAGTCATAAGTGGGAGGAAATGGGTGATAGGAATGATGAGAAAAAACTAGTGGTAATACACACTCCCTTACAGATCTCTTAGGAATGAGTTGAGGTCAGCAGTAGACAGTCTAAGGTTAATGTTTTTGGGGTTTGGGGAAAAAAGCACAGAGTCAGGTAGTGAATTCAAGGCATTGATCACTCTGTTGCTGAAGTCGTATTTTCCGCAATCAAGTTTGGAGTGGTTTACATTAAGTTTAGATCAATTGTGGGCTCATGTATCATTGTGGCTGAAGCTGAAGTAGTCATTGACAGGTAGGACATTGTGGCAGATAATGTTATGAACTACATTTAGATTGGTTTGAAGGCGACGTACTTTTAAGTTGTCTAAGCCCAGGATTTCAAGTCTGGTGAAATGAGGTGTTCTGTTGTGAGCAGAGAAGTGGAGGGCTCTTCTCGTGAAATATTTCTGGACTTTCTCAATTATATTAATGTTCAATATGCAGTGTGGTTTCCAGGCATATGAGCGGTATTCGATAATTGGTCTAGTGAATGTTTGGCATGATTACTGGCTCATTGGATATGATTACTCCAAGATCCTTGCCAGAATGAGGGTCGTCTACAAGGTCGTGTCCTCCAAGCTTGCATTTTGTGTTCTGATTCTTTTTGCCAATGGTTGAGCATTTGTTGGTTGAGATTTGAAATTGCCACTTGTTTGACCATTCTGATACAGAATCAAGGTCTTTTTGAAGGGTAGCAGCAGTATCTGCAGTGTTAAATGATTTGACATTGTTGGCAAAGAGAATACAGTTGCTTATAATATAATCACAAAGGTCATATTTGTTGTCTGTTTGACAGGAATGTAGGAGCAGAGGTGGGCTGCTGCCCGGACAGCGGGGGGGGGGGGGGAATGTAGTGGGGTAGCAAAAATGGAGCTCCACCCCAGTGTACCCAATTTGTATTGAAGGATGTTGAAAGAAAATGCAGGGTGTCCTGCATAAGCCACGCCCACAGTGTGGTAGTAAAATTTTTGGTAGCCCTTCATTGTATAGGAGGCAGGAGATGCCATAATATTTTAATTTCAGAAGTACTTTGTGGTGTACCACTGAATCAAAGGCTTTATAAAAGTCTTTGTAAATTGCATTTAGTGTGGAAGCCCTGAATAATGACCATGTTTTCCTTTTTCTAGGTGTCCTATTACGGAGAAATCAGTATTGGAACTCCACCCCAGAAATTCATGGTTCTCTTTGACACTGGGTCATCCAATCTCTGGGTGTCGTCCGTCTATTGCCAGAGTCAGTCTTGCAGTGAGTCTTCTTCTCATTAATTTAAGAATAAAAAAGACACAATTTGTGGAAATGCCTTTTTTGTCTTCACACCTATTATGCTGTTATTTAAATCTGGTGTTGTTATTGATTTGAAAGTAAAACCTTCTCTCCCCCACTCTCATTTCTATCACCAGAAAACCACCCATTATTTAATCCCAGTCAGTCTTCCACTTATTCCAGCAAAGGACAAACTTTCAGTATACAGTATGGAAGTGGTAGTCTCAGTGGGGTCTTTGGCTATGACACTGTGACAGTAAGTAGCAGTTCTGCATAAGGGGAAATAATTTGTTTGACTTGATATTCCAAGGCAATATTATTGATATTATGCAATGGACGGTATTGGTTTGGTCAGTGACTGAAATCAAAATAATTATGGTAGTTAGTAATGAATTGAATCTTGAAAACATTCAAGCCTGCAAATACTGAAATCTCATAGATGTAGAAAGAGATTGGGGCATTTCTATTGGTCTTAGCTTCTGCTGAAGTATTATGGAGTTTAGCTAATGTCCTTTTATTGCTGCCATGGCTTTGATGGATAAAGAAGGGAGAGCAGCTAGCTGGTTGATGTGGGTGGCACAAAGGGAACATCAAGAGCACCTTCCAATCCTTTCCAAAGATCAGTGGATAGAGGCCTGGGCAACACTACACCTTCACTGTTGTGAGAGGGGGAAATTCTAGAAGCTGGTGATGGTACGGAATAGGAATTCAACCAGTGTTATCCCCCTGCTCTGAGATCCCCAAATAACCTGCCTTCTCTCTTTTCCACATTCAAGTATTTATTTTGTTGCTCCTACTCCTTGTGAACACTTTTCTCACGACATTAGCTCTTGCAGTTGATTGCAAAGTTACATGTTGAAAACTTAAGAATAAGAAATCTTGAATTTTTTGTATTTTTCTTTTTTCGTTTGTTTTTTGTTATGCTGTTCATACAATGTTTATGTTTGATTTTAATCAATAAATATGTATATGTATGTAAATCAATGTATACATATATGTATATGTATATGTTTTCATAGATTTTCACGGGTATAGGTATAAAGGTCTTGGCCTATTCGGGTTTCTTCCCATGTAGGTTTTAGAGATTTCTGGTGACGTTTCTATGAGGTCCCACTCGTCATCTTCAGGCTGGTGCTTTTGTCCTTGTGCTTGGGCGAACAAAGCCAGGCTGAGCACCAGCCTGAAGATGATGATATCTCATGATCAACTGATGTTAGATAGGTTTCTCATCCTCTGATACTCTGCCCAATGAATTATTCCTCGATTACAACAAAATACATTAGCTATCCATAATTTCAATTTTCTGAATTTCTGCTAGGCTACTGTGCTGTATACCTTTCCTATCTTCTGACTTGTCCTGTTCCTTTGTAGATCCAAGGCATTAGTATTACCAAGCAAGAATTTGGCCTAAGTCAAACTGAGCCTGGCAGTGCTTTTGTCTCCGCAAAGTTTGATGGCATCCTGGGTTTGGCCTATCCCTCCCTTTCTTCTGGTGGTGCCACTACTGTAATGCAAGGAATGATCCAGGAGAATCTGCTTGATGCTCCTATTTTCAGCTTTTACCTGAGTCGGTGAGTATGAAGTCTTTTCTACCTTTCTTGTTTTAATTTGGCTGTTTCAGTTTACTATAAATATTATTTTTCAATTGTTGTCAATACTTTGTATGCAACTTACAACCTACGTCAACAAGAAGTAAGGAGAACATTTCTATGGTTGGAATTTTGAGAAGGACAACTTAAGATCACAGGGCTTTTTTGACCTTTTCACATTTGTTTTAGAAAGCTACCCAGGGAAAGTTTCTGTAAAATACTTACAGTAGCTTCTCTTTGGATTCCAGATTTCAGATCCAAGAAAGCACTTCTTCACATTAATTTAAAAGGCAGAAAGAGAGAGGGAAGCTTTTGAAAATATCAACCTTACATTGCTACGTAGTACTAATACTAGGTAGGGCTGAGGAAGAATGATTGTTCTAAAAACATCCTATCAGTTTATGGCAGGATAGAGATTTAACCACAGACTCTTTTGCTAGTAATTACTAAAGCCTAAGCCTCTCTAAAGTATTACTGAGATCTAGTTGTGAAATGTTGCTCAGGCATTTTTAAAAAATATATGAGAAAAATGCTCCTCCAGTTGCTTGATAATTTTTTTCCTGTTAAATAGATTCTACTTTGTGTACATTAGTCTCAGGGTGCTTTAGGATTTCTTTAGAGTTTTAAAAATGGTTCTTGAGATTACTGGTATAAAATAGAAAGTACTATTTTTTACCCTATCATATTTGCCCTTTACTCTTGATTTGTCCGTTAATCTCTTGATTTGCCAGATGATCTCACTCTTCAGCACTCTTTAGGATGGACACAGAGAAATGAAATGACCTATTACTTGTCATCCTGGGCAATCGATTTAAGATATCAGTATCAGATCGCAGATTAATATTTTGAAACATTTCCTACCTATAAGAGCAGTTGGATAGTTTGTTTGTTTATCATAGAGAGTGAGCATTCCAGAGGTGGGTTTCAGCAGGTTCTGACCAGATCTGGAGAATTGAGTAGCTCAGAGAACTGGTAAATACCAACTCTGACTGGCCCCATCAATTCTCGGCCTCCAGAGTTCCAGTTGTTTGGGAGGAAATGGAGATTTTGCAGTAACCTTCCCATGGAGTGGGGTGGGAATGGAGATTTGACAGTATGCTTCCCATGCCAGGCCAACCTATCCACGCCCACCTATCCACACTCAAAGAACTGGACATTTTAAAAAATTCCAAACGTTTTTGAAACCCACCACTGGACCATTCATGACTGGTTTAAATCAATCTTTTCCCATACTTGGCAACTTTAAGGGGGGTGACTTCAGTTTCCAGTATGTTAGCTGAGGAATTCTGGGAAGTCCACCCAACAAAAATGGGCAAGTTTGAAAAAAAAACTAGTTTAAACAGTTTTCCACTCCAGGTAGTGAGAACAGATTACCCAAACATCTGCTTCTATTTCTGGAGTTGAATAATATTGTCCCTTGACATTAGGCAACCCTTCAAGGAGGCCCTCATACACAGGTCCTTCAGTCAGCTAAACAGGAAACATTGGTATGAATCAGAAATTACATATCTCAATCGGGTTGTCTTTCTAACTGTCTCTATTGATCTTATTAGGCAGCCAAGCACCCAGGATGGTGGTTCACTTATATTCGGAGGAATCGATTCCAGTCTCTACACTGGTCAGATTAACTGGAGTCCAGTCACCGAAGACTGGTATTGGCAAATTGCAGTTGAAGGGTAAGGCTATTTTCAGTAGTAGTATTTACCAAAGAGCCTGATGGAAAACTAACAGAAACTTCAGTCTTACATTAGGAATAATCTCTTGGAGATGGGATTTGGAAATCTCTATGTCCAAGGACACCAGTGAGACCCCAGGACCACCTAGAATATTGCAATTGTTTTTAATAGTAGTTTTTAATACGACAAAAGGCAAAAGTGGTATCAGTACATGGTGGAACACATTCAATTTGAAATTATGGAAATTAAAATGAATATGACCGATGAAAATAAAGTGGAAAAACTGATGGGAAGATGGGACAGGGTCAGAGGTTTTATGGCTAGTAGAATTCGAGACCGAGCCACAAAGAACAAATTCGAATCACTCTACATTGTGTAAATATGTTGATGTTCCTGATTTTAAAATATTATAAATTAGTACATCTTCATTTGTTGGAGGGATTTAATGATTGTTGTTCGGTAGCAGGAGCACATATCACTCTGTACTCTGTGTTGTGTGTTTTTGTTTATATTATGAAAATCAATAAAATTTATTTTAAAAAAAAGACAAAAGGCAAAAATATGAAAGGAACAGGTATGCGATTGAATGTAATAGCAATAGCATGTAGACTTATACACTGCTTTACAATGCTTTACAGCCAAGCAGGAGTTCCACTTACCGGCCGCTACAGGACTGTCACGGGCGCACAGGCATCTAGTGGGCGTGTACCCCCATTGGTGTGAGATTGGACTTCTACACACCAAAGCAAGCAAAACGTCATGCGAGGACACTCACCTGTGTGAGATTTCACCCATTTTCGGCGATTTCTTTGCTTTCGCGTATCCATGGAAGGAAAAGAAAGCCAAAAATCAGTGAAAATTCTCACGCACGAGCGTCGTCGCATGAGATTTCACTTGCTGTGCATGCACAGAAGCCAAATCTCACCCATGCATGTCTGTGCACACATCGGTGGTGCAGAGATGTTTGTGCATCTCAATTTCTGCTACTGGAACCCCGATCCCAGCCATACTGGCTGTAACCCATTCCTGTTTACAGCCCTCTCTAAGCAGTTTACAGAGTCAGTCTATTGCTCCCAACAGTTTGGCTCCTCCTTTTACTCACCTTGGAAGGATGGAAGGCTGAGTCAACCTTGAGCCTGGTGAGATTTGAACTGCCGCATGAGCAGTCATGGTCTCCCCAGATATACCCATGTTTCTCCAACACTCGTGGACTGCATTGGCTGCCGATTGGTTTCCGGACACAATTCAAAGTGTTGGTGATGACCTACAAAGCCCTACATGGCACCGGACCAGATTACTTACGAGACTGCCTTCTGCCACACAAATCCCAGTGCCCGATTAGGTCCCACAGAGCTGGCCTTCTCCAGGTCCCATCAACCAGAAAATGTCATCTGGCGGGACCTAGGGGAAGAACCTTCTCTGTGGCAGCCCCAGCCCTCTGGAATAATCTCCCTCCGGAGATTCACACTGCCCCCACTCTCTTTGCCTTTCGCAAGAGCCTCAAGACCCATCTATGTTGCCAGACATGGGGTAGTTAGATCATGTCCCCCCCTTTCTGACCATTAAATGTTATGTGTGGATGTGACTGAGTTATTGACTGCTTTTTAATGTAATGCGATTTTAGCTTATAGTTTTTAATTATTAGATTTGTACACATATTGTTTTTGTACTGTGTTCTGTGAGCTGCCCCGAGTCTTCAAAGAGGGGCGGCATACAAGTTTAATAAATAATAATAATAATTATAATAATAATAATAATAAAAATAACAACAACAACAACAACAACAGCAGCAACAACAACAACAACTCTGATCCTAATAGCAATTATCTCTGGACTTTCTTTCTCTAGATTCCTGATCAAGAACCAGGCCACCAATTGGTGCAGCCAGGGGTGCACGGCGATTGTGGATACTGGAACATCCCTACTCACTGTTCCTGGGCAGTTCTTTGACAGCCTGATGCAAGACATTGGAGCCCAGGAAGTCACCACTGGCCTGGTAGGGGAAAGCCTCTATATGCAGGGACAGAGAATATTGAGTGTAACTGGCAATCCTAAATACCAGAAAGGGAACTGGGATACGGTTATTGTGGGAATGAAACTATTTCCCAAATGAATCCATTATAATGATGGAAAAACGGACTCCCTTAATATTCATTTCATTTATCCAGATAATGGGAATTGTGAGGTGTGGTGGGAGGAGGGAAGTTGCCAGAAAATGTACAATTATTTGGTAAGACCTGTCAGAAATCTGCGATATATTACAGTCCGTGTGAACTATAATAAATCATTTCCAGAGGTGATGGATTAAAAGAGAGGTTTCTTTTTATTATAAAAGTAGAAAAAATAAAGTATGCCATGAGAGGCATATAAAATACGTCTTCACATCATGGCAGCTAACAAAGAACAGAGCAATACAATAAGGAGAATCTCAGGAGGACGGATGCGATGCATGAATGATGTGGCAGGATTTTACATCATAATAGGAGGAGTTAATAAAACACACACATAGTTAACTATTTAATTACTGAATAACTCTGAATGTCTCTGAATGTCTCTGGGGCTGTCAATACTCAGCGTGACAAGACCTACCCTATCATACTTGCTAGTTCTTAGTTTAGCTTTTATCAAACGAAATCAAAACAAGTTGCTAGTGGAGACTCAACTCCCATCCGTCCGCCAATAAAGGGAAGAGTTTTTCCTTCTAATGCATCTTGATATTGAATTAAGCCAGTGTGAGTTAAATCAAAATAAGAAGGGGAGCAGGATGCTTATTTACTGTATAGTTTATCCCTTAGAATATTGTACTTATGGTTTTTGTACATTGTCTCTATATCTGCTTTTCTATTCCATAGTTTGTGGTTAGCTGCAATAACGTTCAGAACATGCCAACCATCACATTTGTCATCAATGGAGTTCATTACCCCCTGAGTCCATCTGCCTATACCCTTCCGGTAGGTCATTCTTTTTGTCAGCTGTTTTCAGGTTGGTCTTAAGTTTCTGAAATGACAACTACTCTATAGAAAGGCATGGCACAACCAGATTCTCCTCACTCTCCATGGAAAAGGAGAGAGCATGACTTTGAGATGCTTTCATGGAAAATCTGAAGAAAGGAGCTAAATAAGTTGGCAAGATACTATGATATATAAACAAGATATGGGGCACCAGAAGGTGCAATATGGCATAAAGTATAGTTGCATTTAGAAAATAAATAATTAAAATGCAATTGCAGAATTGTGCTTATTTTTGTGATTAAAAATCTTGGACATTATATGTGTGTAGAGAGTTTGAATACTGAAAGTTAAACTTTGCTTTCTCAAGTTAACTTCTCAGGTTATTTCTAATATTTTGCTATAGCCCAAAAGTTTTAAAGCACTCTGTGTCTTTTCCTCAACAGTTTTATGATGGCTATTGCCAGATTGCCATATCACCTACTTACGTGCCATCCCCGAATGGGAAACCTTTGTGGATCCTTGGTGATACCTTCCTCCGGTCCTACTACTCCGTGTATGACTTGGGCAACAATCGGGTTGGATTTGCAACAGCAGCCTAAACATATCCAACAGTCTTGTGCAGTCATCTGCAAAACTCTTCCACCAAAAATGTTAAAAAATCAAAGTTGGTTTCCTCCCAAAAGAAACTGGAAGCAAATAAAGAATGATTATGCAAAGGACAGTCTTTTGTGTGGTTTTTTACTTAGAAACATAGAAGACTGACGGCAGTAAAAGACCTCATGGTCCATCTAGTCTGCCCTTATACTATTTCCTGTATTTTATCTTACAATGGATATATGTTTATCCCAGGCATGTTTAAATTCAGTTACTGTGGATTTACCAACCACGTCTGCTGAAAGTTTGTTCCAAGGATCTATTACTCTTTCAGTAAAATAATATTTTCTCATGTTGCTTTTGATCTTTTCCCCAACTAACTTCAGATTGTGTCCCCCTGTTCTTGTGTTCACTTTCCTATTAAAAACACTTCCCTGTTGAACCTTATTTAACCCTTTAACATATTTAAATGTTTCGATAATGTCCCCACTTTTCCTTCTGTCCTCCAGACTATACAGATTGAGTTCATTAAGTCTTTCCTGATACGTTTTATGCTTAAGACCTTCCACCATTCTTGTGGCCCGTCTTTGGACCCGTTCAATTTTGTCAATATCTTTTTGTAGGTGAGGTCTCCAGAACTGAACACAGTATTCCAAATGTGGTCTCACCAGCGCTCTATATAAGAGGATCACAATCTCCCTCTTCCTGCTTGTTATACCTCTAGCTATGCAGCCAAGCATCCTACTTGGCAACTATGAGAGCATAGTACAAGAGATGTTAAGATGGTTGGAAGAAATATGGCTGGCATCTCAATGTTTTCTTTGAACAACAGTTTTCCTCGGTTTATTTATTTTTTAAATCTATCCCTAATCCAGGAACCAGATAAAGACTATATAATATTTTTCTTCTTACATCATCTTATAATTACACCCTTTCTGCAGCTGCCTTGAATAGACGTAATTGGAACCAAAGAGATATAGGTATAATCAAAGTGTTCCTTTTTAAATATAGAAATAAAATTAAATATGGGTCTTAATTACCCCTTTAAATTCAATAAGAAAGAAAGAAAACCTATAGGGTACTGTCTGTGGGGATCAAATCTGGAGAAAACATAGTGAGAATATACCAACACAAGCATCAGCATCTCATCGATTTTGCTGGAAAATTATAGTTTACTTTATTGATCTATCATTTTAAGAATGGTTTGTGGTTTGCATGCAACACTTTCCACATACTTCACACTTGTGCTACTATCAAAGAATGCAATGATGGATAGATAGATTATAGTACTGAAAGGTCTACAGCGTGGAGAACTGTACAAAAGTCTACAGTGTTGAGAACTATATGGTGGCGCAGTGGTTACAGTGCAGTATTGCAAGCTACTTCTGCTGCCTGCCAGTTGCCTGCAATTTGGCAATTCAAATTTTATTTATTTATTTATTTATTTATTCATTTGTCCAATACATAATACATATGGAAGAGAATAGACATGAAGTAATATATATAAAGATAATATGTAAAAATAGAGAAGATATATGAAAGGAAGAAAATATATATAATATATGAGATAAAGGAAAGACAATTGGACAGGGGACGAAAGGCACACTAGTGCACTTATGTACGCCCCTTACTGGCCTCTTAGGAACCTGGAGAGGTCAATCGTGGATAGTTTAAGGGAGAAATGTTGGGGGTTAGGGGTTGACACTATTGAGTCCGGTAATGAGTTCCACGCTTCAACAACTCGATTGTTAAAGTCATATTTTTTACAGTCAAGTTTGGAGAGGTTAATATTAAGTTTGAATCTGTTGCATGCTCTTGTGTTGTTGCGGTTGAAGCTGAAGTAGTCATTGACCGGTAGGACGTTGCAGCATATGATCTTGTGGGCAATACTTAAATCTAAGCAGGCTCAAGATTGACTCAACCTTTCATCCTTCCATGGCGGGTAAAACGAGGGTCCAAATTGTTGGGGACAATATTCTGACTTGGTAAACCGCTTAGTGAGGGCTTGAAAACACTAGAAAGTTATATACACTTAAGTGCTATTTCTATTACTATTCCACATCAAACCTATTCATGAATACTCATTTAAGTGGGATCATCCCCCAATCCTCAAGATGTACACAATAAGAAGCAATATTTCCTCTTTCGTAGAAACCTCAGAAAAATAAATGTAGGCTCAAGGCTGCTCAGCCTTTCATCCTTCTGAGATGGGTAAAATGAGGATTCAAATTGTTGGGGGCAATATGCCGACTCAGTAAACTGCTTAGTGAGGGCTGGAAAACACTATGAAGTGTTATAGACATCTAAATGCTATTTCTAGTAGTATTCCACATCGACACCTTTTTATGAGTACTCACTTAAATGGGATCATCTCTAAAATGCTCAAGATACACACAATGAGAAGCAATATCTTCTCTTTTGCAGAAACCTCAGAAAAATTAAATAGAATAGAATAGAATTTTTATTGGCCAAGTGTGATTGGATACACAAGGAATTTGTCTTGGTGCATATGCTCTCAGCGTACATAAAATAAAATATACATTTGTCAAGAATCATGTGGTACAACACTTAATGATTGTCATAGGGGTCAAATAAGCAATGAAGAAGCAATATTAATAAAAATCTTAGGATATAAGCAACAAGTTACAGTCATACAGTCAACATGGGAGGAAATGGGTGATAGGAATGATGAGAAAAACTAGTAGAATAGAAGTGCAGATTTAGTAGAAAGTCTGACAGTGTTGAGGGAATTATTTGTTTAGTAGAGTGATGGTGTTCGGAAAAAAACTGTTCTTGTGTCTAGTTGTCTTGGTGTGCAGTGCTCTGTAGCGACGTTTTGAGGGTAGGAGTTGAAACAATTTGTGTCCAGGATATGAGGGGTCAGTAAATATTTTACCCGCCCTCTTTTTGACTCGTGCAGTATACAGTTCCTCAATGGAAGGCAGGTTGGCAGCAATTGTTTTTTCTGCAGTTCTGATTATCCTCTGAAGTCTGTGTCGATCCTGTAAATGTAGGTTCCCTTCCACTTTTTGCAGTTGACTGATAGAAGAAAAGAAGTGAGTGATGTTATTTATTTATTATTTATTACTTAGATTTGTATGCCGCCCCTCTCCGAAGACTCGGGGCGGCTCACAACATGTAAAAACAAATCATAAGCAATCAGACAAATTTAAAATATTTAAATATTTAAAAAACCCCATATGCTAACAGTCACACACACAGACATACCATGCATAAATGTGTCTGAATATACAGATGTATGACCAATGTATGACTCTATATGATTAGAGAAGGATGGATTATAAGAAAGGGATTATAATCTGTGGGTTTATTATTTTGGTAAGACTCTCTGTCACATCTTTCAACTTTTCAGGTTAGAAACAATGTACCTCCCTTGATAGATTGTCTGATCTACAAATTGCTGATCATGTTCCTCTTAGAAACAAGTCACCTATTACCAACACACACTTATTAATTTGGGGATGTTCAAAAGTCTCTTTTCCAATTGTGTGCATGTTTTCTTCTGGTGGTGGTGGTGGTGGGAAGCATATAGAAACATAGAAGATTGACGGCAGAAAAAGACCTCATGGTCCATCTAGTCTGCCCTTATACTATTTCTTGTATTTTATCTTAGGATGGATATATGTTTATCCCAGGCATGTTTAAATTCAGTTACTGTGGATTTACCAACCACGTCTGCTGGAAGTTTGTTCCAAGCATCTACTACTCTTTCAGTAAAATAATATTTTCTCACATTACTTCTAATCTTTTCCCCAATATGAAATTGATTGCTCCACTCCAGCAGGGCTGGATTGGACAGCCAGGAAAGTCTTCTTGATTCCCCCCAACTGCCCATCCCGTGAGTGACATGCTGCCATCGATCTACATCTAGGGCACTGTTTCGCAACCTTGGCCACTTGAAGATATCTGGACTTCAACTCCCAGAATTCCCCAGCCAGCAGGGCTGGATTGGACAGCCAGGAAAGTCTTCTTGATTCCCCCCAACTGCCCATCCCGTGAGTGACATGCTGCCATCGATCTACATCTAGGGCACTGTTTCGCAACCTTGGCCACTTGAAGATATCTGGACTTCAACTCCCAGAATTCCCCAGCCAGCAGGGCTGGATTGGACAGCCAGGAAAGTCTTCTTGAGTCCCCCCAACTCCCCATCCTGTAAGTGACATGCTGCCATCGATCTACATCTAGGGCACTGTTTCGCAACCTTGGCCACTTGAAGATATCTGGACTTCAACTCCCAGAATTCCCCAGCCAGCATTCGCTGGCTGGGGAATTCTGGGAGTTGAAGTCCAGATATCTTCAAGTGGCCAAGGTTGGGAAACACTGATCTAGGGGGTTTATTTTTCCTGGCAGCTGTTTGTTCCTTACTATATTCAATTTGGATACAGACTTCTGCCTTTACTGGGAGTTCTCCATTTTCTCGCTTGAGTCTCAGAGTAGTTAGACATTCCACTACTAAAGCCTTCATTTTTTCTCCAAGTATTCTAATTAGTTTACATTTGGTGCAGGTATTTTGGGTCCTCTAAGATCAGTAGCAGGTTCCTACCTCTACGGATGAGGATGCTGCTCCGGTAGTAAAACTGGAGCTGTGCACGCAGCTTTGGGTCTTTGGCGTGCACCTCCGTGCAGCAAAATTTCATAAGGGGATGTGCGCAAGATTTTAGCAATTTTTTGCTTCTGCGTATGTGTGGAAGCAAAAAAAATTGTTGAAATCTCATGTACATGTGTGTTCCCTCAGAAGATTTTGCTCCCTGCGCATGCGCAGAAGCAAAATCTCGCAGGGACGCTCATGCCCACATGCCAGAGACTCGAAGCCATATCGCATCTCAGACATCAACACCCTTGAAAATGTCCAAAGATACTTCACCAGAAGAGCCCTTCACTCTTCCACTTGAAACAGAATACCCTACGAGACTAGACTTTCAATCCTGGGCCTAGAAAGCTTAGAACTAAGACGCCTTAAACAAGATATAAGTATTGCCCACAAGATCATATGCTGCAACGTCCTGCCTGTCGGCGACTACTTTAGCTTCAACCACAACAACACAAGAGCACACAACAGATTTAAACGTAATATTAACCGCTCCAAACTTGACTGTAAAAAAATACGACTTCAGTAACTGAGTTGTTGAAGTGTGGAACTCATTACCGGACTCCATAGTGTCATCCCCAAAGCCCCAGCACTTTACCCTTGGATTATCCACGGTTGACCTATCCAGATTACTAAGAGGTCAGTAAGGGGCGAGTACAAGTGCACTAGAGTGTCTTCCGTCCCCTGTCTTTTTGCTCTCCTATATCTCCTATACCTTTCTTCCATTCCTATATCTCTTCTTCTATTCTTTCATTGATATGTTCTATTCCTATATCTTCTCTTCTCTTCTTGCTTAGATATATTTTACTATGAGTATATCCTCTGTAACCTTCATTATGTATTTACTATATGTATACCCACTATAACCCTCATTGTGTAATGGACAAAATCAAATAAATAAAAATAAATAAATAAGCTGCGTGCACAATGCACCGGTAATAGCAGTAGTGGCAACCCCCACCTGTCTATAAACATACATATATGATGCATTGCAAATTTAAAAGACAGCTGTTGCAACCTATTGTATACAAAAAGTTTCCTGTATAACTAAGAGCATCTTATTGCAATTGATAAGGAAATGACTACCATAATAAACTATAACACTGAAGGATCTATTAAAGTACCCAATTCCTAAGATTACTGGGATATCAGACAGGTTCCTGAGATGCTTAGCTGACAACTTTGTCATCCAAAATGTATAGGTTCTATAGGTAACCTAGCGTAGCAAAGCATTTAGATTTATATTCCGCTTCACAGTGCTTTGCAGTCCTCTGTATGCAGCTTACAGAGTATAAGCAGGAGTGGGTAGCAGGCAGGATGGGTGGAATGCAGTTCCACCAGCGGAAATGAAGATGCGTGTGCAGCTCCAGCTGATCAGCGGCTGTTACTTCCTGGATTACTGGTCTCGGCATGGCTCTCCTTTTTCCCCCTGCTGCTGCTTTGCTTTTTTCCTATTTCCTCCTTCCTGGCCTCAGATGACCTTCCCTCTCTCTTGCCTGGCTCCCCTCCAGCCTCATGCGGCCACCTCCCGCCTGAGGTGCAAGCAGAAGGTGTGGGTAGAAGTGGCGCTGAGAGCATTTATGCTTCTGGCAGCACCCGTTCACCTAGATACCCAGCCTGAAGTGGCTGGGGCGACCCAGGAAGGAGAGTGCGGGAAACACGAAGCAAATTGTCACTCCAGTGAGCAACACTGGTAAGGTTGTAAGTCGAGGACTTAACAGTTCACTTGAACGATGATGAGCGTTCAAGCCACTCCCACCTGATCACATGGCCAGCAAGCCACTCCTACCCAGTCACATGACCATTAAGCTACACCCACAAAATAAGCCACACCCACAGTGTGGCAGTAAAAATTCTGGCTGCCCGTTACTGAGTGTAAGCATATTGCCTCCAACAATCTGGATCCTCATTTTACCGACCTTGGAAGGATGGAAGGCTGAGTTAACCTTGAACTTACTATGATTCGATCTGCCAAACTGCTACAGTTGGTATTGCTTGCAGCACTGCACTCTAACCACTGTACCACCGAGGGTAAAAAAATTAGCACAGTAAATTTGATAGTCAGGCTATTCATGACTTTTCAGGAGGTTTCAGTGACTGTAAGTGCAGGAGGATTTCAGACCAGCTAAAAACATAGCATGGAGAAAGTGCAGAACTTTTTATTCAAGAAAAATCAGAACAGAAATCAGGACAAGATTTTCCAATTCAAATTATTCTTTTTTGCTTTAGGGCAAATTAACAACAGTATTTGAACAAACACTTTTCAGGAAAAAAAACAACAGCCTCAGATGCAGAACATTGACATTTCAGCATTTTAAGGAGCAAATTTAATGTTTTGACGAATGGATTTAAAACATTATTCACATTTAAATGGGACCTTAAAGATTTTTTAGTTCAGTGACCCATCCAGTGATAAGAGTACTCATCAATCGGAGACATTATTGTGGAAATTTCAAGCACTTTCTTCCTTTTTCTCCTATTTGAGCTCTCGTTCCTCCCAGGGTTTGCAAGGCAGAATTTCCAATAAATAATAACCTTGACCCAGCTACAGAGGCAAACAAAGAAGTTAAACTGGGGGAAAAAAGAGGGCAGAAGGACTTCCAGAGAAAGTGGTGGGGAAAGGATCTCCTTCAAAAGGAGCAAGACTGCCCCCTGATGGCCCTTAAATGTAACAATAGAGAAGAAAAAATAGAAATCCTAGAGAGAGATAAGAAAAAGAACATGATGTGTAAGAAGAAATCGCCTATGTATTCTAGATAGTAATAGAAAACTATATTGTAAAGTGGAGATACAGTTCCTCATAGTGGTCAATATTAATTCCCAATGACTTAGTGGGACTGTCTTATGATTCGCAGCACTGTTATTTAAAGTAATATTTATTACATTATTTAATTATGAGTACAGTGTCCCCAAGCTATCCCATACAATCAAAGACCTTAATAAAAAAGGATTCCAATTCACAGAATACAGTTACAGTATGCACATTGCAGCAAATAGGACAGTATGTTTCTACAAATATCTAAAGGAAATATATGGCAATTGAAAACATATCTTCTAACAGTTTCTAAAACTTATGCATTGAAATAAACACTGCACAGAATTCTAAAGTTAGAAGTATTTAAAATATGTAAATTTTTATTTTTAAAAACTTAAACAATTAAAGTGTGGCTTTATAATCCCCTTCTTTACTAATGAATATATTAAATATCTCATCTTTCAAACATGAATGAATCAGAAAGATGAGGGTTGAACTTAGCATAATTTAATATCAAACATTTACAATAAAATGCCTTGAAATTTGTTGGTGAATGAATTGATGGCTCAAGTTAATGGGATTTAGTAAATTAAGATTTCAATAGTTCTACGTATTCTTGAATCAGTTGCAACTCTTTATTCATTAGCATGATTCCCAAGGTTATCTGCTCTATGGAAAATAAGCCTTGACTTATTTATTTTTGATAATTATTGAACTCAAACAATAACTGAACTTGCTAAATACTTGTCACAACAGCTGAGATTGTTAACTTGTCCTTTATTACTTTTGAAACATTTGAGAACAGCTTTCAAAGAAACTGATTATACAGTATGATGGCTGATTGATAACTTATCACTGATTTTCTATTTTCTCAGCAAAACTTTCTCTTTTTTTCATAAAAAAGTCAAAGGCACATAATTTTTAAATCTTACAACAATACAACATATAGAGGCTATAATTAAAAATTGCCCTTCTATCCTACACAGAAAAACAAATGTAGATTTTTGGTATGAATAATAATATAGGTAATAGGTAATCAAAAGTAAACAAAAAAATCACTAGAGGGCAGGTATTGGGAATATAAAGCTAGGGACATAACTTTAATAACTCTGCACATAATTTCTGGATCGTATTGATGAATACCCTGTATTTCATAAAGTGGGTGATTCTGATACTGATGTATCTCCACTAGTGTTGGGGGAACCCAACGCCCGAACTTTGCTGTGAACTTTGGGTGAATTCGTCGAACCCGAACCCGAGCAGCAGCAAGCCACTGTGGCGTCCTTTTCTGTAAAAATAAACAAGGAGGTGGGGAATTCCTTGCTTCCTTTTATTTTTACAGAAAAGGATGCCGCAGCGGCGCTGCAAGCAAAAGTAGGTGGGGAATCCCACAATGGGATTCCAGGGACAGGGCTTTGATGTCAGGGAGCTCCTTCCTCCCCGTTTCGGCTGGCCAGGAAGTAGTCTCTGTGACATCAAAGCCCTGCCCCCAAATCCCGCAAGCACCGCAAGCAAAAGGAGGTGGGAAATCCCACAATGGGATTCCCCACTCTCCTCCCGGGCGGCGGCATTTTATGGTGTTTGAACAAACGCCGAACCCGAACTTTACCTGAACTTTTAAAAAAGTTCGGGTTCGGGTTCGGCATGTCGAACACTGCAAAGTTCGGCTCGAGCCCGAACTTTGCAAGTTCGTTTTGCCCAACACTAATCTCCACCTATTAGAGGAAGCTCATCTATTCCAAAGGTTCTTAAAATCAAATTTGTACTATACTCTGGTTTCTCTTCAGATCGTATAAATCTTTCGCCTTTTACTAAGGATTTCCGTGGAGAGGAACATTTATGAGTTACAATTAATTTTTTGAGGCCTCGTTTCGATAGGGCTAAAAATAAAAAATTAAAAAAAAATCAAATTTGTATTATCTTCCTCCAAGAGTGAAGGGGATTCATTCAATGAATACAGAACAATCTTGCTGATCTAAGCAAAACAACAATAGCAAAAAAAAAAATCCAAAATGTGATTAGGAAATGAGGCTTGGTAAAGCTCCATGTCCAATAAAGGCTGTGTTACAGAGGTGAGCTTAGTAGAATCCTAACTCCCAACTACTCATAAGCTATCCATAGAATGACAATTTCTGTAGTCTACTCAAGAAAGTTGATTATCTGGAAATGTGAATCATCTCAACAATCTCTCTGTTCTTTGGAGAGATTTATCGGGACTGGATCCTGCACCCAGAAACAATTTCCTTGCAAATACATTCTTGTAATTCAGTAGGATGTCAACTCGCCATGGGGCTCAAATGGAAGTCATTATGTAGTATATTAATTTATGATTACCAAAGAAAAATGTGGAAATCTGGAATAGTAGTTCAGCTTATTTTCTCACAGATAAATGAAATGTGAAAAATGTTTTTATGAAATATATGAAGGACTAAAAGAAAAAGTGAATTGGAAATATCTCTGGCACATTATTCTAGTTAAGAATCTGGAATTCTTTTATTTTTACAACTGGGAAAGGAAAGATGAGTCGACACAAACATGTTCTGGAATGTCGACTTTCATGCCAGACAGAAACACCATGCAGTTTTCTAACGTTCAAAAAAAAATCAGCAAGCATAAACTGAGAATTTTAAGATGTAATTCAATCAAAAGTAACCTTGTCCAACCTTACTAGAGCAACTGGGATTATTCATTTATTTTCCATTAGTTCTTAAAACAATGATTATAATTTTCCATTTTGATATATTATCCTGTATTAAAAATATGCAGATAGTTGAGATATTGAAGGGTATCCTGGTGATCTTTTTTGGTATGTAGAATCATTCTGAAGAAAGGAAAATCCATTCGTGAAAATATGAGAGAGAAGGGAGTATTGGAAGATTTTTTGGAAAAATACAATATTGATCCTGGATTAAAATATCGGTTATATAAATGTAACCTCTCCATTTAGAAGATTACAATGTGGAATTGTTGGGCTGCTGATGTGATGTAGACAGGCCTTGGATGGAAACAATATAGGTGACAAATCTGATTTCAATGTGACCATGTATTTTTCCATTTTAAATTCAGACCTATAAGCAAAAGGTTCCTTCAGCCTATCTTTCAAAACATACAACAAACTTATTGTCACATGTGCAAGAGGAAATATTTTAATTTAGAAAATTGAAGACATGATGATAAGAAATAGTACCAATCTCTGCCTTTAGAACATTATGTAAGCAGCATTTACTTTACTGATTAAATAGGTTTACATGAGATAAATTTCTACATGTTTTTGAGAAGAATCTTGGTATGAAGTATTATTATCCATTGATAAGGACTCCCACATGACCTTGTGGAATATGTTCATTAAAAAAATGCCCCAACTCAGGGTATAAAAGAAAGGCACCTGGCATAGCCATCTTTACCTAGTGTCCCAAGTCCCTGCAGGAGCTAAAAAATTCAAGTTAGCAACTGCTTTTGGGAAAAGAGGACCATGAAGTGGCTAATTCTTGCTCTGGTGTGCCTTCACCTCAGTGAGGCTCTTGTCAGGTGAGTATGGCATAATTATATAATAGCTTCAATTGCCTTTCAGCTTCAGTTACTCTCTTAATAAAAAATCTGTTTCAGTTTCTCTCTCTCTCCTAATTGTTTTCTTTCTTAAATGATGTCTGCTTACCTAGCTCCAAAAAAAGATTTGGATTGATTTGTGGAAATCATGAGATCAGTAGATATCACACCTGATGTACCTGCCTTTGAAGACCATCTGTTGAGAATCTCATAAACTTTCTTCAGCAGTTGGTTGGCCAATGCTGGACTAAATGAGTCAGGGGTTTGATCCAGCATTTATTCTGTCTATGCTCTTAAAAACTGATTGAATGTCTCTGTTAGATGGATGTCCTTTTTCTAAAATATTCAGAAATTTTAATGCCTTTTGGGGAGAGTTTCTAGAACAAAGTATGCCTTTACATCTTGTATACCTTTAGGTATGTTATCTTGTTGTACAGTACTTTTATTTTTTCATAGCATTTTTTCTGATAAACTGCATCCCCAAATTCAGAAGTGTCTATGTTGAAGAGTAACTGGATTCTCTTTATGTTGTTAAAGTAGAAGAGTATGTAGCATTTTCTTAGGAATCTGGGACTACAGCTAAAGATGTATACACAAGGATAAGTCATTACAACTCCTAGGAGACCCTCAAAAAATAACATCCCTGTTTCCTATGTGGATATTTTCGGGATGATCTAATACACTTTTTGTGTTGCTTTAGGTAGATAATTCATCCCATTCCATCTTTTCTCTGCAAAAATAGTAAATCAGATGGGGGGAGGGTGGCGGTATTTAATAACCTGGAATTATGTAGGTCTAGCTTCTGGTTCCAATACTGGATAGCAATAGTTCCTAAACTTATATACTGCTTCATAGTGCTTTGCAACACTCTCTAAGCAGTTTACAGAGTCAGTATTGACCCCACAATCTGGTTACTCATTTTACCCACCTTGGAAGGATGGAAGGCTGAGTCCACCTTGAACCTGGTGAGATTCGATCTTCCAAGTTGCAGGCAGCCGGCAGTCAACAGAAGCAATACTGCATTCAAACCACTGCACCAATGCAGCTCCTTGCTAGAATAGATAATATTAGATAATATCTTGTTATTGTTCAAATTTGTAATCCTGTTGTAGAACAGTAGAGTTGAAAGGGGGATATTGGAGTTCTTCAGTTTATTTTCCTGCTCAATCCTGCAGAAAAGATTTAATCTCTGACAGAATCAAACACAAATTAGCATTACTAATTAAATAGACTGAGTTCAGTCCAGGTAAAGTTAGACCACCTGCAAAATCTCAATGAAAAAAACTCAATATGGAGAATGTCTAGAGCTGCCAGTTTGATTCTCTGCTTAACTGCTTACCTCACACAGAATCCCCTTAAGAAAATTCAAGTCCATGAGGCAAGTGATGAAGGAAAAAGGTATCCTGGCAAACAAATATTATGATCCAGCCAGCAAATATTTCAATAACTTTGCCGTTGGTGATGAGCCCCTTGCTAACTACATGGATGTGAGTATCTGGTTAGTTCAAAGCAAACTGTCACAATTATGTCAAGATGAAAACTATACGGGAAAAGTTTACGTTAATTGAGAAATCATAGGCCTGTTTCCAATTGCAATTTATAATTTGGAAATCTGGATAACTAACATCAAATACAGCTACATATACCCAATTAACCATGAAGCAGGCAGGAAAACCTAATTAACTTGTGTTAATTGTATACAGTACCTAGTTTAAAAAAACCTGTTACAAATCAGTTGGGATTCTAAAACCGTGTTTCTGATATTTTACTTTCTTCTATATTTTTGCCTATCAATATTCCTAAAATATATTGAATAATATGTTTTGTGTGAGTACAGAATATTCTGTTAGATGTGTTAAGTCCTTACATTATTTATTTTTATTTATTTGTTAGTTTATCAAACTTGTATAAGGTATAGGTATAAACATAAATATAATAAATACATATAAATGGGGACAAAAGGACAGTCGGACAGGAATGGTAGGCATGCTTATGTTACATTCATACAGTCATAAGTGGGAGGAAATGGGTGATAGGAATGATGAGAAAAAACTAGTGGTAATACACACACGCTTACAGACCTCTTAGGAATGAGGTGAGGTCAGCAGTAGAGAGTCTAAGGTTAATGTTTTTGGGGTTTGGGGAAAAAAGCACGGAGTCAGGTAGTGAATTCCAGGCATTGATCACTCTGTTGCTGAAGTCGTATTTTCCGCAATCAAGTTTGGAGTGGTTTACATTAAGTTTAGATCAATTGTGGGCTCATGTATCATTGTGGCTGAAGCTGAAGTAGTCATTGACAGGTAGGACATTGTGGCAGATAATGTTATGAACTACATTTAGATTGGTTTGAAGGCGACGTACTTTTAAGTTGTCTAAGCCCAAGATTTCAAGTCTGGTGGAATAAGGTGTTCTGTTGTGAGCAGAGAAGTGGAGGGCTCTTCTCGTGAAATATTTCTGGACTTTCTCAGTTATATTAATGTTCAATATGCAGTGTGGTTTCCAGGCTTGTGAGCTGTATTTGATAATTGGTCTAGTGAATGTTTTGAATGCTCTAGATTGGTAATGTAATATTTCCAGAGAAGAAGCTACGCAAGATTAGATTGACTACTCTTAGTGCCATTTCGGCAATGTTGTTACAGTGAGCTTTGGCATGATTACTCCAAGATCCTTGTCAGAATGAGGGTTGTCTACAAGGTTGTGTCCTCCAAGCTTGTATTTTGTGTTCTGATTCTTTTTGCCAATGCATAAGACAGAGCATTTGTTGGTTGAGATTTGAAATTGCCACTTTTTTGACCATTCTGATACAGAATCTAGGTCTTTTTGAAGGGTAGCAGCAGTATCTGCAGTGTTAAATGATTTGACATTGTTGGCGAAGATAATACAGTTGCTTATAATATAATCACAAAGGTCATATTTGTTGTCTGTTTGACAGGAATGCAGTTATTTAATAATGTAGGAGCAGGGGTGGGCTGCTGCCCAGACAGTGAGGTGGGGGGAATGTAGTGGGGTAGCAAAAATGGAGCTCCACCCCAGTGTACCCAATTTGTATTGAAAGATGTTGAAAGAAAATGCAGGGTGTCCTGCATAAGCCACGCCCACAGTGTGGTAGTAAAACCTTTTGGTAGCCCTTCATTGTGTAGGAGGCAGGAGATGCCATAATATTTTAACTTCAGAAGTACTTTGTGGTGTACCACTGAATCAAAGGCTTTATAAAAGTCTTTGTAAATTGCATTTAGTGTGGAAGCCCTGAATAATGACCATGTTTTCCTTTTTCTAGATGTCCTATTACGGAGAAATCAGTATTGGAACTCCACCCCAGAACTTCATGGTTCTCTTTGACACTGGGTCATCCAATCTCTGGGTGTCGTCCGTCTATTGCCAGAGTCCGCCTTGCAGTGAGTCTTCTTCTCATTAATTTAAGAATAAAAAAGACACAATTTGTGGAAATGCCTTTTTTGTCCTTCACACCTATTATACTGTTATTTAAATCTGGTGTTGTTATTGATTTGAAAGTAAAACCTTCTCTCTCCCACTCTCATTTCTATCACCAGGAAACCACCCATTATTTAATCCCAGTCAGTCTTCCACTTATTCCAGCAATGGACAGACATTCAGTATACAATATGGAAGTGGTAGTCTCAGTGGGGTCTTTGGCTATGACACTGTGACAGTAAGTAGCAGTTCTGTCTAAGGGGAAATAATTTGTTTGACTTGATAGTCCTACCACAAGGCAATATTATTGATATTAATGCAATGGAGGGTATTTGTTTGGTCAGTGACTGAAATCAAAATAATTATGGTAGTTAGTAATGAATTGAATCTTGAAAACATTCAACCCTGCAAATACTGAAATCTCATAGATGTAGAAAGAGATTGGGGCATTTCCACTGGTCTCACCTTCTGCTGAAGTATTATGGAGTTTAGCTAATGTCCTTTTATTGCTGCCACGGCTTTGATGGATGAAGAAGGGAGAGCAGCTAGATGGTTGATGTGGGAACATCAAGAGCACCTTCCAATCCTTTCCAAAGATCAGTGGATAGAGGCCTGGGCAACACTACACCTTCACTGTTGTGAGAGGAGGAAATTCTAGGAGCTGGTGATGATTTGGAAGAGGATTTCAACCAGTGTTATCCCCCTGCTCTGAGATCCCCAAATAACTTGCCGTCTTTCTTTTCCACATTCAAGTATTTATTTTGTTGCTCCTACTCCTTGCGAACACTTTTCTCATGACATTAGCTCTTGCAGTTGATTGCAAAGTTACATGTTGAAAACTTAAGAATAAGAAATTTTGAATTTTTTGTATTTTTCTTTTTTCATTTGTTTTTCGTTATGCTGTTCATACAATGTTTATGTTTGATTTTAATCAATAAACATGTATATGTATGTAAATCAATCTATACATATATGTATATGTTTTCGTAGATTTTCACGGGTATAGGTATGAAGGTCTTGGCCTACTCGGGTTTCTTCCCGCGTAGGTTTTAGAGATTTCTGGCGACGTTTCTGTGAGGTCCCACTCGTCATCTTCAGGCTGGTGCTTTTGTCCTTGTGCTAGGGTGAACACAGCGAGGCTGAGCACCAGCCTGAAGATGATGATATCTCATGATCAACTGATGTTAGATAGGTTTCTCATCCTCTAATACTCTGCCCAATGAATTATTTCTCGATTACAACAAAATAGATTAGCTATCCATAATTTCAATTTTCTGAATTTCTGCTAGGCTATTGTGCTGTATACCTTTCCTATCTTCTGACTTGTCCTGTTCCTTTGTAGATCCAAGGCATTAGTATTACCAATCAAGAATTTGGCCTAAGTCAAACTGAGCCTGGCAGTTCTTTTCTCAACGCAAACTTTGATGGCATCCTGGGTTTGGCCTATCCCTCCCTTTCTTCTGGTGGTGCCACTACTGTAATGCAAGGAATGATCCAGGAGAATCTGCTTGATGCTCCTATTTTCAGCTTTTACTTGAGTGGGTGAGTATGAAGTCTTTTCTACCTTTCTTGTTTTAATTTGGCTGTTTCAGTTTACTATAAATATTGTTTCTCAATTGTTGTCAATACTTTGTATGCAACTTACAACCTACGTCAACAACATTTCTATGGTTGGAATTTTGAGAAGGACAACTTAAGATCACAGGGGCTTTTTGACCTTTTCACATTTGTCTTAGAAAGCTACCCAGGGAAAGTTCCTGTAAAATACTTACAGTAGATTCTCTTTGGATTCCAGATTTCAGATGCAAGAAAACACTTCTTCACATTAATTTAAAAGGCAGAAAGAGAGAGGGAAGCTTTTGAAAATATCAACCTAATACTATAGTAGTACTAATACTAGGTAGGGCTGAGGAAGAATGATTTTTCTAAAAACATCCTATCAATGTTCCCTCTAATTTTTTGGGGGGTGGGCGGAAAAGTATAGTGTCTGAGCAGCAGTCCCTTTGGGACTGGGCGGCACAGAAATAATAAACAAACAAACAAACAAACAAACAAACAAACAAATAAAAAACCCACCCTGTTTTGCCTCAGAGAATTTCAAAATAAAATACTGTACTGTGTGTCTATAACAGAGAGCTCATAATAGGGCAACTCTATCAATATCAAAATGCCACTTAAATAGTTGAGCTAGTTTCAAACTAGATTTTGATTTTCTTTCTCTCTTCCTTACTCCCATTCTTTTTCTTTCTCTTTTCCTTCCTCTCTTTTTTCTATCTGTTTCTCTCTCTTCCTCTCTCTCCTTCTCTCTCACTCTTTCCCTCTCGGCTTCTGGGCAGGTTTGGAAAACTCTGAGTTGATGATGATTTTTAAGTGAGCGATTGCTCACTGCTCAGCTTAGAGGGAACTATGCATCCTATCAGTTTATGGCACGATAGAGATTTGAACACAGACCCTTTTACAACCTACGTCAACAAGAAGTATGGAGAACATTTTTATGGTTGGAATTTTGAGATGGACAAATTAAGATCACAGGGCCTTTTTGACCTTTGGTTTCTCACATTTGTTTTAGAAAGCTACCCAGTGAAGGTTTCTGTGAAATACTTATAGTAGATTCTCTTTGGATTACAGATTTCAGATCCAAGAAAGTACTTCTTTACATTAATTTAATTAAAAAGCAGAAAGAGAGAGGAAAGCTTTTGAATATATCAATCTTACATTGCTATGAAGTACTAATACTAGGTAGGGCTGAGGAAGAGTGATTGTTCTAAAAACATCCTATCAGTTTATGGCAGGATAGAGATTTAACCACAGACCCTTTTGTTAGTAATTACTAAAGTCTAAGCCTCTCTAAAGTATTACTGAGATCTAGACGTGAAATGTTGCTCATGCATTTTTTAAAAAAATATATCCAGTTGCTTGATAATTTTTTTCCTGTTAAATAGATTCTACTTTGTGTACATTACTCTCAGGGTGCTTTAGGATTTCTTTAGAGTTTTAAAAATGGTTCTGGAGATTACTGGTATAAGATAGAAAGTACTATTTTTTATCCTATCATATTTGCCCTTTACTCTTGATTTGTCCGTTAATCTCTTGATTTGCCAGATGATCTCACTCTTCAGCACTCTTTAGGGTGGACACAGAGAAATGAAATGACCTATTACTTGTCATCCTGGGCAATCGATTTAAGATATCAGTATCAGATCCCAGATTAATATTTTGAAACATTTCCTACCTATAAGGGCAGTTGGATAGTTTGTCTGTCTGTTTGTTTGTTTGTTTGTTTATCATAGAGAGTGAGCATTCCAGAGGTGGGTTTCAGCAGGTTCTGACCAGATCTGGAGAACTGAGTAGCTTAGAGAACTGGTAAATAACACCTTTGACTGGCCCTATCAATGCTCTGCCTCCAGAGTCACAGTTGATTGGGAGGAAATGGAGATTTTGCAGTAACCTTCCCCTGGAGTGGGGTGGGAATGGAGATTTGACAGTATGCTTCCCATGCCAGGCCAACCAATCCACGCCCACCTATCCACACTCAAAGAACTTTTTGAAACCCTCCACTGGACCATTCATGACTGGTTTAAATCAATCTTTTCCCATACTTGGCAACTTTAAGGGGAGTGACTTCAGTTTCCAGTATGTTAGCTGAGGAATTCTGGGAAGTCCACCCAACAAAAATGGGCAAGTTTGAAAAAAAACCCTAGTTTAAACTGTTTTCCACTCCAGGTAGTGAGAACAGATTACCCAAACATCTGCTTCTATTTCTGGAGTTGCATAATATTGTCCCTTGACACTGGGCAACCTTTCAAGGAGGGTATTACTTCCCCATAAACAGGTCCTTCAGTCAGCTAAACAGGAAACATTGGTATGAACCAGAAATTACATATCTCAATCGGGTTGTCTTTCTGACTTTCTCAATTGATCTTATTAGGCAGCCAAGCACCCAGGATGGTGGTTCACTTATATTCGGAGGAGTCGATTCCAGTCTCTACACTGGTCAGATTAATTGGAGTCCAGTCACCCAAGACTTGTATTGGCAAATTGCAGTTGAAGGGTAAGGCTATTTTCAGTAGTAGTATTTACCAAAGAGCCTGATGGAAAACTAACAGAAACTTCAGTCTTACATTAGGAATAATCTCTTGGAGACGGGATTTGGAAATCTCTATGTCCAAGGACACCAGTGAGACCCCAGGACCACCTAGAATATTGCAATTGTTTTTAATAGTAGTTTTTAATACGAGAAAAGGAAAAAGTGGTATCAGTACATAGTAGAACACATTCAATTTGAAATTATGGAAATTAAAATGAATATGATCGATGAAAATAGAGTGGAAGAACTGATGGGAAGATGGGACAGGGTCAGAGGTTTTATGGCTAGTAGAATTCGAGACCGAGCCACAAAGAACAAATTCGAATCACTCTACATTATGTAAATATGTTGATGTTCCTGATTTTAAAATATTATAAATTAGTACATCCTCATTTGGTGGAGGGATTGAATGATTGTTGTTGGGTAGCAGGAGCACATATCACTCTGTACTCTGTGTTGTGTGTTTTTGTTTATATTATGAAAATCAATAAAATTTATTTTTAAAAAAAGACAAAAGGCAAAAATATGAAAGGGAGAGGTATGCAATTGAATGTAATAGCAATAGCATGTAGACTTATACACCGCTTTACAATGCCTTACAGCCAGGCAGGAGTTCCACTTACCGGCCGCTACAAGTACCCTCTCCAGGACTGTCGTGGGCGCACAGGAATCTAGTGGGCGTGTACCCCCATTGGTGTGAGACTGGGCTTCTACACATGTGCAGCAAGCGAACTGTCATGTGCGAACACTCACGTGTGTGAGATTTCACCCATTTTTGGCGGAAGAAGAAGAAAGCCAAAAATCAGAGAAAATTCTCATGCACAAGCATCATCGCGTGAGATTTGGCTTTCTGTGCATGCGCAGAAGCCAAATCTCACCCGTGCATGTGTGTGCACACATCGGTGGTGCCGGGATATTTGCGCATCTCAATTTCTGCTACCGGAACCCCGATCCCAGCCATACCTTCTCTAACCCATTCCTGTTTACAGCCCTCTCTAAGCAGTTTACAGAGTCAGTCTATTGCTCCCAACAGTTTGGCTCCTCCTTTTACTCACCTCGGAAGGATGGAAAGCTGAGTCAACCTTGAGCCTGGTGAGATTTGAACTGCCAAATTGCAGTCAGCCGACAGTCAGCAGAAGAGTCTCTGGCTTCCTAAACCAAGGCAACTTGTGCAGAATGCGGCCGCGTGAGCAGTTATGGTCTCCCCAGATATACCCATGTTTCTCCAACACTCCGCGGACTGCATTGGCTGGTGATTGGTTTCCGGACACAATTCAAGGTGTTGGTTATGACCTACAAAGCCCTACATGGCACCGGACCAGATTACTTACAAGACCGCCTTCTGCTTCACAAATCCCAGCGCCCAATTAGGTCCCACAGAGCTGGCGTTCTCCAGGTCCCATCAAGCAGAAAATGTCTGGCGTGACCTAGGGAAAGAAAATGTTTGGCGTGACCTAGGGCAAGAGCCTTCTCTGTGGCAGCCCCAGCCCTGTGGAATCATCTCCCTCCAGAGATTCGCACTGCCCCCACTCTCTTTGCCTTTCGCAAGAGCCTCAAGACCCATCTATATCGCCAGACATGGGATAGTTAGATTTCTGACCATTAAATGTTATGTGTGGATGTGATTGAGTTATTGACTGCTTTTTAATGTAATGGGATTTTTAGCTTATAGTTTTTAATTATTAGATTTGTACACATATTGTTTTTGTATTGTGTTCTGTGAGCTTCCCCAAGTCTTCAAAGAGGGGTGGCATACAAGTTTAATAAATAATAATAATAATAATAATAATAATAATAACAACAACAACAACTCTGATCCTAATAGCAATTATCTCTGGACTTTCTTTCTCTAGATTCCTGATTAACAACCAGGCCACCAATTGGTGCAGCCAGGGGTGCCAGGCAATTGTGGATACCGGAACATCCCTACTCACTGTTCCTGGGCAGTTCTTTGACAGCCTGATGCAAGACATTGGAGCCCAGCAAGACAACAATGGCCAGGTAGGGGAAAGCCTCTATATGCAGGGACAGAGAATATTGAGTGTAACAGGCAATCCTAAATACGGTACCAGCAAGAGAACTGGGATTTATTGCGGGTATGAAACTATTTCCCAAATGAATCCAATATAATGATGGAAAAACTGACTCCATTAATATTCATTTCATTTATCCAGATAATGGGAATTGTGAGGTGTGGTGGGAGGAGGGAAGTTGCCAGAAAAATGTACAATTATTTGGTAAGACCTGTCAGAAATATGCGATATATTACTGTCCTTGTGAACTATAATAAATCATTTCCAGAGGTGATGGATTAAAAGAGAGAATTTGCTTTCAAACAAGGGTTTTTTTTATTATAAAAGTAGAAAAAACAAAGTATGCCATGAGAGGCATATAAAATACGTCTTCACATCATGGCAGCTAACAAAGAACAGAGCAATACAATAAGGAGAATCTCAGGAGGACGGATGTGATGCATGAATGATGTGCCAGGATTTTACATCATAATAGGAGGAGTTAATAAAACTCCTCCTATTAGTTAACTATTTAATTACTGAATAACTCTGAATGTCTCTGAATGTCTCTGGGGCTGTCAATACTCAGCGTGACAAGACCTACCCTATCATAGTTGCTAGTTCTTAGTTTAGCTTTTATCAAACGAAATCAAATCAAGATGCTAGTGGAGGCTCAACTCCCATCCATCTGCCAATAAAGGGAAGAGTTTTTTTCCCTTCTAATGTATCTTGATATTGAATTAAGCCAGTGTGAGTTAAATCAAAATAAGAAGGGGAGCAGGATGCTTATTTACTGTATAGTTTATGTCTTAGAACAGTGTTTTTCAACCAGTGTGCTGCGAGACATGGTCAGGTGCGCCGCGAAGAAGGAAGCTCAGGTTCCGGTCTCATAACTTTTTGCTGAGAGAGAGAGTGAGAGTGAGAGAGAGAGAAAGAAAGCAAGAGAGAGAAAAAGAGAGTGAGAGAGAGAGTGAAAGCAAGAAAGAGAAAGAAAAGAGAGAAAGAGAGAGAAAGCAAGAGTGAGAGAGAAAGCAAGCAAGAGAGAAAGAGAGAGAAAGCAAGCAAGCAAGAGAGAAGGAAAGCAAGAGAGAGAGAAAAGGAGAGGAAGGGAGAGAGAGAGAGAAATGAGCAAAAAGGGGAGGAAAAAAGAGAAATGAGAAAATGATTGAGACAGAGAATGAGAGGAAAGAGAGAGAAACAAAAGAGAGAGAGAAGTGACTCTTGATTTAAAGCATATGATAAAAAGCACCCAAAGAATAAGAGAGAAAAAAACTCCAGCCCTCGCCTGGTTTTGGAAATGGTTCAAGAGTGTGTATACACACACACACACACACACACACACACACAAGGGAGGGGAGGAGAGAGGGATGGAAAAAGAGAGGAGAGTGTCTTAGGGTGTCATTTTGTGTCATTTTGGTTGGTGGTGTGCCCAGGATTTTGTAAATGTAAAAAATGTGCTGCGGCTCAAAAAAGGTTGAAAATCACTGCCTTAGAATATTGTACTTATGGTTTTTGTACATTGTCTCTATATCTGCTTTTCTATTCTATAGTTTGCGGTTAATTGCAATAACGTTCAGAACATGCCAACCATCACATTTGGCATTAACGGAGTTTATTACCCCCTGAGTCCATCTGCCTATACCCTTCCGGTAGGTCATTCTTTTTGTCAGCTGTTTTCAGGTTGGTCTTAAGTTTCTGAAATGACCTTGTATCAGTCATTTACAACTACTCTATAGAAATGCATGGCACAACTAGATTCTCCTCACTTCTCCATGGAAAAGCAGAGAGCATGACTTTAAGATGCTTTCATGGAAAAGCTGAAGAAAGGAGCTAAATAAGTTGGCAAGATACTATGGTATATAAACAAGATATGGGGCACCAGAAGGTGCAATATGGCATAAAGTATAGTTCCGTTAAGAAAATAAATAATTAAAATGCAATTGCAGAATTGTGGTTATTTTTGTGATTAAAAATCTTGGACATTATATGTGTGTAGAGAGTTTGAATACTGAAAGTTAAACATTGCTTTCTCAAGTTAACTTCTCAGGTTATTTCTAATATTTTGCCATAGCCCAAAGGTTTTAATGCAGTCTGTGTCTTTTTCCCCAACAGTATTATGGTGATAATTGCCAGATTGCCATATCGCCAACTTACCTGCCATCCCCGAATGGGCAACCTCTGTTCATCCTTGGTGATGTCTTCCTCCGGTCCTACTACTCTGTGTATGACTTGGGCAACAATCGGGTTGGATTTGCAACAGCAGCATAAATGTATCCAACAGTCCTATGCAGTCATCTGCAAAACTCTTCCACCAAAAATGTTAAAAAATCAAAGTTGGTTTCCTCCCCAAAGAAACTGGAAGCAAATAAATAATGATTATGCAAAGGACAGTTGTATGTGTGATTTTTTTACTTGGCAACTATGAGAGCATAGAACAAGAGATGTTAAGATGGTTGGAAGAAATATGGCTGGCATCTCAATGTTTTCTTTGAACAACAATTTCCCTCGATTTATTTATTTTTTAAATCTATCCCTAATCCAGGAACCAGATAAAGACTATATAATATTTTTCTTCTTACATCATCTTATAATTACATCCTTTGTGTAGCTGCCTTGAATAGATGTAATTGGAACAAAAGAGATATAGGTATAATCAAAGTGTTCCTTTTTAAATATAGAAATAAAATTAAACATGGGTCTTAATTACTCCTTTAAATTCAATAAGAAAGAAAGAAAACCTATAGGGTACTGTCTGTGGGGATCAAATCTGGAGAAAACATAGAGAATATACCAACACAAGCATCAGTATGTCATCGATTTTGCTGGAAAATTATAGCTTACTTTATTGATCTATCATTTTAAGAATGGTTTGTGGTTTGCATGCAACACTTTCCACATACTTCACACTTGTGCTACTATCAAAGAATACAGTGATAGATAGATAGATTATAGTACTGAAAAGTCTACAGCGTGGAGAACTGTAGAAAAGTCTACAGTGTTGAGAACTATATGGTGGCGCAGTGGTTACAGTGCAGTATTGCAGGCTACTTCTGCTGTCTGCCAGGTGCCTGCAATTTGGCAAATTCAAATCTAAGCAGGCTCAAGATTGGCTCAGCCTTTTCTTGGGGACAATATTCTGACTTGGTAAACTGCTTAGTGAGGGCTTGAAAACACTAGAAAGTTATATACATCTAAGTGCTATTTCTATTATTATTCCACATCAAAACCTATTCATGAATACTCATTTAAGTGGGATCATCCCCCAAATCTTCAAGATGTACACATTAAGAAGCAATTTCTCCTCTTTCATAGAAACCTCAGAAAAATAAATGTAGGCTCAAGGCTGCTCAGCCTTTCATCCTTCTGAGATGGATAAAATGAGGATCCAAATTGTTGGGGGCAATATGCTGACTCAGTAAACCGCTTAGTGAGGGCTGGAAAACACTATGAAGTGTTATAGACATCTAAGTGCTATTTCTAGTAGTATTCCACATCGACACCTTTTTATGAGTACTCACTTAAATGGGATCATCTCTAAAATGCTCAAGATGTACACAATGAGAAGCAACATCTTCTCTTTTGCAGAAACCTCAGAAAAATTAAATGTAGGTTCCCTTCCACTTTTTGCAGTTGACTGATAGAAGAAAAGTAGTGAGTGATGTGTCAATATACAGATGTATGACCAATGTATGACTCTGTATGATTAGAGAAGGATGGATTATTATTTTGGTAAGACTCTCTGTCACATCTTTCATCTCTTCAGGTTGGAAACAATGTACCTCCCTTGATAGATTGTCTGATCTACAAATTGCTGTTCCTGTTCCTCTAAGAAACGAGTCACCTATTACCAACACACACTTATTAATTTGGGGAAATTCAAAAGTCTCTTTTCCAATTGTGTACATGTTTTCTTCTGGTGGTGGTGGTGGTGGGAAGCATATAGAAACATAGAAGATTGACGGCAGAAAAAGACCTCATGGTCCATCTAGTCTGCCCTTATACTATTTCTTGTATTTTATCTTAGGATGGATATATGTTTATCCCAGGCATGTTTAAATTCAGTTACTGTGGATTTACCAACCACGTCTGCTGGAAGTTTGTTCCAAGAATCTACTACTCTTTCAGTAAAATAATATTTTCTCACATTACTTCTAATCGTTCCCCCAATATGAAATTGATTGCTCCACTCCAGCAGGGCTGGATTGGACAGCCAGGAAAGTCTTCTTGATTCTCCCCAACTCCCCATCCTGTGAGTGACATGCTGCCATCGATCTACATCTAGGGCAGTGTTTCCCAACCTTGGCCACTTGAAGATATCTGGACTTCAACTCCCAGAATTCCCCAGCCAGCAAATGCTGGCTGGGGAATTCTGGGAGTTGAAGTTCAGATATCTTCAAGTGGCCAAGGTTGGGAAACACTGATCTAGGGGGTTCATTTTTCCTGGCAGCTGTTTGTTCCTTACTATATTCAATTTGGATACAGACTTCTGCCTTTACTGGGAGTTCTCCATTTTCTCGCTTGAGTCTCAGAGTAGTTAGACTTTCCACTACTAAAGCCTTCATTTTTTCTCCAAGTATTCTAATTAGTTTACATTTGGTGCAGGTATTTTGGGTCCTCTAAGAACAGTAGCAGGTTCCTACCTCTACGGATGAGGACGCTGCTCCAATAGTAAAACTGGAGTTGTGCACGCAGCTTTGGGTCTTTGGCGTGCACCTCCAAGTGAGATTTTGCTTCTGCTTCTGTGCATGCAGCAAAATTTCATAAAGGGATGTGCGCAAGATTTTAGCAATTTTTTGCTTCTGCGTATGTGTGGAAGCAAAAAAATTTGTTGAAATCTCATGTGTGTGTGTGTTCCCTCAGAAGATTTTGCTCCCTGCGCATGCGCAGAAGCAAAATCTCGCTGGTACGCTCATGCCCACATGCCAGAGACTCGAAGCCATATCGCATCTCAGACATCAACACCCTTGAAAATGTCCAAAGATACTTCACCAGAAGAGCCCTTCACTCCTCCGCTCGAAACAGAATACCCTACGAGACTAGACTTTCAATCCTGGGCGTAGAAAGCTTAGAACTAAGACGCCTTAAACAAGATATAAGTATTGCCCACAAGATCATATGCTGCAACGTCCTGCCTGTCGGCGACTACTTCAACGTCAACCACAACAACACAAGAGCACACAACCGATTTAAATTTAATATTAACCACTCCAAACTTGACTGTAAAAAATACAACTTCAGTAACCGAGTTGTCGAAGCGTGGAACTCATTACTGGACTCCATAGTGTCATTCCCAAACCCCCAACACTTTACCCTTAGATTATCCATGGTTGACCTATCCAGATTCCTAAGAGGTCAGTAAGGGGCGAGTACAAGTGCACTAGAGTGCCTTCCGTCCCCTGTCTTTTTGCTCTCCTATATCTCCTATACCTTTCTTCCATTCCTATATCTCTTCTTCTATTCTTTCATTGATATGTTCTATTCCTATATCTTCTCTTCTTTCTTACATATATTTTACTATGAGTATATCCTCTGTAACCTTCATTATGTATTTACTATATGTATACCCACTATAACCCTCATTGTGTAATGGACAAAATCAAATAAATAAAAATAAATAAATAAGCTGCGTGCACAATGCACCGGTAACAGCAGTAGTGGCAACCCCCACCTGTCTATAAACATACATATATGATGCATTGCAAATTTAAAAGACAGCTGTTGCAACCTTTGTATACAAAAGGTTTCCTGTATAACTAAGAGCATCTTATTGCAATTGATAAGGAAATTATTACCATAATAAACTATAACACTGAAGGATCTATTAAAGTACCCGATTCCCAAGATTACTGGGATATCAGACAGGTTCCTGAGATGCTTAGCTGACAACTTTGTCATCTAAAGTTCTATAGGTAACCTAGCGTAGCAAAGCATTTAGATTTATATTCCGTTTCACAGTGCTTTACAGTGTTTTGCAAGCAGTTTACAGAGTATAAGCAGGGGTGGGCAGCAGACAGGATGGGGTGGAATGCAGTTCCACCGGCGGAAATGAAGATACGTGTGCAGCTCCAGCTGATCAGCGGCTGTTACTTCCTGGATTACTGGTCTCGGCTTGGCTCTCCTTTTCCCCCCTGGTGCTGCATCTGCGCTCCTTGCTTTTTTCCTCTTTCCTCCTTCCTGGCCTCGGACGAGCTTCCCTTTCTCCTGCTCGGCTCCCCTCCAGCCTCACGCGGCCACCTCCTGCCTGAGGTGCAAGCAGAAGGTGTGGGTAGAAGTGGTGTTGCAGGTGGGGGCGACCCAGGAAGGAGAGTGCGGGAAACACGAAGCAAATTGTCACTCCAGTGAGCAACACTGGTAAGGTTGTAAGTCGAGGACTTAACAGTTCACTTGAACGATGATGAGCATTCAAGCCAATCCCACCTGATCACATGGCCAGCAAGCCACTCCTACCCAGTCACATGACCATTAAACCACACCCACAAAATAAGCCACAACCATAGTGTGGCAGTAAAAATTCTGGCTGCCCGTTACTGAGTGTAAGTATATTGCCTCCAAAAATCTGGGTCCTCATTTTACCAACCTTGGAAGGATGGAAGGCTGAGTTAACCTTGAACTTACTATGACTCGATCTGCCAAACTGCTACAGTTGGTATTGCTTGCAGCACTGCACTCTAACCACTGTACCACCGAGGGTAAAAAAATTAGCACAGTAAATTTGATAGTTAGGACAGGCTATTCATGACTTTTCAGGAGGTTTCAGTGACTGTAAGTGCAGGAGGATTTCAGACCAGCTAAAAACATAGCATGGAGAAAGTGCAGAACTTTTTATTCAAGAAAAATCAGAACAGAAATCAGGACAAGATTTTCCAATTCAAATTATTCTTTTTTGCTTTAGGGCAAATTAACAACAGTATTTGAACAAACACTTTTCAGGAAAAAAAACAACAGCCTCAGATGCAGAACATTGACATTTCAGCATTTTAAGGAGCAAATTTAATGTTTTGACGAATGGATTTAAAACATTATTCACATTTAAATGGGGCCTTAAAGATTTTTTAGTTCAGTGACCCATCCAGTGATAAGAGTACTCATCAATCGGAGACATTATTGTGGAAATTTCAAGCACTTTCTTCCTTTTTCTCCTATTTGAGCTCTCGTTCCTCCCAGGGTTTGCAAGGCAGAATTTCCAATAAATAACAACCTTGACCCAGCTACAGAGGCAAACAGAGAAGTTAAACTGGGGGAAAAAAGAGGGCAGAAGGACTTCCAGAGAAAGTGATGGGGAAAGGATCTCCTTCAAAAGGAGCAAGACTGCCCCCTGATGGCCCTTAAATATAACAATAGAGAAGAAAAAATAGAAATCCTAGAGAGAGATAAGAAAAAGAACATGATGTGTAAGAAGAAATCGCCAATGTATTCTAGATAGTAATAGAAAACTATATTGTAAAGTGGAGATAGAGTTCCTCATAGTGGTCAATATTAATTCCCAATGACTTAGTGGGACTGTCTTATGATTCGCAGCACTGTTATTTAAAGTAATATTTATTACATTATTTAATTATGAGTACAGTGTCCCCAAGCTATCCCATACAATCAAAGACCTTAATAAAAAAGGATTCCAATTCACAGAATATAGTTACAGTATTCACATTGCAGCAAATATGACAGTATGTTTCTACAAATATCTAAAGGAAATATATGGCAATTGAAAACATATCTTCTAACCGTTTCTAAAACTTATGCATTAAAATAAACACTGCACAGAATTCTAAAGTTAGAAGTATTTAAAATATGTAAATTTTTTATTTTTAAAAACTTAAACAATTAAAGTGTGGCTTTATAATCCCCTTCTCTACTAATGAATATATTAAATATCTCATCTTTCAAACATGAATCAATCAGAAAGACGAGGGTTGAACTTAGCATAATTTAATATCAATCATTTACAATAAAATGCCTTGAAATTTGTTGGTGAATGAATTGATAGCTCAAGTTAGTGGGATTTAGTAAATTAAGATTTCAATAGTTCTACGTATTCTTGGATCAATTGCAACTCTTTATTCATTAGCATGATTCCCAAGGTTATCTGCTCTATGGAAAATAAGCCTTGACTTATTTATTTTTGATAATTATTGAACTCAAACAATAACTGAACTTGCTAAATACTTGTCACAACAGCTGAGATTGTTAACTTGTCCTTTATTACTTCTGAAACATTTGAGAACAGCTTTCAAAGAAACTGATTATACAGTATGATGGCTGATTGATAACTTATCACTGATTTTCTATTTTCTCAGCAAAACTTTCTCTTTTTTTCATAAAAAAGTCAAAGGCACATAATTTTTAAACCTAATTAAAATTTTAATTAATTAATTTGAATTCTATGCTGCCCAATCCCGAAGGACTCGGGCAGCTTACAACAATACAACATATAGAGGCTATAATTAAAAATTGCCCTTCTATCCTACACAGAAAAACAAATGTAGATTTTTGGTATGAATAATAATATAGGTAATAGGTAATCAAAAGTAAACCAAAAAATCACTAGAGGGCAGGTATTGGGAATATAAAGCTAGGGACACAACTTTAATAACTCTGCACATAATTTCTGGATCGTATTGATGAATACCCTGTATTTCATAAAGTGGGTGATTCTGATACTGATGTATCTCCACTAGTGTTTGGGGAACCCAGCGCCCGAACTTTGCAGTGAAGTTTGGGTGAATTCGTCGAACCCGAGCAGCAACAAGCCGCTACGGCGTCCTTTTCTGTAAAAATAAACAAGGAGGTGGGGAATTCCCCACCTCCTTTTGCTTCCTTTTATTTTACAGAAAAGGATGCCGCAGCGGCGCTGCAAACAAAAGTAGGTGAGGAATCCCACGATGGGATTCCGGGGGCGGGGCTTTGATGTCAGGGAGACTCCTTCCTCCCCATTCGGCCGGCCAGGAAGTAGTCTCCGTAACATCAAAGCCCTGCCCCCAAATCCCGCAAGCACCGCAAGCAAAAGGAGGTGGGAAATCCCACATTGGGATTCCCCACTCTCCTCCCGGGCGGCGGCATTTCACGGTGTTCGAACGAACCCCGAACCCGAACTTTACCTGAACTTTTAAAAAAGTTCGTGTTCGGCATGCTGAACATTACAAAGTTCGGCACAAGCCCAAACTTTGCAAGTTCGTTTCGCCCAACACTAATCTCCACCTATCAGAGGAAGCTCATCTATTCCAAAGGTTCTTAAAATCAAATTTGTACTATACTCTGGTTTCTCTTCAGATCGTATAAATCTTTCGCCTTTTACTAAAGATTTCCGTGGAGAGGAACATTTATGAGTTACGATTAATTTTTTGAGGCCTTGCTTCGGCGGGGCTAAAAATAATAATAATAAAAAAAATCAAATTTGTATTATCTTCCTCCAAGAGTGAAGGGGATTCATTCAATGAATACAGAAAAATCTTGCTGATCTAAGCAAAACAACAACAATAACAAAAAAAATTATCCAAAATGTGATTAAGAAATGAGGCTTGGTAGAGCTCCATGTCCAATAAAGGCTGTGTTACAGAGGTGAGCTTAGTAGAATCCTAACTCCCAACTACTCGTAAGCTGTCCATAGAATGACAATTTCTGTAGTCTACTCAAGAAAGTTGATTATCTGGAAATGTGAATCATCTCAACAATCTCTCTGTTCTTTGGAGAGATTTATCGGGACTGGATCCTGCACCCAGAAACAATTTACTTGCAAATACATTCTTGTAATTCAGTGGGATGTCAACTCGCCATGGGGCTCAAATGGAAGTCATTGTGTAGTATATTAATTTATGATTACCAAAGAAAAATGTGGAAATCTGGAATGGTAGTTCAGCTTATTTTCTCACAGATAAATGAAATGTGAAAAATGTTTTTATGAAATATATGAAGGACTAGAAGAAAATGTGAATTGGAAATATCTCTGGCACATTATTCTAGTTAAGAATCTTGAATTCTTTTATTTTTACAACTGGGAAAGGAAAGATGAGTCGACACAGACATGTTCTGAAATGTCAACTTTTATGCCAGACAGAAACACCATGCAGTTTTCTAAGGTTCAAAAAAAAAATATCAGCAAGCATAAACTGAGAATTCTAAGATGTATTTCAATCAAAAGTAACCTTGTCCAACCTTACTAGAGCAACTGGGATTATTCATTTATTTTCCATTAGTTCTTAAAACAATGATTATAATTTTCCATTTTGATATATTATCCTGTATTATCTTTGCTAGTAGGTAATGCTTTGCGAAGCGAAATTCTATTAGTCTTTTATTTAATATCAAGGGCAAAAATTCAATTGAAAGTAATTTGAACAGAGGAAAGTTAATTCCTATTATCCACAAGAAAAGGTATGTTTGTATTGGCTTAGTATAATAAGATTAAAGAGAAAGATAAGAGTACAAGAACAAAGAGATTAAGTAGCAGAGAACAGTTGCTTTGGATATAAAAGTGGAGCCACAGCAGCCTAGTTGTTTTCAAAATTTTTGGATTCCCTGAGATAATTCCCCAGGACGCAAAGTATCATGAAGTGGTTGATCCTGGCATTAGTCTGCTTCCACCTGTCAGAAGGTTTACATAGGTGGGTATCTCAAACTATACATTAAGAATCTAAAGCAAATCGGTTTTAGTCAAAAAATAATAACAAAATTATCTTTTTATCAATCCATGGCAAGCTTTAGTATTCCTGTTTCTCCACTTAATCTCTTGTTTGTGTATTACTTGTTTGATGGGATATTATTGTTTTTAGTAACAAAAATATTAAAAATATACAGATAGCTGAGATAGTGAAGGATATTCTGGTTATCTTTTTTGATATGTAGAATCATTCTGAAGAAAGGAAAATCCATTCGTGAAAATATGAGAGAGAAGGGAGTATTGGAAGATTTTTTGGAAAAATACCATATTGATCCTGGATTAAAATATCGGTTCAATAAATTCAGTGCTACATATGAACCAATGACCAATTATTTGGACGTGAGTATTTAAACCACAGAAATATCTATTTTCTTCTGCTTCATCTAACTTTATAACTCTAGAATTTAAATTTATTATTGACACATTTTAATACCTCTTCTCAGAAGCAATCAATAGGATATTATTTAAGTATAATGAAATATCATTTAATTATTTCATCTTTCCTTTCTCCTATGAGCAACTGTAGATTGACTGCTGATGCTTGAACTCAGGAAAGAACATAATCCATTTATTTATTTAAGACAAATGTTGATGCTACCTGATTAGTCAGCAACATATTATGCAGATATTTTTTTTGCTGATTATTATTTTTTCTGATTATTATTCAGGAAAAAAAATAGTTCTCTGCTTGTTTTCTGACAATAATACCTAGATATACCTGTCTTGTTAAAGAGCAATTTAATATAATATGTATTTGGGATAGTTTTTTTTTTACTATGACTGGTGAGCATTACTATGACTGGTGCTCTTTATTGATTTACTTTGATTGAACAAAAAACAGCATCCAGGCAAGCAGTTTATGCATAACTTACTCTGAAAGAAGTGAGATAGTCTACAACTTGAATAATAAATCCATCTACTTCTGAGTAAGTCACATTGGATCCAAACACTGTGTTTGATAGTAAGAAGAAGCCTTGATTTAAAGCACAATACATTATAGTGTACACTCGTCAATGAACACACAACCAAGGTTTGGTTTATTTGTTAATTTCATACTCACTAAAAAGACAAACACCAGTAATCCTTCAGATTTTAAAATTTGGAGATTGTGAGATGGCAGAAAGCAGTACACTGTGCTTCTGTCCTCATTTTGTAGCCACAGAGCTACTTTTGAAGTCCTGCTAGATGGCACCTGGAGGATCTCTCTCCTGTTTGATCTCAAGGACAGGCAGGTACTATCATAGGGGAGATGTAGTCCTCTACTTATTTACAGTAGTTAACCAGTATTCCAAAGTTTTTGTGAAACCTGTCTCATAGTTATTTTCATTTGACAGTCTTTTTACTTTGGAAAAATAACCATTGGAACGCCACCACAAGATTTTCTTGTTCTTTTGGATACTGGCTCTAATGTTCTGTGGGTACCCTCCACATATTGCACAACAAAGGCTTGTGGTGAGTAGTCCACTCCCTTGCTGAACCTATTGAATGTCTGCTTTTAGAGAAAATATTTATTTTTGTCAAAACCAAATATAGAAACATAGAAACATAGAAGTCTGACGGCAGAAAAAGAGCTCATGGTCAATCTAGTCCAGTGACTTTCAACCTTTTTTGAGCTGCGGCACATTTTTTATATTTACGAAACCCTGGGGCACATTGAGGGGGGGGCGCTAAAAAAAGTTTGGACAAAAAAATTATCTCTCTCTTCCTCCCTTTCGCATTATTTCTCTCTCCCTCCCTCTTTCCCTCTTTCTTTCTCTTCCTTCCTTCCTCTCTTTTTTGTTCTCCCTCCCCCTCCCTCCCTCCCTCTATGTCTTTCTCTCTCTCTCCTTCCCTCCCTCTGTTTCTCTCTCTCTCTTGCTTTCTTGCTCTCTCTCTTGCTTTCTTTTTCTTGTTCTCTTTCTCTCTCTCTTGCTTTCTTTCTCTCTCTGTTGTTCTCTTTCTCTCTTGCTTTCTCTCTCTCTCTGTTGTTCTCTTTCTCTCTTGCTTTCTTTCTCTCTCTGAGCTTCGCGGCACACCTGACCATATCTCGCGGCACACTGGTTGAAAAACACTGATCTAGTCTGCCCTTATACTATTTTCTGTATTTTATCTTAGGATGGATATATGTTTATCCCAGGCATGTTTAAATTCAGTTACTGTGGATTTACCAACCACGTCTGCTGGAAGTTTGTTCCAAGGATCTACTACTCTTTCAGTAAAATAATATTTTCGCATGTTGCTTTTGATCTTTCCCCCAACTAACTTCAGATTGCGTCCCCTTGTTCTTGTGTTCACTTTCCTATTAAAAACACTTCCCTCCTGAAACTTATTTAACCCTTTGACATATTTAAATGTTTCGATCATGTCCCCCCTTTCCCTTCTGTCCTCCAGACTATACAGATTGAGTTCATTAAGTCTTTCCTGATACATTTTATGCTTAAGACCTTCCACCATTCTTGTAGCCCGTCTTTGGAAAATAAAGGAAAATATATTTTCCTTTATTTTTAACCATGATGTGGACTTTTCCTACAACATGAGAGAATGAAAAAATGTGGGCTGGTAGTGAAGCAAAGTACAGATCTGTCGTGTATAGAGAAAAAACATCTTTCAATAAACATAGAACAAAACTTCTACTCAATTTTTTTTTCTTGTTTTATTGTAGGAAACCATCATATGTTTGATCCGAAACAGTCATCTACGTATTCCAGCAATAATGAACAAACTTATGTCCTGAAATATGGATCTGGTAACTTGAGTATAATGTTAGGCTATGATACTGTGCGGGTGAGTGGATTTTAACTAAGTTGTTAGTCTTTGATTCCTTACTACTAGGCTACACTGATCAATTCATTAGAATTAACTCTTATTTATTTACATTTGCATTTATTAACTGTTTTAGAGGACCAATGCATAAAATAAGCATTAAAATGACCATAAACTAAAGAGAATTAACATAATGGAAGTAAATTGGAATCATAATAAAAGCTATAGTAACTCTATTCTGATTAAAATAATTTACTAATTTAACATTGAAGGTCCAGCATCAGATTAACAGTCACTATTTCTTAAATGGATGCAAGAAAGGCAAGAAAGTTTCCATGGAGAGGGTGCTAATATAAAAACTCTGGTATTGTAGTTCTCACCAGCTCTATGTTTTTATGCATAATGTCAATAAAATAAAATAACTTGAAATCTAGTAAGGTTGAAATATGGTAATCAGATATTTGTTTATTTTATTTATTGATTGATTGATTTATACACAATGAGGGTTTTAGTGGGTATCCACATAGTAAAATACATAATTTATTTATTCATTGGATTTGTATGCCGCCCCTCTCCGTAGACTCGGGGCGGCTAACAACAGTAACAAAAAACAGCATGTAAATCCAATACTAAAACAACTTAAAAACCCTTATTGTAAAACCAAACATCCATACATACAAACATACCATACATGAATTGTAAAGGCCTAGGGGGAAAGAATATCTCAGTTCTCCCATGCCTGACGGCAGAGATGGGTTTTAAGGAGCTTACGAAAGGCAAGGAGGGTGGAGGCAATTCTAATCTCCGGGGGGAGTTGGTTCCAGAGGGCCGGGGCTGCCACAGAGAAGGCTTTTCCCCTGGGCCACACCAAACTACATTGTTTTGTTGACGGGACCCGGAGGATGCCCACTCTGTGGGACCTAACCGGTCGCTGGGATTTCTGCGGCAGAAGGCGGTCTTATGCATGCCTACCTTATGCTACACTTACGCTACCATTGGTGGTCATAACTGGCATATTTGCTAAAGACGATAGAATGCATTTGGGACAATGACCCTTAATGAGATTCTTCCACATCTTTATCATATAATTGGAGTATCTCTCATCAGCATCTGCAGGGGAATAAGGGGGGGAAAAGGCAATATAATCAAAGCTCAGAGCCTTCTCTGTGGCGGCCCCGACCCTTTGGAACCAACTCCCTCCAGATATCAGAGTTGCCCCCACCCTCCTTGCCTTTCATAAGCTCCTTAAAACCCACCTCTGTCGTCAGGCATGGGGGAATTGACACTTTCCCTCCCCCTAGGCTTATAAAATTTATGCATGGTATGCTAGTATGTATGATTGGTTTCTAAATTGGGGTTTTAAATTAACTTAAATATTAGATTTGTTTACATTGTATTATTATTGCTGTTAGCCGCCCCGAGTCTGCGGAGAGGGGCGGCATACAAATCTGATTAATAAATAAATAATAAAATAAATGCTAGGGACTGCAAGCAAAATCCATTTTTTCAATCTTTTCTCTCAGATCCAGAATATTGTAGTTCAAAATCAACAGTTTGGATTGAGTGTGGAGGAGCCCACTGAGCCCTTCTACTATAGCTACTTTGATGGGATTTTGGGTTTGATGAATCCTACTCCAAATACAGAGGCATTCTTGCAGCAGGTGATGAATCAAAACCAGATCCCTGAACCCATTTTTAGCTTTTACTTCTCACGGTAAGATTAACCGCATTATATTTGTGTCATATCATGTAAGCGTAATTATGGTGTTCTTCCAGAATGAGTTACCTGGAATAGAGCAATTAACTTGTATTCCATGGCCAGGGGTGGGCTACTGCCTGGATGGGGGGGGGGGGAATGCAGTGGGGTAGCGAAAATGGAGCTCCCCCCAGAGAACCCAATTTGAACTGAAAGATGTTGAAAGAAAAAGCAGGACGCCCTGCATAAGCCACGCCCACAGTGTGGTAGTAAACATTTTGGTAGCCCTTCGTTGTCCATGGCTCAATCCCTTCATCACAAGTACGGTAGTCTTCGGAGAGGGGCGGCATATAAATCTAATTAATAATAATAATAATAATAATAATAATAATAATAATAATATAATCAAGTTCAATATTTCAATATTGAAAGAGAGGGGAAATATTCAGATAAGAAAGATGTTTAAAATTATTTTTAATTTTAATTTCGAAAGAAATCATTGCTGGTTTAAAAACGTATGTTGTTAAGTGCTAGCAACCAGAACAGCTCCAGGGTTTAAGTCAAGAAGTTTGTTTGTTGTTGATTCCCCAGTTCTAAAAAGATCTGATCAAATTCCCCACTTTCCCTTGGGAAAGCCTGATTTAATCCTAAATGTTTAATCTCATACATTCTTACCCCCATAGAGACCACTATAGTGTGTCTCTTAACTCCTCCTATTGGGATCTCCCTCATTTCAGCTGTTGATTCCACCACATATATTAAAGATTACTTTATTCACACCATGAGTGCAGTTAAGGGCAGTCATTTGTGGCCCTACTGGAACAGTCTGGGTGGGGGGCATGCACAACCAGAAACACCCCAGCCATGGCCCACAGCACCCGGGGTGGCTGCCCCTCTCTGGACTTCAGCCCCACTTTCCTGTGGCCCTCCTCCTGTCTGTGCCTGGTCGAGAGTGGCCCAAGCTCCAGCGGCGCCTCGCTGGTCTCCTCTCTGGACTCCTACAGCTCCTTGACAGGCGGGCCGCTACATCAGCCACCTCTCCAAGCTGCCAGGTGGCTGGTGGGGTAGCTGGTGCATCTCCTGGGCGAACAGCTTGGAGAGGTGGCCGATGTAGTGGCCCATCTGTCAAGGAGCTGCAGTTGTCTGGGGAGGAGACAGGCAAGGTGCTGCTGGAGCTTGGGCCTGTCGGGATTTAGAAGACCCCCTTACCTTAGACAAGGCGCTCAGCCCGTGAGGAGTGAGCCGGGAGCTTCCAGAGGTGATGAATAGTGAAGTACAGACAAGCATGTTCGAATGAACAAGTTACTTTTTATTAGAAAAGTATAAAAACAATAAATGTCTGGAGAGACATGAAAAGCACATCCTCTAGGTAGGATGTATAGAGAAAAAGATGTCCTCTGAATAAGGACGGCCCTTCTTCTTGGAGAAGGACAGGATGTGAGCAAAGGGTTACATCACACAGGAGGAGCTACCTTACTAGACAGAATTAACTCTCTAACTACTGGATGTTTCTCAATGTCATTGGGGGCTGGCAATTTCCAGCGTGACACCCCTTCTTTGTCAGTCATCAGAGACAAGAGGGACATCAGGACATCAAGACATCAATTCACTTAAGGCACAATTTGTTGGTGAGGTATTCATGTTGATCAGCTGGCAATGGCTTATTCAGCAAGTCAGCGATCTGCTCAGTAGTAGCCACATACTGAAATTTCACGAAACCATCTTTCACCTTCTCTCGGATATTTTGATACCGGATGTGAATGTGCCGTGAACGAGCTCCAACAAATTCAGCTTCAGCAATGAATGCAACTGAAACATTATCCTCCATAATAACAATTGGTGTCATAGGACCTTTCCAAATACTATCAATGAGAGGAAAAAGAGACATTAATGCATTACAGCAATCAGAAACACATGCATATTCAGATTCAGTTGAAGAGCAAGAAATAAACTTCTGCTGCCTAACTTTCCAAAAGAAAGGACAACCATTTAAAAACATGATATAACCAGAAGTACTTTTTCGTGTTTCTGTGTCACTTGCCCAGTCAGCATCAGCATAACAAATCACTTCAGGGTACCCAACATGATCTGGCTCAAGGTACAGCTTCTTGCCTTTCGTGAGCTTCATGTATTTGAGCAGCTTCTTTATGCAAGACCAATGAAACGTGGTAGCCTTTCCAACGTATCTGGACAGTAGATTCACACTCAGTGAAATGTCAGGTCTCGTCCAGCTGCTGATGTACAATAGCGATCCAATCACTGACCGGTACAATGTTTTGTTCTCAAAATCAGGATACTCTTCTCGGGTTAACCTGTAAAAGTCAGTTTGCATAGGAGAACGACAAGTATGCGCATCAGACATGTTACAATTTTGTAAAAGCTGGTCAACCTTACTTTCTTGTGAAAGAGAGAACCCCTTCTCAGTTTTCTCAAACTGAACACCTAGATAATCATTGATATGCCCTAGGCTTTTCAAGGTGAAATGTTTCTCAAGGCCCTTAGCAAAAGTTTGACTAGTGCTTTCATTGAGACCTACATAAACAATATCATCAACATAAACAAGAACAATTTCATAAGTCTTACCTTGCCCTTTTGTGAACACGCATCCATCAGATTCGGACTTAATAAAGCCCATTGAATTTAGCTTTTGGGATAATAATTTGTACCAGCAGAGGGCGCTCTGTTTGAGGCCGTATAAAGACTTGCTCAGAAACCAAACCTCTCCTTCTCGGTTCTGGAATCCAGGAGCACCCTTGACGTAGATCTCTTCATTCAGATCAGCGTTCAAATAGGCAGTCTCTACATCAAACTGGAAAACTTCTAAACCCAAAGCAATAGCAGTGATTAGGGCAATCTTGACACTTTCATTTCTGACTGTGGGTGAGTCTTCGGGATAAACTTGAGAAAATCCTTGAGCTACAAGTCTAGCTTTGTACAGCTTTTCCTCATTAGGCTTTTGTTTGACTTTATACACCCAGCGTGTGCCAATGACTTTCTTCTTGTTAGGAGGCTCCACCTTCTGGAACACATTAAGTTTCTTTAAACAGTCCAGTTCGTGTTCCATAGCCTCATGCCATTTTTCTTGTTCAGAGTCAGGCAAAAGTTTGATCTGGTGAAAATGATCAGGTGGAAGTGTAAGATTGTTACACATGAAAAGATAAGGAGAATCAGATACTTGCTGTGCAAATCTCTTTGGAGGAGTTCCTTTGGTAGTTCTCTTGGAACGTCTGGGAACGCTGGTCCATCCTTCATCATCATCTCCGCCTTCAAGTTCATCACCAGAGGTTTCCTCGGCAACTGTCGAAGGCTGTTCAACATCTGGAACATCAGGAATTTCTGGCACAGCTTCCTGGGCTTCAGGACTCTGCACACTTTCCTTAGGGAAATAAACTGAAGTATCATTACTATGTATACTGGACCAATTTGTGTCTTCCTCAAATTTGGCTGAATTAGAAATATAAACTCTGTGATGAGAGTCAGCAAATTTGTGGTACTTGGAGACTTCATCAAAGCCGATGAATCTCATTCTTTCTGACACAGGACCTCCTTTTCTTCTCTGTTCAACTGGAATGTTAACAGTGGCATAACAACCAAAAATGTATATGTTTTGAATGTCAGGTTTCTTGCCATGGAGCAAGTAATGAGGAGTGTCTTGAATGACGCTACTCCATGTTCTGTTAACAATGTAATTAGCATACCTTAATGCTACGCCCCAGTATGAAAAGTCCACGTTTGCATCCTCAATGAGACAACGAAACATTGTCTGCAGGATCGCGCTTCTGTGTTCGCATACATCGTTGTGCTGCTGGGCTCCTAACGATGAGGTCTGCCTTAGGATCCCATTCCTGGCCATCCATCCTTGGAACTCTTGTGACATAAGTTCGCCTCCACGATCACTTTGAATCCGCTCGATCCAGACGTCGTGTTGGGTAAGTATATCTGCAGCAAAGCCTTTAAAAGCCTCAAACGCCTCTGATTTGTGTTTTAAAAGAAAAACAAAGCCAAATCGTGAGTAACTGTCAACTACAGTTAAGAAGTACTTACGTTTACCAACAGTAGGCCGAAATGGACCGACAACGTCGGTATGGACCAATTCAAAGATGCGTGTACACTGGCGGACAGGAAATCTGGGGATTGTGAGATCCTGAAGTTTGGCAGTGTTACAAATTCTACAATCAAGGTAAACTTTGCAAGCCCCATCAATTGTGAAACCATCAACACATTCAGACATCTTTGCTAAGACGGGGTAAGAAGCATGCCCCAAGCGACGATGCCATCTGTGAATGCACCTGGAATGAAAAGATTTGTTTGTTAACATATGTTTAACATTTTTAACAGCATTAGGAACCTCAGGGGTTTCATTGGTTTTAGGAACCTTTGAACTAGCGGTGGCACCAGGGTTTCTCTCTGGACCTGTGCAATCGCCCTTTGGAACGCTTATACTTACACTACCTTTGCTGGCAGGTTTGGGTTGCAAATAAAAAACACCTTCGATGGGGATGGCAGTAGCAAGAAGTTTGCCATCCTTGAAAATGTTAGAGTCTTTGAGTCCAAAGTTCATTACAACCTTCAATTCTTCTTTCAGGCAATATCCACTAAGGATGTTGTTCTTGGCAGTTGGAACGTAGAAAACATTTGAGATAAGGGAGTCCAGTTCTTTGACGAAGACTTTTCCTTTTCCTTCCACCTTGGAACGTAGACCACCAACTCCATACACTTCTTTGACATCTGTCGGGTGTAGCTCACTGAAGGATTCCTTCCGGTACGCGATGTGTGCCGCTGCTCCACTGTCTAGGGTCCATAACTCACGAATGTCGTAGAGTGGACTCTTGTCAGGAACAATGCTGAGGTGGATGGTACCAACATAAGTAGGTTTCTCATCTTTGGAGTCTTTGGGAGTTGACTTTGCAGCTCCAGAACTCTTTCCTCTGGATCCTTTCTTGTGTGCGCCTTTAGGCTGGGTTGGATAAGGTGGATGATCAGTCTCGCCAGACTTCACACTTTGCACATCAGGAGATTTGCGAGTGTCATCCTTCTTAAAAGGTTTCTGGCGTGAGTACTTTGGAGTACTTGTTTTCTGCTGACCGCCCTTGGCCAAGTTAGATTTAAATGCTGCTGACATAGGTCTAAGGCCAGTGTTCAGCAACTCTGCTTCTTCAGTTAGCATGTTACAGAGTCTCTGAGTAGATTTCTGGGCCATTGGGAGTATGCTGAACTTGTAAATAACTTCCTTCCATTCAGGACCAAGGGAAGTTATAATAGCCGCATTTACTTGATTATCATCATAGCGGTATCCTCTTTCTTCTAAATCTTTATGCATTGTAAGGATTTTAGAAAGGTGAGGTGCAAGTTCGCCCCCTGTTGGAAGTTTAGTATTATTAAACTTGGCTATCAGTATGTAATTGCTTTCATCTGATATTGGCCTAAACATGCCATCTATTGACTGCAATATCTGAGCTGAAGTAATGTCATGTGTGTCATATCTCTGTGACAACTGTGAATCCATGCTCATGAGAATGAGTAGCTTGGCTTTTATGTCAGCTTCCCTTTCTTCTGCAGTCCAGCGCCTTACTGGTGGATTATGAACAATCCCATCTATGTCATGAGCCAGTAGGTGCAAATTTATTCTGTGAAGCCACTTCCTATAATTGTGTCCATTAGGTAACAGCACAAACTCACCTTTCAGAACAGAGGAGGTGATGGTCTGTCTTGCTGGAGCAGTCATCTGGACCGCTTGGAGCGGTTGGGGTTGAGCCCCTACCCCTCCTGACAAACCTTGTGGCTGTACCACCTGGGGAAGTTGTGCAGGCATCTGCGGAATAAAAACTGGAGGTATCTGCGATGAAACAGAAGTACCTGGATTAAATGGATCTTTTCTTTGCATTTCAGCAGCCATGTCTGCCTGGGAAAGTCCCTGTCTGGCTTCTGGCAATGGTTTTTCCTTTCGGACGTTCCATCCACTAGTGGCCGCTGTTGCGTAACTTGCAGCAGTGGGGGAAAGTCCCCCCTCTCGGCTTGTACTTTTAAACTGCAAAGGAACCATTTTTTTATCTTCGAGCTGGAGAGCCCTCCCTTGTTCAAAAGGAATGTGTTCTATGTGAGAGCGTGATGGGAAAAAATGTGTGACCACAGGAGGATTTACGATGTGCCCATGCGTATCTTGGGGTGAGTGGGAGGAATGGATTCCTTCTGTCTCTCCCTGTGGAGAATGAGCACGTGAACTGCCTCTCAGGGACATAAACTCCATTTTTTCTGCAAGAAGTTTAAGCTGAAGTTTTTTCAGAGATCGTAATTCAGTTCTGACTTCATCAGCCTTTTTTAAATAACTGAAATAGATTTCTTGCTGCTCTATATTTTTCATTGTAGGAAGGTTATCGAAATGGAGACAGATTGATTCTAAAGAATTTATCTCCTTCTCATCCTTGCCAATAAGCTCTTCAATTTTCTGCAGGTTTAAGGAAGTTCCTTTTATTTTAGCAGAAGTGAGAGAGCTAAAATCATCTAGGTGCCTTGTCTTGGTTTGAGCCTTAACGTGGGTGCCAGATGATTGTGAGGGGAACAGAGTTAACGTCTCCTCCTCCTCATCTTCGCTAGGATTAATGGAAAGACTGCCGGAGGGCTCACCCTGGGTAGATTTACAATCCTTTTCCCTGGTTTCTACATCATCAATCAAGTAAGATTCACTTACGGTTCGTTGAGTGCAGGGGTCAGCTAGAAGAAGTTCCTTCTCACCTTGCAGAGACATAGTCGGATTCCTTTTACAATCGGTTACACGAATTGTCTCCTTGAGTTGGGCCAGCTGGTCACTCGAGAGAGAATCAACATATGACTGCGTGAGAGGATTACGTTTCTTTTTCGCTGGCATCAGGGAAAAATTCCTAGGAAGCTTACGGGGTGTAAGCGGGGTCTGTTACTTCAATAATAACCGTGCTCGGCTGCCATGTCGGGATTTAGAAGACCCCCTTACCTTAGACAAGGCGCTCAGCCCGTGAGGAGTGAGCCGGGAGCTTCCAGAGGTGATGAATAGTGAAGTACAGACAAGCATGTTCGAATGAACAAGTTACTTTTTATTAGAAAAGTATAAAAACAATAAATGTCTGGAGAGACATGAAAAGCACATCCTCTAGGTAGGATGTATAGAGAAAAAGATGTCCTCTGAATAAGGACGGCCCTTCTTCTTGGAGAAGGACAGGATGTGAGCAAAGGGTTACATCACACAGGAGGAGCTACCTTACTAGACAGAATTAACTCTCTAACTACTGGATGTTTCTCAATGTCATTGGGGGCTGGCAATTTCCAGCGTGACAGGGCCACCCTTGGCCAAGCACAAGCAGCAGGAGGGCTGCAGGAAAGCAGAGCTGAGTTCCAGAGAGGGGCAGTAGCTGCGAGTGTTGTGGGCCATGGCTGGGGCACTTCCAGGGTGCTTCAGGGGGTGGGGTGGCTCGAGAGGTGGCCGATGTAGCTGCCTGCCACGCCCGCCCACACGCCCCACCCTGGAGGATGTCTTCCTGCTGGTTGGCGGCTCCCAGATGGGATTATTATTATTATTATTATTATTATTATTATTATTATTATTATTAATTAGATTTGTATGCCGCCTCTCTCCGCAGACTCAGGACGGCTCACAACAGTGATAAAAACAATATATATTGACAAATCTAATAATTAGAATCTAAAATAACAATTGTACATTTAAAAAATCTAAAAGCAAGGAACCCCAATATATATATATTGGACCGAGAGGCAAATAAGGAGCTGTGATGTTCCTTCAATACACCAGGGTGATTCGACACAAAAATATGTAACCCTTCCCTGGTGCAGAGCTGAAGGGATTGGCCTAGAGCAGTGATTTTCAACCTTTTTTGAGCCACGGCACATTTTTTACATTTACAAAATCCTGGGGCACACCACCAATCAAACTGACACAAAATGACACTCTAACACAGTACATACCCTGTTTCCCCAAAAATAAGACGTACCCCGAAAGTAAGGCATGTCAGAGGTTTTGCAGAATTTGCTAATATAAGGCACCCCCCGAAAATAAGGTATAGTCAAGTTTACATACGGTATGGTGGAAAAACATACGGTACCATTCAAAGCTGTTCATAGCGGTACCGTAATAATGTGGCGTCCCCTGCTGGCCCCTTCCATCGCTTTGTACCGTCCAGTACAGCAGACACAGTCTGCTGCTGTCTCACCGCCATTACAGTCTGCACTACAGTGTGTAGACTGTAGTTCCTCTGGTGGCCGGAAGCTGCAATAGCGGGAGTATACTGTTGTACCATATAAGTGCCGTCGTTTGTGTGTGTGGGTGCCATACTGACAGGTACCATACCGTAATCAGTGTACTGTACGGTACACTTTCTTTGGGGGTGTCAGCTTTTCTGCCTGTGAATTTGTCTTATTTGAGAAATATAAGGCACCCCCCGAAAATAAGACGTAGCACAACTTTTGGAGCAAAAATTAATATAAGACAGTGTCTTATTTTCGGGGAAACACGGTATAATGCATATAGTTAATAATATCTATATACATCATCAGGATAGACATAACCAGCTGAGGCTGAGGCTGAGGCTTCATCTAGTGGTGGCAACCTTTACCTCCAGTCCTGACCAGGATTAGAAATTGGGACCATGGGGAGGAGTAGCAGCTTCAACTACTCGCTGCGGCCACATAATGACAAGTGCAATGCAGCCGAGCGGGGACTTTCCTGGGTGTGGATGAGAGGCAGCCTGCTATTGGTTCATCGCTAGCGGTTGGGATGAATCCTAGAAGGTGATTGGTCAGTGAGCGTTCCCTGTGCCTCCACTCTTCCTGTTGCTGACAGCTGGAGGGATTGTGAGGGGAAAGTTTATGTTCAGATGGAGGCAGCTGGTGGCGGGCTGGATAAATGGCCTTGGTGGGCCATATCGCCACGGCACACCAGACCATGTCTCATGGCACACTAGTGTGCCCTGGCACACTGGTTGAAAAACACTGGCCTAGAGGATAATTCTCTGCCTTACAAGGCAAAGGTTGCAGGTTCAAGTCCCAGTGGGTATGGCTAGCTGATGAGGTCAAAATAAGGCCGAAATAGATCTATCCTAGTCTCCCTTAATTTTCAAATTCAGCAAAAGACATGTGACATACATATATATATATATATATATATATATATATATATATATATATGTAGATTGATCTGAGTTGGGTTTTGCCCCGTGTAATATAAAGATAGGCCACCAACGCATCTCCCAGGACCCAGCCCCACATCTCGCAGGTCGGCCCAGCAGCAGCAGCGGCAGAGGCGCCCCACACCCGCCGGATGAGCACTGCACTCTCTGGACCCACCTAGCGGTGGATGCTGTCACTGCTGGCTGGGGCGGCGAGATTCGGATTCTGCACATGCGCAGAAGCTGAATCTCATGTGCACAGCACGTGCACGGCATATGCATGGCAGGTGGCAATGGAGATCCAATGGAATGGCGTTCCATGCCATCCCGTCTGGAGCCCACCCCTTTATGAGTGTAAGAAGATTTGTACCCTCGTTTGTACCTCTAATTATATTCTTATCTCACAATTGGAATTGAATTTTCAAAGCCATTAAAAACACGATTCTCAGTGGATTGAGCAGTTGAGGGCATGTCAACGGGGGAACCTGAGATAGGTTCCCCCATTGCCATTGATATTCAGCATTAACACAAAACAATGTGTACTCAGTTTACTTCATTCATATTTTGTAACTTTATCCAACAAGTTCTTTTTTTTTCAACTTTCTGGCCACATTTTATGATGAAAATGATCCTAGGATTGTTTACTCTATATAAAAAAATTACAAGCACATTGGAAACTATAGCTAATATTCTTCCTTTTGCCCATTTTTTTCTCCTTCCTCTCAGCCAACCAAGTTATCAGTACGGAGGAGAACTGATATTGGGGGGTATTGACCCCAATATGTACACTGGGGAAATTACCTGGGCCCCTATGACTGACCAGAATCAATGGCAGATCGGTATAGAAGGGTAAGTGACCTTTTTTCCTCCTGATTTGTATCTGATTTGTATCTGATTTTATTTGAATGGCCTGCTGCTTCACCCTTTATAAACGATGGAAGGATATTCTTCTCACCTGTTGGTTAAGTGTATTAGAGTTTTGGCAAAACTGATTAATCCAATACTTATTTGCTACTTCTAAATATGTTTGTGGGAAGTAAAACAGGCCTTCTGGCTAGGATACAAATTTGGAAAACAGATGGGCATGTTACTTCTCACCATACACCTATCCCGATTTTTATCAATTGTTTCCTGTATTGTATCCATTCTATTATCTAATTTATTTAAATCTTCTTTCACTTCTTCATGATTATTCAAAATGGATTCTTGCGTTTTAATAATAAATTCCTGAATCGTGTTTAAAGAAGGAAGCAATTTTGCTTTCCTTTTGCATCTCAGTCCCATGCATAATTCTATGTTAATGTATATATATTAATATAGTATAAATAATTTAAATATTATAAATAGTGTTCTGCTGGGCTCTATGGTATGAGTCTCCCGAAAATTCAAGGGTAAAAATTTCAGACACACACACACTTGAAAGTTCAAAAACAATGTTCTTTATCACAAAATTCAAAAGAAACAAAGCACCCTTTTAATATTGCAAAGAGCACTCATCCCAAAACAACCTTGTAGGCTGTACCATCCCCTTAACCAGTCCTTAAGTACTTAACTAGCAGCTGTGAAGAAACGTCACAGCCCTCCTTCTTCCACGAAGTGAGACACACACACTTCGCTCTGCTTTGGTTTCAAAGTTGTGAAAAATCAACAAAGTCCAGAAACTAGCAAGGCACGGTCCTGAAGAAACAACGATCAGATAATCTTCCACAACAGCCAAGCCAGCATGCTGCTATTTATATCAGCAGCTCTAATTGCTGGAGCCCCCCCAAACACAGGTGGCCTCTCTTATCTCCTGTAATATTTCTTCAATTGGTCTCTTCTATGCATAATCCTGCGCCTGCGTGGGCCTAACACTTCCTCATCCAAATCGACCAAAGATAATGGAGATTGGCTTCCTGGGCTGTGTGCCAAGCCCCCCTCTTCCAAGTCATCCCCACCTTCTTCTTCGTCCAAGGAAGCTGCACTACCTGACTCTGTCGGCAATAAAACAGGCCTATGACATGTTGATGTTTCCCCTGCATCCACCTCCACATTCCTTGGGGCAGGAGCTGGGCCAGAGCCAACCACAACAAATAGTAAATATAAGAAATCCAAGAGTATAAAAGATCAATATAAACAATCCAAAGGAATCCAAAATAAGATCACAATGTGCAGTCAATTTAAACACAGAACAAGGTTCTTTGCAATAGAGTTAGTTCGGAAGATGTCCGTTTTGGTTAAGTTTTAAGTTTATCATAGCTGTTAATCCTTCATCTCTTCACGCCCTCTGTGTCCTCCTGTCCACTTTCAAGATGTAAACTCATTTTAAAACATACAGTCCCCTTCTCATCTTCTTCCATTGTCCATTGTCTCTGCGAATTAGATTTTAAAAGGCTGTCTCTCTGGTTTTTTAACACACCAATCTTTTTAAACCTGCACTTTTGATTGTTGTATCTCTCCACTGATCCATGTTCATTGTTTCTTTACTTGTTTTAAGCTCCACACCACTAAGGCTGCTGCCAATTTGTCTCTGGAGACTCTTTTATTTATACTTATTTTCCATAGATATTGTCTGCTTGGGAAGATTGTCCTCAGAGAGGGGCGGCATATAAATCTGTTTTTATTTATTTTATTTTTATTTATTTATTTTGTCCAATACACAATGAGGGTTTTAGTGGGTATATATCTATATACACATAGTAAAATACATGATGATGGTGATAGAGGAGATACTCATAGTAAAATATATCTAAGAAATACCGTAATAGAAAAGAAGATATAGTAATAGAACATATCAATGAAAGAATAGAAGAAGAGATATAGAAATAGAAGAAAGGAATAGGAGATATAGGAGAGCAATAGGACAGGGGTCGGAAGGCACTCTAGTGCACTTGTACTCGCCCCTTACTGACCTCTTAGGAATCTGGATAGGTCAACTGTAGATAATCTAAGGGTAAAGTGTTGGGGGTTTGGGGATGACACTATGGAGTCCGGTAATGAGTTCCACGCTTCGACAACTCGGTTACTGAAGTCGTATTTTTTACAGTCAAGTTTGGAGCGGTTAATATTAAGTTTAAACTTGTTGTGTGCTCTTGTGTTGTTGTGGTTGAAGCTGAAGTAGTCGCCGACAGGCAGGACGTTGCAGCATATGATCTTGTGGGCAATACTTAGTCCAATAAAATAAATAAATTCCTCAGTGCTGCTTGCTACACAAATCTGTCAATATTCCTGCTGCTTCTCACTCTTTGCTTCCACCACAATCTATTTAGGCTGCCATGTCTCCAGATCTCTCCATACAATTGGTCTTTTTTGCATAGGAATTCGGGGTTTCCACCTTCTGCATGAGGGATCACTCCTCTCTCTGTCACCACATGATATTCCCCTCCATTTCACTCCCCTCCCCGAGGGTTTGTGATGCTAATTTTGGCTTCCAAAAATGCAACAAACCAGGGAGAGTAGTAGAGGTCAGTTTCTCTGTGCCACACTACTATAATGTCACCCCGGAAGTCCACTTGCAAATATTTATGCCTATTTGCTTCTATAAATACAGCAGAACTTTTAGTGGACATACTAATTCTAAAATATTGGCCAATATTTATGCAATATGCATGGCCATCACTATGGTGCCAATATTTGTGGGTAATCCTCCATGAAGTACATTATTTGCATTTAAGTTTAATGAGCCTTGGTGGCGTAGTAGTTAAGGTGCAGTAACTAGCTGCTTCTGCTGTCTGCTGACTGTAGTTCACCAGTTCAAATCTCTCCAGGCTCAAGGTTGACTCAGCCTTCCATCCTTTTGAGGTGGATAAAATGAGGATCCAGGTTGTTGGGAGTGATATGCTGACTCTGTAAATTGCTTAGAGTGGGCTGTAAAGCACTGTGAAGCAGTATATAAGTCTAAGTGCTATTGATCCTTAGATATATGTAACAGTCTTGATCAAATGGATGCCGTCTACATTTGTTAGATGTTAACAATCCTGAGCCATCATGGCCTTTGTGTGTTACCCAGTAATGGTTGATTAAAGGCTGAATGTAGGCTGTATGTAGATTAAGAATCCATAGGCTTTTATTTATTTTACTAATTGTAGTTTGCTTTAGTTCTTTGCAATGGTTTTAGTAATATTCTGTGTTTTTATTGTTTCGATAGATTTGCCATTGGCAACAAGGCTACTGGCTGGTGCAGTGAAGGCTGCCAGGGCATTGTAGACACGGGGACATTTTTGCTAACTATCCCACAACAATATTTGTCGTATTTCCTTCAGGCTGTGAATGCTGCTAATGATGGTTCAGTAAGTAGAGGAAAGAATCTTGAACAAATTTTGTGATTGTTCAGGGAAATGTTACATTACGACTAGAGAAATCTATTAATTTTGATTTCATGCAGTTCCTCGTTTTCCTGTTCTTATGTTTTTAACCTATGTGAAAATTTATATGCATTTTGGCTTATTTACTCCAAAATAACAGGTTGCATGCTGTCCCTTACAATGCACCTTTTTGTGCACACTTGAAAATGGTTGAGCTACAACAATATAAACCACAATTTTTAAATTGCAGAAAAAATGTTTTGCTAGAGTTTTGTAAGTACAGTAAGCTCAGAAGTATAAAATATAAATCTGCTCAAAAGAATGCAAAAATAATTATTTTTCTGCCACTCTAGTGGCCATAAATAATCTGAATATTGTTTTATTGACTCAAAGACATTTGGCACAGCTTTAAGGCAAGATTGGGGGTTTTTAATATTAGATTTGTGCCAGTATAATATTGTTTTTATCGTTGTTGTGAGCCGCCCTGAGTCTTCAGAAAGGGGCGGCATACAAATCTAATAAATAATAATAATAATAATAATAATAATAATAATAATTATTATTATTATTATTGACAGGCTGAAGAAGAGAGACAAAAGTTGATAGTGCTGCTGTAACCTGGCCAACCTCCCTTATTGCCTCCATTTAACTTTCCCTTACATTTGTTCTTTCACAGTATGTGGTGGACTGCAACAATATCCAGAATATGCCTACTATTACCTTTTCTATTAATGGTTCCCAGTTCCCACTTCCTCCTTCTGCTTATGTCTCCAATGTAAGTATGATTTTCTAAATTCTCTTTGCATAGGAAACCAGTTCCTTTTAAGATCAATTGACGTTCCATACCTCAATGATAATGTCACATGGAAATAGCATTAAGCTGAAGTTACTTTATTTATAACAAAAATATGTCCCTTAGTTTGGTGCTATCAAATCTGTAAACCTCCTCCTATAATTCTAGATGTGGATGACACAGATGGCTGCTTTTGAAGAATATATAATATGGATTTTGTACCATGTCCTTTCAAGCAAACCATAGAACATGATACTCCTATGCAATTGCATGTTCTATGGTTTGCTTTTGAAGCACATATGATATGGATTTTGTACCATGTCCTTTCAAGCAAACCATAGAACATGATACTCCTATGCAATTGCATAATAACATGGAGAACTTGAGTTAGACAATGTTTTGGTGGCATGTAATTTAATCACAATCCAAATCCAGATTCCATTAAAATATGATTGATATCCCTTCTTTTCTGCAATAAGGGCACAATCTGAAGCAATTTGTTTCTTTTACAGAAAAATGGTCAATGTTCACTTGCAATTGAGCCAACATATGTGCCTTCCTCAACTGGGCAGCCTCTATGGATCCTGGGTGATGCCTTCCTTAAAGAGTATTACTCCATTTTTGACATGGGAAACAACAGGGTTGGTTTGGCACCATCAGCCTAAATCAGGGGATCGGCAGCCTTAAACAGTCAAAGAACCATTTGGATGCATTTCCTACAGAAAAGAAAACACCAGGAGCCACAAAACCCTTTTGACATATAAAATTAAGATAACACTGCATTTATTGCTTTTTAATCTGCTATGTTCAAAATAGTTATAGTATACTGCACAGGTATACGCATTTGTGAAATCAATGAATTGCTTCAGAGAGAACAAATTTTTATTTCTGCATGCAACATATCTTCGGAGAGGGGCGCCATACAAATCTAATAAATTGAATTGAATTGAAATTGAATTGAATTTTAAACTTTGGGTCGAAAAGCTCTACAAATTGCATGCTGGCAGGTGTTGCGCATTGGCAGCTGATGCATATTTTGAATGACAGGGTGCAGACTGTGGCCCGAACAAATTCTAATTTTCTTTCTGGATTAATGGAGCTGATTTTTGGATTAAAAAAAAAATATTTCAACTAAATTTGTACAGCAAATTGTATGTTCCTCAACTGACATCCACTCTTACACCCTTTACCTACAGTTTGTTCACTTAAGATCCATTGCTACAAAGAAATAAATTCTAACATGCCAAACTGGTGTTTGTAATATTCATTCTTTAGCAATGTATATATTTTGGATTTCACTCCACAATGTATTGTTTTTAGTCCACAATGAAATTCATCCTTTTCTCAAATGTTTTTTGTGGTAAGGGAAAAAAAATTATGGGAAAAGCTGGTTCAAAATAAGGGAGATAATAAATTTTTTCTCTAGAAGCATTTTTACCAGGAGGAAATATGTTTTGCAATATTGTCACCTAATGGACTTGAGTTAATAGATTTGAACTAGCAGGAGGTCCTCTTTGTTGTCTTCTTGCCAAGCTGCCTTTCCCCTCTGATGCCTGGCTGCAGTTACTCCGGATGGGATCTCCTCCAGCGCATCCATCTGACCCATGCCTAATGGCCATTTGGCTCTTTGATCTGTGGCTCACCCCCCCACTCTGATTTATCCCAGCCATGGTGGGATGAGGGGGAGTTGACCTGATAGCCCCCAGGCCCTCCTGGTCACTGCTTAGCCCATACAGTAGAAATCTCAAGTAAAAAGGTCAAGATAATTCAAGGATGGGAGAACACAAGTCCTTTATGGCTAGGACAGAATTTAAAAAAGGTTTTTTTTTATGGTACAGAGGTCTTTTATAACTGTGACTCGGTCCTGATTGACTAAAGGACAGTGTCTTCCCATTCTTAGAAGCTAGCTTCACCCACTATGGAATGGTACTTTTACAAAATAAGAACTAAGAGCAACAAATTCAAAGCAAGATCTGAGGCAAAAGGCACAAAAAGTACACCCGAAACCGAACTTTTTTAAAAGTCCGTGTTCAGGTTCGGCATTCGCTCGAACACTGGGGTGGGCAGGAGGTGGAGGTGGGGAGGGCTCTGACTCAGTCAAGCTGGCTGAGGAATTCTGGTAGCTGAAGTCCACAAGTCTTAAAAGTTGCCAAGGTTGCACTAAATAAATAAGGAAGTTAAGGCTACTTCTCCTCCTCTTCTCAGAAGATGACAGCCGGGCAGCGGCGCAGAGGCTGGGGGGGGGGCAGGCGTCAGGCTCCATCAAATGGGCGATGGCTGGGAGCTGGGGCTTCCACCCTCCTTGAAAGTTTTTTGGGGCAGCGGCAAGCAGAGGGGAATCCCCCCCACTCCCCCAGCCTCAACGCCACTGCCCGGCTGTCATCTTCTGGGAAGAGGAGGAGAGGTTTTGGGTAATACAATACATATAAGCCAACTATGTATGTTTGAGGCATGTTCCTTTAAGGGCAATGAGGCGACTGGCCATAAGAGAGAGCCAGTAGAGTCAAAATGTCTGCTACCGGTTCTCCAGAACTGGTCAGAACCTGCTGAAGCCCACCTCTGGAAAGGGCTGGAGCAGGGGTTGGGTCCTCCCGGGTTAGATTGGTTCACTCGAACTGGTAGTGACACGCTGATGATGTCACGATGACATCACTGACCTGGTTCAGTCAGTGCCAGTCCGTGGGCATTGCCATCTTGTTTGGAATTTTTTTTCTTCTGAGCATGTGCAGAAGCTGAGGTTCCGGCACTGTGCATGGGGTCACCATCTTGTTTTCGGCTTTGGGGGTGGTGGTGGTATTTTTCTGATTCTTCAGTACTGCACATGCACGTGTGCACTTTGCCCATAAGGCCTGCCCATGCGGCATGGGAGGAAGCTAACCTGCAGCAAGGTAAGTTAGCACCCACCTCTGGATTGGAATTTGTCTCTCTTATTTGATCTTAAGGACAGGTAGATACTGTCAGGGAGAAGTAGTTCCCTAATTATTTAGTTACTCCAAAGTTTTTGTGAAACCTGTCTCATAATTACTTTCATTCAACAGTCTTTATAACAATAACATTGCAAGATTTCCTTGTTCTTTTGGATACTGGCTCTGGTGTTCTGTGGGTACCTTCTACATATTGCACATCAAGGGCCTGCGGTGAGTAGTCTACTCTGTTGCTGAACGTTTTGAATATCTGCTTTTAGAGAAAATATTCATTTTTGTCAAAACCAAATATATTTCCCTTATTTTAAATCATTTATACCTTGTTTATTGATAAGGGACCTTTTCTGGGTTGCAGACCCCAACTCAGCCTTCCAGTCAGTGAGTGGATCACTGAAGGGAGCAGAGCTGAAATTTGGGCTCTTTTTTAGGTGCTTTAGGGGGTAAAAGAAGGAATTAAACAATTCCACCTGATTTTGCTCTTACCTGCACCCTTATCTTTTTTTTAAAAAAAATATGAAAATAATTGGTGCCTACATTATAGTTCTGGATTTCCCATTTCATAACTGTGTATTTCTTTGCCAGGGAAAAAATGACAATCAGTTATGAGGGGGAAAAAAATCAAAATCTTAAATGTGTAACTGGCCCCAAATGACCAGAGTCATGATGAGCTCCACACATAAAGGTTTTTCACTAGAAGTTCACTTCCTAATATCTTGGGGGGTTATTTTAAAATGCTGAAAGTTCCCATGTTGGCCAAAGTTTTGCTTTGATTTGAGTCTACAAAAGAGGACCTCTTGACCTCTAATAATAAGGATGTTTACAGCAGAGGCGGAATAACAACGCGGACACAGAGCTGGATTTAAAGCTGGGTCATTTTTATTAATTAAATTAAAATTAATTTAATTCAACCTAACATGGACCCGCAGAGGTCAACTGAAATACTTCCGGGGTGGAAATGACATCATTAAAACTTCCGGGGCAACATAGGGTGTAGCTCCATGCTGATCCAGGTGAAGGGGCCGCGCCCTCACCTGGATCCCAGCCATGCCATGCATGTGGGAGGTCTCGCCGTCCAAGCCCTGAATGGGGATTGGAATGGGCGAGACCCAGAGGCAGGTTCTCCCCAATTGCTCAGGCTGATTTAAAAGGCACCATGAGCCCTTGGAGAGAGTTTGCCAATCATCCCCAAAGATGCCCAATGGAGAACACGCAGTTGCTAAACACCTCCCAATTTTCCCCCCAACCTGCCAACCCAATGACCAGAGGTAAGCCAATTAGAACTAATCAGGGAGCGAAGCACCCCCTAATCATCCGTCCTGCACCGCAGTATGGAATAGGTGAAAAAACGGTCGCAGAAAATACAGAGACCACCAAAAATTCCTATTCGGCCCCCTAAGGGTGACCCTTGTAGCACACTGAAAGATAGGGAGGGAGGGCATTTCTCTGGCCTTGCCGCAAATCCGGGCCGACGTTAAGTCGCCGGCTGGGCATTCTTATGCATGTCTTTTTTTTGAAAAATGCCTCTTTCAAACTTTCTACCCCCTTGCCATTTCAATATGAGCAATTAACATTTTGATGTGGATTTTTTCCTACAACATGAGAGAATGAAAAAGTGTGGAGCAAAGCTTCTACTCTCTATTTTTTCTTGTTTTGTTGTAGGAAACCATCACATGTTTGATCCACAACAGTCATCTACGTATTACAGCAATAATGAACAAAGTTACGTCCTGAGATATGGATTTGGTAGTTTGAGTGTCATGTTTGGTTATGATACTGTGTGGGTGAGTGGATTGTTAGTCTTTGATTCCTTAGTACTATGCTACACTGATTAAGTCATTAGAATTAGCTCTTATTTATTTACATTTATTAACTGTTTTAGGGAACCAATGCATAAAATAAGCATTAAAATGACCATAAGTCTAAAGAGAATAAACATAATGTAAGTAAATTGGTATCATAATAAAAGCTGTAGAAACAGTGTTCTGATTAAAAAAATATACTAATCTAACATTGAAGGTCCAGCATCATTTTAAATGTCATTATTTCTTAAATGGATGCAAGGAAGGGTCTAGCAAGGTTTCCCGTACTAATACAAAAACCCATGTCTTGTAGTTCCCACAAGCTCTAGGGTTTTTTGGTACAATGTCAATAAAATAAAATAAATATGGTAAGGATGAATTTGAAATCTGGTAAGGATGAATTATTGCAGTCAGATATCTGCTACCATTGGTGGTCATAACTGGCATATTTGCTAAAGACTTTTTGCATTTGAGACAATGAACCTTTATGAGATTCTTCCATGCATCACCATCTGCAAGGGAATAAGAAAAAAAAAAGGCAATATAACAAGACTGCAGCAATCAAAGTCCTGCCCTTGTGTTTGTAATCAGCAACAAAAACACAACATCTTGATTCTTTTATTGCTTCCTCATAGACAATACCAGCTGCTGTGGCCTAGAGGTGGCGCTCTTGCCTCACAATCAGGAGGTTGTGAGTTCTATCCTAGATAGAGTCAGGTGTAGGGTCTCCTGCTTGGGCTGGTGGTTGGACTAGATGACCTGCAAAGTCCCTTCCAACTCTAGGAAAGTTTATACCATTTTCACCCATGGATAACCTCAATTTTTAGCAAGCTACCACTGTCCTTGCTGGACAGTGACAAGCCATTCCCATGCTATTGCAAAGAAAATGAGATGGAAGTCACCAGGAATCAAGCTTGAGTTGAACAAGACATTATGCTTACCATACTGTATACTTTTTTTTTTTTTACTTATTCATTTGTCCAATACACAATACATATGGAAGAGAATAGACATGAAGTAATATGTATAAAGATAATATGTAAAAATAGAGGAGAAGATATATGAAAGGAAGAAAATATATATGATATATGAGATAAAGGAAAGACAATTGGACAGGGGACGAAAGGCACACTAGTGCACTTATGTATGCCCCTTACTGACCTTTTAGGAACCTGGAGAGGTCAATCGTGGATAGTCTAAGGGAGAAATGTTGGGGGTTGGGGGTTGACACTATTGAGTCCGGTAATGAGTTCCATGCTTCGACAACTCGATTGTTAAAGTCATATTTTTTACAGTCAAATTTGGAGCGGTTAATATTAAGTTTGAATCTGTTGCATGCTCTTGTGTTGTTGCGGTTGAAGCTGAAGTAGTCATTGACCGGTAGGATATTGCAGCATATGATCGTTATTATAAAAATAATAATAATAATAAAAAATATTATAAAATTGCAGAATCATTATCTTTATGATAAAGACCTAGAAATTTCAAGAGAACGTGAAGAGTTGTTGCAATGCTATGAACTGCAAGTGAAATCCATTTTTCAATCTTCTCTCTCAGATCCAGAATATTGTAGTTGAAAAGCAACAGTTCGGATTGAGTGTAGGGGAAGCCAACTATCCCTTCTACTATAGCAACCTTGATGGGATTTTGGGTTTGACCAATCCTAATCCAAATTCAGGTGCACTCTTGCAGCAGGTGATGAATCAAAACCAGATCTCTGAACCCATTTTCAGCTTTTACTTCTCACGGTAAGATTAACCACATTACATTTGTGCCATAGCATGTAAATATAATTATGGTGTTCTTCCAGAATGAGTTACCTGGAATAGAGCAATTTATTTGCATTACATGGTTCAATCCCTTCATCACAAATTCAATCAAGTTCAATATTCCAGCAAGGAATGATATTGAAAGAGTGGGGAAGCATCAGGATAAGGAAGAGATTTATAATTATTTTTAAATATAATTTTGATTTAAATAATTTCTGATTTAAAAACTTATGTTAAGTGCAAGCAACCAGAACAACTCCAAGGTTAAAGTCAAGAAATTAGTTTATTGTTGATTCACCAGTTCAAGAAAGATTTTACCAAGCTGTCCACCTTTCCATCTGATTTTACCAGGCTGCCCACCTGATTTAATCCTAAATGTTTAATCTCATACACTTCCTATTGGGACCTCCTTCACTTCAGCTGTTGATTCTACCACATATAGTTAGAATAGAATAGAATTATTTATTATCCAAGTGTGATTGGACACACAAGGAGTTTGTTTTGGGTGCATATGCTCTCAGTGTACATAAAAGAAAAGATAAATTTGTCAAGAATCATGAGGTACTTTTCTTGGGAAATTTTCTTAGGATATTTAGCCTTGGAAAAGAAGAATGAAAGAGGATACCAAAGCATCCTTGAAAGGATGTTATCCAGAAAATGATTTAAATTTATTCTGTATTGTTTCAGAGTATAACCCACGTAATACATGATTTAAGATACAAGAAGGCAAATGAGTTTTAAAACACAGGCAGACAAATTTCAAATTTCAGAAGAACACTCCTCAGCAGTAAAAGCAGTGAAAGATAATGAGATCCTCTTCACTGAATGCATTCAAGGCAGGGATACTTTAATCTAAAGGGGATAAGACCAGATGGTCTAAATGGCCTCTTCCAATTTATAAATTTAAGAAAATAGTGAACGTTCCATTGGTTACACAGAAAATCTTGCAAGGGTCAATAAAATCTTGCAAGGGTCAATAAAATCAAAGCATACATGACAACTTTCCCATTTCAACTTTATTTTATGTTCCATAACTATGAACCTTGTAGGGCATCTTTCCACTGTTTATCCAGTGTGATAAACCTCTGCTAAGCAAAAAGTTGTTGAATGCCCTCTTTTATATAATTAAAACTGTAAAGGGCATTTGATCATCTCTCTCTCTCTTTCTCTCTCTCTCTCTTTCTCTCTCTCTCTTTCTCTCTCTCTCTTTCTCTCTCTCTTTCTCTCTCCCCCCTCTTGCTGCCTGGGTGGCTCAGCCCCACGGCGGTGGCCATGGGAAGGTGTCGAGCCAGGAGTGAGGAGTGAGCAAGAGTGGAAGAGGAAGAGGGGGGAAGCGAGCAAATAAAAATCGTCCAGTCTCCAACCTTCCCTTCATGGGGAAGGTTGTCGAGAAGGTGGTGGCACTCCAGCTCCAGCGGTCCTTGGAAGAAGCTGATTATCTAGGTCCCCAGCAGTCGGGCTTCAGGCCCGGTTACAGCACGGAAACCGCTTTGGTCGCGTTGATGGATGATCTCTGGCGGGCCCGGGACAGGGGTTTATCCTCTGTCCTGGTGCTCCTCGATCTCTCAGCGGCTTTCGATACCATCGACCATGGTATCCTTCTGCACCGGTTGGAGGGGTTGGGGGTGGGAGGCACTGTGCTTCAGTGGTTCTCCTCCTACCTCTCTGGCCGGTCGCAGTCGGTGTTAGTGGGGGGTCAGAGGTCGATTCCGAGGTCTCTCCCTTGTGGAGTACCTCAGGGGTCGGTCCTCTCCCCCTTGCTATTTAACATCTACATGAAACCGCTGGGTGAGATCATCCAAGGACATGGGGTGAGGTATCATCAATATGCCGATGATACCCAGCTTTACATCTCCACCCCATGCCCAGTCAACGAAGCGGTGGAAGTGATGTGCCGGTGCCTGGAGGCTGTTGGGGCCTGGATGGGTGTCAACAGACTCAAGCTCAACCCGGATAAGACGGAGTGGCTGTGGGTTTTGCCTCCCAAGGACAATCCCATCTGTCCGTCCATTACCCTGGGGGGGGAATTACTGACCCCCTCAGAGAGGGTCCGCAACTTGGGCGTCCTCCTCGATCCACAGCTCACATTAGAGAACCATCTTTCAGCTGTGGCGAGGGGGGCGTTTGCCCAGGTCCGCCTGGTGCACCAGTTGCGGCCCTATCTGGACCGGGACTCATTGCTCACAGTCACTCATGCCCTCATCACCTCGAGGTTCGACTACTGTAATGCTCTCTACATGGGGCTACCTTTGAAAAGTGTTCGGAAACTTCAGATCGTGCAGAATGCAGCTGCGAGAGCAGTCATGGGCCTACCCAGGTATGCCCATGTTTCACCATCACTCCGCAGTCTGCATTGGCTGCCGATCAGTTTCCGGTCACAATTCAAAGTGTTGGTTATGACCTTTAAAGCCCTTCATGGCACTGGACCAGAATATCTCCGAGACCGCCTTCTGTCGCACGAATCCCAGCGACCGATTAGGTCCCACAGAGTGGGCCTCCTCCGGGTCCCATCAACTAAACAATGTCGGTTGGCGGGCCCCAGGGGGAGAGCCTTCTCTGTGGCGGCACCGACTCTCTGGAACCAACTCCCCCCGGAGATCAGAACTGCCCCTACTCTTCCTGCCTTCCGTAAACTCCTCAAAACCCACCTTTGCCGTCAGGCATGGGGAAACTAAACATCTTCCCCTGGGCACGTTGAATTTATATATGGTATGCTTGTGTGTGTGTATGTTAGTATAGGGGTTTTTCTTAAATTTATAATATTTTAATTAAATTGGATTATGTATTGGATTGTCTTTTCACTTGTTGTGAGCCGCCCCGAGTTTTCGGAGAGGGGCGGCATACAAATCCAAATAATAAATAAATAAATAAATAATAAAAAAGAAAGAAAGAAAAATAAAAGAGGGGGGAGAAAAGCAGTAAGCGGCGGCGGATGTGTTAATCTACGGCTGTGGGAGGCTGAGGGGGTGAAGAGCCAAAAGTTGTGAGATCGGAAGCTGAGCTTCCTTCTTCATGGCTTCCCGGTGGCTTGTTTCAAAAAAATCAGGACTTTTTAAAAATGCCCTGGGACGTGGGACAAATTGCTAAAAAGCGTGACCGTCCTGCAAAAAGCAGGATATCTGGTCACCTTATTCTATAGGCATTCTATATGTATGCTCTAGGGAATCCAGTGCATGATACCATGGTCTTTCGAGACTGAAGGATGCCAGTGCTGTAGGCATTTATAGTTATTGAACAGCCAGTTTCACCATTTGCCTCTGCCTGCAGCAATCTGCCTCAGTGCAGTTTTAGTTTCACATTCATTTTAGCAGGTAGGCTTGCCAGCAACTTCAATCAATCAGCTGAGTGTCGGAAGTCAGATAATCAGTGGTTTGTGCTAATCAGGCTCTGCAGCTGTTAGTTGCAAGGAGGTAAATTAGAAAGAAAGAAAGAAAGAAAATAAATAAATAAACAAACAAACAAACAAACAAACAAACAAATAAAGGCTGTAAAGCACTGTGGAGCAGTATACAAATCTAAGTGCTGCTGCTATTGTTACAAAAAGGTTCGCCTGGTTCACCAGTTGCGGCCCTATTTGGACTGGGAGTCACTGCTCACAGTCACTCATGCTCTCATCACCTTGAGGCTCGACTACTGTAATGCTCTCTACGTGGGGCTACCTTTGAAAAGTGTTCGGAAACTCCAGATCGTGCAGAATGCAGCTGCGAAAGCTATCATGGGCTTTCCCAAATATGCCCATGTTACTCCAACACTCCGCAGTCTGCAATGGTTGCCGATCGGTTTCCGGTCACAATTCAAAGTGTTGGTTATGACCTATAAAGCCCTTCATGGCATCGGATCAGAATATCTCCGGGACTGCCTTCTGCCGCACGAATCTCAGCGACCAGTTAGGCCCCACAGAGTTGGCCTTCTCCGGGTCATGTCAACTAAACAATGTTGTTTGGCGGGACCCAGGGGAAGAGCCTTCTCTGTGGTGGCCCCGACCCTATGGAACCAACTCCCCCCAGATATCAGAGTTGCCCCCACCCTCCTTGCCTTTTGTAGGCTCTTAAAACCCACCTTTGTCGTCAGGCATGGGGGAATTGAAATATTCCCTTCCCCCTAGGCTTATAAAATTTATGTATGGTATGACTGATCTCGTAAATTGGGGTTTTTAGATTTTTTAATATTAGATTTGTTTACGTTGTCTTTTTACTGTTGTTAGCCGCCCCAAGTCTACGGAGAGGGGCGGCATACAAATCTAATAAATATAAATACAATACAAATACAAAAGGTTTTATACTGATCTGCACTCTGCCCAAGGATGGTGGATACAGTACTAGCCAATTGATGGGTGGATGGTGAGAATTGATATGCCCATCTGTTTTCCAAATTTGTATCCTAGGCAGAATGAGGCCTGTTTTTACTTCCCACAAACATATTTAAAAGTAGCAAATAAGTATTGGATTAATCAATTTTGCCAAAACTCTAATACACTTAACCAATGGGTGAGAGAAATATCCTTCCATTGTTTATAAAAAGTGAAGAAGCAGCTCATTCACATAAAATGGAATCAGATACAAATCAGGCAGAAAAAGTATCACTTACTCTTCTATACCAATCTGCCAGTAACCCTGGTCAGTCAGAGAGGTCCAGGTAATTTCCTCAGTGTACATCTGGGAATCAATGACTCCCAATATCAGTTCTCTTCCATACTGAACAGTTGGTTGGCTGATAGAAAAGAGAAAAGAGAAAAAATATTTGGAGCTCGGTGCTGGGGCAGAATAAGGTCCCTTCCCACTATGCTATTCTGGTTGCCTAATTATCAGTAGCATACAAAGATTCCAACTGAAATTAGCATAATCAATAATTTAAAGAACAGAAGACTACAAATAGGCAAACTTAGATCAGCTGATGTGCAAGGGAAGAAACCATGTTAAGCTTATTTATATCTTGCTTGTTAACCAAATTAATTTTGAATGGAAATAATAGATTAAAAAGATATATTTGCTCCCAACTAGTATATTATGTTCACAGAAGGCTTCATTTTAACAGAAGGCTACAATTGTTTGTATGTTTCTTTGGTTATAAATGCCAACTAGCAGTGGAATATACTAAATATCTTGCTAAATATCAGTCTAGTCACTAAAGTATCATACATTTGCTGATTCCTGCAGTTGAAAGTTTGGAAATGTACATTAGCATATTACTTTTACTTCAATTTTATAAGAGCTCTGTTTTAAGAGAACTATCGAAGACAGCTTAACTCCAATTTTGTTCAGGAAACTATCTTTACTGCCCAAAAGCAATATCAGTAAATCTGACTAAGCCCAACATTTATTACAAAAGCGAGCATCTCTGATGTTAATTTCTCTTTCATTTCCAGTTACCTATTCATTATTAACTTTTGCTAAATAAAAGGATAACCTATATTGTTTTCAAATAATAACATTACATCCTTATGTTTTCATCGGTCGTTGTGCTGCTTGTGTATTTTCATGATCTACTTTCATATCCAATTGTTCCATATCTTAATATGTTCTCACACTGATGATTATATATTGTGGTAATTGTTAACTTCCATCTCTTTTGTATTATATTTCCTGGTTCTAAATAAAAACAACTGAAATAATCCAATAGTAATATACCTACTGTGGGAGTGAGATTTCCATATACTGTATGATTGTTTTCTGTGAGCATTTCATTTTATAGTAAGTTAACTTTTATTGCTGGCTACTTTATTTATTTTTTGTTCATTTTTATTGTTTTTACATGGAAAAAGAAAGAAAAAAGGGAACGAGAAAAAAGGTAATAGTAAAGAAAAAGAAGCAAATGCATTTTATACAACATTATATGTTAGATTGGAGCATGTAAATAAATTATATATTATCTAAAATGAATTTTTTTATCATATGTGTGTGCAGGGGTGTGTAAGAATGTATATATAAAGCCCTACATGGCATGGGACCAGAATACCTTCGGGACCGCCTTTTGCCACACGAATTCCAGTGACCAATTAGGTCCCACAGAGTTGGCCTTCTCTGGGTCCCGTCGACAAAACAATGCTGTCTAGCGGGACCCAGGGGAAGAGCCTTCTCTGTGGTGGCCCCGGCACTCTGGAATCAACTCCCCCTGGAGATTAGGACTGCCCCCATCCTTCTTGCCTTTTGCAAACTGCTGAAAATGCACACACGCAACATAGAAGGAACATTGATCTGAGGCAAGTGGTAGTATGTCCCATTTTTTATTTTGCATTTTCAGCATTTTAGAGATAATTTCGTAAACATTTTTGCCAGTCGTGCTGGAGGAAGATGCCATCTCCCCACTCATGCTCAATTCAGAACAATGCCCCCCCCCCCCGCGCATCCTACCCAGTCCTATTTCCTGGGGTTTTTTTTTTTTTGCTTCCTGGGGTTTTTTTGCATTCGGAATCCACGAGTCAGAAACTGCTTGGGAAGAAAATCAGCAGGGGTGGGCGTGGTCCACAGAGCTGAAGAAGCTGAGCGGGGCTCAGAGACCACGGGGGTTTCTAAGCTTGGGAGGGGCAGATCAGCTGTCAGGCTGGGACCACTGCACGGTGTTTGAAAACACTGCACCAAGGTTGGATTTTTGGTGTGCGCGCATGCACAGGCACACCTAAGAGGGAAAGTTGACCTGGGGGCAAGTGGTAGTATCTCCCATTTTTTATATTGCATTTTCAGCATTGTAGAGATAATTTCATAAACATTTTTGCCAGTCGTGCTGGAGGAAGATGCCATCTGTAAAATATTTTGAGCTCCTCTTCGATAACAAGATTAAATTCATATTTTAATATTGTTATTTCTTCTTTAATTTTTATATCATTTGGTTTATTTTGTAGCACTTTTTCTAATTTGTTTATTTCACCAATTAATTGATTACATTTATCTCTTTTTGTTGTGGTTGGCAAGATATGGTATAGATAAACCTCTAATATAAGCCTTTGTTGTACCCCATAGGTTTTGTATTGTAGTATGTTCCTGTCTATTGGCCTGGAAAAAATATTTCAATTCCTTTTCATCATTTCTATATATACTTACTCTTTAACTTATCTTTGGTCAAGGGTCCATCTTGTTTTAATTTCCTAAGTTTTCCTTTACAAAATCAGATATGTTTTTAATATTTACACAATAGATACAACTGGGTGCAAGGGCCTCCACACCCCGCCGCCCAGCCCACCCTAGGGTCTCTTCTCCATCCGCGCAGCACCTACGGGAAGCTGTGTAATTTAAGACAGCCAGGTTATTAGTTGGTGTTTAGAATCTCAATTACTCTTAAAATGGATATTTACAAATAAAACAAACTTGTGATGTTATATTAATAAGCACATTTTCCCCTCTTTGTGAAATTTGCAAAGCAATTTTTCAGACAACTGGATTTAATTTCCAGATGAAAAACTGACCTTAACTGTATGAAGTACTGTATAGCTATGAGGGGTGAAAACCATGTTTCCACTGAAGAGAATAAATGCATTTCCTGAACGCCGGCTGTTAAGGCTAATTGATTTATTGGCTCCCTATATAGTATACTATTGTCTTTACACTGATGGAACAATGAAACTCTTCTAGAACAGAAGCAAATTCTGCCACACTAGCAATGATAGCCAAAGGGGCTCTTGGCTCTTGGAGCTAAAATACTTTTTTCAAACGTTGGAATATAGTTATTTATTCATTTATTCATTTATTTATTCATTCATTCATTCATTCATTCATTCATTCATTCATTTATTTATTTATTTATTTATTTATTTAGATTTGTATGCCGCCCCTCTCCGCAGACTCGGGGCGGCTCACAACAAAGTGAAAAAACAATTTACAACAAATCTAAATTTCTACTAAAAACATTTAAAAAACCCCATTTTCTAAACACACATACATACACACATACCATTCATAAATTGTATATGCCCGGGGGAGATGTCTCAGTTCCCCCATGCCTGACGACACAGGTGGGTCTTAAGGAGCTTACGAAAGGCAAGAACAGTAGGGGCAGTTCTAATCTCCGGGGGGGAGTTGGTTCCAGAGGGCCGGGGCCGCCACAGAGAAGGCTCTTCCCCTGGGGCCCGACAACCGACATTGTTTAGTTGACGGGACCCGGAGAAGGCCCACTCTGTGGGACCTAATCGGTCGCTGGGATTCGTGCGGCAGCAGGCGGTCTCGGAGATATTCTGGTCCAGTGCTTTAAAGAGCTTTAAAGGTCATAACCAACACTTTGAATTGTGACTGGAAGTTGATCGGCCAGCAATGCAGACTGCGGAGTGTTGGTAAAACATGGGCATACCTAGGTAGGCCCATGACTGCTCTCGCAGCTGCATTCTGCACGATCTGAAGTTTCCGAACACTTTTCAAAGGTAGCCCCATGTAGAGAGCATTACAGTAGTCGAACCTCGAGGTGATGAGGGCATGAGTGACTGTGAGCAGTGAGTCCCGGTCCAGATAGGGTTGCAACTGGTGCACCAGGCGAACCTGGGCAAACGCCCCCCTCGCCACAGCTGAAAGATGGTTCTCTAATGTGAGCTGTGGATCGAGGAGGACGCCCAAGTTGCGGACCCTCTCCGAGGGGGTCAATAATTCCCCCCCCCCAGGGTAATGGAAGGACAGATGGAATTGTCCTTGGGAGGCAAAACCCACAGCCACTCCGTCTTATCCGGGTTGAGTTTCAGTCTGTTGACACCCATCCAGGCCCCAACAGCCTCCAGACACCGGCACATCACTTCCACTGCTTCGTTGACTGGACATGGGGTGGAGATGTAAAGCTGTATATCATCAGCATACTGATGATACCTCACCCCATGCCCTTGGATGATCTCACCCAGCGGTTTCATGTAGATATTGAATAGCAGGGGGGAGAGGACTGACCCCTGAGGCACCCCACAAGGGAGAGACCTTGGAGTCGACCTCTGGCCCCCCACTAACACCGACTGCGACCGACCGGAGAGGTAGGAGGAGAACCACTGAAGAACAGTGCCTCCCACCCCCAACCCCTCCAGCCGGTGCAGAAGGATACCATGGTCGATGGTATCGAAAGCCGCTGAGAGGTCAAGAAGCACCAGGACAGAGGATAAACCCCTGTCCCGGGCCCGCCAGAGATCATCCATCAACGCGACCAAAGCAGTTTCCGTGCTGTAACCGGGCCTGAAACCCGACTGCTGGGGACCTAGATAATCGGCTTCTTCCAAGGATCGCTGGAGCTGGAGTGCCACCACCTTCTCGACAACCTTCCCCATAAAGGGAAGGTTGGAGACTGGCCGGTAGTTATTAAGTACGGCTGGGTCCAGGGAAGGCTTCTTGAGGAGGGGGTGCACGAGCGCCTCTTTATAGGATGATGGGAAGGATCCCCTCCCCAAGGAAGCATTGATAATCTCCTGGACCCAGCTCCGTGTCACCTCTCTGCTGGCCGAAACCAGCCAGGAGGGACACGGATCCAGTAAACAGGTGGCGGAACTCACAGCTCCAATGGCCTTGTCCACTTCATCAGGTGTCACCAGATCAAACTCTTCCCAGACAGGTGGACAAGTACGTGCCCCAGTCACCTCAACTGACTCGTTGTCAGCCAACTCTGTTTTCCAATTGGAGTCGAGGTTCGCCCGGATCTGAGCGATTTTATCAGCGAAAAACGTGTTAAAATCCTCGGCACTACTCTGTAAGGGCTCCCCAACTCCCCTCTGATTAAGAAGGGAGCAGGTCACCCTAAACAGAGCGGCCGGGCGGGATTCCACTGATGCAATCAAGGCGGCATGATACGCACATCTTGCCACCTTGAGCGCCACTTTGTAAGTCTTAATAAAAGCTCTTACAAGTGTTCGATCAGATTCAGACTTACTCTTCCTCCATCGCTTCTCTAGACATCTCTTCTGCCATTTCAACTCCCGGAGCTCCTCATTGAACCATGGAGCTCTACGGGGTCTAGCGCCATGGAGAGGTCGCAAAGGCGCAATCCGATCAAGAGCCTCTGCTGCAGCCTTGTTCCAGGCTTCCGCAAGAGACTCCGCCGAACTGTGGACGAGTGCATCTGGAATAACCCCAAGCGCCGTCTGAAAGCCCTCTGGGTCCATCAGGCGTCCGGGGCGGAACATCTTAATTGGTTCCGCCTCCCTGCGGGGAAGGATTGGAGCCAGGAAGTCAAGCCGTAGTAGAAAATGGTCTGACCATGACAAAGGCAACACTTCTAAGCCCCTTAGTCTCAGACCATTGCTCAATTGCTCAGAGAGGAATACCATGTCGGGTGCGTGTCCTCCCTCGTGAGTCGGACCCTGTATTACTTGAGTCAGGTCCATGGCTGTCATGGTGGCCATGAACTCCTGTGCCAGTCCAGAGGCTTTGCCGAGTGACGGCAGATTGAAGTCCCCGAAGACAATAAGTCTGGGGAACTCCACCGCCAACCCGGCTACCTCCTCAAGCAGCACAGGCAGGGCTTTTGACACGCAGCTGGGAGACAGGTACGTGAGAAACAAGCCCACCTGAACCCCTAAGTCCAACTTCATCAAGAGAGACTCACAACCCGCAATCTCTGGAGCAATGAGTCCACGTAGGCAAAGGCACTCCCTGGCTATAATAGCCACTCCTCCCCCCCCTTCCCTGGGGTCGAGGTTGATGCCATATCTGAAACCCAGCTGGGCAGATTTCAGAGAGAGGAACTCCTCCCTCTGGGCCCAGCCAGGTTTCAGTAATACATGCCAGGTCGGCCTCCTCATCCAGGATTAAATCCCGGATGAGGAGAGCTTTATTTACCACCCACCTGGCATTAAGCAGCAGCAACCTGAGCCCAGGGCCAGAATTACACTCATCACCAGTACCCAAGATTGAACTCACAGAGCCAGAACAAGGGACCGTTATTAAGCAACGATCCCTCGTTCCCCTGGAACGGCTAACTCTGTGGCCCCCGCCATATCTGCCTCTCCCCAGCAACACCGGAATATTCTGACCCTCTGTCACCCCAGAGATTAGTGCCCCTTCCCCTCCCGCCTCTCTGGCGTCAGGTGGGCCAAGTCTATCATTCATACTGTTTCCATTTATCACATTCATACCATAATCCCACCAGCCCCAACCATTGCATTCATACCAATCATTCGTCCCATATCTACCCCAATCATCCATTAATTACAAAAACCCCTAGTAATATTAAAATGAATTAAATTAATAATAATTAAAATACTAATAATATATATCACAATATAAAATAGAGAATAAAAAGTTCATAGATTAATAGTTAATAATATAAAATCAGAGTTTAGCTATTAATTAAAGTTGGTAAAGTGCAAAGTTCTAAAGTGCTAAAAAATATAGGAAATAATTAAAAATCAACTATCCATCAAGTCAGCAATACTGACACCAGTTCTTAAAGGTGAGTTCTGGGGGGAAAAAGAATTGATCAGGGGAAAGATGTTGTTGAGGGAGAAGTCCTGGCATATTTTTGTTAAGTTTTTGGTGCCAGCCACTGCCACTGGCTGGCACTCTCAGGTCTTTCTCTAGGTTCTCAGTCACTTCCACTCCTCTGCTCTTACAATGCTTCCAGGTCTCCAGACCCTCTGCAGTCTTATAAGGTCTTAATAGAAACTCCATGTGGGCTCAGTAGGGCGAGCTTCAGGCACTGTCTCAGTCTCAGTTCCTCTTTCCTCCTTCCTCTTTCTTTCCTCTCCTTCCTCCCACTAGTTCATTCCTCCATAGTCCCTCCGGCACCGGGTGCTCCCACCATACAGCTCCTTGGTGTCTCGGGTCTATGCAGTGGGGGGAGGGCAATTTCAGACGTCGCCCCTCTTTCTCCCCTCTCTCCTTCCTCTCGGTGCACGCTCTCTCCTCCCGTCAGCTGTCCTTCCTTGTACACTTGAGACCCCTCCAGGGGACCATCAGCTTCAGGAGACCTCCTCCAAAAAAGGCTTCCCTCGGAGTCTGGGTTGTCCAAGCCAGTTGTTTCTTGGTTGGCTCCCTCTCCCTCTCCCTGGCCGTCACGGTCCTCCACTCTTCCCTTCTCTGACTCACCCGACTCACTCCCGACTCACTCCCGGCAGCGCGGCTCAGTTGTAGATGGTAGCCGCCATTCCTCCGTGTCTCCGCCAACCCGACTCCAGGCGTGTTCGTGGCCAAACAGCTCACCACCGCCACGAACACCGCCGAATCTAGGATTTCAGGAAACGGGGACACTTCGCCTCCCCAGAACTTCAAAGCAGGTTTGCTGACTCAACGGGGGGTTCCTATATTTTTCCTGTGATGTTTAGCCGTAGTCCGGTGGAGCTATATTCCACCCTCCTCCTCCCACCGGAACCGGAACCGGAATTGGATGTATACCCCACCGGCTTGCTGAATATGTACTGTTAATGATTTACTTTATAATTCTATATACACCTATCCAGATGAAAGTCCTATTGTATTCACAGCATCCACATAAGTGCATAGCAGATGATAGCCTCCATGTTTATCAGCAGTTAATAGCATTAGTGAGAAGGATTTTTTGTTTAATCATATCTTTGCATCATAATACAATATTTATTCAGGTGAAAGTAAAATACTTCTCTGAAGAACAGAAATATGAAATGTTATGGCTTTCCTTTAAAATTCAAGAAAGGTTCAGAAAGGTCCCTCTCTGTATAAGTAAAGCACAATTTTAAAATGCATGGCTTTGCTATCCTCTTCAGCCCATGTTTAAGTTACTATGCAAATTGTGTTTGTAAGATGAAGGAAAATGCAGTGGAATCAGTTTCACATAATCATATCTATTTGAAAAGCCATGAAGAAAAACAAATAAGAGAAGGGGAAAATTAGAATGGAATGAAGATATTATCGATGAATACTACTGAAATCCATTATTTTCAGTTCTATATTTCATCCCAGGAAAAAGGACATATCTTGTTTTACAACCTAAGGATATAATCCTGAAAGCAGGGGGAAGAAATCTACCTACGGGAAGCTGTGGCTGGAGACGCACCGGATCCTGAAGGAACTTTTGGACCAGGAGCAGTCTGCTGCCGAGTCCAAGGAGCCCGAGAACAACCTGGCCGCTTTCTGGAACCGGTTGGCCACCCTCTCCCTGCGCTACATCTAGGTGGCACGGTGCTCAGAGGCCTGTTACAACTAGGTGGTGCACCTGCAGAAGAGCCTGGCGCTGCGTCTGATGCTGGATGGCGTGCTGGGCTGAATCCTGGACTCAAGCAGGAGTTGGTGGCACTGGACCACTCTGAGTACCATGGGGGTGACGGAAAGAGGATCTCACTGAGAGAGCTCAGCCTGTTAAAACTAAAGTGAGGCTTTCCGGAGGTCGAGGAAATTAAAGTACAAGCATTCATTATAAAAATGAAGTTAACTTTTTATTGTAAAAGTAGAAAAAAGTATTTTTGCCGGAGCGGCATGAATACACGTCTTACATCTTAGCTAGTAAGACAAAGAAGTATGGCTAAAGCTTCTCTTCCTGCGTGAGGGAGGAAGTGAGCAAAGCAGTGTTACATCATAGAGAGGGAGGAGCTACATTAACAAACAGAGTTAACCATTTAACTACAGGATGTTTCTTAATGTCTTTGGAGGCTGTCAATGCACAGCGTGAAAGGGGGAGCTCAAGTTCACGCCAGTCAGTCCGGGCCACCGAAGGGAGGAGGGAGATGCGCCCCCTCCCCACGTGCACCATCTCTAGCCTGGGATCAAATCCAAACCAGGCCAGCAAGCACAACCCCCTTCATCACTTCCCCCCTCACATTCAACTTGGAACAACCCCATGCCCGCGCCCCACCCAGTCCTATTTTCTGGGGGGGGGTTGCTTCCTGGGTTTTTTGCATTCGGAATCAACGAGTCAGAACCTGCTCAGGAAAAAAATTGCCAGGGGTGGCCGGGTCCCCAGAGCCGAAGAAGCTGGGCGGGGCTCAGAGCCCATGGGGTTTCCCAGCTTGGGAAGGGCAGATCAGCTGTTGGGTGGGGACCACAGCGCGATGTTTGAAAACGCTGTGCCAAAGTTCAATCATTTCTATGTATACTGGCTTTTTAACTTATCTTTGGTCAAGGGTCCATCTTGTTTTCATTTTCTTAGTTTTCCCTTTCCATTTAATTTTCATCGGATTGTGATCCACCCACATTTGTTTGTATCACTATTTCTCTTACTTCTGCTATTAAATCCCTAATTTATCCTGGCCATATCTATCCTTGGCCACTGTTCTGTCCCAGTGATGAGCCCTCCAAAAAATAGGTCCACAAACACAGATTTTGCAAGATCTAAGCATATAATGCTAATATTTTACAAAGCAGAGAGTTTTTAAAATGCAGTAACAAAGCAAGGAATGTCTTTCCTGTGCCAGGTAGTTGTAGTCCGAGAACAGATATCAAGCTCATAGCTATTTCTCCTTTAATCTACAGCTCTCATTTCCACTGACTCACTTTGACTTGGCAGGAATCCCGGAGATAAGAATCTCCCTTCTCTTGATTGGTATTCCATCATAATAAACTAAATATTCACAAGGCATACTGAAGTGTTCTAGAGATCTATTCATGCAGAGACCTCCTGCAGCTCAGCCACTCTTGACAATTCTGTTCACTGTGGCATCAAGAAGAGGCTCTTCCTCTTCTTCTGAGTCACTCATGGGAACCTCTGGAGGTGTAACAGACCCTGGTTGCTTTTAGCCTCTGACCCCACATCCCCTCCACTCTCCTCCATATCAGACTTGGATGCCAGGTAACTGGCCTAGGATACCAATCCACACCCATCTCTCGATCCTCAGAATCTGTGATCAGCTGTGCACGAGGTGGACAGGCCACAACACTATCCCTCACTGCAGGGCCCTTTCCCTGGTTTCGTAGGTGGCGGTGTGGTTGTGACGGGAACTGCTCATGAAATATAGGTTGCATCCTTCCAGGTACAATTGTCTGGTCCATCCCCCTCCCACTCAATGAAGTACTGGAACCAGCCTTTTCCCAAAAGGAATCCCAAATGCTGGTGACCTCAGACTTGGACAGTTTATCTTGAATATTGGGCACCGGCGGGGGTTGATCAAGAGGATGGAGTGGACTGACAGGATGGTCCAGAACAAGAAAGGATTGATGAAACACTGGAGGAACATGAAGAGAGCGAGGCAAGGTCAGATGATAAGTCACCAGATTGATGACTGCTTCTACCAGGAACAGACTGGATACTGGTGGTTGAGCTTACGGAGCGGTCTCTCTGAAACTCGGTGAAAGCTGTCCATGAATCACTTATAATCTTCCTTGGCCTTATTCAGGTATCGTTTCACCATCTGACGAACAGCCTGGAGCTTGGACTAGAACTCCTCTGCCACTGGAACTGGAGAATCAAGGAGTGAGCAGAAAGAATTGGGGGTGATAGTGAAGAAATCTGGGTGGAGGTGTGTTGGGAGTTATTAAAAGTGAATTCGGTCACTGCAAGGTACTCTGCCCAATTTTCCTACAGTTGGTGGACAAAACACGCCAGGTACTGCTCAAGGATGCCGAACTCTTTTTCTGTGCCTGCATCAGTCTCCGGTTGATGTGTCGATGCTAAACAGACCTGGTTCTCGAGAGCCAACATGAGCCCTTTCTAGAATTGAGCAGTGAACTCAGCTACTCGGTTGGACATGACACCATCTAGCTGAAAGTGTAACCAAAAGACATGCTGAATAATCATATGAGCGGTCACGTCAGCAGTCAGAAATCCTCAGCAGGGGATGAAAGGTGCCATCTTCATCAGCATGTCCACTCTGGTCAACTCATTCTGCAATTTTTCTGATAATTCATCTTGGAATGCATCCAAGAGAGGTATTTCATTCCAGGCCGAGTCTTGGCTGAGCAAGCGAAACTCACTGATATACTCTTGGAGGGGTCTTTGGCCTTTCTGTAAGTTCTTTAATTGCATAGTGGCCGTTCAAGCTTTGCCAACATCTGGTGATCTGCAAACATCTTCTCCAGCCAAGTACAAAAACCCTGGAAATTATGGAGGAAGGGGCTGTTCTGAATTAGCAAAGGTGCGACCCACCGAGCTGCAGTACCAGACAGCAGGCTTATCACAAAACCTCCTTTGTTCCGATCATGTGGAAAATCTTCTGGCCATAGAGCCATGAGGATAATGTACAAGTTTCTGTATGTATAAAGTCATGCTCTCTTTCGGGAGAGCAACTGCTCACAACTTACTTTATAAATCAAGATGTGGAATTGGTTATGTATGGATAGATGTAAGAAAATGGTTACAGGCTAACCAAAAAAGTACATGTATTGGGGGGTGGGAGAAGAAAACAGAACTTCAAAGATTTCCCGTACAAAGAATACACATTTGTATTTGTACTGTAGTTTAAAAATAGAAAAAACTTGATGTAAATTCCTCCTTTTCCTCTGGCTTAATAGATATCATTTATTCAGTATAAAATTTATATGTTCCACATGTTAAGAATAAATGTACATTAAATCTTCGTGGGGGGGGGGGAAGAATGAGGTGATTTTTTAAAAAAGCAAGATGGGTCTATATATTTGTGCATTTTGACAGTTTATGTTGCATGTATAAATTATTTTAAATAAGTAAATGGAATTGTGGAAGTGTCTCACAGGAAGCTATCCCACAGTGAGTTGGCCATGGAGAATTAGTCATGGCAAGTCATCCCATTCTGTCCCTTTCTGCCCTAAGGTTCATTTGCACGATTCTGAGGGTGCAGATAAACCTTCAAGTGGCCTCAACAATCTCAGAACGAGTGCTAACGATCAAATGATTACAAGGACTATAAATCCTTCCATCCTCTACCTCTCCGTCAAAATTGAAGGAGCTTCTTGGATGAAAAGCAAAATATCTTCCATGAAAAACAAAGTCCAGTTGCCTTTTGAAAAAGCACCTTTGGGAGAAGGAAGAATAGACTCATATTTGAAATAAATTCAAACATCCAATCCAATAATTGGCCAAAGTCAATTAGGTGACAGTATTGCAAAACATGTTTCCTCCTAGTGAAAATGCTTCTAGAAAAAACTTTTATTGTTATCTCCCATATTTTGAACTGGTTCATCTGGGGGGCATGCTTGCCCCCAACCAGGCCCCTGGTAGCGTCCCCTGCGTCACCTCTCCTGCAGGGAGGATCGGGCCCGGTTCAGAAGATTCGGGGCTTCCCTCGTGAGAGCTAGGGAGCCCCATGACACCATGGCACCATGACCCTCTCCTCCCCCACCAAAAAAAGGACCTGGTCAACCAAAATATAGTTGCTAGCTGGCTATTGATGAGTGCGATAAGAATGTAGATATAAACCTGCTTTTGCCACAAGACAAATCCTAAGAAGAAATTCAAGTTGCAGCAAACAAGCTTTCTTAGGTCTGAAATCAGAAGTTAGAATAGAGGTGACAGCCCAAAAAATAGCTCCTGTTCCACACCACTGGTTAAGTGAAGATTCTTCGGATATATGTTATTTCTTTTGATGGGCCATGAACTGTCCTGGCATCTTCTATTCTTGCACTATTTCTTTGAGTGTTTCTATTCTAGGTTTTGCATTTAAAAGAAAGGAGTTTGATTTTTTTAAATAATAAAAATGTCATTAATTGTGTTTTATATTGTTTTAAGCCGCCCTGAGTACTACGGGATTGGAGGTATAGAATTCAAATTAATAAAGAAATAAAGAAATAAAATTTTAAAATGATAAAAGTTACATTATTTCCTTTATTTGTAAAAATGACTGTACCATGGATAATTGCCATTGTGATGCTGGGTTTTAGATTATTCAGGGTGTCCCCAAAATAGGGTATGGGTTCTGTGTGCTTATGCCAGTTGTATTTCAGAATGGATCTTCTCTGAAATAAATGTACCCTCTCCATTTAGAAGATTGCAACATGGAATTGTTGGGCTGCTGATATGATGTAGACAGGCCAAGGATGGAAATAATATAGATAACAAGAAATCTGATTTCAGTGTGACCATGTATTTTTCCATTTAAATTCAGACTTATAAGCAAACAGTTTCATCCAGCCTATCTTTCAAAACACATATCAAAATTATTGTCACATGTACAAGTGTAAATACTTTAATTTAGAAAACTGAAGACATGATGGTAAGAAATAGTACCAATCTCTGCCTTTAGAACATTATGTAAACAGCATTTACTTTACTGATTAAATAGGTTTAGATGAGATAAATTTCTACATGTTTTTGAGAAGAATGCAGTAACAAAGCAATATGTTCATGAAAAAAATGCCCCAACTCAGGGTATAAAAGAAAGACACCTGGCATCACCATCTTTACCTAGTGTCCCAAGCAGTGTTCCCTCTAATTTTTTGGGGGGGTGGGCGAAAAAGTATAGGGTCTGAGCGGCAGTCTCTTCGGGATTGGGCGGCACAGAAATCATAAACAAACAAACAAACAAACAAACAAATAAAAAACCCACCCTGTTTTGCCTCAGAGAATTTCATAATAAAATACTGTACTGTGTGTCTATAACAGTGAGCTCATAATAGGGCAACTCTATCAATATCAAAATGCCACTTAAATAGTTGAGCTAGTTTCAAACTAGATTTTGATTTTCTTTCTCTCTTCCTTACTCCCATTCTTTTTCTTTCTCTTTTCCTTCCTCTCTTTTTTCTATCTGTTTCTCTCTCTTCCTCTCTCTCTCCTTCCCTCTCACTCTTTCCCTCTCGGCTTCTGGGCAGGTTTGGAAAACTCTGAGTTGATGATGATTTTTAAGTGAGCGATTGCTCACTGCTCAGCTTAGAGGGAACTATGGTCCCAAGTCCCCGCAGGAGCTAAAAAATTCAAGTTAGCAACTGCTTTTGGGAAAAGAGGACCATGATGTGGCTAATTCTTGCTCTAGTATGCCTTCACCTCAGTGAGGCTCTTGTCAGGTGAATATGGCATAATGATATAATAGCTTCAATTGCTTTTCAGCTTCGGTTACTCTCTTAATAAAAAAATCTGTTTCAGTTTCTCTCTCTCTCTTAATTGTTTTCTTTCTTAAAACCCTGCTGTGCTGTTCAGGTCTGTGAGACCTGAAATCAAAGTTTGAGACCCTGTAAAACATTTTCCCTGCATATCTGAAACTTGAAATTTCATGACTTTTCATCATTTCAAGAGTTCTCTCTATGATAATTTTTTTTGGGGGGTGGGGGTTTTCTTTCTTGCTGAAAAAAAAGAAGTCACACTTGTACTGTTCCCGGGTCACCCTGACCCGGACCAAAAACTCTTCATTTGAAGTGCTTATGTTTGGTCAATCTGAAAACTTTTTTCACTTGGAAAGTAGTCTGAACATTTCTGCACACAATGATATGAAACTTGAACTGGAAAAAAAATGCATATTGCTTTATTTTGATTATAAAAGGTAGACCCCCCCATTTTTGTGAATTTTTCTTCAATTTATAGATAGTTTAGCTTGCAAAATGTGTTCAATTTTACTAAAGTTGGTGTGGGTAGTTTGAACACTTCTGAATATAAGAAAAATACAAATGAACTGAAAGAAATGATTCTTATTGGTTTTTAAAAATCAGAAATAAGCCCCCCCCCCCCCCCTTGGCTGCTTGCAAACATTTTCACTTTATATTTTTTTAGGTTCCAAATCCGAAATATTTTTAATATCTTATGCATTCATTTACTCAATTTAACATTGCTGATAATCAAAAAAATATTTTTGGGGTGGGGGCTAATTTTTTTCTGGGCAAAGAAAAAACTCATGTTGAGTCTGTTTCGGGTGTATATGACCCGGACCAAAATGATTTTTTTTAGGTACTTGAATTTGGTCTTTTTGAAAACATTTTTCACTGGAAAACATGTTTGAACATTTCTGAACATAATCATATGAAAATTGAACTGGACAAATTGAGGCTTATATTTTTATTTTGATCAAAATGCTCCCCCCCCCATTTTTTCTGAAATTTGTGTCAATTTATATTTTTTTAGGCTACAAATCTCTAAGGAATTTCCCCCCAAAAGTTTTGATATACTAAATTGAACATTCCTGATCATAAGAAAAATAGAAATGAACAGAAAAAAATGATTCTTATTTGTTTATTTTGGTCACAAAAGGCCCCTCCCCCATTTTTTCAGCATTTCGTGTCAGTTTATTTTTTTTAGGCTACAAATCTCTAAGGAATTTTCCCCAAAAACTTTTGATATACTAAATTGAACATTCCTGATCATAAGAAAAATAGAAATGAACTGAAAAAAATGATGCTTATTGGTTTATTTTTGAATATAAGACCATATTGTCTTATACTCGAGTATAAGCCTACTTGAGTATAAACCTATTTGAGTATAAGCATGGGGGCCCATTTATGAGCAAAGTAAACCAATAAGGATCATATCATTATGTTCAGAAATGATACCAATCCCACACCAGCTTTAGTAAAATAGAATGCATTTTGCAAGCAAAACTATCTATAAATTGAAAAAAAATTCACAAAAACTTTGGGGGGGGGGCGCATTTTATCAGCAAAATAAACCAGTAAGCTTTAATTTTTTCATTTCAATTTTCATTTCAATGTGTGCAGAAATGTTCAAACTTGTTTCCAAGTGAAAAAAGCTTTCAAAAAGACCAAATATAAGTACCTAAAATGATCAATTTGTGGTCCGGGTCAAATAGACCTGGGAACATTACATTAGGGAGTTTTTCTGAACAGCACAGCAGGGTTGATGTCTGCTAGCTCCAAAAAAAATGTTTGGATTGATTTGCGGAAGTCACGAGGACCATAGATCTTACACCTGATGTACCTGCCTTTGAAGACCATCTGTTGAGAAAGTCAGAGACTTTCTTCAGCAGTTGATTGGCCACTGCTGGACTAAATGAGTCAGGGCTTTGATTCAGCATTTATTCTGTCTATGCTCTTAAGCTGATTGGATTTCTCTATTAGATGGATGTCCTTTTTCTAAAATATTCAGAAATTTTAATAATAATTTAATAATAATTTATTAGATTTGTATGCTGCCCCTCTCCGAAGACTCAAATGCCTTTTGGGCATAGTTTCTAGAACAAAGTATGCTTTTACACCTTGTATACCTTTAGCTATGCTATCTTGTTGTACAGTTCTTTTATTTCTTCATAGCATTTTTTCTGAAGAACTGCATCCCCAAATGCTGAAGACCAACTGAATTCTTTTTATGTTGTTAAAGTAGACGATTAAGTAGCATTTTCTTAGGGATTTGGGACTACAGCTAAAGATGTATAGACTAGGACAGTGATGGCGAACCTTTTTTTCCTTGGATGCCTATGGCACATGAGCGAGTGCCCACATCTATAATTCAATGTCTGGGGAAGGCAAAAACAGTTTTCTCCGCCCCCCAGAGACCCACTGGAGGCCAGAAATGGCCTGTTTCCCAACTTCTGTTAGGCCCAGTAGACTCGTGTTTCCAGGGGCTTCCCTGGAGCCAGGGGAGGGTAAAAACACCCTCCCTCATCCCGCCCCCCGGAGGCTCTCCAGAAACCAAAAACACCCTCCCAGAGCCTTTGTGTGAGCCAAAAGTGATCTGGCTGGCACACATGTGCATGTTGGAGTTGAGCTAGGGCAACGGCTCGTGTGCCATAGGTTTGCCATCACTGCACTAGGATAAGTCATTACAACTCCTAGTAGACTCTCAGACACCCCTGTTTCCTATGTAGATTTATTTATTTATTTATTAGATTTGTATGCCACCCCTCTCTGTAGACTTGGATATTTTCAGGATGATGTAATATACTTTTTGTGTTGCATTAGGTAGATAATTCATCCAATTCCATCATCTCTCTGCAAAAATAGTAAATCAGATATCGGGTGGTGGTGGTGGTAGTAAACTGGAATTATGCAGGTATAGCATCTGGTTCCAGTACCGGATAGCAATAGTTCTTAAACTTATAAATTGCTTCGTAGTGTTTTGCAACCCTCTCTAAGCAGTTTACAGAGTCAGCGTACTGCCTCTACAATTTGGGTACTCATTTTACCCACCTTGAACCTGGTGAGATTTGATGTGCAAAGTTGCAGGCAGCCGGCAGGCAGCAGAAGCAATACTTCATTCAAACCATTGCACCAATGCAGCTCCTTCCTATAATAGATAACATTAGATAACATCTGGTTATTATTCAAATTTGTATTCCTGTTGTAGAACAGTAGAGTTGAAAGGGGGATATTGGAGTTCTTCAGTTTATTTTCCTGCTCAATGAAGAAAAGATTTAACCCCTGATGGAATCAAAGAGAAGTTAGGGCTACTAATTAAATAGTACTGAGTTCAGTCCAGGTAAACTCTTAGACCACCTGCAAAATCTCTATGAAAAAACCTCAATATGGGAAGTGTCTACAGCTGCTCAGTTTGATTATCTGCTTAACTGCTTTCCTCACACAGAATTCCCTTAAAAAGATTCAAGTCCATGCGCAAAGTGATGAAGGAGAAAGGTTTCAATGAACCACTCTTATACAATTATTATGATCCAGCCAGCAAATATAACAATAGCTTTGCTGTTGGTGATGAGCCCCTTGCTAACTACATGGATGTGAGTATCTGGTTAGTTCAAAGCAAACTATCACAATTATGTCAAGATGAAAACTATACAGGAAAAGTTTACGTTAGTTGAGAAATCATAGGCCTGGTTCCAATTGCAATTTATAATTTGGAAATCTGGATAGCTAACATCAAATACAGCTACATATACCCAATTAACCATGAAGCAGGCATGAAAACCTAATTAACTTGTATTAATTGTATACAGTACCTACTTTTAAAAAACTGTTACAAATCAGTTGGAATTCTAAAACCATGTTTCTGATATTTTTATTTCTTCTATATTTTTGCCTATCAATATTCCTAAAATATATTGAATAATGTTTTGTGTGTGTACAGAATATTCTGTCAGATGTGTTAAGTCCTTACATTATTTATTTTTATTTATTTGTTGGTTTATAAAACTTGAATAAGATAGCAGGTATAAGTATAAACATAAACTTAAACAAAGTAAATACATATAAATGAGGACAATCGGACAGGAATGGTAAGCATGCTTATATTATATTCGTACAGTCATATGTGGGAGGAAATAGATGATAGGAATGATGAGAAAAAAACTAGTGATAATATGCACCACCTTACAGACCTCTTAGGAATGAGGTGAGGTCAGCAGTAGACAATCTAAGATTAATGTTTTTGGGGTTTGGGAAAGAAACCACAGAGTCAGGTAGTGAATTCTAGGCATTGATCACTCTGTTGCTGAAATCGTATTTTCCGCAATCAAGTTTGGAGCAGTTTACATTAAATTTAGATCAATTGTGTGCTCATGTATCATTGTGGCTGAAGCTGAAGTAGTCATTGACAGATAGGACATTGTGGCAGATAATGTTATGAACTACATTTAAATTGGTTTGAAGGCGACGTACTTTTAAGTTGTCTAAGCCCAAGATTTCAAGTCTGGTGGAATAAGGTGTTCTGTTGTGAGCAGAGAAGTGGAGGGTTCTTCTTGTGAAATATTTCTGGACTTTCTCAATTTTTTTTATGTCTGATATGCAGTGTGAATTCCAGGCATATGAGCTGTATTCGAGAATTGGTCTAGCAAATGTTTTGAATACTCTAGGTGGGTAATGTAATATTTCCAGAGAAGAAGATTAGATTGACTACTCTTAGTGCCTTTTTGGCAATGTTGTTACAGTGAGCTTTGGTACTTAGATCATTGGATATGATTACTCCAATATCTTTGTCAGAACGAGGGTCGTCTTACAAGGTCATGTCCTCCAAGCTTGTATTTTGTGTTCTGATTCCTTTTGCCAATGTGTAAGACAGAGCATTTGTTGGTTGAGATTTGAAGTTGCCACTTGTTTGACCATTCTGATACATAGTCAAGGTCTTTTTGAAGGGTAGCAGCATTGTCTGCAGTGTTAAAAGGCTTGACATTGTTGGCGAAGAGAATACAGTTGCTTATAATTAAGACCAAGACTTTCTTAAATTAGATCAAGACCTAAGACCGTTGAAGACCAGAAGACCATCATGCCTGGACTGACTAACTTCTGATGATTGAAGAGTTTTTAAAGATCTGTTTATACCACCATCGATATCAATTTTATACTAATTTATAATTTTAGCGTATATTTTATATATTTATATTTTAATGTTTTTAGTGTTTAAATTGCTGTTAACTGTCTTTTTATATTATTATTAATTTAATTGATTTTTAACGAAATTGGGGCTTTAAGTAATGGATGACTGGGATAAACATACTTGTGGTTACGAATGGAATGACTGGTACGATTGGATGGGCGGGGGCGGGGGGGGGTATGGTATGGATGAATGTACCGATAGTAGTGTGAATGATATGTCTGGCCCACCTGACGCCCGGGAGACAGGAGAGGGAGGGGCACCGATCTCTGGGGTGGCAGGGGGTCGGAATATCCCTGTGTTGCTGGGGAGAGGCAGATATGGCGGGGGCCACAGAGTTAGCCGTTCCAGGGGAACGAGGGACCGTTGCTTAATAACGGTCCCCTGTTCTGGCTCTGTGAGCCCAATCTTGGGTACTGGTGATGAGTGTAACTCTGGCCCTGGGCTCAGGTTGCTGCTGTTGAATGCCAGGTCGGTGGTTAATAAAGCTCTCCTCATCCGGGATTTGATCCTGGATGAGGAGGCCGACCTGGCATGTATTACTGAAACCTGGCTGGGCCCGGAGGGAGGTGTTCCTCTCTCTGAAATTTGCCCAGCCGGGTTTCAGATATGGCATCAACCGCGACCCCAGGGGAGGGGGGGAGGAGTGGCTATTGTAGCCAGGGAGAGCCTTTGCCTGCGTAGACTCATTGCTCCGGAAATAGCGGGTTGCGAGTCTCTCTTGATGAAGTTGGACTTAGGAGTTCAGGTGGGCTTATTTCTCACGTACCTGCCTCCCAGCTGCGTGTCAAAAGCCCTGCCTGTGCTACTCGAGGAGGTAGCCGGGTTGGCGGTAGAGTTCCCCAGACTTATTGTCTTGGGGGACTTCAATCTGCCGTCACTCGGCGAAACCTCTGGGTTGGCACAGGAGTTCATGACCACCATGACAGCCGTGGACCTGACTCAAGTTGTTCAGGGTCCGACTCACGAGGGAGGGCACGCACCTGACATGGTATTCCTTTCCGAGCAATTGAGTAATAGTCTGAGACTAAGGGGCTTAGAAGTGTTGCCTTTGTCATGGTCAGACCATTTTCTACTACGGCTTGACTTCCTGGCTCCAATCCTCCCCCGCAGGGAGGCGGAACCAATGAAGATGTTCCACCCCAGGCGCCTGATGGACCCAGAGGGCTTTCAGACGGCGCTTGGGGTTATTCTGAGGCACTCGTCCACAGTTCGGCGGAGTCTCTCGCGGAGGCCTGGAACAGGGCTGCAGCGGGGGCTCTTGACCGGATTGCGCCTTTGCGACCTCTCCATGGCGCTAGACCCCGTAGAGCCCCATGGTTCAACGAGGAGCTCCGGGAGTTGAAACGCCAAAAGAGACGTCTAGAGAAGCGATGGAGGAAGAGTAGGTCTGAATCCGATCGAACACTTGTAAGAGCTTTTATTAAGACTTACAAAGTGGCGCTCAAGGCGGCAAGATGCGCGTACCATGCCGCCTTGATTGCATCAGCGGAATCCCGCCCGGGCCGCTCTGTTTAGGGTGACCCGCTCCCTTCTCAACCAGGGGGGAGTTGGGGAGCCCTTACAGAGTAGTGCCGAGGATTTTAACACGTTTTTCGCTGATAAAGTCGCTCGGATCCGGGCCGATCTCGACTCCAATTGTGTGACAGAGTCGACTGACAACGAGTCAGTCGAGGTGACTGGGGCACGTACTTGTCCACCTGTCTGGGAAGAGTTTGATCTGGTGACACCTGATGAAGTGGACAAGGCCATCGGAGCTGTGAGTTCCGCCACCTGTTTACTGGATCCGTGTCCCTCCTGGTTGGTTTCGGCCAGCAGGGAGGTGACACGGAGCTGGGCCCAGGAGATTACCAACGCTTCCTTGGGGAGGGGAGTTTTTCCATCACTCTATAAAGAAGCGCTTGTGCGCCCCCTCCTCAAGAAGCCCTCTCTGGACCCAGCCGTACTTAACAACTATCGTCCAGTCTCCAACCTTCCCTTTATGGGGAAGGTTGTCGAGAAGGTGGTGGCACTCCAGCTCCAGCGGTCCTTGGAAGAAGCCGATTATCTAGGTCCCCAGCAGTCGGGTTTCAGGGCCGGTTACAGCACGGAAACCGCTTTGGTCGCGTTGATGGATGATCTCTGGCGGGCCCGGGACAGGGGTTTATCCTCTGTCCTGGTGCTCCTTGACCTCTCAGCGGCTTTCGATACCATCGACCATGGTATCCTTCTGCACCGGCTGGAGGGGTTGGGAGTGGGAGGCACTGTCCTTCAGTGGTTCTCCTCCTACCTCTCTGGCCGGTCGCAGTCGGTGTTAGTGGGGGGTCAGAGGTCGACTCCTAGGTTTCTCCCTTGTGGGGTGCCTCAGGGGTCGGTCCTCTCCCCCCTGCTATTCAACATCTACATGAAACCGCTGGGCGAGATCATCCAAGGACATGGGGTGAGGTATCATCAATATGCGGATGATACCCAGCTTTACATCTCCACCCCATGCCCAGTCAACGAAGCGGTGGAAGTGATGTGCCGGTGCCTGGAGGCTGTTGGGGCCTGGATGGGTGTCAACAGACTCAAGCTCAACCCGGATAAGACGGAGTGGCTGTGGGTTCTGCCTCCCAAGGACAATCCCATCTGTCCGTCCATCACCCTGGGGGGGGAATTATTGACCCCCTCAGAGAGGGTCCGCAACTTGGGCGTCCTCCTCGATCCACAGCTCACATTAGAACAACATCTTTCAGCTGTGGCGAGGGGGGCGTTTGCCCAGGTTCGCCTGGTGCACCAGTTGCGGCCCTATCTGGACCGGGACTCACTGCTCACAGTCACTCATGCCCTCATCACCTCGAGGTTCGACTACTGTAATGCTCTCTACATGGGGCTACCTTTGAAAAGTGTTCGGAAACTTCAGATCGTGCAAAATGCAGCTGCGAGAGCAGTCATGGGCCTACCTAGGTATGCCCATGTTTCACCATCACTCCGCAGTCTGCATTGGTTGCCGATCAATTTCCGGTCACAATTCAAAGTGTTGGTTATGACCTTTAAAGCCCTTCATGGCATCGGACCAGAATATCTCCGAGACCGCCTCCTGCCGCACGAATCCCAGCGACCGATTAGGTCCCACAGAGTGGGCCTTCTCCGGGTCCCGTCAACTAAACAATGTCGGTTGGCGGGCCCCAGGGGAAGAGCCTTCTCTGTGGCGGCCCCGGCCCTCTGGAACCAACTCCCCCCGGAGATTAGAACTGCCCCTACTCTTCCTGCCTTCCGTAAACTCCTTAAAACCCACCTTTGCCGTCAGGCATGGGGGAACTGAAACATCTCCCCCTGGGCACGTTTAATTTATGCATGGTATGTCTGTGTGTGTGACTGTTAGCATATGGGGTCTTTTAAATATTTAAATATTTTACATCTGTCTGATTGCTTATGATTTGTTTTTTTACATGTTGTGAGCCGCCCCGAGTCTTCGGAGAGGGGCGGCATACAAATCTAAGTAATAAATAAATAAATAAATAATATGATCACAAAGGTCATATCTGTTGTCTGTTTGACAGCAACACAGTTATCTAATAATGTAGGAGCAGGGGTGGGTTGCTGCCCGGATGGGGGGGGGGATGCAGTGGGGTAGTGAAAAAGGAGCTCCACCCCAGAGTACCCAATTTATATTGAAAGACGTTGAAAGAAAATGCAGGGTGTCCTACATAAGCCACACCCACAGTGTGGTAGTAAAATTTTTGGTAGCCCTTCACTGTGTAGGAGGCAAGAGATGTCATAAGATTTTAATTTCAGAAATATTTTGCGGTGTTCCACTGAATCAAAGGCTTTATAAAAGTCTTTGTAAATTGCATTTAATGTGGAAGCCCTGAATAATGACCATGTTTTCCTTTTTCTAGATGTCCTATTACGGAGAAATCAGTATTGGAACTCCACCCCAGAACTTCATAGTTCTCTTTGACACTGGGTCATCCAATCTCTGGGTACCATCTGTCTATTGCCAGAGTCAGCCTTGCAGTGAGTCTTCTTCTCATTCATTTAAGAATAAAAAAGATAATTTGTGGAAATGCCTTTTTTGTCCTTCACACCTATTATGCTCTTATTTAAATCTGGTGTTGTTATTGATTTGAAAGTAAAACCTTCTCTCCCCCACTCTCATTTCTATCACCAGGAAACCACCCATCATTCAATCCCAGTCAGTCTTCCACTTATTCCAGCAATGGACAAACTTTCAGTATACAGTATGGAAGTGGTAGTCTGAGTGGGGTCTTTGGCTATGACACTGTGACAGTAAGTAGCAGTTCTGTCTAAGGGGAAATAATTTGTTTGACTTGATATTCCTACCACAAGCCAATATTATTGATATTATGCAATGGACGGTATTGGTTTGGTCAGTGACTGAAATCAAAATAATTATGGTAGTTATTAATGAATTGAATCTTGAAAACATTCAAGCCTGCAAATATTGAAATCTCATAGATGTAGAAAGAGATTGGGGCATTTCCACTGGTCTCACCTTCTGCTGAAGTATTATGGGGTTTAGCTAATGTCCTTTTATTGCTGCCAAGGCTTTGATGGATGAAGAAGGGAGAGCATCTAGCTGGTTGATATGGGTGGCACAAAGGGAACATCAAGATCACCTTCCAATCCTTTCCAAGGATCAGTGGATAGAGGCCTGGGCAGCACTACACCTTCACTGATGTGAGAGGGGAAAAATCTAGGAGCTGGTGATGGTACAGAATAGGAATTCAACCAGTGTTATCCCCCTGCTCTGACATTCTCAAATAACCTGCCTTCTCTCTTTTCCACATTCAAGTATTTATTTTGGTGCTCCTACTCCTTTTAAACACTTTTCTCATGACATTAGTTCTTCCAGTTGATTGCAAATTTACATGTTTAACACTTGAGAGAATATAAGAAAGCTTGAATTAGGGTTCTCTTGTTGAATCTACCCATTTATATAAAAAATGGTAACACTTTGAAAGTCTTTTAAATATATCTCATGATCAACTGATGTTAGACAGGTTTCTCATTCTCTAAGTACTTTGCCCAATGAATTATTCAATGATTACAACAAAATAGATTGTATACCTTTCCTATCTTCTCATTCACCCTGTTCATTTGTAGATTCAAGGTATTAGTATTACCAATCAAGAATTTGCCCTAAGTGAAATTGAGCCTGGCAGTTCTTTTGTCTACGCAAAATTTGATGGCATCCTGGGTTTGGCCTATCCCTCCCTTTCTTCTGGTGGCGCCACAACTGTAATGCAAGGAATGATCCAGGAGAATTTGCTTGATGCTCCTATTTTCAGCTTTTACCTGAGTCGGTGAGTATGAAGTCTTTTCTACTTTCTTGTTTTAATTTGGCTGTTTCAGTTTACTATAAATATTGTTTCTTAATTGTTGTCAATACTTTGTATGCAACTTACAGCCTACGTCAACAAGAAGTATGGAGAACATTTCTATGGTTGGAATTTTGAGAAGGACAACTTAAGATCACAGGGCTTTTTTGACCTTTTCACATTTGTTTTAGAAAGCTACCCAATGAAGGTTTCTGTGAAATACTTACAGTAGATTCTCTTTGGATTACAGATTTCAGATCCAAGAAAGCACTTCTTCACATTAATTTAAAAGGCAGAAAGAGAGAGGGAAGCTTTTGAAAATATCAACCTTACATTGCTATGAAGTACTAATACTAGGTAGGGCTGAGGAAGAGTGATTGTTCTAAAAACATCCTATCAGTTTATGGCAGGATAGAGATTTGAACACAGACCCTTTTGGTAGTAATTATTAAAGTCTGAGCCTCTCTAAAATATTACTGAGACTTAGCCGTGTAATGTTGCTCATGCATTTCTTTTAAAATTATGAGAAAAATGCTCCCCCAGTTGCTTGATAATTTTTTTTCCTGTTAAAGTAGGTTCTACTTTGTGTACGTTATTCTCAGGGTGCTTTAGGATTTCTTTAGAGTTTAAAAATGGTTCTTGAAATTACTGGTGTATATACTGGTTCTATTTTTTACCTTATCATAGTTGTTGTTTACTCTGCGCACCTCCTGTTTTGCTGGATGATCTCATAGCACTTGTTAGCACTTTTCAGGATGGACACAGAGAAATGAAAAGACCTTATTACCTGTCATTCTGGGCAATTGATTTAAGATATCAGTATCAGATCGCAGATTAGTATTTTGAAACATTTCCTACCTATAAGAGCAGTTGGATAGTTTGTTTGTTTATCATAGTGAGCGAGCATTCCAGAGGTGGGTTTCAGCAGGTTCTGACCAGATCTGGAGAATTGTGTAGCTCAGAGAACTGGTAAATACCACCTCTGACTGGCCCCATCCCCATCTATTCTCTGCCTCCAGAGTCCCAGTTGATTGGGAGGAAATTGAGATTTTGCAGTAATCTTCCCCGGGAGTGGAGTGGGAATTGAGATTTGATGGTATTCTTTCCCTGCCACGCCAATCAAGTCATGCCCACTTAGCCACACCCATGGAACCAGAAACTTTGAAAAACTTCAAAAAAAAAAAAAAGAAACCCACCACTGGACCATTCATGACTGGTTTAAATCAATCTTTTTCCACACTTGGCAACTTTAAGGGGGATGACCTCAGTTTCCAGTATGTTAGCTGAGGAATTCTGGGAAGTCCACCCAACAAAAATGGGCAAGTTTGAAAAAAAACTGATTTAAACTGTTTTCCACTCCAGGTAGTGAGAACAGATTACCCAAACATCCGTATCTATCTATCTATCTATCTATCTATCTATCTATCTATCTATCTATCTATCTATCTATCTATCTACCTACCTACCTACCTACCTACCTACCTATCTATTTGTAAAACAAGTATAGTATTATAGTACATATTAATATAACATAACATAACATAAGTATAATGTAGTAATAGAAAGGATAATAAGACAGTAGGACAGGGACATTAGGCACATAAGTGCACGCATGCACGCCCCTTTCTGGAGTTGCATAATACTGTCCCTTGACACTAGGCAGCCCTTCAAGGAGGGTATTATTTCCCCATGAAAGGGCCTTCACACAGTCAGTTAAAAGGCCCTCCTTCAGTCAGCTAAACAGGAAACATTGGTATGAACCAGCAATATATCTCAATCACGTTGTCTTTCTGACTTTCTCCATTGATCTTATTAGGCAACCAAGCTCCCAGGATGGTGGTTCACTTATATTCGGAGGAATTGATTCCAGTCTCTACACTGGCCAGATTAACTGGAGTCCAGTCACCGAAGACTGGTATTGGGAATTTGAGATTGATGAGTAAGGCTATTTTCAGTAGTATTATTTACCAAAGAGTCTGATGGAAAACCAACAGAAACTTAAGTCTTACATTAGGAATAATCCCTTGGAGATGGGATTTTGAAATCTCTACGTCCAATGACACCAGTGGGACGCCAGAATGTTGCAATTGCTTTTAATAGTAGTTTTTAATACGACAAAAGGCAAAAGTATGAAATGGAGAGGTATGCAATTGAATGTAATAGCAATAGCATATCGACTTATACACCACTTTACAATGCTTTACAGCCAGGCAGGAGTTCCACTTACCAGCCGCTACAAGTACCCTCTTCAGGACTGTCGCGGGCGCACAGGCATCCGGCGGGGGTATACCTCCATTGGTGTGAGATTGGGCTTCTACACATGTGCAGCAAGTGAAATGTCATGTGAGGACACTCACACATGTGAGATTTCGCCCATTTTCCTTGCTTCCGTGCATACGCAGAAGCAAAAAAAGCCAAAAATTGGTGAAAACTCTCGTGCATGAGAATCGTCACGTGAGATTTCACTTGCTGTGCATGCTCAGAAGCCAAATCTCACCCATGCATGTGTGTGCACACATCGGGGGTGCAGAGATGTGCGCACATCTCAATTTCTGCTACCAGAACCCCAATCCCAGCCATACCGGCTGCAACCCATTCCTATTTACAGCCCTCTCTAAGCAGTTTACAGAGTCAGTCTATTGCCTCCAACAGTTTGGCTCCTCATTTTACTCACCTTGGAAGGATGGAAGGCTGAGTCAACCTTGAGCCTGGTGAGATTTGAACTGCCAAATTGCAGTCAGCCGGCAGTCAGCAGAAGAGTCTCTGGCTTCCTACACCAAGGAAACTCTGATTCTAACAGCAATTATCTCTGGACTTTCTTTATCTAGATTCCTGATCGGCAACTGGGAGACCAATTGGTGCCTTCAGGGGTGCCAGGGGATTGTAGATACCAGAATATCCTCACTCGGTGTTCCTGGGCAGTTCTTTTGCATCCTGATGCAAAAAATTGGAGCCCAGAGAGACAACCTTGGCTAGGTAGGGGAAAGCTGCTATATGCAAGGACAGAGAATATTGAGGCAATCCTAAATATCAGCAAGAGAACTGGGATATGGTTATTGTGGGTATGAAACTATTTCCAAAATGAATCCAATATAACGATAGAAAAACTGACTCCCTTAATACTCATTTCATTTATCCAGGTAATGGGAATTGTGAGGTGTGATGGGAGGAGGGAGGTTGCCAGAAAATGTACAGCTATTTGGTAAGACCTACTGCACCATAATTACTAGTTCTTAGTTTAGCTTTTATCAAACCAAATCAAACCAAGATCCTAGTGGAGGCTCAACTCCCATCCATCTGCCAATATAGGGAAGAGTTTTTCTTTCTAATTCATCTTGATATTGAATTAAGCCAGTGTGAATTAAATCAAAATAAGAAGGGGAGCAGGATGGTGTGTAATCCACTTGCTTATTTACTGTCTAGTTTATCCCTTAGAATATTGTATTTAAGGTTTCTGTACATTTTCTCTATATCTGCTTTTCTATTCTATAGTTTGTGGTTAACTGCAATAACATTCAGAACATGCCGACTATCACATTTCTCATCAATGGAGTTTATTTCCCCCTGAGTCCATCTGCCTATATCATTCTGGTAGGTCATTTTTTTTGTCAGTTGTTTTCAGGTTGGTCTTGGGTTTCTGAAATGATCTTGTATCAGTCATTTACAAATACTCTATAGAAAGGCATGACACAACTAGATTCTTCTCGCTCTCCCATGGAAAAGTAGAAAGCATGACTTTGAGATGCTTTCATGGAAAAGCTGAAGAAAGGAATTTAAAAAATTGGCAAGATACTATGGTATATGAACAAGATATGGGGCACCAGAAGGTGCAATATGGCAAAAAGCATGGTGTTTTTAAGAAAATAAATAAATAAAATGCAGTTGCAGAATTTTGGTTATTTTGTGGTTAAAAATCTTGGACATTAGGTATGTGTGTGTAGAAAGTTTGAATACTGAAAGTTAAACTTTGCTTTTTCAAGTTAACTTCTCAGGTTATTGTTGATATTTTTGCCGTAGCCTTAAAGTTTTAACGCAGTTTATATCTTTTCCACAACAGGGTTCTGAAAATTATTGTAAGATTGCCATGATACCTACTTACCGGCCATCCCCGAATGGGCAACCTTTGTGGATCTTTGGTGATATCTTCCTCCAGTCCTACTACTCCGTGTATGACTTGGGCAACAACCGGGTTGGATTTGCAACAGCAGCATAAACATATCCAACAGTCTTGTGCAGGGCTTTTCATTTGCAAAAATGTTAAAAAAAACAAAGTTGGTTTCCTCCCCAAAGAAACTGGAAGCAAATAAAGAATGATTATGCAAAGGACAGTTTTATGTGTGATTTTTTACTTGGCAACTATGAGAGCATAGTACAAGAGAGATGACCTTAAAGGTCCCTTCCACCTCTGTTAAATCTGTTGAGTTCTGTTAAGATGGTTGGAAGAAATATGGCTGGCATCTCAATGTTTTCTTTGACTAACAGTTTTCCTCAATTTATTTATTTTTTAAATCTATCCCTAATCCAGGAACCAGATAAAGACTACCGTATATACTCGAGTATAAGCCGACCCGAGTATAAGCCGAGGCACCAATTTTTGCCACAAAAACTGGGAAAACGTATTGACCCGAGTATAAGCCGAGGTTAGAAAATGCAGTGGCTACTGGTAACTTATAAAAATGGAAAACAATAAAATTACATTAATTGAGACATGTTTTAGAATATTTATTTTAAAGAAAACCAGTAAACTAGCTCTGTAAATTTAAAAGAGGGTAAACAAATTAACAATATTAACAATGAATTAAAAAGTAAAAAAAGGAGCTCGATCAGCAACAAAGCTAAAACCTAAGAGTTAAAATCCTTCAAAACTGGATTCCTTCTCATCATTAATTGGATTTACATTATTGTTCTGTTTTTATATATGCTGTGAGCCACCCTGAGTCCTTGGAGAGGGATGGCATACAAATCCAATTAAATAAATAAACAAACAAACAAACAAATAAATAAGTGTATCCAAAGAAGAGCTTCAGCATTAGCTGCTGTGAGGTTATCAGCATAGAAAACCAAATAGATAGATAGATAGATAGATAGATAGATATAGATAGATATAGATAGAAAGATAGATAGACAGACAGACAGACAGATAGAAAAATAGATAGATAGATAGATAGATAGAAATAGATACAGATAGATAGATAGGTAGATAGAAAGAAAAATAGATAGATAGAAAAATAGATAGATAGAAAGATAGAAAGATAGAAAAATAGATAGATAGATAGATAGATAGAAAGAAATAGATACAGATAGATAGATAGATAGATAGACAGACAGATAGATATAGATAGAAAGATAGACAGACAGACAGACAGATAGAAAAATAGATAGATAGATAGATAGATAGATAGAAAGAAATAGATACAGATAGATAGATAGATAGATAGATAGATAGATAGATAGACAGATAGATATAGATAGAAAGATAGATAGACAGACAGACAGACAGATAGAAAAATAGATAGATAGATAGATAGATAGAAAAATAGATAGATAGAAAGATAGACAGATAGAAAAAGAATTCCTGTCTAGCTCTGCCTCATAACACATTATTAGATCCTATCCAAGCAAGCACAGCAACTACCACAAAATACCATTTTTTAAACAGTTTAAATCCTTTCAAAGGAGGGGGAGGAGAATCTGACAGCAGGGGGCCTTTTTAATCCAACTAAGGGCAATGCAAACCTGTTGACAAATACACACAGGGAGTAAAAAAAAAAAGCCTCTGAGTTTCAGCAAGAGGTAGCTGGCTTTTTTCACGGTGGGGGGGAGAGGGGGCATGCACACACACACACACACACACACGACCTCACCGGCTTCCCATTGCTTTTTTCCCCTCTCGGTTGGAGCAAATGGCTGCCTCCTTTGCTTGAGCCAGGGAGAGGAACTACGGCGTGCGAGAGGGGACAAAAGCTGGTGCCTCCTCGCTCTGGCTCAAGCAATGGCGCCCTCGTGTGGTGACTTTGTCAATGACCCGAGTATAAGCCGAGGTTGTGTTTTTCAGCCCATTTTTTTGGACTGAAAAACTCGGCTTATACTCGAGTATATACGGTATATAATATTTTTCTTCTTACACCATCTTATAATTACATCCTTTGTGTAGCTGCCTTGTATACATTGGAACCAAAGAGATATAGGTATAATCAATGCGTTCCTTTTAAAATATAGAAATAAAATTAAATATGGGTCTTAATTACTCCTTTAAATTCAATAAGAATGAAGGAAAGCCTATAAGGTACTGTCTGTAGGGATCAAATCTGAAGAGAACATACTGAGCATATACCAACACAAGCATTAGCATGTCATAAATTTTGCTGGAAAATTATACCTTATTTTATCGATCTATCTTTTTAAGAAGATGGCAATACATTGCGGTTTGCATGCAACCTTTCCCACATCCTTTTATACATCACACTCATGCACTGATTGCTGCTATGAAAGAATGCAATGATAGATAGATAGATGGATTATAGTACTGAAAAGTCTCCAGTGTGGAGAATATGAGCCACGGTGGCACAGTGGTTATAGTGCAGTATTGCAGGCTACTTCTGCTGCCTGCCAGTTGCCTTCAATTTGACAATTCAAATTTCAGCAGGCTCAAGGTTGCTCAGCTTTTCATCATTCCATGATAGGTAAAATGAGGATCCAAATTGTTGGGGGCAATATTCTGACTCGGTAAACCGCTTAGTGAGGGCTGGAAAACACTACGAAGTGTTATAGATGTCTAAATGCTGTTTCTAGTAATATTCCACATCAACACCTTTCATGAGTACTCACTTAAGTGGGATCATCTCTAAAATGCTCAAGATGTACACAATGAGAAGCAATAGCTCCTCTTTTGCAGAAACCTCAGAAAAATTAAATGTAGGTTCCCTTCCACTTTATGAAGTTGATTGATAGAAGAAAAATAGTGAGTGATGTGTCTGAATATACAGATGTATGACCAATGTATGACTCTACATGATTAGAGAAGGATGGATTATGAGAAAGGGATTATAATCTGTGGGTTTATTATTTTGGTAAGACTCTCTGTCACATCTTTGATCTTTTCAGGTTGGAGACAATGTACCTCCCTTGATAGATTGTCTGATTTACAAATAGTTGATTCTGTTCCTCTATTACCAAGACACACTTATTAATTTGGGGAAGTTTGAGTTTTTTCCTTTCACTGGAATACTTGAAAAGTCTCTAGTGGTGGTGGGAAGCAGCGGTGGGCTACGAGCCGGAATGATAAATTGGGCTCACTGCCACGGCTCGTAAGTTCTTGCGGGACCAGCAGGATTTTGCTGCTGCACCTGTGGAGGTAGCCAAATTGCACCTGTGTTTTGGCAACTGATTTTCTATTTTCTCAGCAAAACTTTCTCTTTTTTTCATAAAAAAGTCAAAGGCACATAATTTTTAAATCTAACTAAAATTTTATTTATTTATTTATTTATTTATTCATTCATTCATTCATTTACTCATTTTTTTATTTAATTAATTTGACTTCTATGCTGCCCAATCCCGAAGGACTCAGGCGGCTTACAACAATACAACATATAGAGGCTATAATTAAAAATTGCCCTTCTATCCTACACAGAAAAACAAATGTAGATTTTTGGTATGAATAATAATATAGGTAATAGGTAATCAAAAGTAAACAAAAAAATCACTAGAGGGCAGATATTGGGAATATAAAACTAGGGGCACAACTTTAATAACTCTGCACATAATTTCTGGATCGTATTGATGAATACCCTGTATTTCATAAAGTGGGTGATTCTGATACTGATGTATCTCCACTAGTGTTGGGGGAACCCAACGCCCGAACTTTGCGGTGAAGTTTGGGTGAATTCGTCGAACCCGAGCAGCAGCAAGCCGCTGCGGCGTCCTTTTCTGTAAAAATAAACAAGGAGGTGGGGAATTCCCCACCTTCCTTTGCTTCCTGTTATTTTACAGAAAAGGATGCCGCAGCAGGTGAGGAATCCCACGATGGGATTCCGGGGGCGGGGCTTTGATGTCACGGAGATTCCTTCCTCCCCACTCGGCCGGCCAGGAAGTAGTCTCTGTGACATCAAAGCCCTGCCCCCAAATCCCGCAAGCACCGCAAGCAAAAGGAGGTGGGAAATCCCACAATGGGATTCCCCACTCTCCTCCCAGGCGGCGGCATTTCACGGTGTTCGAACAAACGCCGAACCCGAACTTTACTGAACTTTTAAAAAAGTTCGGGTTCAGGTTCGGCAGGCCGAACACTGCAAAGTTCGGCACGAGCCCGAACTTTGCAAGTTCGTTTCGCCCAACACTAATCTCCACCTATCAGAGGAAGCTCATCTATTCCAAAGGTTCTTAAAATCAAATTTGTACTACACTCTGGTTTCTCTTCAGATCGTATGAATCTTTCGCCTTTTACTAAAGATTTCCATGGAGAGGAACATTTACGAGTTACGATTAATTTTTTGAGGCCTCGCTTCGGTGGGACTAAAAATAAATTTAAAAAAAAAATCAAATTTGTATTATCTTCCTCCAAGAGTGAAGGGGATTCATTCAATGAATACAGAACAATCTTGCTGATCTAAGCAAAACAACAACAATAACAGAGCTCCATGTCCAATAAAGGCTGTGTTACAGAGGTGAGCTTAGTAGAATCCTAACCCCCAACTACTCGTAAGCTATCCATAGAATGACAATTTCTGTAGTGTACTCAAGAAAGTTGATTATCTGGAAATGTGAATCATCTCAACAATCTCTCTGTTCTTTGGAGAGATTTCCTGGGACTGGATCCTGCACCCAGAAACAATTTCCTTGCAAATACATTCTTGTAATTCAGTGGGATGTCAACTCGCCATGGGGCTCAAATGGAAGTCATTGTGTAGTACAGTGGTCCCTCGATCATCGCGAGGGTTCCGTTCCAGGACCCCAAGCGATGATCGATTTTTCGCGAAGTAGCGGTGCGGAAGTAAAAACACCATCTGCGCATGCGCAGATGGTGTTTTTACTTCCACCGCCGCCCGCCCTTCGCCCGCCCACCCCGTTGCTCGCGCCTGGGGTTTCCCCGCGCGCGTGCTGCCCGCCCGCCCACGCCGTTGCTGGGGCCGCTTCCCAGCTGGGAAGCGGAGCTGGGATGTCCCCAAGCACGCGCGTGTTGCTGGGGCCGCTTCCCAGCTGGGAAGCGGAGCTGGGGTTTCCCCAAGCGCGCGTGCACCGCCCACCCGCCCACGCTGTTGCTGGGGCCGCTTCCCAGCTGGGAAGCGGAGCTGGGGTTTCCCCGCGCGTGCCGCCCGCCCACGCCGTTGCTCGCGCCGCCGCTGGGGTCTTACCGGGGCAAGAGGGGGAAGACCCAGGGAAGCCGCCCAGCAGCTTATCTGCCCGGCGGGAAACTCCACCATCTACACATGCGTGGCCATAGAAAAAAGGCACGCATGCGCAGATGGTGGAGTTTACTTCCGGGTTGAAAACTCGCGATATAGCCCTTTCGCGATGCTCGAGGACGCGAAACTCGAGGGATCACTGTATATTAATTTATGATTACCAAAGAAAAATGTGGAAATCTGGAATAGTAGTTCAGCTTATTTTCTCACAGATAAATGAAATGTGAAAAATGTTTTTATGAAATATATGAAGGACTAGAGGAAAATGTGAATTGGAAATATCTCTGGCACATTATTCTAGTTAAGAATCTGGAATTCTTTCATTTTTACAACTGGGAAAGGAAAGATGAGTCGACACAGACATGTTCTGGAATGTCGACTTTCATGCCAGACATAAACACCATGCAGTTTTCTAAGGTTCAAAAAAAAAAACCCAGCAAGCATAAAATGAGAATTTTAAGATGTAATTCAATCAAAAGTAACCTTGTCCAACCTTACTAGAGCAACTGGGATTATTCATTTAGTTTCCATTAGTTCTTAAAACAATGATTATAATTTTCCATTTTGATATATTATCCTGTATTATCTTTGCTAGTAGGTAATGCTTTGCGAAGCGAAATTCTATTAGTCTTTTATTTAATATCAAGGGCAAACATTCCTATTATCCATAAGAAAAGGTATGTTTGTACAGTATTGGCTCAGTATAATAAGATTAAAGAGAAAGATAAGAGTACAAGAACAAAGAGATTAAGTATCAGAGAACAGTTGCTTTGGATATAAAAGTGGAGCCACAGCAGCCTAGTTGTTTTCAAAATTTTTGGATTCCCTGAGATAATTCCCCAGGACGCAAAGTATCATGAAGTGGTTGATCCTGGCATTAGTCTGCTTCCACCTGTCAGAAGGTTTGCATAGGTGAGTATCTCAAACTATACATTAAGAATCTAAACCAAATCGGTTTTAGTCAAAAAATAATAACAAAATTATCTTTTTATCAATCCATGGCAAGCTTTAGTATTCCTGTTTCTTCATTTAATCTCTTGTTTGTGTATTACTTGTTTGATGGGATATTATTGTTTTTAGTAACAAAAATATTAAAAATACACAGATAGCTGAGATAGTGAAGGATATTCTGGTTATCTTTTTTGGTATGTAGAATCATTCTAATGAAAGGAAAATCCATTCGTGAAAATATGAGAGAGAAGGGAGTATTGGAAGATTTTTTGGAAAAATACCATATTGATCCTGGATTAAAATATCGGTTCAATAAATTCAGTGCTACATATGAACCAATGACCAATTATTTGGACGTGAGTATTTAAACCACAGAAATCTCTATTTTCTTCTGCTTCATCTAACTTTGTAACTCTAGAATTTAAATTTATTATTGACACATTTTAATACCTCTTTTCAGAAGCAATCAATAGGATATTATTTAAGTATAATGAAATATCATTTAATTATTTCATCTTTCCTTTCTCCTATGAGCAACTGTAGATTGACTGCTGATGCTTGAACTCAGGAAAGAACATAATCCATTTATTTATTTAAGTCAAATGTTGATGCTACCTGATTATTATTTTTTCTGATTATTATTCAGGAAAAAAATAGTTCTCTGCTTGTTTTCTGACAATAATACCTAGATATACTTGTCTTGTTAAAGAGCAATTTAATATAATATGTATTTGGGATAGTTTTTTTTTACTATGACTGGTGAGCATTACTATGACTGGTGCTCTTTATTGATTTACTTTGAACAAAAAACAGCAACCAGGCAAGCAGTTTATGCATAACTTACTCTGAAAGAAGTGAGATAGTCTACAACTCGAATAATAAATCCATCTACTTCTGAGTAAGTCACATTGGATCCAAACACTGTGTTTGATAGTAAGAAGAAGCCTTGATTTAAAGCACAATACATTATAGTGTACACTCGTCAATGAACACACAACCAAGGTTTGGTTTATTTGTTAATTTCATACTCACTAAAAAGACAAACACCAGTAATCCTTCAGATTTTAAAATTTGGAGATTGTGAGATGGCAGAAAGCAGTACACTGTGCTTCTGTCCTCATTTTGTAGCCACAGAGCTACTTTTGAGGTCCCGCTAGATGGCACCTGGAGGATCTCTCTCCTGTTTGATCTCAAGGACAGGCAGGTACTGTCATAGGGGAGATGTAGTCCTCTACTTATTTACAGTAGTTAACCAGTATTCCAAAGTTTTTGTGAAACCTGTCTCATAATTATTTTCATTTGACAGTCTTTTTACTTTGGAGTAATAACAATTGGAACGCCACCACAAGAGTTTCTTGTTCTTTTGGATACTGGCTCTGATGTTCTGTGGGTACCCTCCACATATTGCACAACAAGGGCTTGTGGTGAGTAGTCCACTCCCTTGCTGAACCTATTGAATGTCTGCTGTTAGAGAAAATATTTATTTTTGTCAAAACCAAATATAGAAACATAGAAGTCTGACGGCAGAAAAAGAGCTCATGGTCCATCTAGTCTGCCCTTATACTATTTTCTGTATTTTATCTTAGGATGGATATATGTTTATCCCAGGCATGTTTAAATTCAGTTACTGTGGATTTACCAACCACGTCTGCTGGAAGTTTGTTCTAAGGATCTACTACTCTTTCAGTGAAATAATATTTTCTCATGTTGCTTTTGATCTTTCCCCCAACTAACTTCAGATTGTGTCCCCTTGTTCTTGTGTTCACTTTCCTATTAAAAAGACTTCCCTCCTGGACCTTATTTAACCCTTTGACATATTTAAATGTTTCAATCATGTCTTCCCTTTCCCTTCTGTCCTCCAGACTATACAGATTGAGTTCATTAAGTCTTTCCTGATACGTTTTATGCTTAAGACCTTCCACCATTCTTGTAGCCCGTCTTCGGAAAATAAAGGAAAATATATTTTCCTTTATTTTTAACCATGATGTGGACTTTTCCTACAACATGAGAGAATGAATAAATGTGGGCTGGTAGTGAAGCAAAGTACAGATCTATTGTGTATAGAGAAAAACATCTTTCAATAAACATAGAACAAAACTTCTACTCAATTTTTTTTCTTGTTTTGTTGTAGGAAACCATCGTATGTTTGATCCGCAACAGTCATCTACATATTACAGCAATGATGAAAAAACTTATCCCTTACAATATGGATCTGGTCAATTGAGTATAATGTTAGGCTATGATACTGTGCGGGTGAGTGGATTTTAACTAAGTTGTTAGTCTTTGATTCCTTACTACTAGGCTACACTGATTAATTCATTAGAATTAACTCTTATTTATTTACATTTGCATTTATTAACTGTTTTAGAGGACCAATGCATAAAATAAGCATTAAAATGACCATAAATCTAAAGAGAATTAACATAATGGAAGTAAATTGGAATCATAATAAAAGCTATAGTAACTCTATTCTGATTAAAATAACTTACTAATTTAACATTGAAGGTCCAGCATCAGATTAACAGGCACTATTTCTTAAATGGATGCAATAAAGGCAAGAAAGTTTCCATGGAGAGGGTGCTAATATAAAAACTCTGGTATTGTAGTTCTCACCAGCTCTACGTTTTTATGTAAAATGTCAATAAAATAAAATAACTTGAAATCTAGTAAGGTTGAAATATGGTAATCAGATATTTGTTTATTTTATTGATTGATTGATACACAATGAGGGTTTTAGTGGGTATCCACATAGTAAAATACATAATTTATTTATTTATTCATTGGATTTGTATGCCGCCCCTCTCCGTAGACTCGGGGTGGCTAACAACAGTAACAAAAAACAGCATGTAAATCCAATACTAAAACAACTAAAAAACCCTTATTGTAAAACCAAACATCCATACATACAAACATACCATACATGAATTGTAAAGGCCTAGGGGGAAAGAATATCTCAGTTCCCCCATGCCTGATGGCAGAGATGGGTTTTAAGGAGCTTACGAAAGGCAAGGAGGGTGGAGGCAATTCTAATCTCCGGGGGGAGTTGGTTCCAGAGGGCCGGGGCTGCCACAGAGAATGTTTTTCCCCTGGGCCCCACCAAACTACATTGTTTTGTTGACGGGACCCGGAGGAGGCCCACTCTGTGGGACCTAACCAGCCGCTGGGATTCATACGGAAGAAGGCGGTCTTATGCATGCCTACCTTATGCTACACTTACGCTACCATTGGTGGTCATAACTGGCATATTTGCTAAAGACGATAGAATGCATTTGGGACAATGACCCTTAATGAGATTCTTCCACATCTTTATCATATAATTGGAGTATCTCTCATCAGCATCTGCAGGGGAATAAGGGGTGGGGAAAGGCAATATAATCAAAGCTCAGAGCCTTCTCTGTGGCGGCCCCAACCCTTTGGCACCAACTCCCCCCAGATATCAGAGTTGCCCCCACCCTCCTTGCCTTTCATAAGCTCCTTAAAACCCACCTCTGTCGTCAGGCATGGGGGAATTGACACTTTCCCTCCCCCTAGGCTTATAAAATTTATGCATGCTAGTATGTATGATTGGTTTCTAAATTGGGGTTTTAAATTAACTTAAATATTAGATTTGTTTACATTGTGTTATTATTGCTGTTAGCCGCCCCGAGTCTGCGGAGAGGGGCGGTATACAAATCTGATTAATAAATAAATAATAAAATAAATGCTAGGGACTACAAGCAAAATCCATTTTTCAATCTTCTCTCTCAGATCCAGGATATTGTAGTTCGAAATCAACAGTTTGGATTGAGTGTGGAGGAGCCCACTAAGCCCTTCTACTATAGCTACTTTGATGGGATTTTGGGTTTGATGAATCCTACTCCAAATACAGAGGCATTCTTGCAGCAGGTGATGAATCAAAACCAGATCTCTGAACCCATTTTTAGCTTTTACTTCTTACGGTAAGATTAACCACATTATATTTGTGTCATATCATGTAAGCATAATTATGGTGTTCTTCCAGAATGAGTTACCTGGAATAGAGCAATTAACTTGTATTCCATGGTCAGGGGTTACTGCCTGGATGGGGGGGGAATGCAGTGGGGTAGCGAAAATGGAACTCCCCCAAGAGCACCCAATTTTCACAGAAAGATGTTGAAAGAAAAAGCAGGACGTCCTGCATAAGCCATGCCCACAGTGTGGTAGTAAACATTTTGGTAGCCCTTCGTTGTCCATGGCTCAATCCCTTCATCACAAGTAGTCTTCGGAGAGGGGTGGCATATAAATCTAATAAATAATAATAATAATAATAATAATAATAATAATAATAATAATAATATAATCAAGTTCAATATTTCAATATTGAAAGAGAGGGGAAATATTCAGATAAGAAAGATGTTTAAAATTATTTTTAAATTTAATTTCGAAAGAAATCATTGCTGGTTTAAAAACGTATGTTGTTAAGTGCTAGCAACCAGAACAGCTCCAGGGTTTAAGTCAAGAAGTTTGTTTATTGTTGATTCCCCAGTTCTAAAAAGATCTGATCAAATTCTCCACTTTCCCTTGGGAAAGCCTGATTTAATCCTAAATGTTTAATCTCATATATTCTTCCCCCCATAGAGACCACTATAGTGTGTCTCTTAACTCCTCCTATTGGGATCTCCCTCATTTCAGCTGTTGATTCCACCACATATATTAAGGATTACTTTATTCACACCATGAGTGCAGTAAAGGGCAGCCATTTGTGGCCCTACTGGAACAGTCTGGGTGGGGGGCATGCACAACCAGAAGCACCCCAGCCATGGGCCACAGCATCCGGGGTGGCTGCCCCTCTCTGGACTTCAGCCCCACTTTCCTGTGGCCCTCCTCCTGCCTCTGCCTGGCCAAGAGTGGCCCAAGCTCCAGCGGCGCCTCGCTGGTCTCCTCTCTGGACTCCTACAGCTCCTTGACAGGCGGGCCGCTACATCAGCCACCTCTCCAAGCTGCCAGGTGGCTGGTGGGGTAGCTGGTGCATCTCCTGGGCAAACAGCTTGGAGAGGTGGCCGATGTAGTGGCCCGTCTGTCAAGGAGCTGCAGTTGTCTGGGGAGGAGACAGGCAAGGCGCTGCTGGGGCTCGGGCCACCCTCGGCCAAGCACAAGCAGCAGGAGGGCTGCAGGAATGTGAAGCTGAGTTCCAGAGAGAGGCAGTAGCTGCAGGTGTTGTGGGCCATGGCTGGGCCGCTTCCAGGGTGCTTCAGGGGGTGGGGTGGCTTGAGAGGTGGCTGATGTAGCTGCCTGCCATGCCCGCCCACACGCCCCACCCTGGAGGATGTCTTCCTGCTGGTTGGCGGCTCCCAGATGAGATGATGATGATGATGATGATTATTATTATTATGCCCTCATCACCTTGAGGTTCGACTACTGTAATGCTCTCTACATGGGGCTACCTTTGAAAAGTGTTCGGAAACTCCAGATCGTGCAGAATGCAGCTGCAAGAGCAGTCATGGGCTTACCTAGGTATGCCCATGTTTCACCAACACTCCGCAGTCTGCATTGGTTGCCGATCAATTTCCGGTCACAATTCAAAGTGTTGGTTATGACCTTTAAAGCCCTTCATGGCATTGGACCAGAATATCTCCGAGACCGCCTTCTGCCGCACGAATCCCAGCGACCGATTAGGTCCCACAGAGTGGGCCTTCTCCGGGTTCCATCAACTAAACAATGTCGGTTGGCGGGCTCCAGGGGAAGAGCCTTCTCTGTGACGGCCCCGGCCCTCTGGAACCAACTCCCCCCAGAGATTAGAACTGCCCCTACTCTCCTTGCCTTCCGTAAGCTCCTTAAAACCCACCTTTGTCGTCAGGCATGGGGGAACTGAGACATCTCCCCCGGGCATATACAATTTATGAATGGTATGTTTGTATGTATGTTTGTTTAGTAAATGGGGTTTTTAAATATTTTAAACTACAATTTAGATTTGTTATGAATTGTTTTGTTTTGCTGTGAGCTGCCCCGAGTCTGCAGAGAGGGGCGGCATACAAATCTAAATAATAAATAAATAATAAAATAAATAAATTATTATTTATTAGATTTGTATGCCGCCCCTCTCCGCAGACTCAGGGCGGCTCACAACAGTGATAAAAACAATATATATTGACAAATGTAATAATTAGAATCCAAAATAACAATTGTACATTTAAAAAATCTAAAAGCAAGGAACCCCAATATATATATATATATATATATATATATATATATATATATATATATATATATATATATACTGTATATATATATATATATAAAAAAAGATAGGCCACCGACCCATCTCCTAAGACCCAGCCCCACATCTCACAGGTCGGCCCAGCAGCAGCAGCGGCAGAGGCGCCCCACACCCGCTGGATGAGCACTGCGCTCTTTGGACCCACCTAGTGGTGGGTGCTGTCACTGCTGGCTGGGGTGGCGAGATTCGGCTTCTGCACATGTGCAGAAGCTGAATCTCGTGTGCACAGCATGTGCACGGCGTATGCATGGCAGGTGGCGATGGAGATCCATGTGCAACTCCATTTCCACCGATGGAATGGCGTTCCATGCCGTCTCGCCTGGAGCCCACCCCTTTATGAGTGTAAGAAGATTTGTACCCTCGTTTGTACCTCTAATTATATTCTTATCTCACAATTGGAATTGTGAAAAGTTGAATTTTCAAAGCCTTTAAAAACACGATTCTCAGTGGATTGAGCAGTTGAGGGAAGAGTTTGCATGTCAATGGGATGGTTTCCCCCATTGCCATTGATATTCAGCATTAACACAAAACAATCTGTACTCAGTTTACTTCATTCATATTTTGTAACTTTATCCAACAAGTTGGTTTTTTTCAACTTTCTGGCCACATTTTATGATGAAAATGATCCTAGGATTGTTTACTCTATATAAAAAAATTACAAGCACATGAGAAACTATAGCTAATATTCTTCCTTTTGCCCATTTTTTCTCCTTCCTCTCAGCCAACCAAGTTTTCTGAACGGAGGAGAACTGATATTGGGGGGTATTGACCCCAATAGGTACACTGGGGAAATTACCTGGGCCCCTGTGACTGACCAGAATCAATGGCAGATCGGTATAGAAGGGTAAGTGACCTTTTTTCTTCCTGATTTGTATCTGATTTGTATCTGATTTTATTTGAATGGCCTGCTGCTTCACCCTTTATAAACGATGGAAGGATATTCTTCTCACCCGTTGGTTAAGTGTATTAGAGTTTTGGCAAAACTGATTAATCCAATACTTATCTGCTACTTCTAAATATGTTTGTGGGAAGTAAAACAGGCCTTCTGCCTAGGATACAAATTTGGAAAACAGATGGGCATGTTACTTCTCACCATACACCTATCCCGATTTTTATCAATTGTTTCCTGTATTGTCTCCATTCTATTATCTAATTTATTTAACTCTTCTTTCACTTCTTCATGATTATTCAAAATTGATTCTTGCGTTTTAATAATAAATTCCTGAATCATGTTTAAAGAAGGAAGCAATTTTGCTTTCCTTTTGCATCTCAGTCCCATGCATAATTCTATGTTAATGTATATATATTAATATAGTATAAATAATTTAAATATTATAAATAGTGTTCTGCTGGGCTCTATGGTATGAGTCTCCCAAAAATTCAAGGGTAAAAATTTCAGACACACACACACTTGAAAGTTCAAAAACAATGTTCTTTATCACAAAATTCAAAAGAAACAAAGCACCCTTTTAATATTGCAAAGAGCACTCATCACAAAACAACCTTGTAGGCTGTACCATCCCCTTAACCAGTCCTTAAGTACTTAACTAGCAGCTGTGAAGAAACGTCACAGCCCTCCTTCTTCCACGAAGTGAGACACACACACTTTGCTCTGCTTTGGTTTCAAAGTTGTGAAAAATCAACAAAGTCCAGAAACAGCAAGGCACGGTCCTGAAGAAACAACGATCAGATAATCTTCCACAATGGCCAAGCCAGCACGCTGCTATTTATATCAGCAGCTCTAATTGCTGGAGCCCCCCCAAACACAGGTGGCCTCTCCTATCTCCTGTAATATTTCTTCAATTGGTCTCTTCTATGCATAATTCTGCGCCTGCGTGGGTCTAACACTTCCTCATCCAAATCGATCGAAGATAATGGAGATTGGCTTCCTGGGCTGTGTGCCAAGCCCCCCTCTTCCAAGTCACCCCCACCTTCTTCTTCGTCCAAGGAAACTGCACTAGCTGACTCTGTCGGCAATAAAACAGGCCTATGACATGTTGATGTTTCCCCTGCATCCACCTCCACATTCCTTGGGGCAGGAGCTGGGCCAGAGCCAACCACAACAAATAGTAAATATAAGAAATCCAAGAGTATAAAAGATCAATATAAACAATCCAAAGTAATCCAAAATAAGATCACAATGTGCAGTCAATTTAAACACAGAACAAGGTTCTTTGCAAGTTAGTTTGGAAGTTAGTTCTTTGCGTTAGTTCTTTGCGAGTTAGTTCGGAAGATGTCCGTTTTGGTTAAGTTTTAAGTTTATCATAGTTGTTAATCCTTCATCTCTTCACGCCCTCTGTGTCCTCCTGTCCACTTTCAAGATGTAAACTCATTTTAAAACATACAGTCCCCTTCTCATCTTCTTCCATTGTCCATTGTCTCTGCGAATTAGATTTTAAAAGGCTGTCTCTCCGGTTTTTTAACACACCAATCTTTTTAAACCTGCACTTTTGATTGTTGTATCTCTCCACTGATCCATGTTCATTGTTTCTTTACTTGTTTTAAGCTCCACACCACTAAGGCTGCTGCCAATTTCTCTCTGGAGACTCTTTTATTTATACTTATTTTCCATAGATATTGTCTGCTTGGGAAGATTGTCCTCAGAGAGGGGTGGCATATAAATCTGTTTTTATTTATTTTATTTTTATTTATTTATTTTGTCCAATACACAATGAGGGTTTTAGTGGGTATATATCTATATACACCTAGTAAAATATATGATGAAGGTTATAGAGGAGATACTCATAGTAAAATATATCTAAGAAATAATAGAAAAGAAGATATAGTAATAGAACATATCAATGAAAGAATAGAAGAAGAGATATAGGAATAGAAGAAAGGTATAGGAGATATAGGAGAGCAATAGGACAGGGGTCGGAAGGCACTCTAGTGCACTTGTACTCGCCCCTTACTGACCTCTTAGGAATCTGGATAGGTCAACCGTAGATAATCTAAGGGTAAAGTGTTGGGGGTTTGGGGATGACACTATGGAGTCCGGTAATGAGTTCCACGCTTCGACAACTCAGTTACTGAAGTCGTATTTTTTACAGTCAAGTTTGGAGCGGTTAATATTAAGTTTACACCTGTAGTGTGCTCTTGTGTTGTTGTGGTTGAAGCTGAAGTAGTCGCCGACAGGCAGGACGTTGCAGTATATGATCTTGTGGGCAATACTTAGTCCAATAAAATAAATAAAATAAATAAATTCCTCAGTGCTGCTTGCTACACAAATCTGTCAATATTCCTGCTGCTTCTCACTCTTTGCTTCCACCACTATCTATTCAGGCTGCCATGTCTCCAGATCTCTCCATACAATTTGTCTTTTTTCCATAGGAATTCGGGGTTTCCACCTTCTGCATGAGGGATCACCCCTCTCCCTGTCACCACATGATATTCCCCTCCCTTTCACTCCCCTCCCCAAGGGTTCGTGATGCTAATTTCGGCTTCCAAAAATGCAACAAACCAGGGAGAGTAGTAGAGGTCAGTTTCTCTGTGCCACACTACTATAATGTCACCCTGGAAGTCCACTTGCAAATATTTATGCCTACTTGCTTCTATAAATACAGCAGAACTTTCAGTGGACATACTAATTGTAAAATATTGACCAATATTTATGCAATATGCATGGCCATCACTATGGTGCCAATATTTGTGGGTAATCCTCCATGAAGTACATTATTTGCATTTAAGTTTAATGAGCCTTGGTGGCGTAGTAGTTAAGGTGCAGTAACTAGCTGCTTCTGCTGTCTGCTGACTGTAGTTCACCAGTTCAAATCTCTCCAGGCTCAAGGTTGACTCAGCCTTCCATCCTTTTGAGGTGGATAAAATGAGGATCCAGATTGTTGGGAGTGATATGCTGACTCTGTAAACTACTTAGAGTGGGCTGTAAAGCACTGTGAAGCAGTATATAAGTCTAAGTGCTATTGATCCTTAGATATATGTAACAGTCTTGATCAAATGGATGCCTTCTACATTTGTTAGATGTTAACAATCCTGATCCACCCTGGCCTTTGTGTGCTACCCAGTAATGGTTGATTAAAGGCTGCATGTAGATTAAGAATCCATAGGCTTTTATTTATTTTTCTAATTGTAGTTTGCTTTAGTTCTTTGCAATGGTTTTAATAATATTCTGTGTTTTTATTGTTTCGATAGATTTGCCATTGGCAACGAGGCTACTGGCTGGTGCAGTGAAGGCTGCCAGGGCATTGTAGACACGGGGACATTTTTGCTAGCTATCCCACAACAATATTTATCGGATTTCGTTCAGGCTGTCAATCCTGCTAAAGATGGTTCAGTAAGTAGAGGAAAGAATCTTGAACAAATTTTGTGATTGTTCAGGGAAATGTTACATTACGATTAGAGAAATCTATTAATTTTGATTTCATGCAGTTCCTCGTTTTCCTGTTCTTATGTTTTTAACCTATGTGAAAATTTATATGCATTTTGGGGTATTTACTCCAAAATAACAGGGAGTGGGGAGGTTGCATGCTGTCCCTTACAATGCACCTTTTTTGTGCACACTTGAAAATTTATTTATTTATTTATTTATTTATTATTTAGATTTGTATGCCGCCCCTCTCCGCAGACTCGGGCGGCTCACAGCAAATGGTTGAGCTACAACAATATAAACCACAATTTTTAAACTGCAGAAAAAAAGTTTTGCTAGAAGTTTGTAAGTACAGTAATCTCAGAAGTATAAAATATAAATCTACTCAAAAGAATGCAAAAATTATTATTTTTCTGCCACTCTAGTGGCCATAAATAATCTGAATATCGTTTTATTGATTCAAAGACATTTGGCACAGCTTTAAGGCAAGTTTGACAGGCTTAAGAAGAGAGACAAAAGTTGATAGTGCTGCTGTAACCTGGCCAGCCTCCCTTATTGCCTCCATTTAACTTTCCCTTACATTTGTTCTTTCACAGTATGAGGTGGACTGCAAGAATATCCAGAATATGCCTACTATTACCTTTTTCATTAATGGTTCCCAGTTCCCACTTCCTCCTTCTGCTTATGTCTCCAATGTAAGTATGCTTTTCTAAATTCTCTATGCATAGGAAATCAGTTCCTTTTAAGATCAATTGATGTTCCATACCTCAATAATAATGTCACATGGAAATAGCATTAAGCTGAAGTTGCTTTATTTATAACAAAAATATGTCCCTTAGTTTGGCGCTATCAAATCTGTAAACCTCCTCCTATAATTCAGTCAAAATTATAGATGTGGATGACACAGATGGCTGCTTTTCAAGAATCAGCCACATATTGAAGCACATATAATATGGATTTTGTACCATGTCCTTTCAAGCAAACCATAGAACATGATACTCCTATGCAATTGCATAATAACATGGAGAATTTGAGTTAGACAATGTTTTGGTGGCATGTAATTTAATCACAATCCAAATCCAGATTCCATTAAAATATGATTGATATCCCTTCTTTTCTGCAATAAGGGCACAATCTGAAGCAATTTGTTTCTTTTACAGAAAAATGGTCAATGTTCACTTGCAATTGAGCCAACATATGTGCCTTCCTCAACTGGACAGCCTCTATGGATCCTGGGTGACGTCTTCCTTAAAGAGTATTATTCCATTTTTGACATGGGAAACAACATGGTTGGTTTGGCACCATCAGCCTAAATCAGGGGATCGGCAGCCTTAAACACTCAAAGAACCATTTGGATGCATTTCCTACAGAAAAGAAAACACCAGGAGCCACAAAACCCTTTTGACATATAAAATTAAGATAACACTGCATTTATTGCTTTTTAATCTGCTATGTTCAAAATAGTTATAGTATACTGCACAGGTATACACATTTGTGAAATCAATGAATTGCTTCAGAGAGAACAAATTTTTATTTCTGCATGCAACATATCTTCGGAGAGGGGCGCCATACAAATCTAATAAATTGAATTGAATTGAAATTGAATTGAATTTTAAACTTTGGGTCGAAAAGCTCTACAAATTGCATGCTGGCAGGTGTTGCGCATTGGCAGCTGATGTATATTTTGAATGACAGGGTGCAGACTGTGGCCCGAACAAATTCTAATTTTCTTTCTGGATTAATGGAGCTGATTTTTGGATTCCAAAAAAAATGTTTCAACTAAATTTGTACATCAAATTGTATGTTCCTCAACTGACATCCACTCTTACACCCTTTACCTACAGTTTGTTCACTTAAGATCCATTGCTACAAAGAAATAAATTCTAACATGCCAAACTGGTGTTTGTAATATTCATTCTTTAGCAATGTATATATTTTGGATTTCACTCCACAATGTATTGTTTTTAGTCCACAATGAAATTCATCCTTTTCTCAAATGTTTTTTGTGGTAAGGGAAAAAAATGATGGGAAAAGCTGGTTCAAAATAAGGGAGATAACAAATTTTTTCTCTAGAAGCATTTTTACCAGGAGGAAATATGTTTTGCAATATTGTCACCTAATGGACTTGAGTTAATAGACTTGAACTAGCAGGAGGTCCTCTTTGTTGTCTTCTTGCCAAGCTGCCTTTCCCCTCTGATGCCTGGCTGCAGTTACTCCGGATGGGATCTCCTCCAGCGCATCCAACTGACCCATGCCTAATGGCCATTTGGCTCTTTGATCTGTGGCTCACACCCCCACTCTGATTTATCCCAGCCATGGTGGGATGAGGGGGAGTTGACCTGATAGCCCCCAGGCCCTCCTGGTCACTGCTTAGCCCATACAGTAGAAATCTCAAGTAAAAAGGTCAAGATAATTCAAGGATGGGAGAACACAAGTCCTTTATGGCTAGGACAGAATTTAAAAAAGGGTTTTTTTTTTATGGTACAGAGATCTTTTATAACTGTGACTCGGTCCTGATTGACTAAAGGACAGTGTCTTCCCATTCTTAGAAGCTAGCTTCACCCACTATGGAATGGTACTTTTACAAAATAAGAACTAAGAGCATCAAATTCAAAGCAAGATCTGAGGCAAAAGGCACACAAAGTACATATCGGAAGTAATCCCAAAACCCTCCCCTCAAAGGCTCAGGCTGGTCATCCAATCCCAGCACTCTCCAGATGTCCTGTGGGCACATCTTCAGGTGGAAACTTTGCATCTGGTCTGCAAAAACTGTTGACCTTGAGAACTTTCCTCCCTAACTCTCTAATCAGAGACATAAGGAGACATCCTCAGTAGTGTTGGGTGAACTGAACTTGCATAGTTTGGGTCCATGCCGAACATTGAAGTGTTCAGCATACCGAACCCGAACCCAAACTTTTTTAAAAGTCCGTGTTCAGGTTTGGCGTTCGCTCGAACACTGGGGTGGGCGGGAGGTGGAGGTGGGGAGGGCTCTGACTCAACCAAGCTGGCTGAGGAATTCTGGTAGTTGAAGTCCACAAGTCTTAAAAGTTGCCAAGGTTGGACTAAATAAATAAGGAAGTTAAGGCTACTTCTCCTCCTCTTCTCAGAAGATGACAGCTGGGCAGCGGCGCAGAGGCTGGGGGGGGGCAGGTGTCAGGCTCCATCAAACAGGCGATGGCTGGGAGCTGGGGCTTCCACCCTCCTTGAAAGTTTTTTGGGGGGGCGGCAGGCAGAGGGGAATCCCCCCCACTCCCCCAGCCTCAGCGCCACTGCCCGACTGTCATCTTGTGAGAAGAGGAGGAGAAGTAGCCGGGCGCTGGTGGCGGTGGAGGAAGGCAAACGCTGGGAAGCTGTCGGACGTTCGGGAGGCGGGAAGGGGGGGTGGGAGACAGCAGGAGGAGGAGGAGGAGGGAGGGGAAGTGTCAGGCTCCATCAAATGGGCAATGGCTGGGAGCCGCCAAAAATCCCTGCCTCTAGTTCTCTCTCATTTCGGAGGCTCCCGGCCATCGCTCACTTGATGGAGCCTGACACCTCCCCCCCAGCGCTTCACCTCCCACCGGGCAAGAGGTCTTGGGGGGCAGTTTCTGCCGGCCAGCTATTCAGGATCCCGTCTGGCAGCTTCAAGCAGGTGGTAGGTGGGCGGGGGAGGCGGGGAGGGCTCTGACTCAGATCGAGCTTTTGTCCAGATCGAGCTGGACAAAAGTGTAAATGTCTGAAATCTGCGGGGAGCTCCTGGGTTTGGGATTAGCCCACAAAGCTGCCACTGCCAGCCCCAGATAACCTCAGCAGTGGTGGCTACGGTAAAAGAAGACAAAAGCAAACCGATCACGGGGAATGAATGGGGCATTCTTCACCTTCTTCTCAATCTTCACCTTCTTCTGCGAGCTGGATCGAGCTAGAGGCACCCCATTCATTTTCCGTAGGAAATAAAAGGAGAAAGGCAACCATGGGCTGCTTTGGCGGAAGACGGGAGGGCGGGGTCAGAAGTGTTGGGGTTCGGGTTCAGGTTTGGCGAACTTACCCGAACTCCACCGCCAAGTTCGTCTGAACTCGCCGAACCCAAACTTTATTGGATTTGCCCAACACTAATCTTCAGCACTGCTTCCCCTCTCCTCCCAAATACCTAGACTTATTCTTTGCCCCCATTTCTAGGTTAGCTGAAGCAAGCAAGCAGCATGGGGGCTGACATTCATCCTTATCTCAGTTATTTTTGATGTCAAGGGGGGGGGAAAGCTGGTTCAAAATATGGGAGAAATGAAAATGGAAAATGATACCTGCTAACAGCAAAATGTCATAATTGAGATAAAGCATTTTGGTAATAAAAGTTTTTTCTAGAAGCATTTTTACCAGGAGGAAAAGTGCAATACTGCCACCTAATGGACTTTGGCCCATTTATTGGATCAGAAATTTGAATTTATTTCAAATATGAATCTATTCCTCCTTCTCCCAAAGGTGCTTTTTCAAACGGCAACTAGACTTTGTTTTTCGTGGAAGATATTTCGCTTTTCATCCAAGAAGCTTCTTCAGTTTTGACTGAATGGTAGAGGATGGAAGGATTTATACTCCTTGTAATCATCTGATCTTTAGCATTCTTTCTGAGGCTGTTGAGGCCACTTGGAGCTTTATCTGTGCCCTCAGGATCAACTGAATAGTGCAAATGAACCTTGGGGCAAAATTGGATGGAATAGGATAACTCACCTTGGCCAACTCACTGTGGGATAGCGAGACAATTCCCCAATTCCCCTCAAAGAGGGTTCGCAACTTGGGCATCCTCCTCGATCCACAGCTGACATTGGAAGGAGGGCGTTTGCCCAGGTTTGCCTGGTGTACCAGTTGCGGCCCTATTTAGACAGGGAGTCACTTCTCACAGTCACTCATGCCCCCATCACCTCGAGGTTCAATTACTGCAATGCTCTCTACATGGGGCTACCTTTGAAAAGTGTTCGGAAACTTCAGATCGTGCAGAACGCAGCCACGAGAGCCATCGTGGGGCTTCCAAGATTTGCCCATATTTCTTCAACACTCCGTGGCTTGCATTGGCTGCTGATCAGTTTCCAGTCACAATTCATGACCTTTAAAGCCCTACATGGCATTGGACCAGATTACCCCCGGAACCGCCTGCTACTGCACGAATCCTAGCGACCGATAAGGTCCCACAGAGTTGGCCTTCTCCGGGTCCTGTCGACTAAACAATGTCGTTTGGCGGGCCCCAGGGGAAGAGCCTTCTCTGTGGCTGCCCCGGCCCTCTGGAACCAACTCCCCCCGGAGATTAGAATTGCCCCCACCCTCCCTGTCTTTCGTAAACTACTCAAGACTCATTTATACCGCCAGGCATGGGGGAGTTGAGATATTCCTTCCCCCTAGGCCATTACAAGTTATGCATGGTATGTTTGTTTATATGTTTGGTTTTATAAATAAGGGTTTTTAGTTGTTTTATTATTGGATTGTCACATGTTGTTTTTATCATTGTTGTTAGCCGCCCCGAGTCTACGTAGAGAGGCAGCATACAAATCCAATAAATTATTATTATTAATTATTATTATTACTTATTTAAAATAATTTCAAAAGTTATTAAAAGTCATTCAGATTTTACTTTGCCTCTCCTTTGGCATCCTTTCTTTAATTATTCTATCAGACATTTTCTTCAACATTAGTGTAACTCTTGTCCCATGTTCTGTGGTGAGTTTGCATAGTTGTCCCAAGGTGAATTGGCTGCAGCAAGTTGGCTGTGGTGAGATGACCAGGGTGAATTGGTTGTGGTGAGCTGGCTGTGGCAAGACCCTGTTACTGATCTAAGACACCTCAATGTGAGACAGTGTCCAAAGCAACATGATCAGATTAGACTATTGTGCAAGTGATGGATTGGGAAGATTGATTGATATATTTGTGAATGACTAGGATTGTTACTGACTATGATATTTGATAAATGTAAATAAAATTTATAAACTCAAGCTATCTGGTCTTGTTATATGTAGTACTACTCATATCTCTGGGTTATTAGCTGAATAATTTCTACCTCCACATGTTCCTCTGTATATCCTTTGTAAACTAGAGTAGTACTGCTTACTCTTTATCATCTAGTATTGTTTATGGGCCCTCTTTTGAGAGTGGGCTGTTTAACTTTAATGTAGATGGTCTCTTTGACCCCTCTTTCAAACCAGTGGTCCCCTCTGTCCAGAATGTGGACTTTGCTCTCTTTAAAAAAATGCCCTTTTGACTTGCAAATGCAGGTGGACTGCTGGATTTTGTCTTGATGGGTTTGTTCTCCTATGTTGTGCCATGCATTTGTGATTGCTTTGTTTCTCCAATGTTAAGATTACAGATCTGTACATTGTCTCACTGCATTGTAATGCATGTCTCACTGCATTGTAACACACACACACACTCACAAAGTGACTAAATGCTATTGCTATCCTAAATATCCCACAGCTTGTTCAAAAGAGGTGCCAGATAGTCTAATAGGACAGAAACAAAAGTAGAAAGGTTTTTTTTAATAGAGGCCTACTTCTTGAATATTTGCAATTGATTACATTATTTTGGTAACATTTCCTGCATTCTTTAACTGAGATTACATATTCTCAGTTCTGTGATTTCCTTATTAGCTTATTTAAGTTGTTCCAGTCTGGTTTCCAGTTTGAGCCTGTCACCTCCCTTGTATATTTCTGTATGTTGTTAAACAGTGCTTGCAGGCATGACAAATTTCTCCTATGCTTCAGTAATTGGCACCTGGGTACTTTTATATACCTTAGACATTTTATTTGAGACATCATAACCACACCTTTTCATTAAACTTTTTTTTAAAAAAAAATTATGTCCAAAACTTTATTGTAACACATAAAATACAAGGAACCCATTAGAACAGCCACAGTACTGTTCTAATGGGTTGCTTCATTGAGATCTTTCTTTTCAGGACATCATCAGCTTGTTTATTCTGTTATTTTACTGAGGCTTTATGGGTGAATTATATACCAGCATGCTGATGGATGACCAGGGATGGGTTCCTCCTGGTTGAGACTGATTCGCCTGAACCAATAGCAACCTGCTGGTGATGTCAAAATGATGTCACCAAACTAGATTGGTCGGCACCAATCTGTTAGCATCACCATCTTTTTAAAATATTTTTTAAATTACTATTATTTTTATTATTTTTATTTTTACATTTTTTTCTTCCGTATATGCGCAGAAACTGAGTTTTGGCACTGCACATGTGTCACCGTCTTGTTTTCAGTTTTTTTTCCTCCCCCCCTTTTTTGGATTTTTCTCCACTGCACATGCCCCACCCACCCGATTCCAGTTCACCCCGCCTGCCCAATGCTCACTTGTCCTGCCCAGCCACAACTTGCAGAATCTAGCCATGTACAGTGTTCCCTCGATTTTCGCAGGGGATGCGTTCCGAGACCGCCCGCGAAAGTCGAATTTCCGCGAAGTAGAGATGCGGAAGTAAATACACTATTTTTGGCTATGAACAGTATCACAAGCCGTCCCTTAGCACTTTAAACCCCTAAATTGCCATTTCCCATTCCCTTAGCAACCATTTAGATTATTACTCACCCTGTTTATTTATTAAAGTTTATTAAAAAAAATATTTATTAAAGGCAAACAAACGTTTGGCAATGACATATGACGTCATCGGGTGGGAAAAACTGTGGTATAGGGAAAAACCCCATGAAGTATTTTTTAATTAATATTTTTGAAAAACCGTGGTATAGACTTTTCGCGTGAACCCGTGAAAATCGAGGGAACACTGTACTTCCTCTGTTCATTGCTGCTGGCAAAGGTAAGGCAGAAGGGCAGGGGCCTGCAGGTGGATGGTGGAGGCACAGCTGGCAGAGGGGTGATACCAGCAGTGGGTGGATTGATGTGTGTGGGGTGGTAGGGGAGCACGTAGAGATTGACGCAAATAAACTGCAGCTAAGATCTTCCACATGCTTTCCTCACAGGCCAGGCCAGCTGGGGGAAACCCATGGGAAGGGCTCTGGGAGAGAGAGCTGGTGGAAGGGGGATGCCAGCATCAGGTGGACTGAGGGAGGGAGGGGATTATGTGGAAGATTGTCACAAGTAAACTGCAGCTAGGATATCCAGTGTAGTTCCTTCTGAAGAAAACTGAGGCAGTCAGTTCTTTTAAATCCTTTATTTGGCTCAGCAGGAGAAAGCTCTTTTTGGAAAGTGACTTCAGCTCAGAATGTGACTGACTGAAACAGTGTCAGAGCGCTCCTTATATACTTTTACTTTCCCGCCTAAACTCAACTGTCATCGTTTCAACCAATCAGAATGCTCAATCCACATTCAACTTATTTACATTGCTTCAATGCATATTTAACACCTTCCCTCCCTCCCCACACATATCAGTCTTCTCGCTGCTGGTGTCGCCCCTCTGCCAGCTCTCCCTCCCTCTCTCTCCTGCTGCTTTTGCTGCCCGCTTTCTTCCTTTCTCCCCACCATGAAACAAACGTGAACAGTGGCAAGTCTGCTTTGGGAGGGCAGTTGGACATCTGCAGCCAGGCAACGTCCCTGTTCCAGGGGGGGGGCAAATGTCAACTTTCGCTATGCTGCTGCATTCTTTCGCTTGGTTGTCATAGAGATGGGGAGGGGTAGAGATCATGGGGGGGGGATTGGGAAGTGTGCAGGAGGAGAGTTAAGTTTTGATTTCCCAGGTGCCAGGAGGAGACCGTTAGATGGGAAATTCCTGAAGAGTACGGGAGGAGCAACTTGTGCCACCTGATGCATCTGGACAATGGAGATTGGGCGAATGTCCAACAGGGGGGGGTGAAAAAGGGGTTCTGATATGTGTGTAATGCACCATTTTTTTTCTCAGACTTTTCTTTTCTTTCGATGCTTCAAGTTCTGATTTTGATAAATTCACTTTTTATTTATTTATTTTATTTATTGGATTTGTATGCCGACCCTCTCCGCAGACTCGGGGCGGCTAACAACAATGATAAAAAACAACATGTAACAATCCAATTTAATAAAACAACTAAAAACCCTTATTATAAAAACCAAACATACACACAAACATACCATACATAACTTGTAATGGCCTAGGGGAAGGAATATCCTAACTCCCCCATGCCTGGCGACAAAGGTGGGTCTTGAGTAATTTGCAAAAGACAAGGAGGGTGGGGGCCGTTCTAATCTCTGGGGGGAGTTGATTCCAGAGGGCCGGGGCCAACACTTATAACCAACACTTTGAATTGTGACCGGAAATCGATCGGCAACCAATGCAGACTGCGGAGTGTTGGAGTGATATGGGCATACTTAGAGAAGCCCATAATTGCTCTCGCAGCTGCATTCTGCACGATCTGAAGTTTCCGAACACTTTTCAAAGGCAGCCCCATGTAGAGAGCGTTACAGTAGTCGAGCCTCGAGGTGATGAGGGCATGAGTGACCGTGAACAATGACTCCTGGTCCAAATAGGGCCGCAACTGGCGCACCAGGTGAACCTGGGCAAACGCCCCCCTCGCCACAGCTGAAAGATGTTTCTCTAATGTGAGTTGTGGGTCGAGGAAGACGCCCAAGTTGTGGACCCTCTCTGAGGGGTTCAATAATCCCCCCCCCAGGGTAATGGATGGACAGATGGAATTGTCCTTGGGAGGCAAGACCCACAGCCACTCCGTCTTGTCTGGATTGAGTTTGAGTTTGTTGACATCCATCCAGGCCCCAACAGCCTCCAGGCACCGGCACATCACTTCCACTGCTTCGTTGACTGGACATGGGGTGGAGATGTACAACTGGGTATCATCGGCGTATTGATGATACCTCATCCCATGTCCTTGGATGATCTCGCCCAGCGGTTTCATGTAGATATTAAATAGCAGGGGGGAGAGGACTGACCCCTGAGGCACACCACAAGGGAGAGACCTTGAGGTTGACCTCTGACCCCCCACTAACACCGACTGCGACCGACCGGAGAGGTAGGAGGAGAACCATTGGAGAACAGTGCCTCCCACTCCCAACCCCCACAGCCGGTGCAGAAGGATACCATGGTCGATGCTATTGAAAGCCCCTGAGAGGTCAAGGAGCAGCAGGAAAGAGGACAAGCCCCTGTCCCAGGCCCGCCAGAGATCATCCATCAACGCGACCAAAGCAGTTTCCGTGCTGTAGCCGGGCCTGAATCCAGACTGTTGAGGACCTAGATAATCGGCTTCTTCCAAGGACCGCTGGAGTTGAAGAGCCACCACCTTCTCAACAACCTTCCCCATAAAGGGAAGGTTGGAGACTGGACGATAGTTATTAAGCACGGCTGGGTCCAGGGAAGGCTTCTTGAGGAGGGGGCGCACAAGTGCCTCCTTGTAGAGGGCCGGAAAGGACCCCCTCCCCAAGGAGGCATTGACAATCTCCTGGACCCAGCTCCGTGTCACCTCCCGACTGGCCGAAACCAACCAAGAGGGACACGGATCCAGTAAACAGGTGGCGGAACTCACAGCTCCAATGGCCTTGTCCACTTCATCAGGTGACACCAAGTCAAACTCCACCCAGACAGATGGACAAAGACGTTTAGCCCCAGTCACCTCGACTGACTCATTGTCAGTCGACTCTGTTTTACAATTGGAGACGAGGTCCGCCCGGATCTGAGCGATTTTATCAGCGAAAAACGTGTTAAAATCCTCAGCACTGCTCTGCAAGGGCTCCCCAACTCCCCCCTGATTAAGAAGGGAGCGGGTTACCCTAAACGGAGCGGCTGGGCAGGATTCCGCTGATGCAATCAAGGCAGCATGATACGCGCATCTTGCCGCCTGGAGCGCCACTTTGTAAGTCTTAATATGAGCTCTTACAAGTGTTCGATCAGATTCAGACTTACTCTTCCCCCATCGCTTCTCTAGACATCTCTTCTGGCGCTTCAACTCCTGGAGCTCCTCATTGTACCATGGAGCTCTACAGGGTCTAGTGCCGTGTAGAGGTCGCAATGGCGCAATCCGGTCAAGAGCCCCTATTGCAGCCTTGTTCCAGGCCTCAGCAAGAGACTCTGCCGAACTGTGAACAAGTGTATCTGGAATAACCCCAAGCGCCCCCTGAAAACCTTCTGGATCCATCAGGCGTCTGGGGCAGAACAACTTAATCGGTTCCGCCTCCCTGCAGGGAAGGATTGGAGCCAGGAAGTTAAGCCGCAGTAGGAAATGATCTGACCATGACAAAGGCAACACTTCTAAGCCCCTTAGTTTTATTTGTCTGAATTCTGACTGGCAGCTTGACAATGGGCAGTGACAGCTTCGGCCCCTTCCAAGTGCAGGCCTGGCCCTCTCCCCGCGTGGCTTCTGTACCACACTTGTAGTTGCATGGCTGGCTGGATTAATGGGCTGCCTGCTGTCTCCATGTGCTGCACTTGGCAGGGCCTGCCCCCGCTCTTCTCATTACCCTTCCTCCCCAGGTGACGCAAGTGGGCAGGCGGGAGACGGAGGGGTGTGCAGGGCTTGGCTCAATCGCTGAGCATGTGGAGCACCTGCCCTGGCTCTCAGGATGCTTCCTGCTGCCAAAGTTTGGCGTTATAGGCCGACAGAGGAAGAGGCGGCAGCAATTTGTTTGTTTGTTTATTTATTTATTTATTTATTTTATTTATTGGATTTGTATGCCGCCCCTCTCCGTGGACTCAGGGCGGCTAACAACAGTGATAAAAACAGCATGTAAAAATCCAATACTAAAACAGCTAAAAACCCTTGTTATAAAACCAATCATACATACAAATATACCATGCATAAATTGTAGAAGCCTAGGGGGAGAGAATATCTCAGTTCCCCCATGCCTGACGGCAGAGGTGGGTTTTGAGGAGCTTACGAAAGGCAAGGAGGGTGAGGGCTATTCTAATCTCTGGGGGGAGTCGGTTCCAGAGGGCCGGGGCCGCCACAGAGAAGGCTCTTCCCCTGGGTCCCGCCAAATGACATTGTTTAGTTGACGGGACCCGGAGAAGGCCAACTCTGTGGGACCTAACTGGTCGCTGGGATCCGTGCGGCAGAAGGCGGTCCCGGTTTACCTGTTGAGGCTCGGAGAAGGAAGTTAGTTGCTCCCCGAGGAAGCCTCCTTCATGCCCGGCCCTTCTCCTAGTCACCAACGTTCCTTCATAGCGAGCCGTATTCTGGCCTGCCACACTCATGAGTCAGCATCTCACTTTTCCCTCCAGGCTGCAGCCTCCCATGGGCTCAGCAAAGTGGAAGATGCAGGATTGTGCTGTTCTTCCTCACCCAAGCAAGCAGAAAAAGGGACTCCTGAGCGGATCTGGGGGTCCTTGCCAAAAATAAAAAAGCTCGCTTGCTTCTTGCCAGCCTGGAGCCTTCTAGCTAGTCTTGGTGCTGCATTTTTAAAAAGGAAATCTGACCTCACGGAGCAAACCCTGTAGCAGGTTGCAGATGAACAACAGAGGAAGGAGGGGCAAAGTTAGGGGGCTCTTGGTTGTCTCCCTTCCTCCTCCTCCTCCTCCTCCCAGCCTGCTTCCTCCAGGTGCCTCTCCACTAAGCGGCCTGCAAATGAGCAAGTTGCTGTAATGGGTGCAAGGGGGGAAACAGGTGGAAGAGAAGGAGTGCTTCCTGCTCCTCCCTTTCCACATATGGGTTAGCTCCGAGAGAGGGAAGGAGACTCGCTCCCTGCTCAAGACAGAAGCTGCTTTTTTGAAGGGAGGCCAGTAAACAACTCACCTGTCAAAGAAGGTGACCCACAGAAGAAACAACCCGGAACCTCCACAGTATTTATTATTTATTTATTTATTTTGTCCAATACACAATAATACACAACGAAAGTTATAGAGGATATAGTAGAGAAGAAATACGAGATATAGGAGAGACTATAGGACAAGGGGCATACATAAGGCACTCTAGTGCGCTTATGTACACCCCTTTATTTATTTATTTATTTATTTATTTATTTATTGGATTTGTATGCCGCCCCTCTCCACAGACCCTTACTGACCACTTAGGAATTTGGAGAGGTCAACCGTGGATAGTCTAAGGGTAAAATGCTGGGGGTTAGGGGATGATACTATGGAGTCCTGTAATGAATTCCACGCTTCAACAACCCGATTACTAAAGTCATATTTTTTACAGTCAAGTTTGGAGCGGTTAACGTTAAGCTTGAATCTGTTGTGTGCTCTTGTGTTGTTGTGGTTGAAGCTGAAGTAGTCTTTGACAGGCAGGACATTGCAACATATGATTTTGTGAGCAACATGTTTAAGGCGTCGTAGTTCTAAGCTTTCAAGACCCAGGATTGTAAGTCTAGTTTCGTAGGGTATTCTGTTTCGAGTGGAGGAATGAAGGGCTCTTCTTGTGAAGTATCTTTGAACATTTTCAAGGGTGTTAATGTCTGAGATGCAATATGGGTTCCAAACAGATGAGCTGTATTCGAGGATGGGTCTGGCGAAAGTTTTGTAAGCTCTGGTAAGTAGTGTGAGATTTCCAGAGCAGAAGCTAGGTAGGATTAGATTAACAACTCTTGAGGCCTTTTTAGTGATGTTGTTGCAGTGGGCTTTCTTACCTCTCAGAAGACCCAGATTCAGTTCAAACGAGGCTCTATGTGATGCCATTTTACTTGGGATATTGGCTTTGCTAAAGAAAATGGGGGAGTAGAGCAGCGGTGGTGCTGCCACGTGAAAACACTTTCCTCCCTGAGCATCACTCCTGTTTTTTGCTGCCTGATATATAAAGGAGAGAAGGAATAATCAGATAGAGATGCTGGTAATCAGGAAGCCCTAAAAGATATAATTTTATTTGTTCGGCCTAGGGCTTCTTGCTATTGTTTCCTTTTAAGAGTAATAGTTGTTGAAAGGAGATTTTTTACACTCACGTTTAAGTGGCAGGGACTTATTTCATATGGGAAACACTGGTTTATAGGTACACTCTTCTGATTTCATATCATAAACACTGGCTTAGCGGTTTAGACTTCTTTCAGTAGCTTGCATTCTCTTTCTTACACTATCTATTCTCCTCTCCCTCCAAAAATCCATTTCCAGTTTTCAAATTCATGCCCGTCGTAAAAAATAATGTAAATGCAACATATAAAACCTAAGTAAAGTCAATTGACTGTTGACCTCAACTAAAAGCCAAGGCCTAAATCTCCCATACTTTTAAGCTCGACGACACTTTTTCTTGCTTCACAGCCGTGCCTTCCCACACTGGCTCAGTGATCTGTCATCTCTAGACCACAGGTCACCAACCTGGTGGTCTGTGAGAAAATTTTGGTGGTCCGTGGAGAAATCTTGGTCCCTAGGCTGGATGTGGCTGAGAGCAATTAATCCAGTCAGTGCGTAGAAACACAAGGCTCTACCACTCAACATCACCCCACCCATATGCTAGCCCACACTCTTAAGGCCAAGTGCAACCCCCCACCCCACCTTTAGTATATTTGTGTGAGCCTCACGAACTGGAACAGGAAGGTAAATCCAGAACTCGCCGTGCTCAGCTGAACGGCTGCCTGGGGCGGAGTGGGAGGTTCAGTCACCTTTTGGGCCTACACCTATAAAGCCCTACATGGCATCGGACCAGAATACCTTTGGAGCCGTCTTCTGCCGCACGAGTCGCAGCGACTGATAGGGTCCCACAGAGTTGGCCTTCTCCGGGTCCCGTCGACTAAACAATATAATCTGGCGGGCCCCGGGGGAAGAGTCTTCTCTGTGGTGGCCCTGGCCCTCTGGAATCAACTCCCCCCCAGAGATCAAAACCGCCCCCACCCTCCTTGCCTTTCGTAAGCTACTGAAGACCCACCTATGTTGCCAGGCATGGGGAAATTAAGATACCCCTGGGCTTACATTGTTTATTATGGTATGATTGTGTTGCATGGTTTTAATAATAGGTATTAAGATGTCTTTTAATATATTGGATTTGTCACATTGTTGTTTTTGTTGTGAGCCGCTCCGAGTCTCTGGAGAGGGGAGGCATACAAATCTAATAAATTATTATTAAATTATTATTATCTCTCATTCTGTGAGACATCTGGGTAGGAGATTAGATTAGATTTATTGGATTTATATGCCGCCCCTCTCCGCAAACTCGGGGCTGCTCACAACAACAATAAAACAGTACATAATAACAAATCCAATGCCCACCAATCTAATTACAGTTTAAAATTAATAAATTTATAAAACAATCCCAATGTATATAAAAACAGACACACAGTCAATCAATCAATGGCAAAACAACATGGGCAAGGGGGAAATGTTTAGTTCCCCCATGCCTGACGGCAGAGGTGGGTCTTAAGGAGTTTACCACAGGCAGGGAGGGTGGGGGCAATCCTAATCTCAGGGGGGAGCTGGTTCCAGAGGGTCGGGGCCCCCACAGAGAAGGCTCTTCCCCTGGGTCCCGCCAGGAGGCCTAAGAGAAAGCACCTGCTAGATTCCCTCAGGCTGCTTCTCTCTGCTGTAGTGCACAATCAGCATTTGCATGGCATCAGCATTTCACCTCGGTATATTTGCACCAGCCGGTCGTGCAAGGCAGCCCTCGTCTCCTGGCCCTTGGGAACAGAGAGCAGTACAATGGCAGCGGATCTGGGAAGCAGCTGGAGCTTGCTGTCTATTGCAGGTGCTCACTCGCTCCCCTACAAGTTCTCATCTCTCGAGGTGCCTCGAGGTACCTGGCCAAAGTTTTCTGTACTGCTTCAGCGAGCGATCCTCAAGAGACAAGAATTTGCAGGGGGTGAGCTAGCGCCTGCAATGGACAGCAAACTCTGTCTGCTCCCTGGACCCGATGCCATTTAGGTTTCTGACTCCAAGTGACAGGAGAAGAGGGCTGCCTTGTGCCACTGGCTGGTGTAAATATGGAATGGTGGAATGCTGATGCCATGCAAATAGCCCTTTGGTCATCCTGCAACAGCTCCTCCACCAGGGTGCAGGAAAGGAAGGAAGGGAAGGGAAGGAGAAGAAAAGGAAAGAAGGAAAGGAAGGAGAGGAAAGAAAGAAAAAGAGGAAAGGAAAGAGAAAGAAAGGAAAGAAAAGAAAGGAAGAAGAGGAAAGGAGAGGAAAAAGGAAAGAGAAGAAAAGGAAAGAAGGAAAGGAAGAAGAGGAATGGAAAGGAAAGGAAAAGAGGAAAGGAATGGAAGAAGAGGATAGGAGAGGAGAGGAAAGAAGGAAATGAAATCACAAAAGAAAAAGAAGAAAAGGAAAGAAGGAAAGGAAGAAGAAAGGAAAGGAAGAAGTGGAAAAGAAAGGGGGGAAGAGAGGGAGGGGGACTAAGCTACAGCTCTGGAATATGGGACTGACTTCTCCAACATCAGCAAGCCACCATCAAATAAGCTGCAATAATTTTGCAATAATTACACTAACTATAATAATTTTGTTACAATTAAAACAACCTTTAAAGACTTTGTTATGATTAAATAAGCATTGATGATTTTGTTATAATGAAATAAAACATTCATAATTTTGTTATATTAAAGAGGTGCATTTCATAGTAATAAAATGGAAGTTCTCTGATCATTATTTTACAAATGTATTTTTTTTTTAAAAAAATCATATTAGTGGTTTGCTGGACTTAAAATTATGAATTAATGTCCGCAGGATTAAAATCCTCCAGAGGATTTAAAATTATGATCTTGGTGTTCCCGAGGTCCAAAAGGTTGCTGACCCCTGCTCTAGACCAAAGAATTGTGTTGTTTAAACAATCACCGCATCTTCCCTCTCATTTTAAGAATGCGAGCTATTCCTACGAAATAATTACATTCTGTATTTTAAGAAGCTGAAAGCACAAGAACATGTTAGCCTAGTGTCCTAACAATTTAATGTCATTGCTTGTAAACCCGAACAAGAGACTATTGTTAAAAGTGTTACATTAGATGCAGAAAAGAACCCATAACAGAAACCCTGGAAGATGCTTATTAAACGGAATAGGCGAACGATAACAATTATTTTAAAAAAGAACTCTAAAGGCACTCAATTTTTCTTGAGTGAAAATTTAAGGCGGGAACTCTCCGAACTACACTTCCCAGCGATCCACGCGAGAGGGGGCGGAGTCCGAGATGGTTGAGTGCTGCCCTCTTTTGGGTATGCCTAGGAAGTTGAGAAACGAGAAGGTGACAGCAAATGAGGGGGATCGAAAGCTGACTATTTTAGGGGGGTCCCGGGACGGCGGCGAAAGTCGGAGGAGGAAACTCCTGCTGTAACAGGTGGACTACTTGCTGTCAAAAGAAGAGCGCCCGAGAGGAGGCCGGAGACCGGCAGACCAGACCAAAAAAACCCACCAAAACTTTTCAAGTTGAGTCGGCGAAGCGGCTCGGCCGGTAGCGGCGGGCTTTACTTTTCCTCCCTTTAAAAGAGATTACAGCGGTTTCCTGACCTTCACGGCAGGGTGAGTCCAAGGGAAGGGTGGGAAAACATTGCAGGCGGGCCGGGCAGTAAAAGGCGTAACACTTTTCGCAATGCCGGCGTTCAACCGGGGCCGGCAAAAATAACAGTAATCCTCGCCGCCGCTTCTCTATTTATCTCTCTCGTCCCCCCTCCCGCCCCCGGTGGGTCCAGCGCCCGGTATGACCCGAATGACGGGTCGGGTCATTCGTAAGCCAGCAGGTGCAAGAGGGCAAAGGGGAAAGAAGATGCCGCGTTAGCGGGGTTGGGTGGGGGTCATAACCCTGAGTGTCTGTATGTGTGGGGTGAAAGCGGCGGATTAAGCGGCGCAGGGCGTCCCCCCTCTCCCGTTTCGTGTTCCCCTCCCCTGGCGAGCGACACCGCCCCCCCCCCCCCCAAGCAACTTCAAGGCAGGGCCCGGTGGCCCGAGAGCTTGGAAGTCCTACCACCGAGCGCTTGGGGGTCACGCGCGACGACAGGGAGACGCGGCTGGGTGGGTGGGTGGGAAGGAAACCCGGGGGAAGAAAATGCTTTGAACTTGCCCCCTCCCCTCCCCATTCTTCCTCCCTCCCCCCTCAGGCGGCGATAGTTGCACTTCCGAGCCGGTGGCAAAGCCGCCAGAGCAATTGAGGAGGAGAAGCCGAGAGCTACCGAGGCGGGAGGGGGGGGGGGCTCGTGGCGGCTCACATTGGCGAAAAGGAGGAAGCGGGCTTTGGAGGTGGGGCCGGCCCGCCTCGCCTTTCTCCGCAGCGCCGCCGGGAAGCTTGCGGGAATCCAGGGAAGCTTTTACATAACTGTTGCTTCAGAAAGTGGGGGGGATTTCTCCCGGTCCGGTGTTGTGGTGGTTTTTTTTGCTCTTGGGTCTCCGTAGCTCTCGGCCGGCGAGAATTAAGTAGGAAATACTCGCCTCGTTTCCCGTCCCGTTCGCCGCTTTCTTTCCGAAAACGAACCCAGAAGAGGGCGAATTTATTGGTTGAAAACGGACGTTTCTGAGGAGGAGCGCCGGAAGGCTCCTCGTTAGCTTTAATTGGCGTTTGTTATGGTTCGGCCAAAGTCTCGGGGAGTTCCCACGTGCTGCGGCGTTTGAGGTGTGAAAAAAAACACACCTGCCGGCCGCGTCATCCTCCCTCAGGCGCTCTTCGGTCAAGTTAAGCGCTGCTTGAGGTGTAATGCCACGTGCTGGGGAAGCTCTACCATGTGCCCTGCGCCTCAAACCTGCCGATGATTAAACAGAATACAAGCTAGTGTAGGAAGTGTTAGGTAGGTGAGTCTTTGCGCTGACGGGACTTAGCAGAGGCTTGACTTTTTAAACGGGGAACTTTTATTCTGGCGTTTTCAGCACCACTCTAGCTCAGCTTATTAAATAGAACAGGGAGCAGACTTCTGAAAGCTCCTTTTATAGCCTGGCTGCCAGGCAGCCAACCAATCACAATGCTTCAACTTCCCGCTGGAAAGGTCTCTTGTGTTTAGCCCAGTGGTAGGCAAAGTTGGCTCTGCTATGACTTGTGGACTTCAACTCCCAGAATTCCTGAGCCAGTCATGCTAGCTCAAGAATTCTGGGAGTTGAAGTCCGCATGTCATAGAAGAGCCAACTTTGCCTACCCCTGGTTTAGCCAATTAGGCTTCAGTATCAGCTTTCCTGGCCGGCCATAAGTCAAAGACTTTGCGTTTCTGGTGGGGTTTTAAGTCGAGGACTTAACAGGAAGGAAGGTGCCGGTTTCTTTTTTAAGGCCCCTCTTTAGTACTTGAAGTACTACTTTAGTACTTAAAGCAATGGTGGTTTGTACTGGAAATGTAGCTGCTTGGAGGTTTTGTTTTACAAGGGAGTTTACAATTGTGTACAAGGGAGGGGAAAAATAAGAGTGGGTGGCAAACTATCAGAACTTCCTTGTATCAAAAATAACTTGGCAGATCAAAGGTTAGATATGTATATATGTATAACAATGTATATAAACATTGTTATATCTTTGTATACTATCAATGCATACATACTAGATAGATAGATAGATAGATAGATAGATAGATAGATAGATAGATAGATAGATAGATAGATCCAGGAATAGCATAGCTAAGCTGCAAAAAAAGATAGAATCATCATCATTGGTAGCAAAAAAAAAGTATGCAGCATCTTAAAATGTTATTGCCATCTACTGGTTTTTGTGCAGTTTCGATATTATATATTTATTAAAAGCGTTTTCATGATCTTTCTAGTGGCAGTAAATTTAGAGAAAGTGCATGTGTTTATATGGTGCTAATACAAGTTGTAATTTATTGCTTCAATGGTTTAATACTCTGTGTAATCCTTAGATTTCTGAGAAGCACTGTACTTGGAATATTTTGTTAATGCCTGTTGCTTTGAGGTTTGCACATTTTTTCTTAATGAACATAAGGGGGGGAGGAAACCCCCCCCCCCAACAGATGGTAGCTCTGTGGACACATCTTACTGTTGATTGTGCTTTTAATTTCCTCTACCATATTTGTTTAACTTAATGCATGGCTACTTCCACCACCCCTATGGGGGTTGGAAAGATGGATCTCTGCCTGATTTTTCTTGAATCTATTGCTTACCTTTTCTATTTACAGATGCTATATATGCAGGTCACACAGTACTGGATAAACAGATGCAAGTAACCTGTCCCTTGAAGAAGTATTAAAACAAAACATGGAGTCCTGAGGATTCCTAGGGCTTGGTACAAAGATATATACCATATATACAACCTCTCAGTGGCCATAAAATCACCTGCTGAGGAATATGGTAGTTAGGATTGTATGGCTAGTATAGGCTAATCTCAAGTTATATCTGGCTCAATACATGCAACAGGAAATATAGTGGGTCTGGTTTCTATACTGTTTTAAGAAATGTGACTTACAAGTGAGACAGTTGAGTAATCCTTATGGCCATCATTGACTAGTTTGGGTGTAAAATCTCTGCAAAACTGGGATTTGATTGTTTTGGTCTGACCCCTGTTGGGGCATCTTCAGAAGATAAAGCTTCTTGGGAATTTTCTTGTAGAATTACATCGAGAAAACATATCAGTTTCAGTCTGATGGCATAGATTTTTGCAACTGGAAGTGTATGTCTCCAGTTCCTATTCTTCCTAGATATATTTTCCATCTATTGGAGACAAGGTCATTGTATTCTGTGAAATTTTCTAGTGTTGGATTCTCTGTTTATATATTACAAGTGATAAATGTTTTGCCAAGTATGAAGTTTTTTTTCAAGGTAGTTTTTAAAAAAGTAGTTATAAAACTAATTTTGAAAAGTTAATTTTACATTTAGTAGTGTTAGAAAATAATTGGAAGGAATATGCATATTCAATTATTTGGGCCATTTGTTTAATTAAGTCATGGTTTAACTATGGTTTACTGAATCTATCATAGTGGCTGCCATCATTTTGTATGTTGAAAAACTTGCTAAATTGAACAGACTTTGGAAAATCCCATTCCTTAGTGAAGCTTAGTGTGATGTATAAATCTAATCTTAGATTTATAAGGTGGAACTGCCATGGCTCTTGTATTTTAATTTTTTTTGTTCAATGCATTAAGCTAAAAGCAGCCAAGCTATATTGCTACATAAATTATTAATACTTTAACCATGATTTAACATTGTGTTTATTTAATAAACTCTGTTTAAACAAATTGTAGCTTGGCATGAATCTAACACTGCTCAATTGTTGCACCAAAGAGAAATTCATCTGATGTCCCTGTTATTTTTCCACATGCTAGAAAAAGCTGAATGGTTTAAAACTAAAAGATGACTTATTTTTCCTCTTACTCATAGTGTCTAGATTAAGTGGTTAAAAACTGTGACCTTTTCTTTGTGACCTTTGGAAGCATATAGCATGAAATAATGCTAGAGTGAACACACTCTTCGGCTTTGCATTTAAGTGCTACTTAGATCCCCAGATGTAGCTTGCATTAGAAGTGAAGTAGGAACAGGTAGGTAGATATAGCTCATCATAATTATTGCTTTCTCATGAAACTGGAGAGAGCTGTCGGTTTTGCATATGGCACAACATTGAGAGAAAGAGGCAACAGCTAAACAGTGAGAAATAAATCTCAATTAGCTAGAAAATAGCAGAATTAAATGTAACAGAAATTCAGGGTTTTTTTTTTTCACTTAGGAAACAGATCAGGCTTACCAGATTATGGTGCATGGTATCTTGCTTAATATCCTTCCCAGGTGGGTAAAATGAGGACCCAGATTGTTGGGGGCAATATGATGATATATTGTGTTGTGTAAGTGTCCCCTTTAGTTTTCTGAGCAGTATATATAAGTTGTGGTATGACCAACAAAACGTTGAGTTGTTCAACAATCTGCTGTTAAGGACAGAGTGTGATTTAATTTAATGCACATGAGTCACAGCGACATATTACATCCCATAGAGTTGGCCTTCTCCAGGTCTCATCAACTAGACAATGCCATTTGGTGGGGCCTAGGGGAAGAGCCTTCTCTGTGGGGGGCCCCAACCCTCTGGAATGAGCTCCCTCCAGAGATTTGCACTGCCCCCCACCCTCCTCGCCTTCCTCAAGAGTCTTAAGACTCATCTATGTCACCAGGCATAGACCAGGCATGGGGCCATTAGATTCCAGCCCCCTGGCCAATGAAATGTAATGTACATTTGTTGTGTGAATGGGAATGATTGATTTTTAATGTCACGGGGTTTTAGATTAATTAGTTTTTAAATTAATTGGATTACGATGTGTTCTGCAGGGTAATTAGTCCAAAAAGACACACACCACACGATAGAAGGAAAACAAAAAATCTTTATCAACAGAAAAGCAGAAAAAACTCCCTTTTTAAATGTCAAAGGGATTTTCTGGTACACTAAAGGCACAGATTAAATGCAATCCAATTTCTCACCCAGTAACTGGGAAATTGAGTCCAATTCCAAAGTCCAGAAAGGCCACACCCAGTCTTGAACAGGGAAACAGCAAAACCACGATCTTGACCAAACGAATCAGATAAACTTCCACGAGGTTAAATCAGCACGCTGCTCTTTTTATCTGTAGCACTAATTACAGCAGCCCCACCCAACCACAGGTGGCCTCACTTATCTCCTGTAATAATCCTTCAGTTATTCTCTCCTATGCATCACTCTACGCATGCATGGGTCTGTCATAAGTTCTTGTTCAGAATCCAGGGATGATAAGGATGATTGATCTCCTGGGCGGTCTGCCAAACTCCCCTCTTCCCTGCCACTCACGCTTCCTTTGTCAAAGGAGACTTCGTCGGAAGATTCTATCGGGAGCAAAACAGGCCTGTGGCACGTGGATGTTTCCCCCACATCCACCTCCACATTCCTTGGGGCAGGAGTTGGGCCAAAGCCAACCACAACAGGATGTCTATGTTGCTTTTATATGTTGTAAGCCGCCCCGAGTCCTCGAAGAGGAGCGGCATATAAATCAAATCAAATCAAATCAATATTGAAAAAACATTTAGAATTAAGGTATCTTTCTCTTTGTCACCAATAGAAATAGTATTTCTTACAGAACTGAAATGGGACAGCTAGTGGAATTTTGAATGGATGTATGAATATATTCCTTATTCCTTATTTGGTGCTATTTCAGAGCTTGATATTAAATATATAAAGATCTTTCAAAAATACATATTGAACAACCTTGGTATTCTTTCTTATTGAGTGACTTAATGTATATTTATTTACATGTATACATAAAAGTTACATGATTCATTAGCCACATATTGTGTGAACAAAGCAACTATTCATGCTATCTTGGTATCAAAGAAGAAGTGTCAAATTAGTACAAGGGGGAGAAGAGGAGATGACTTTAAATGTTGACTCACTAAATGATAGGTAATTGGCAGAGTTAATTTGATCTCCCAAAATAAAACTTGCTATTAGTTGTGTTAAAGCTCTACTGCAATAAGCTCAAGGGTATATTATCCATCCCAGAAGTATTCACCACACCAGCAATATAATTTTACACAACGATTATTCAAATACAGCACAAAGTTGTCATCACATGCTAGAACTTTGACTCATTCTGTGCCTTATCCTATTATATCTTGTGAATCCCTCTTTCTTTGGTGCCTCAGTTTTTTAATATCTTGGTGAACATTCTCTGCCATGGACTAAAATAGTTTCAAAAGAAATTATTGGAGAGGTGTAAATTTAATATTACATTCTATTTTCAGAATTTGGTGGTGAACCTTGCTTTTTATATAACCGAAATAGCACCCCTGACTAGATAAAAACATTGTCATATTTTCAGAAACAGATGCCCTCAAGAAGTAACAAAAAAAAAAAAAAGCAATAAATGCTGTTGAGGGGCAAGCCTGCCCAATAAGAAGTGAACTTTTCCCACGGACAAGGAATACTGACTGACTGCTAGGAGAGTAGAAAATGGGAAAGAGAATTGAATATTTTGGAAGAAAATGTTTGGCTGATTTTATGTATTTTTTAGACTTTGTGTCATTTTAAAATACATTTATGAGGATTCTGGACTCCAAACAATTTAGTGTAGTGTGTAAGAATAAAAACAGGAAAGAAAACAACCCAATCAGCAAAAAAAATGATCAGCCCAGAGGGGAAGCTCCCATATTCTTTTACACTATCATATCCTTGAACCCCCTTCCCCACACCCTAGTCCAAATTCTAGGAAAAGAGCCAGTTCTTAAGGGCATATCTAATGGACACAGGATGGGGACCATTCAGACCTTTGGGGGGATATTGTTCCAGTGGGGAGGTATCATAACAAAACAGATATAAAATAGAATATTGCTTATTGCCTGTACTGTGGCATTCTGAACCAGTTGCAGTTTCTATGTAGTACCATGTAGACTACATTGTAAAGTCCATGCACAAGGTGACCAAATTATGAGTGACCATGACTGATTCCAGGAATGGTCTCAAATGAGACACAAGATGAATTTCTGCAAAAAGAGCAGAAGCCCCTCTTGACTACAATTTCCATTATTTTTTGAGCTGGAACTGAAAGTTCAGGAGGACTCCTACATTATACATCTTTTCCAAGTGGAGAACTTCAATCTCATCCAAACCTAAAGATCAAGGGTTCCAGATCCAAGTGCCCCAACACAGCGACAGTCTTGCTAAGGTTGAGCCTGAGTCTGTTCCCCCCTCCCACCCATATGCCTGTCTCTAGGCATTGGGGCAAGACTTTGAAAGCATCATTTGGTCAATTTGGGATTGAAATGTACAGCTAGCTGTCATCACAGTACTGATGATACTTGACCCCAGCTGACAAATGATCTCACCCAGTGATCTCATGTAGATGTTAAAAGGAGGGTTAAGAACATTAAATATTCTGGTACCTTAGAAATCGGGGGATTTGGGCTTGGTCTCTCATTGTCAATATTGACTACAAAAACAAAGGAGGAGAAAAGAACAGAGTAGAATATTTTTGTCAGACTAGTAGATAATCCAGAAGGAATAATAGTAGTGATAATAAATTCCTTGTGGTAAGGAAAACATTACACAGTCAATTTCTACAAAAGATTGAGGGAGAAGTAGATATAAAAATAAAATTTGGCATACAACTGGAACATTAAAAAAAGAAACTGAAGGCTCAATTTTTAGCTGCTCAGGAGCAAGATATTCAAACTAATGCAATCAAGGGCAGGATTAAAAAATCATCAAATGGCTCACAATACAGATTGTGTAAAGAGGCAGAAAAAAAGAATAGATGACAGCTTGTGTAAGAAGATTTCACAACTGATTATAAACAGTGCATAATACAATCACCAAAATGATTCACTGGAACATCTGTAAACATTATAGTATTCAGTAATGACAAAATTGGTGTGAAATGGAGTTGAAAATAAGCAGGTTTGTTTGTCTTGTATGCCACCCATCCCTGCTAGAGTTGATTGAGTGCTTACAAACATTAGAAGACAGTAAAGCGTCAAAACAATAAATAATAAATTGTGAAGTGTAGTTTAAGTGTAGTTGAAAAGAATAGTGTAATTGATGTGGTAATATCAGGATTGTAGACTGAAGGAAAGAATTTCACAAAGTATCAAGTATCCATATTGGGGTATTTTGTTGCAGCCTCACTTGTATCTTTCATTCCATAAATCTACAGTTCTATAAAACACAGCAATCCTTGCAGAATATTCTTTCCATTTTGTGAGACTGTTTCCATTGTTTCACTGTAAATGTTGCTTTAAAAAAACCCTGATGTGTCTCCCTGCTACGTGCAAATATTTGCCTTCCACTTTCAATATATGGATATTGAGATACTTTCCGAGTGACACTGGATGGATGGCCCAAATCCAGGAATTCTTATCTGCAGGAAGCTGTAGGAGGGTGCAAATGTAATTTCTTTTTCCTCTTTCTTTCCATGTGTCCATAGTTATAACTTAATGTGTTATGTGATACTTAAAAACCAGACTGGTATCATTCTGCAGTATAGATTTGTTAAATAAATGTTGCTGTTCTTTGGAAATAAGGAAGATACTCAAATGTTTTGATTTCCTTCTCGGAAGCAAGAATAATGACTAATTTATGTGTGAACAATATTCCTGGCTACATTCACTAAAACTTTCTTTTTAAAAAAATTCAATTTATAACAATTAGTTGTAATATAAATTAGTACTAAAGTGGGAAACGTGGGATGATTTCAAGGGGAAAAATCTTTTCTAATAAGTTCTTTCACTTGTCATAATTTCTCTGCTATCAACAAAACTACCATGTGTGGATAATTATTATTTTAGTATTTGACAACTAGCAATTTCCTTCAGACATCTGACTCTATGTGGTTTTGATCTCACTTTTGAACTTTGTGACATTATTCAATCAAAAGATGTACAGTATACTTCAAACCAACTAGTCTATATGCCATGTGAAAATATATTTAACAAGCTTCCATTGTCTAAATTTATACAACTCACTAAGCCATAAATCAGGTGTACAAATCACATCCCTGTGTTCACAAGTGGAGCAAATCAATTTAAGGATGCACAATATTGTTTGGCAGGAAAAGGCGGTCCAGGATTGTTGCAATCTGTAATGTTGATATTGTGGCAGCATTTTTTTCTACAGAATCCCCTTCAAATACAATATCTGGTCAAAGACTAGGATGGCAATCTTCCCCTTGCCACCCAGATTGTACAAACTTTAGAACTCTGTAGTGCTGAGCAGGCTTTTGTGAAGCCTAATGATTTTTGTTTGTTGCTTTAATGGCATTAGCTGAGTTTTCCAGAGTTGCCTAGCAGCTGTATAGTGCATTTGGCACAAAGCCTACTGGGTGAATGGCTGACCGAGACATGGACATCATGCTTTAGAGTAATTGACTTTAAGCTCTCTTTTAAATTGGATAGACAAGCTTTTTCTCAGGCAAAGCCTTGAACTGTTAATGGACATGGTAGTGAGGTTCCACTGATATTAGGTGTGTATTTATTTATTTTATGCAATTTGACACTGCGCCTTTTGAAAATGACTTTGAATGGCTCAAAATATATCTCCTCTGAGTGTATGTAGGTGGGTAAAAATCCAGGATATTATAGCAGTGATTTCTTATGATTCCGTTTTCTCAGTAGATTTTCCACCTGTTTATTGATAAACTATCAAAAGTCTTGTTTGCAGAATTAAGGGTAACAAGGGAATTCTTTCCCCCTCATTGAGAAATTGAAATATCCTTTCTCTTAGAGCAAGTTATTTTAGGGTGTTTTAATTAGCAAAGGGATATACTTTCTTAGATCCTACAGGGGTGTCTATGAAATTATCTATGAGCTGTATATTGCACTATTGAAAGAGGACTGATAAGATATATGTAGACCGCTCACATCCTGGGCATAAACTTTTTCAATTCCTCCCCTCGGGACAGTGCTATAGGGCTTTGTGAGCCAAAACAACTTGACACAGGAAAGGTCTACCCTCCCACCCCTCCACCCCTCCTGGACCTCATTCTGCTAAACACCTAATTCTTGCAATATTGTCTAGGTGTATTTATTCAAGTACTATGGTATATCATTATTATTTGTCCTCCTTATCCTTCTTAATCCCCTTATCATCATCATCATCATCATCATCATCCTGCTGCTTTGCATGCACACTGAGAGTGTCAAGCCACTGCAGAGGTTGGTGATAAATGAACGTCTTGCCACACTATCTATAGAAGTCCTGATGTTTGTAGGAACTTGGGAGGGGTGAATGTTATGAGGGAACAAGATACAGCTACAAAACATTCTTTCAAGTGGTTCAGGGGCATTCCCACCCACTGGGGTGGAAGTGAAAAAAAGACTGGCCATGCTGGCACAATCTGAATGGACAATGTGACAAGGGTGGGGGACAAGGGATGTGAACTTTTGACTGGGTGAGAAATTCAGGTCCAGGTTTCCCTGCCAGCATGGCTCAGGAAATAAATTGGAATTTTGAGGAATGCTTTGGTTTGGATTCTGATTTAGTTCAGATGTTATCTGGAACCTTGACAGAGAGTTTCTGCACTGAAGACAAATTCCTTGTGTATCTAAACACTCTTAGCCTAATGTTCTAACGGTATGTATATAAGATGATGAAAACAGATAAATCTTTCTGGGCCATAGCATGCTTCGTTTCTAATCTGAACAAAATGCAGTAAAGGAAGTGGATTCATTTAGTGATGGCATAAAGTTATGACTGCACTGAAAAAAATAACTTGCAAATGGTCTTTGTATCAGAGCTTGCATTTGCGGAAGCTAGCCTGTTTGTGCCCAAGCAGCAAACCAGTCCAGCCAGTCCACCAACCCAACCAGCCAGCCAACCACAGACCGGTAGAAATGGAGTTGAAGTCTTCAATGAAAAATCAGCAGCAGTGGAAAAATATATTTACTTCTTTATACTACTACTACTACTACTACTACTACTACTACTACTACTGCTGCTACTACTGCTACTACTACTACTACTGTCCATACTATACATACAATAAACTAGTATCTTACTAGTACCTTGCTATCTTATTTCAATAACTCACAGGAACCAACTTTTACAGTATTACAGCTTCTTCAAAGCATACTTCCACGAACAGTAAGAGCACACAGCTAACAGCGAACAGACAGAGAGCAGACAGAGCAGGGAGCTGATAAAGACTTTTGGTTTTCCTTCTATCGTGTGGTGTGTGTCTTTTGGGACTAATTACCCTGTAATTACGGGCGGTTGGGACACTCCGGCAGAACACTTCTATTCTTCCATTTTTGAAAGTGCCTAGACATAGAATTAGAGGGTTGCAGTTAGATATTAGGCTAGTTGGCTACAAGTTTCAATAACGTATGCTGAGAATATCTGCTTTCAAATCAATTTCATGATATATGAAGATTCTAATTCTGTACATTTTATAATTGTAATTGGCAGTTTTACTCGTAGCAAACCTACTTAATTTTCCCTTGATTTGATTTGAATTGTATAAGCTTGAGTCTTTGGCTGTGTTAAAGGTTGACTAAAGCTGGGAGTGGAATTCCCCAAAAACCATGCTAGTTCTTTTTGACCTCTCAATACCTTTCAATATTATCAATCACAGTATCTTTCTGACTGCCTTTCTGACTGAGGATAGGAGGCATTGTTTTTCAGGGGTGGTTGTCCTTCCTATCAGACTGTTTTCATACTTACTTACTTATTAGTGCACTACTTTAATTAATTTGTATTCCATCTTCATTATTTTTATAAATAACTCAAGGCAACAATCATATCCATCTTTTTCCTCCTATTTTCTCCACAAAACAACCCCAAGAGTTGGATTGGATTAAGAGAGAATGACTGGCCTAAAGTCACCCAGCTTTGCTTTCAAGGCTAAGACAGGACTTGAACTCATGATCTCCTGCATTCTAGACTGGTATGTTAACCACTGGACCAAACTGGCTAATTTTATGTAATGTTTAATATCTAAGCCATTAACCTATGGTTTCTCAGAAGGTAGCATCTTGTCTCCTACGATGGAGAGTTAGGTGAATGATTCCCTGATTACTCCCTTGAGGAAAATAGATAACTTTACATAAGCAAGAAGGGCTGAAACATTCCCTAAGTCCTGGGAAACAAAATAGAGGTTATAGTAGCCTCCTCCCTAGTTGTTTTCTGTAGCTATATGGAACAGTTTTGAGAAGTTATCTAGCTCTTGTGGATGACTTTTGCTTTTTGCTATTTAACTCCAAAACTGTAGGCATTTCCCTTGAACAATGATTAAGATGAAGAAACTGATGTTAAATTGAAACAAATAAAGCTACTATTGGTTAGGAAGCAAAGTTCTGGTGTGACTGTTTTAGAATTGCATTGAGAGAGGAACTATGGGAGCAATCTTTGGCTTGTACCTGTCTGTGGTTTCCTAGACCAGAGGTCCCCAACCGCCGGTCCGCGGACCGGCACCGGGCCGTTGGGGGTTTTCAGCCGGTCCGCGGCGCCAGGGCCCCCTCGGCCTTTCCGCACCACCAGCGGCGCTCCCCCCGCCAGCCAGCCAAGCCCCGCGCCCGCCGGAACCGGCTCCTCGCTCTCCCCCCGCCGCCCGCCGCGTTTGCAGGAGGTGGGGAGGGTCGGGCGGCCCGCCAAGGCCAGGAGGGACGCCGCTGCCCCCCTTCCCTCTCTCCGCCCGCCGCTGCGCCTCCTTGACGCCGAGAGGAAATGCCGGCAAAGGCTTTTCTCAGTGGAGGTCTTCAATGTCGGGGGCGCACGGGCGGTTGCACGCGCTCCCTATCTCCCTGCTAGCCCACTCGGAGTATTCAAAATAAGAAAAACCTTTGCCGGCGAAGGCTTTTCTTATTTTGAATATTCCGAGTGGGCTAGCAGGGAGATAGGGAGCGCGTGCAACCGCCTGTGCGCCCCCGACATTGAATATCACCTTCGCCGGCCCCACCTCTCCTGCAAATCCCCTTGCTGAGAGCCCGGGGCGAAAGTGCTCTCGCAAAGGTGAGGCGGGCAGGGCGTGCGCGCGTCACCGCTGAGAAGAACGGAGAACGAGAGTGAGTGATAGCAACAGACAGCAAGATAGAGAGAAAGTGAGAAAGAGAGAGTGAGAGAAAGGGGGGGAGAAAGAGATAGCAAGAGAGAGAACAAGAGAGAGAAAGAGCGTGAGAAAGAAAACAAGAAAGAGTGAGAGAGAGAGAAAGCAAAAGAGACAGAAAGAAAACAAGAGAGAGAAAGTGAGAAGAAGAGAGAGAAAGAGGGGGAGAGAGAGAAAGAGAGGGAGAGGGAGAAAGAGAGAGGGAGAGGGGGGAGAGATAGCAAGAGAGGGAGAGAGAGAAAGAGAGAGGGAAAGGGGGGAGAGATAGCAAGAGAGGGAGAGAGAGAAAGAGAGAGGGAAAGGGGAGAGAGGGGGGAGAGAAAGAGAGAGGGAGAGAGAGAGGAGATAAAGGAAGAGGAGAGAGAGAAAGGAAGAGAAAGAAAGAAAGAGGGATAGAAAGAGAGAGAGTGAGAGATGCTCAGTGAGCCTTTCTTTGAAGTTGCCTTTCTTTCTTTCTTTCTCTTTCTTGCTTTCTTTCTTGCTCTTTTTCTTTCTCTCTTTTACCTTCCCTTCCTCTATTTCTTCTTTTCTTTCTCCTTCCTATCTTCTTCCCTTACTCTCCCCTTTCATAAGTTTCCTTGCTTCCTTCCTCTGTTCCTGTCCCTTCCCCCCTTCTTTCTTTCTTTCTTTCTTTCCTTCCTTCCTTTCCTCCCTCCATTTCTTGCTTTCCTTTTCCTTCCTCCCTTCTTTCCTCCCTCATTCCCTTCTTTCACTCCTTCCTCTCTTACTCTCCCCTTTCACACCTTTCCTTGCTTCCTTTGCACCCTTCTTCTGTTCCTGTCCCTTCCCTCTTTCCTTCCTTCCTTCCCACCCTCCGTCCATTCATTCACCCATTCCTCTCTTGATCGCCCCTTTTACGGCGCCGCTGACAGCTAGCTCCCCCCCCCCCACCGGGCCATGGAAAACTGGTCTAGCTTAAAGCCGGTCCCTGGTGCAAAAAAGGTTGGGGACCTCTGTCCTAGACAATAAGAATGGCAAGTAGTTCATTTGCTCAGTTATATCTGGATGTGGCTGCCCCTAAGCCAGTTATCCATGCTAAGTTGCATCCTGACTTTCTAGAAAAGGAATAGATTTCCAGAAATCACAATGTTTGAGGTATCCTACAAAGTTCTAGGATTTCTATAAGTCTATAGTTGAAGAACGTCCAGAAACATAGCAAAATGATAATAGCCAAGCTGCTAATTGATTTAGAATTCTAAGAGTACATTACACTTATACTAAAGGGATTCCAGTCATTTAGTAGTGAAATAAGAGCTGTTTTCAAAGAAGACATTCTGTAAATGTGACAGCAGAGAAGCATCAAAGAAGGGTGTTGATTGTCTATTCTTCTCTATCTCACTATCTGCTGGCCTGATACACAGGGGATTTCCCCTTTCAGTCCATCTGTTTCCCCTTCAATCATTTGAGTTGAATGTAAAAGCATACATGCAATGAGAAAATGCTTCCGCTTTGTGCCTAAGCTTGTACTGTGTGATATAAAATACAAATAAAAAGATTTATTGCTAACATTCCATCCTTTTCATCACTTCCTTCTGTGATCCACAAAAATGGCAAAATCGAAGGAGTTGGTTTCCATTTTATATTCTTCACAATATGCCGGTGGGTTTTCTGTTGCTGACATTTACAATAGTGCCAGAATAAATAAAAAATTACATCAAGTTAAATAAGCACACATATGAAAAAACCCTCTTTGATTGGCCAATGAATTGTTGAACAGTTCATCCTACCATTAGAGAATTTAGGGAAGTTGTTCTTTTGATTTTTCCCTGCACAAAATTTGGGTAAAACAGTGTATATTAAATAAATCCTTAAAATTCATTGACTTACAGTCCTTTCTGTTGTGACAACCCCTTTCTGATAATTCCAAACCCAGAAATTTAGGATTAATTACATTAATTTAAATGTTGATGCATTCTTAAATGTTCCCATATTCGTCACAACCTTTCATTGTGAATATAAGCCCTAGGAAAAGACATAGATTTCCAGAAATTATGAACTTTGAAGTATCCTACACTGCTCTTGGACATCTCCATTTCTGCAATGTTTGGGATTTGGTCTAAGTTCTTCTGATGTATGCTTGCATATATGAAATCACCACATAGACACTAAATACAGATCCCTCCAGGCTGATGGCTGACTGCAGCTGTTGTGATTGTGAAGTGTGATAGTGTTCTCCAGCAAGTTCCCAGGGTAAGAGAATGTGCAATGTATAATAGAGGAAAAGCAATGAATTCAACACTGGTTTGAGAGACAGAAGAAACTTCCCTGATCTTCATTCCACTCACAGAGTTGCAGTTTGGCCTGGGGGCTTGGCTATGGGATGCAGGCAGATATACAAATGGGAGAAAGAAGATGTGGGATACAAAGGAGGCTGGGGCTGGTGTGATGGAGGTTGGTGGACTGTGCAGAAGTTATGGGTTTGTGGAAGGTATTCCATGAGGATGTTTCTGAACAAATGAAAAAGAAAACAATAATTGTCAAAGGGTATGGCTCTTTGGTAGCCCAGCCAAAAGTGCTCATGGAGCAGAACGAGAGGACAACTACAGGCCATTGGCCTCCCTGAGATGACTCCTTCATGCAGCACAAAACATTTCTTTCCATTTTTAAAAAAAATCAGAGCCATCTTAAAGCAAGGAAGCTATGAAATGAGCCTAGGTTATGAATAGGAAAGAACCAGATGATGGTAGCAGAAGTTAGCAAAGTTGAAGCCCACAGAAATTTTTGAAAATGCCCAATAAATAACTTTCTGTCTAAAAGTGAGTTTTGTGAATTACCATACAGTAAAAATGTTCCTAGTGCATGCATATTAGGTACATTTTTACTATACATGATTCACAAAACTTGCTTTTAGACATACAGTTTATGTACTTTTTTTTCATAGTGTAATTGAAAATAAAAATATAGTGATTAAGTCATTGAGTGAGAGAATTGCTCAGCTTCCTAAATCAATTAAAAATCCCAATAAATCTTCCTCTACTACAATGTTGCTTAACTGTCTGGTTCAGGAAAATGTTTGACCCAGGATAATTTGTCATACTGTGGTGGCTGAAAAAAGCCCATCCCTTTTGCAGCTGTGCTGTTTTTCCAGTGAAAATGGAGATTGCTGATTTAATATTATGGTATCACTAATAAACACGGAAATTAATAAAAAAAAAGGCAGTTGCACTTAGGAAAATGAATGTGTAGACAAAGAAGAGCAAATGTTGCTTGTAAAGCCACTACATTGTGGCTTTGAGATGCTTTTTATATCATACTCAGTAAAGCATTGTTAGGAAATTATGACTTTGTGCGGTGGCAAACCAGATCAATGAATAAAATAGATCCCTCCAGTCAGTGACGGGCTGCCAAAATTTTTACTGCCACACTGTGGGTGTGGCTTATTTTGTTTGTGTAGCTTGATGGTCATGTGACCCGGTAGAAGTGGCTTGCCGGCCATGTGACCAGATGGGAGTGGCTTGATAATCATGTGGCCGGGAGTGGCTTGACATTCAATGTGACTGGGTGGGAGTGGCTTACCAACCAAGATAAGTTTTCACTTGACTCTTTTTCAGTTGATTAAGTCACATTATTTGACTAGCCACAAAAAGGACAAATGATAGCATTATTTGTTGAGGAGCACAATAACATTTTAAGTTTTGTACTGAACTCACAAGGTTCAGTATGATTACAGATTAGGCAGGTAGCTCAATTTTCTTTAATGGCTATAAAAGTTCAATTCTAGATAATGATTAAAATTATTAAAAGCATTTATGGGTAAAAACATACTATTTAATTATTTTCTATTTTAAAAGTAATGCTAAGGTACTAGAGAAGGAAGGACAATAAAAAACTATTAAGTTTTGGTGCATAAATGGTGCATAAACTTACCACCCCTACTGTGTCTCCCCACCCGTGGGAGCAGCAGCCCATTACTGCCTCCAGTGCTTGCATTCCTGTGTAATTCAATTCAATTCAATTCAATTGTATGCCGCCCCTCTCCGACTTTTTTATATGCTGAACTTCAAGCCTATAATTTTCAGTCACATTGACTTTTGGCTTGCTAGAGCAGAGGTGTCATCACGCTGTTGTCACATGACATATCGGGATTTCCCCCCCCCTTTTCCTAAACTGGGCGTGGGCAGCACATGATTCATTTGGCTCATGGGCCAGGAGTTTGACATCCCTGTCCTAGAGGATTATGGGAATGATAGTCCAGTACTTCAGAGTGGCGCAAGGTTGGGAAAAGCTTATGCCGTGGCATTAATACAAGGCAGGATTCACATATTGCTTTGATTCATAATTTGGTTGGTTTTTAATCTGCTTTGTTGTATGAAGCCAGCCAATAAGGTTACAATCTTACAATGATTTTAATCCAGATACATTTAAAATTGACTATAGCTTAGTTATAATCTTTTGCAATGAAAACAATCTTCACTCAGAACTTCACTTCTGTACTCACATATGCACAGACTACAGTGATTCTTTATTGTAATCCTTTGTCAATAGTAATAAATGTCACTTTGACTAACCTCTAGTGCTCCAGAGATGTCTGGATCAGTTCCTCTCTTTATTCGCCCTCTGACATACACTTATACATTTATTATGTCATAGATTTTATAGAGCTGAATGTCATGTGAAATAAAGCTTTCCTTGATTTGCTGGGTTAAAGTAAAGTAAAATGTTATTTTAGTGTTTGACCTATGTAAGACCCTCTTTCTTTTCCTTGATAAAGAATTGTAATGTAAGCTGAGAATGAACTTTAGTTGCTCTGAAACATGATAGTAATTTATCTGTAAATCTTATGAAATTTTATAGAAGATGTAAATGTATCAAAGTAGTGGCCAGTAGAATTCTTTTTTTTTTAATAAACCTACTGGCAGTTTTGGATTGTGAATGTATAGTCATGAGAAGAGATCATGAAGAGCAAAGGAGAAGTGCTTGTGAATTTGATTTGAGCAACAGTCGAGGTCTTATTCGGAAGTTAAATCACAGTCTGTTCTTTTCACTTGTTTATTATTGGGAATGAAGGACAGCTGCAGCCCCCGTACACAAGAGAGATTAATACAGCCATTCAAACAATTATATAATATTAGCCTTCCCAGCAGAGAACTGCATATTTATAAATATTCTGCCTAGAACTGTGTGTGGCATACTTGCCAAATAAGCCAAGAGAAACAAAGAGACAGTCTATAATTTTCAGAGAGTCTAATTTCTCCCAAGGAAGTTTTTTAAATGTGAATTTAGTATTGGTATAGAACAGGGGTGGGTTCCTCCCGATGGTTCGGCCAACAGCTAGCGACCTGCTGTTGATGTCACAATGACATCACCGAATTGGATTGGTCGGTGCCGCTCCATGGGCACCACCACCTGTTTTTGATTTTTTAAAATATTTTTTTCTTCTGAGCGTGTGCAGAAGCCGAGTTTCCAGCAGTGTGCATGCAGTCGCCATCTTTTCTTTCTTTCTTTCTTTCTTTCTTTCTTTCTTTCTTTCTTTCTTTCTTTCTGTTTAGTTTTTATTTCATTTTTCTTCTGATCATGTGCAGAAACCAGGTTTCTAGCACTGTGCATGTAGTTGCCATCTTATTTTTGGCTTTCTTTTTAATTAAAAAAAATATTTTATTTTTCTTCTGAGCATCTGCAGAAGCCAAGTTTCTGGCACTGTGCATGCAGTCGCCAACTTGAGGAAGCAAACCAGCAGCGAGATAAGTTAGAACCCACTCCTGCTTGGGTCCCCTCAATTTTCCAGTCCCAGAAATGGTGTATGGCTGCAAAATAGGAGAAGGGCATTTTACTTAGTAGGATCATTTCAATTCATTTCTGATTATGATAATTATGTGATAAAAGATTATTATGCTTTCAGATCATTTCCCTGACCTTGGAACGTGGTTGAAACCTGGAATTGTGATTTCTAAATTCTGATGCTGCTTATAACTCCTTATTTTCTAAACTATATGATGAGTGAACATATATTTCATGGCATATACAAGCTGGAATATTATTTTCTCTTGCAGCTTTGTATATGTAACAAAATTCAACTGTGCATTTTTGTAGTATTTGTAAATTTAAAAGAGAATTGTAATAAAGGAGTTGGATTGATATTTGAAGCTGCCTTCAAATGAATACTGAACCCTCAAAAAGAGGAGTACCAATTGCCCATGTAGACTGTAAGGATTGGAAGGGCCACTATGTAAGAGGCAGAACTCCAGAGAGTACATCCATGAGCATCAACTAACAGTCAGAAAACATGATGAAATTCACTAATCTCACATCACATGGACAGAATCCATCATAGTTTAAAATAGAAAACTGTAAGCATTCTAGATCAAGGTAAATCCAAAAAGGTAGAGAATTTCTGGAAACTTGGCATTCAGATAAATCAGCCATCGATAGGTCTATAGAGTTAAGCAACATTTACACACCATCCCAAAAGTAAAAAAGAGGGCTGTGAAAATATCCTGGACATAAACTATTTCAACTCCTACCCTCAAAACGATGCTATAGAGCACTACACACCTAAACACTAGATAGAAGAACAGTTTTTCCCTGAACACCATCACACTGCTAAACTATTTTCTAAATCTGCACTACTATTAATCTTCTCATCATTCTCATCACCCAAATCCTCCCATTAATGAATGTATGACTGTATCTTTGTTGCTTGTATCCTTATGATTTATATTGACTGGTTCCTAATATGATTTGATTGCTAGTTTCATTGTAATTTATACATGCTGAAAGCAGTCTTTGACAAATTTGCCCCAGAGAAAGCATGGATGAATGAATGAATGAATGAGGTAGTACTAAAATTAAGTCTTCAGTGTGGAAGTGATGTAATTAATTGGTACAGCACATTTATTAGAAAGTAAAGAGATATTAAGTTATATGCAGTGCTCAACCTGATAACACTACTATGTTATTGGAGTCCACAAGTGATTGTTGATAAAGCAGAGTAGTTTACGTAAGTCAGTTTTGGGCACTTCATCTATAAAAAGAAAATATTTTGCCATAATTTGAGAAAGACAGGAAAATTGCTTTGGACATCCATACAAAAATCCAAATGCAGGATTATTCAATAGCTGGCACAAAGTGTCACTTTAGTTGAACTTCTGAATAAACACATGCTTAAAATCTGCATCCAGTTTTGGTCACCACGATGTAAGAAAGATGTTGAGACTCTAGCAAGAGTGTAGAGAAGAGCAACAAAAATGATTAGGGGATGGCTTAATCTAATATATCATTGCTACCTTTTATACTTCTTTTGATTGTACAGATATTCCTCATTTAGCAGTCCCAATTCAGACTGGTAACTGGGTTGTTAAACCAAGTGGCTGCTAAGTGTTTATGTCAGAGGCATTCAAACTTGGCAACTTTAAGACTTGTGGACTTCAAGTCCCAGAATTCTCCAGCCAGCATAGGTGGCTGGAGAATTCTGGGAGTTGAAGTCCACAAGTCTTAAAGTTGCCAAGGTTGGGGACCCCTGGTTTAAGATCTTACTTCAGCTTTCCTTTGCTTTACAGAAGGTAATAAATGTGTGGATTGCTTGTAAAGTTACTTTTTCATCACCATAAATGGAAATAGTTGCTAAATAAGGTAGTCAATTATCAAGAACTGCCTATATTGTCCTGTTGGTTTTGGTCAACTCCATAATTATTTTATTTTTGTTGTTGTTGTTGTTGATCACACATAGCCAGTGTCTAGATAGAATATAGCATGTTTATCCAGCTATCAAGTCCTATCCAAAGAACTGGGATAGGCAGATGTTGTTTGATGCTGTTAAAGGTGTTGTTGCTGGAGGTAACAATTCTAGCTATATCTATAGCTATTTTTAACTCTGTTGCTACGGTTTATGTAGTAATGTAATATGTATAATATAATATGTATCACTATAATATGTAGACTTTTAAAAAAACATCTTGGAGTTTTCAGATTGGAACATGATATAAATATAAATAAGCAAATTCTGACAAGTTTGAGAGATCAAAAACATTAACTGGAATCAACATTGGTTTTTTTAATTTCAAGAATATTTTGTAAAATCTTTTTGTGCCATGATACACTTGCCAACATTCCTCGGCATGTACAGTTGTAATAGTATGTTGGTGCTGTCAGGAAACCAAAGTCTGGAGAGGCTGAGATGGTGATATAAAGTGACTGCAGCTATGTCACAAGTGAGTGAACTCAGGAATTTGTAGATTTTTTTGTGTGTTTTGATTTTGGAACCGGAATTTTAAACTCTGTTACATCTATTTTAGATTTACTTTTAATTTCCATCTATTTTCCACCTTAAAAGGTAGGAGAATAAAATCAGGTAGTATAGTCAAAGATGATTTTTGGACTGTAAAAAGGATAGAGGGACATAGTTTGGGTTTATAATCAGTATGCACCTTTTTAAGAAGATCCCTGCTGTACTTCTCTATGCATCTATTCAACTATAAGTGTCTGAACCTTAAAATATCACAGCAATTGATAAAGATTTCCCCAATTTCCCATTTTTGTTACTCAAGATGTGTGATGATATCATTAAAATTAACTTAGAAGGCTGTGCAGGTAATGGACAAACATTTTATGGTAAACTTCTTGCTTGAATAGTTTGGTGTTATTTGTTCCATTGGCCTATTGTTACAGACCATCTGCTCATTGACTGTGACACTTAAGTCATGTGGATCACTCTGTAAAGGTCTACTGAGGAGATAGTAGGCTTGTCCTATAACAGAGATAGGCTTGGTACCATTTTGACATTTGCGTACTGCGTTACTGCATCTTCGAAATGGTCCGGTTCAGAATGGTTTTCTTTCAATTCCTTTGTCCCTCCCTCGTATTGTTACCAAATTTTTCCCTGTTATTCACTAGTATTTCAGTTAAAAACATTCATGCAACTTGTATTATGCATTGTTGATTGTTGTTGAAAAGCTCTTAAACTTTTAAAAGTTTGTTAAAATAAAAAATCACCAGTCAGAACACTGAATGAATGAAAATCTAATAAACACATGCTATGTAGGTAGTAATCAGGAATGTGAAGAACTTCATAGGATTAACCAATGCATCAATTGTTTTCTGTGGAAAAGCATGTTGGTAGTCTCTCAAATGAGCCGTCCACTTTATTTGGGGTTATCATTCAGGATCTCCGCCACCTACCCAGAGTGGTAATGTTTTCACTGTACTAAATATCTTAGCTTCTTCAAACTGTGGTATTTGAGGCATGGAAGGAAAAACATTTGGCCTCTGACCCAATTACTTGTTAACAACACAACAGCCTACATCGCTGGAATGCTTGGGCCAAAACATTCTCACAGTCGAGTTGCTTATGGGCAGTGCTGTACAACTCTTGCTATTATTTGCAGCTATCCTCTGGTTTGTAAAACTGCAAAGCTGCTGCAGAGGCTATTAATAGGTTTCTTCTCCTCTTTGAGCCAAGGAGTCATTTTCTATCACTCATCGTGTCTAGTTATCATTGTATATTTCAACCTGGCTGAAACTGCATGGAAGTATTATATTGGGTATTTTTCGGCTTTATAAAGATTCCAATAACCTCAGTTGCTCCTTAGATTAACTCAGTTACTTTTGGAATGATCTCATGGGGGTGGGTGGGAATCAGGTACAGTTAAAAAATGCCAATGAACAAGAATTAGTATACCACTGCCACTGTCTTCTGCAAAGTCCAATGACAGGAGAATGAGAATGCCCTGCATATTCTCCTTTCATATTGGGTAACAATGAAGCTCAACAGGCTAGTCCAGTGTTGGTTTTAAATCATCCCCCTTGTCCCTGATGCTGCAGGCAAGTGAAAAGTAGAAAGTTTAAAATCACTCACTTAATCTGATCCCACAGCTCAGTAGCTGTTCTACTAAGATTTCATTGTTGTCTGTTTTGCTATTTTATAGGGACAATGGAGATCAAATTATAACATTTGTTTTAACTCACAGTAACCAGTGCTTTGAAAGCTGTACTGTTTCAAAAACACACACTGCTTCACCTATAGTGACACCATTTTCATTGCTATCATTTTAATTTATTTTACTCGGAAGATTTGCAAAATACATTTTTAACATTTTAAACTTAGCATTGCAAATGAAATACTGTACAGTATAGTCAAACAGTAAAACAAAGCTCAATCACCCTCTCCTCGGGATCTGTTAAAACTACTGTCTTGCTAATAGTATACAGTAGTCCCTCGCTATACCGCGCTTCACCTACTGCGGCTTCTCTTCATCGCGGGTTTCAGAGGAAGTCGATCGGCAGATTTAAACAGCCCGCCGAACTCGATCGGCAGGTTTTTCAAAAAAATAAATAAATCTAAAATTGTAAATACTGTATTTAAATACTGTATCTAAAATAAATACTGTGTGGGAAGGGTTTATAAACACTTAAAACAATGAAAACTTACCAAACAATTACAATATAAATACTTAAATAGTACTATCAGTCAATAAATTCCTCATCGCGGATTTCACCTATCGTGGCCAGGTCTGGAACGTAACACCAGCGATAGGTGAGGGACTACTGTATTTTAATTCATCTTCTTGTCCTATTTGTTAATTTGTTTATTGATTGCATTTACAGCTCCAGGTTTCTAGATGGTTGTCCCCTAATTTACCTGCACAGTAATGATTGTAGACTAAGAGAAAGTGAACTAAATTCAGCTAAGAGAGATTCACCATGGTCTAAAGCTGCTATTTTAACTGTCTCATTCTTAATTAGGCAGATCTCTATCTCTAACAAAGGAAGAATGTTTGTGAAGAATTACAACTAGCCCTGCAATGATGTGCAATAAATATTTTAAATCATTAATAAATAAATCTCTGTTTGTTAAAAGGAAAACTTCTGAATTGTTAAAAATGAAGTAGCAAACAAATTGTATTGGTTTTGGTTTAATAAAGGATTTGTTGTATGGATGGATTGATATAGTCTCTTATATGTTCCTCATGAGAAAATGCAATTAGCTAGCACCTACAAGCAGAGGTGGGCTGCTAACATGTGCTCGCCCCCGTGGCTCTGAGTGCTAGCTACAGGCGTACCTGCATGTCCGCATGCAATTTCACTACCTGCCCAAGTGCAGTAGCATAATTGCACTGGACTCTGCTAGTACTCAGAGCCATGGAGGTGAGCACATGTTACTGTTCCACCTTAGCAGCCCACCTCTGCCTACAAGCTTGGTTAATTCTTCTTTTAAAAGAAAATTCCAGTGTATACTGAGTTGTTGGAGTCCACAGTCTCAATTCCATACCATTACGGCAAGATTTTTTTCCCTTGAGGCTAATTTTAGTTAGAAGATTATAGTTGATGCTCAGATATATTCTTCCAGGTATTAGTGATCTTATAAAATACCGTAGCTTCTTCCATTATGAAACTACAGTAACATTTTAATAAAGAAAACTGAGGACAAAGATTCCATACCTAACAGAGTTTCTTTTCCACAAATGTATGCTTGTCCCAATGATATGGTGGCACTGGGAAAAGAGACTACTTAGAGCTGCTCCCCCAACCCTACCTATTTAGCCTGGCTAAGCACATCAGAGAAACCAGCCTGCTGCGACTAAATCCTGAGTCTTGGAATTCTTTTCTTGTGATGCAGGCTTCAGCAAGATCTGTCAGCATCTGAGAATAGCCTAAACGTCACCAGAAATCAACTTGGTGCCTTGCCTCTCAGCAAGTGCTTATGGGATATTGTTTTCTGTTTGTTCCCCTAAGTAGGATTATGCAAAAGCTGGAGTGTTGCGGATACTTTCTTTCTGAGCATAATTGTTGCTGTGGACTTTTTTTGGGGGGGGTTCTAATGCAATAGGTCTCTCACCTTCGGAGAGAGTTGACATATTTGTTGCAATCTGATACATTGCATAATTAAGAAGTACTGCAGATTTCTGCATAATACAAGGTACAGTGGTACCTCTACTTACGAATGTCTCTACTTAAGAACTTTTCTAGATAAGAACCAGGTTTCAAGATTTTTTTGCCTCTTCTTAAGAACCATTTTCTACTTAAGAACCTGAGCCCGGAAAAATTTCCCAGGAAATTTGAGAGCGGCACGAAGGCCTGGTCAGTTTCCTGCCATTCCCCCTGGGTTTCTCTCTCTGGCACAGTGTATGGGAGGCTGCCTCGTGCCAGGTGTATGGGAGGCGTGTGCTCAGAGTCCCTCTTTTTTTGAAGCCTTAAAGTTTTGGATTTTTTTTTATAACTCTCACCTCACCTTCTCCCTTCGGCAGTGACTATCCTCCTCCTCTTCTTCCTCCTCCCCCTCCCACCCAAGTTCCGAGCTTTTATTTCTTTCCTAATGAATTTGCACACATTATTTGCTTTAACATTGATTTCTATGGAAAAAATTGCTTCTACTTACAAACTTTTCTACTTAAGAAAGTCACGGAACGAGTTAAGTTCTTAAGTAGAGGTACCACTGTATATGCAAACACAGTCCTTATCAATGTGAGCTTATAATGGTGGCATACCACTACTGATAGTTTTCCTGCATTTACAACATGAACAATTCTTTCTTTGAATGAGTAAGCAATTGATTCCATTTGGGAAATTTGGATTTGGTCTGCCTGTGGAAGCCAGTTCCAATCTGTTAAAAGTTGGGGGAAATTTTACGACTGATTAAAGGAAAGAACAGTGAAGAAATAATTAAAATTCAAGCAAAGCAACATGTCAAATAAAATAATTAATAATATGTGAAAGAAGGAAAATTCTTTGATCGAACATTCAAAAAAAAAGTGGGGAAGCTTTCGTTTCCCAAATGTTGTATGCATAGTTCTCTCTAAGCTGAGCAGTGAGCAATCGCTCACTTAAAAATCATCATCAACTCAGAGTTTTCCAAACCTGCCCAGAAGCCGAGAGGGAAAGAGTGAGAGGGAAGGAGAGAGAGAGGAAGAGAGGAAGAGAGAGAAACAGATAGAAAAAAAGAGAGGAAGGAAAAGAGAAAGAAAAAGAATGGGAGTAAGGAAGAGAGAAAGAAAGTCAAAATCTAGTTTGAAACTAGCTCAACTATTTAAGTGGCCTTTTGATATTGATAGAGTTGCCCTATTATGAGCTCACTGTTATAGACACACAGTACAGTATTTTATTTTGAAATTCTCTGAGGCAAAACAGGGTGGGTTTTTGTTTGTTTGTTTGTTTGTTTGTTTGTTTGTTTATTTATTTATTTATTATTTCTGTGCCGCCCACTCCCTAAGGGACTGCCGCTCAGACACTGTACTTTTCCGCCCACCCCAAAAAAAAATTAGAGGGAATACTGGTTGTTTGTATGTTTTGTTTATGTCTTTTTTGTTGTATTTGAAAAAATAAATAAATTTTATAAAAAAAAAATTTGGCATTTCAGGGGATGCCTTCTTGATTAGGACTGAGCTCTCTGAGTTTAGTAACTGAAACCTTATGTATTTTCCACAGTTATTTAAAGCTTCCAATAAGGGAAGAGCTAAAAATAGTCCCTTCAGCTGGTCCTTGGAATATGTACAGTGAGTGGCATGCCTTGAGTGCCCTCTGAATCTCATACTCAAAGGAGAAAATGTGAGATGTATCTGATAACTAGTAAAATGTACTTCTCTTTGGCACTAATTTTAAATGTACTACTCTTTGGCACCAGTTTTTGTAAAACTAACCTGACTATTTTACAAATTTCTTGCATTTTTAGTTATGAGCAGGAGGCTTCTGGCTAGTGCCAAGACAGTCTTATCTCATCTCCTACATACTTGGCATGCCAAAATATTTGCTATTGGTGATTCAGTATATTTGTGAATCATATACACCAGCCATATAGCAATGTTTTTCCCCCACAAAGATGATTGTGGTCTGTATTTGTTTAGTACATAATTTCAAGCAGCAGGAGAATTATTTCAAGCTTTAAAGACACACCCCATTGTCCTTATATATGACTTAAAACACTATTTAAAACAAAAATAATAAAGTTCTTGGAAAAAAGATGAGCCTCCATTGTAGCCTATACTTACTTCTTATGAACATGGTTGTGGGTGATTAATCATGTGGCTAAATGGAATTGTGTGTTTCTTTGTACATATATCTCAGTGGTGAAATCCATTTTTTTTTTACTACCTGCTCTGTGGGTGTAACTTGGTGGGGTGGGGTGGCTTGATGGGCATGGCTTGATGGACATGGCTTGATGGGCATGGCAGGAGAAGGATACTGTAAAATTTCCATTTCCTTCCCACTTCAGGGGAATAATAGGACCAGATTATCTTCGAGACCACCTTCTGCCGCACCAATCCCAGCGTCCGGTGAGGTCCCACATAGTTGGTCTCCTTAGGGTCCCATTGACCAAACAATGTCGGCTGGCAGGGCCTAGGTGTAGAGCCTTCTCTGAGGGGGCCCCGGCCCTCTGGAATCAGCTCCCCCTGGAGATCCATACTGCCCCCACCCTCTTTGCCTTCCGAAAGACTTTAAAAACACAACATTGCCACCAGGCCTGGGGACATTAGATCTCCCCCCTGACCAATGAATGTCCTTAGTGTGATTATTGAATGAATGCAAATGAATATTTTAAAGCTAGAATTTTAAAGAATATTTGTATTAATTGGATAAACTGCATTGTTATGCTTTTGGTATATGCTGTGAGCCGCCCCGAGTCCTTGGACAAGAACGGCATACAGATCCAATAAAATAAAATAAAATAAAATAAAATAAAATAAAATAAAATAAAATAAAATAAAATAAAATAAAATAAAATAAAATAAAATAAAATAAAATAAAATAAAATAAAATAAAATAAAATAAAATAAAATAAAATAAAATAAAATAAAATAAAATAAAATAAAATAAAATAAAATAAAATAAAATAAAATAAAATAAAATAAAATAAAATAAAATAAAATAAAATAAAATAAAATAAAATAAAATAAAATAAAATAAAATAAAATAAAATAAAATAAAATAAAATAAAATAAAATAAAATAAAATAAAATAAAATAAAATAAAATAAAATAAAATAAAATAAAATAAAATAAAATAAAATAAAATAAAATAAAATAAAATAAAATAAAATAAAATAAAATAAAATAAAATAAAATAAAATAAAATAAAATAAAATAAAATAAAATAAAATAAAATAAAATAAAATAAAATAAAATAAAATAAAATAAAATAAAATAAAATAAAATAAAATAAAATAAAATAAAATAAAATAAAATAAAATAAAATAAAATAAAATAAAATAAAATAAAATAAAATAAAATAAAATAAAATAAAATAAAATAAAATAAAATAAAATAAAATAAAATAAAATAAAATAAAATAAAATAAAATAAAATAAAATAAAATAAAATAAAATAAAATAAAATAAAATAAAATAAAATAAAATAAAATAAAATAAAATAAAATAAAATAAAATAAAATAAAATAAAATAAAATAAAATAAAATAAAATAAAATAAAATAAAATAAAATAAAATAAAATAAAATAAAATAAAATAAAATAAAATAAAATAAAATAAAATAAAATAAAATAAAATAAAATAAAATAAAATAAAATAAAATAAAATAAAATAAAATAAAATAAAATAAAATAAAATAAAATAAAATAAAATAAAATAAAATAAAATAAAATAAAATAAAATAAAATAAAATAAAATAAAATAAAATAAAATAAAATAAAATAAAATAAAATAAAATAAAATAAAATAAAATAAAATAAAATAAAATAAAATAAAATAAAATAAAATAAAATAAAATAAAATAAAATAAAATAAAATAAAATAAAATAAAATAAAATAAAATAAAATAAAATAAAATAAATAAAATAAAATAAAATAAAATCAAATCAAATCAAATCAAATCAAATCAAATCAAATCAAATCAAATCAAATCAAATCAAATCAAATCAAATCAAATCAAATCAAATCAAATCAAATCAAATCAAATCAAATCAAATCAAATCAAATCAAATCAAATCAAATCAAATCAAATCAAATCAAATCAAATCAAATCAAATCAAATCAAATCAATCAAATCAAATCAAATCAAAAATAAAATAAAATAAAATAAAATAAAATAAAATAAAATAAAATAAAATAAAATAAAATAAAATAAAATTGGTGGGCATTGGATTTTTATTATGTACTGTTTTTTATTATGTTGTGAGCCGCCCCGAGTTTGCGGAGGGGGCGGCATATAAATCCAATAAATCTAATCTAATCTAATCTGAAATGAAATGAAATAAAATAAAATAAAATAAAACAAAACAAAACAAAACAAAACAAAACAAAACAAAATAAAATAAAATAAAATAAAATAAAATAAAATAAAATAAAATAATAATAAAATAAAAATATATAATATAAAATAAATAAATAATACCACAACATCTCCATTCCCTCCCCACTCCAGGAAGCACGTGCAGAAGCAAAAAAAAAAATCACTGAAATCTCACACATGTGTGCATCCCCTCACAAGATTTTACTTCCTGCACATGCTCAGAAGCAAAATCTCACTGGGACCCATGCATAGGCAGGCCAGAGATCCGAAGCTGCGCATACAGTGTACCGGTAGCACCTGTAGCGACAACCCCCATCTGAGTGAATTATATAGAAACATAGAAACATAGAAGACTGACGGCAGAAAAAGACCCCATGGTCCATCTAGTCTGCCCTTTTACTATTTCCTGTATTTTATCTTACAATGGATATATGTTTATCCCAGGCATGTTTAAATTCGGTTACTGTGGATTTACCAACCACGTCTGCTGGAAGTTTGTTCCAAGGATCTACTACTCTTTCAGTAAAATAATACTTTCTCATGTTGCCTTTGATCTTTCCCCCAACTAACTTCAGATTGTGTCCCCTTGTTCTTGTGTTCACTTTCCTGTTAAAAACACTTCCCTCCTGAACCCTATTTAACCCTTTAACATATTTAAATGTTTCGATCATGTCCCCCCTTTTCCTTCTGTCTTCCAGACTATACAGATTGAGTTCATTAAGTCTTTCCTGATACGTTTTATACTTCAGACCTTCCACCATTCTTGTAGCCCGTCTTTGGACCCGTTCAATTTTGTCAATATCTTTTTGTAGGTGAGGTCTCCAGAACTGAACACAGTACTCCAAATGTGGTCTCACCAGCGCTCTATATAAGGGGATCACAATCTCCCTCTTCCTGCTTGTTATACCTCTAGCTATGCAGCCAAGCATCCTACTTGCCTTTCCTACTGCCCGACCACACTGCTCACCCATTTTCCAAACCAAGTGATTATTTGCAATCATGAGCATTCTTTGGCTGAAGTTGGCATTAGGGTTAAGCACATACCCCCGAGACTGCCTTCTGCTGCACGAATTCCAGCGGCCGATTAGGTCCCACAGAGTTGGCCTTCTCTGGGTCCCGTTTACTAAACAATGTCGTCTGGCGGGACCCAGGGGAAGAGCCTTGGCCCTCTGAAACTAACTCCCCCCAGAGATTAGGACTGTCCCCACCCTCCTCGCCTTTCATAAGTTATTAAAAACTCATCTTTGCCGCCAAGCATGGGGAAATTAACACCACCCCCAATTGTCAAGGTTGGTATATGGTTTGATTGGATTGTGTGATTATTTTATAATAAGGGTTTTAAATTGTATTTTTAAAAATTGGATTTGTACTCTGTTTATGTTGTTGTGAGCCCACCCGAGTCTTCAGAGAGGGGCGGCATATAAATTTAATTAATTAATAAATAAATAATAATAATAATAATAATAATAATAATAATAATAATAATAATACCTTTCAACAAGGGATATAAAAAAGACATATTCATTCTGTATATAAGAAGAATCCTGCAAAATAAAAGTCATGATTATCACATATGATAATAACCAACGTCTTCCTAGGTCTAGGAAGACAGAGAAAGAGAGATCTGTGTTTGTTTGACTAAATTAATATAACAATATACAGTTTGCAGGATGCTATCATGTCCTAACCATCATGTCATGCTATCATGTCCTAACCATCTAGTATTCTTTTGCTTTAACACTGTCGGAATTTAATAGGACACTGATGGCGAACCTTTTTTCCCTCAAGTGCCGAAAGAATGTGGGTGAGTGCTATCACGCATGCACGAATGCCCATATCCATAATTCAATGTACGGGGAAGGCGAAAACAGTTTCCCCAGCCCCCTGGAGGTTCTCTGGAGGCCCTCTGGAGGCTGGAAATGGCCTGTTTTCCAACTTCTGGTGGGCCTAGTAGGATAGTGCTTTGCTCTCCCCAGGCTCCAAAGGCTTCCCTGGAACTGGGGAAGGGTAAAAAACGTTCTCCTCCAGCCCCCTGGAGGCTCTCTGGAAGCAAAAAATGCCCTCCCAGAGCCTCTGTGAGGCAAAAATCAGCTGGCCGGCACACACATGCACATTGGCACTGAACTAGGGCAACAGCTTGGGTGCCAACAGATATGGGTCCACGTGCCACCTGTGGCACCTGTGCCATAGGTTCGCCATCACTGTAATAGGAGGGTGCTGAAAATGTAGGCAGGACAAGGTATTGCTGTACAGATTTATTTATTGTGTTCAATGTAAGAGATTTATCTACTTGTTCATTTATAGGAGAGATCACTTTTATATCATTCAAAGTCATGCGATTGGCAAACATTACCACTGAGCTTGTTAAACTTAACTCTGCTTTCTCCTCTAGATAAAAAAAAAATATATGCAACCTTTTGAAGTAGAATTCAGTTGTTGAATTTTCAGGGGCCTGTTTGTAAATGGAGATGACCTTTTCAGTCAAGGTCCCAAATGCTCGTCAGCTACTAAAGATCACACGGAAATATGTCAGGAAATGGTCAAATTCCAACATAAGTACTTACGTAGAAATACCATTTAACACCAAGCCATTCATATTTAGATTGCATACATATTTACCTGGCAGTATGACTCATTGAACTCAGTGGAGCTTCAGATAGTAAGAATCAGAATTCAGATTGTATTTGCTTAGTGACCGTTCAAAGTTAGGACAAACCTTCCCAGTTATTTATCATCTAGTTCCAGAGCTCCAACAATGGCTCCCTCCTTCATTCAGGTAATTTCATTTCAGGCTCTTGGCAACCAGTTCACATTTAAGGTTATTTGTAGGACTCCATGGGCCTGTGACTCTGATTCGTGGGGGGCATTTTGTCAAACCTATGACTGGAATTATTTATTTTTATTTATTTTTTATTTTTTTATTTATTGATTGATTTCATCCAATACACAATGATGGTTTTAGTGGGTATACACACAGAAAAATATATGATGAAGGTTATAGAGGAGATACTCATAGTAAAATATATCTAAGAAATAATAGAAAAGAAGGTATAGGAATAGAACATATCAATGAAAGAATAGAAGAGATATAGGAATAGAAGAAAGGTATAGGAAATATAGGAGAGCAATAGGATAAGGGACGGAAAATAGTGAAAATGGATGATTGAATAAACAGTGAAGTAAATTATAACAAGTGAGGCCTTAGTTAACCATAATGTTTAATGCAGAACTCGTGCCAGGCAGGCAGGTACAGGCTTAGAGCAATAATATCACATACAGTCTTATATAGCACAAACAGGCTGAGGCAGGAACCAATCCGTAACCCGTAACTTTCCCGCTTACAATGTAACTGGGGATACGCGCCCTATCAGCACCTTGCATAGGGACGCCTATCGCACGGCTCTAACCGGCTGGCTGTTGCTAAGCAGACACAGCATAAATAGTAGTAAGTAGAAGTAAATAGTGAAAATGGGTTTGTGTAGCAGAGATGATTTTATCCATTGAAGAAAATTGGTTTGTATAACTACTCTGGCCTTCAGTTAACCACCACATTTGGTTAATGATTGTCACAAAAAAGGGAGTAAAGTAGGGCACAGTCACATGGCAAACTGCTTAACAACTGCCATGACATATGAGCATAATTCCAGGCTCAATTCCAGACATAGGTTGAGGACATCAGTGGTACCAAGTGCTTGACTACTTTTGCTAATTTGCCTTTATATGAAATTTATATATAAAATTTGTACCGTTATTGGGCTAAGAGGAATTCTATCTATATTAAACTGAGGTTCCTTTTCCAGGTGTCCAGATTTATTTTGAAAATCTGAAATGAAAATAATTCCATCCAGGTGAAGGTAGACTTTAGTAATATTCAGTAGAGATTCTAAAAATATAAGAAGCCTGTTTTTCAACATCAGAAGATATTCATGTTTGGAGGAGGGGATGTGAACAAGGGAGGTGGAATTCTATGAAGAAAAAATGGGAAGGAATAAAGGTCTTAATTCATTCTCAAAAGCCAAACATTCCCAGAGTGACAATTTCTTCTGTTGTTGAGGAAGTTTCAGGATTATTTCTAAGTAACTGTCCACTTATTGTAGGCATTTGAGCTGTCATTGGGAAATAAGTGGACTCTGACTTGTATGTACATGTATTTTAAAATGGTGCCAATTTAAGCAAGGACTTAAAGAAATTAAATTATGCTCTTATTTAAACTCAGCCCTCTAATTAAATCAATGTTTTTTAGTTTAGTCTCAAAGAATAACTTATTTTGCACAAATGAACTAAAAAAAAATCTCGTAATTCAGTATTCGTTAACTCAATCTACATCTTTTCAATAGTTGTCTCAGATTGATACTAATATGTTGCCAAACCTTTCTAGGATTTTGTAATAATAATAATAACAACAACAACAACAACAACACAACAACACATAGAAGATTGACGGCAGAAAAAGACCTCATGTTCCATCTAGTCTGCCCTTATACTATTTCCTGTATTTTATCTTAGGATGGAGATATGTTTATCCCAGGCATGTTTAAATTCAGTTACTGTGGATTTACCAACCACATCTGTTGGAAGTTTGTTCCAAGCATCTACAACAACAACAACAACAACAACAACAACAGAATTGGAAGGGACCTTGGAAGTCTTCTAGTGACTAGTCTAACATCACTTCAGACAAATGGTTATCCAACATCATCTTAAAACCTTTCAGTGTTGGAGCATTCACAAACTTGCTTTATATTAGATTTAAATCCTTGTACTTTACGTGGTTAGAGGAACTTTGCTCACCTGTGGGGATGTATAACAATGCTAATGGGTAGGACATTGTTTCTCAGGAGTAAAATGAGGTTGCATTTAGTGAGGTTGCTCTAATTGTTAAAACAGAAAATATTAAATAGATATAATTGAATACCTGAGTTATGTTTCTTTGGCAAAACGTGAGTAGGAGAAAGGATTTTAATAGAATTGTGAGAATCTGTTTGCACTCTAAAATGGAAAGTTTCTCACATTCCATAGAGGCAAACTTGAAAATCTGATTTCAATATGCTGAATGCAATGCAACTGCAGCTATGAAAGTATGTGGGGAACTGCGGAGATAAAAATTGTTTGGGTATTTTTTTTGCACTGACTTGCTGAAAAAAGAGCAACTGCAAGGTTGCTATCTTCATTAGGGAAATATAAATGTTTATTTCTACTTCTGTAAAGGCAACATTTGACAATGAAGGTAGCATTTTGGCTTTATTTCTTTATTTCCTACAGAAGTATCGAATGCAGTGACAATTTGACAAGTAGAAAATGGTATCTTTTAACTGAATAGCTAGATGTTTTGGAAGAGGAGATATGGAGACTTGCTGGTGACTTCTAACATAATTCCTAGATGGTGGTTTTATAGCTCGTTGGTAAATTTAAGTCACAGCAAGATAATGAGCTAAGTAGCCATGCTGTGTTGCAACTTCCTGTCTCTATGGTTGCTAAACAATTATTTTTAAAAAGCTCCTAAAATGAGGAAATACATCTGTCACTGCCTAGGACTGAACACCCAACTTTCTGAGTGGGAAGAGAGCATTTTCAGCTGTAGGCCACCATGCTGCTCATCTGTCTGAATAGTTTAAACCCCCATTATTAATATGTTTCTCTTCCCTGAAAATTCTGAAATAAGCTCCGCGGGGCATCATTTTACAACGTTGTAAACTGCTGCAAGCTGACTTTGTTAGAGTGTGCAGAAACAAATCTGAAAATAAATCTTCTACTTGGCTTGGTTCTCTGTTGTATACAATCTTTAATGTTTCCCTTTGCCTGTATTCTTATGCAAGAAAAATAATGGTATATCACAAAGATGGAGGTGACACCACCATTTGCAGAACATTCTTATTTTTATTCTTATTAGAAACATAGAAACATAGAAGTCTGACGGCAGAAAAAGACCTCATGGTCCATCTAGTCTGCATTTTATCTTAGGATGGATATATGTTTATCCCAGGCATGTTTAAATTCAGTTACTGTGGATTTATCTACCACATCTGCTGGAAGTTTGTTCCAAGGATCTACTACTCTTTATTCTTACAATAAGAGTTAAGATAATAAGTTAACTCTTGCAATAAGTGTTATCTGCTATTGCTTTAAGTTGACTGCATGATAAAGTTGCAGTTTAGCAATATGCTTTATTGTAAGGCTAATTTGTTGGTATGAACTATTGTGCTTGTTAAAGAATTAATTATTATTGACTTCAAGAAGCATCTTTGCTCAATATCACATAATATATGCAGCTTACTTATACAGAACAACAAATGTGCATATTACTCTTTTCAATACAGCAAAAAGAATTAACTTAACCAGTTTCAAATTAAATCAATTTTGAACTTTCCATTCTCCAAACATTTGATGTGAGGAGGGGGAAAAGAAGTGAGTAATGACAATAAAAATATATTTATGAAGAGAGACAAAAATAAACTTCTAAGAAGACTGCAACTATATATAGCACATTCAAAATGCCTAGGGATGGGTTAAGTTACAGAGCTTTCACTACTCAAGAAGGCAACATGGCTTGTTATGATATTAAATCATTCATTTTTAGAAGCCAAGAGGGGGGGAAGCACAATTTCTAGCTTTGATGATCCTTTTAAAATTCTATTAACTTCAAATATGAATTCCTAATAGTTAAACTCATCAGGTTACCACTCAACTTTGAATCATTTATCTAGGAAACAATAGCAAAGAGGTTTGTTTAGCAATGGATTACTTACATTTTTGCTTCTAAGCACAGCAAAAGAGCCTAAAGCTTTGCAGTAGGAATATTGTGAATAATTATGAGTTTTCGAATTCTAATTCTCTAATTCAGGACAAAAAGAAAGTAGCTACCAGACAACATTGCCTTAAACAGAGTTCATGCTTTTAACACCAGTCAGATAATATTCCACATTAAATAATTTCTCAACAATTGAAAAACAAGACAAAGTTTTTGTTTCATTGAAAATATTGTTCTCTATATATTATTACTTCATACAATCACAGGAGTATGAATTAGTGATGTACAGATTATTGACTAATTCAAATTTGTGATAGCAAAATCGAAGACTTTAATTGGTTTGAAGTTCCTGACCCATACAAGTTACAGAAGACTGCAAATTTGAATGTCAGCATTGACCAAATTAAATTAACCTCTAAGTTTGATATGAGGTTTTTGGAAAAGATATTCATTTAGTCAAATAGTTCCCAAACTTGGCAACTTTAAGATTTGTGGACGTCAACTCCCAGAATTCTCCAGCCAGCATAGATAGCTGGAGAATTCTGGGAGTTGAAATCCACAAGTTTTAAAGTTGCCAAGTTTGAAGACCTCTGATATAGTCAAATGCAACCCACTTGCAGTAACAGTAGCTTATTCCTGTCTGCTACTTTCTAAAATGAAGAAAACTGTTCCTTAAGAATTTAATGAGTCTTGAGAGCAAGTCACACGGCTATCTTCTCAAGTTCATCAATAAGAAGCAAAAGCACAAACTAATCTCAAACTAATCTCAAACTCAGCTATCATGTGTATTCAACACTCATTTATCTTATTAATCAGACACATAAGAAGAAGATGTGACAGAGTTAAAGTCAAGGAGGTTTTGCTTATTTATTTCTTCAACAAGTAAACTCTAATTTGAAATTCTCACCTAGAACTCTTAATCTCTATCACGGTGCAAAGAGAACATATCTGCTGTGAAGTATATGGTGAAGGCATTAGGAAAGGCATCCAGCCAATAAACTCTCAACTCCATTAATCAGCCGATCATAACCTGAAGGAAGGAAATACAGGGTCATAAAAAAATAAATTATCCAAGCATATGTTGGAAAATGGGGATTTTGCAGTAACCTTCCCCTGCAAGGAAATGGAGATTTTGCAGTACCCTTCCCTTGCCATGCCCACCAAGCACACCACATCCATCAAGCCATGCCTACAGAACCGGTAGTAATTTCTTTTTTTGAAAACTATCACTGCCCCATACAATGTCAAAGTTTCCTTTGCAACTTGAAAAAAACAGCCCTGTGCGAAATGGAGAACACTGAACCAAATTCACACTGGCCATGGAAGATGTGCTAACTACCATCAGTGGAGCAAAATAATATTACCGAATTGTGATTGTGGGACCAAAAATTTCACACTATCCAACATATATAGAGTGCCAAAACAGAGCTTATAATGGAAACTTTACTGATTTCCTGGCCATGACAAATGAAGCAAAAGTTGGAAAAAATAAAAAGGGCTTTTTTTTGTTAAACTAACAAAAAGGGAATTAAAAATGCAAGAGTTAAGCCTTTAAAAAAAAATACTACTCGAGATATGATAATGGCTGCCAAATGAAAGCAAGGTGCTTGAGGCAGTACCAACATACTCAATTCTAGCATTGTTGTTGGATTTTACTCTGTTCTATCCTGTTTTAGACCTGGTTTGTGGATGCCACCTTGGGGATGACTATATTGGCAAATTCAACTTTCTTATACTGACTTCTGATATCATTTGCCATGACATTTTGTAGAGGCCTCTGTGGGTTGAATTTAGGAAACAAAGTCAATATTGTTCTCTCTCTCTCTCTCTCTCTCTTTCTCTGTCTGTCTGTCTGTCTGTCTGTCTGTCTGTCTCTCTGTCTCTCTGTCTGTCTGTCTCTCTGTCTGTCTGTCTGTCTCTCTCTGTGTGTATATGTGTGATGATAGAATTTATTTTAAAATGGCCCTGGCATTCTATATATTTGAGAAGGAAATTAGTCAACTCCTTGTTGAAGCCATATTGATGATTCATGATACATCCCAACTGAATAGATAATTACCATTTGGGTTCAGGTTCAATTTAAAATACTGGCTATTTGAAAGACTGCTTAAATGAACTTTGTCTTAAGATCACATCCATTGAATTGGTTGACTGATTGAATTGGTTGACTGATTTTAATATATTGGGGTTTTAGCTTGTAGTTTTTAATTAGATTTGTTTGTACGCATTGTTTTATATTGTATCTTGTGAGCCGCTCCAAGTCATCGGAGAAGGGCAGCATACAAATCTAATTAATAATAATAATAATAATAGTAATAATAATAATAATAATAATAATAGTCCAGCTAGTTATGAAAATAAGTTAGTAGTACATTCTTTCCTTTTTAGACATAAATGTTCTATACAGTATATGGGTAAATTCCTTATTTTCTTCAATTTTACTTTGAAGATCTGCTTCTCTTTGTTTGAACTGGATTGTTTTGAAATGGTGTATAAAACAAATCAATACATTTGAGCTATTTGTATTAGATAAGAAGTAGAAACAAAAACAAAAACGAAAGTGATATACAGTATTGCATGGATGTTTCTATGCTGTCAGTAAGAATTAAGTTCATCTTGAAGGAATTTTTACTTTTTGTTTTGTTAAACTCAGGAACTGAAGTTTTGAAATGTATGTAAATAAAACCTCCAGAAAATAAAAACAGGTGAACAAACATCCAATGGCTCCGAAAAACTTACTTCCAAGTCAGATATTACAGATTCATTTATCCTGGAATTACCATTGTTATTCTGACATAGACTTTTAATATGTAGCATGGATAGAATTTTCTCAGTGGATTTCTTTAACCACAAAAATCCTTTCCCATCTCATCTAACATGTCCTATCTTTCCCATAAATTCATTTTCATTGCCTTCTTGTAAAGTTTATTGCTTCTTAATATTCAATACTGTATTGTAGTATTCATTGATTTTAACTTTTAAAAAAATGCTTGGGTCAAATGCTCCTGACCTTACATGATGATCATGCTTTTGTAATAAGAACAATGAATCTCCCGGTATATGGGTTTTATACTATAATTTCCCTATAATATATTAATACATAACAATATAATGTGTAGGTTTCCATACAAGACTTCTGTCTTTAAAAACATGCTTCGGTTTGGTCAGATGAGTGATTTCAATTTTCTCCCTATATAAATGTAGGAAGCCATATTGAAGAGAGATTCAAAGGAAAGATAACATCATCCCATATGTACCTCCCCAATCCTTGAGAACGTCAGAAGAGGCCCTGTTACAGGTGCCCCTTCCAACTGAAATTGGTGAGTAACTACTAATTCTAGTGTCTTTGTCTACAGTGAAACCTTTGATTGTTGGAACTAGTGGTTGTCCAGATTGGGGGAACCCAAACTTGATAGTCCTATGAAAGAGAATAATAATTTTCAAGGACTTGATAAAGAATGATAAAACTTGCTATTTATGTGTTACTATAATTTCCATGTTACCATTATATGTTACTTTGTGGCAAGAATTGGTAAGTTGCCGTGTATTGACAGATTCTTAACCTAATTTATTTGGTCCCATTTTTATCTAAGCATAAAAGTGGCAGAAATCTCAAAGGGATTGCCAAACTCTGGCATTATTTAATAATCTGACCTCAGATGTCAGGTGAAAACATCAAAATTTTGTGAAATTTAATATCACAGCACACACACACACACACACACACACACATTAATGTAATCTCTTTCCTGGACAGACTGGTATTGGTTAAGAAAAGGGCAGAATAAGATATGGATCTCCGAACAATGGATAAAAATGTGCAATTATGTATGCTGTTTGTAATATAGGAAGGTACATACATGTTGATTTGTAAATGAAGAGGCAACAGCCATTGCGATCTCCGGAACGTTTTAAATTTACTACTAAAAGTAAATAAGCTTTCATTAGTCCTCTACTAACATTGTCAGAGTGTTAAAAGAAGTGTTGATTTGTATATGAGAAAGTGGAGAAAATTTTTTTAAAATGGGAAAAAAGTAGTGTTTTTCCTAAATAAAACTTTTCCAAGGCCATTTTTGTTCCTTTATAAATTTCTGCTTGTGATTTACTTTGAAAGGACATAAATGACAAATTTCACAGCTGCAAAACATTGATAAATTGTAATGTACTATAAGAGATACGGCCTCCTGAAAAATTTTCAGGAATCACGGCTGCTATAAAAGTTAGTAATCTGTAAATGACTGTTGTGAGCATGCTAGTTATAAAAGAGTCACGCTGGTTATTGATTCATTTCTGTGGTTAATTTAAAAGCATGAGATTTGCCTTTTAAGGCTATGGATAGGTAGACAGATCTGGACATTGAATGACTGTCTTTTTTTCAAACAAACCTGCTTATTAAATAATATCTTAGTCAGATATCTGTTCCATTCCTAGCCTTAGGCAAGTAAGCGGAGAAGATATTTGTAGTATGGCACCAAATTGTGGAATTTCCTTCTGCACTGGTATCTAGGTTAGTGTGTTTACAGCCCTCGAAGAAGGTTATGAAGTTCTCAATAATATTTCATTGCTTTTAAATGCATATTTAGTCATTTATCAAAAGCAGTTTGTCTTTTTTCATCCAGAAAGACTTTCAGAATGACTTAAATGGACCTGGTGAAACAGAACATAATAAAAAGAAATAAAACTGAATGGGAGAAAAAAATCAGAAGGAAAGGAGAAACAATGAATTCAGTTATAGATAGGCTTCTCCTTACATTCATTTAGTAACTTTTTGAAGTTGCAACAGCGCTGAAAAAAGTGACATGATCATTTTTCACACTTGTGACCGTTGCAGCATTTCTATGGTCATGCGATTTGCATTCAGATTCTTGACAAACTGATTTACATTTATGATAGTTGCAGTGTTGCAGAGTCATGTCATCCCACTGCAACAATATAGCCAAGAAGGCTTCAAGAGTTGTAAACCTAATCCTACATGGCTTCTGCTCTGGCAATCTCACACTACTTACCAGAGCTTACAAAACTTTTGCCAGACCCATCGTCGAATACAGCCCATCTGTTTGGAACCCATATCGCATCTCAGACATTAACACCCTTGAAAATGTCCAAAGATGCTTCACCAGAAGAGCCCTTCACTCCTCCACTCGAAATAGAATACCTTACGAGACTAGACTTTCAATCCTGGGCCTAGAAAGTTTAGAACTAAGACGCCTTAAACAAGATCTTGCCCACAAGATCATATGCTGCAACGTCCTGCCTGTCGGTGACTACTTCAGCTTCAACCACAACAACACAAGAGCACACAACAGATTTAAACTTAATATTAATCGCTCCAAACTTGACTGTAAAAAATATGACTTCACTAACCGAGTTGTCGAAGCGTGGAACTCATTACCGGACTCCATAGTGTCATCCCCAAACCCCTAACACTTTACCCTTAGATTATCTACAGTTGACCTCTCCAGATTCCTAAGAGGTCAGTAAGGGGCGAGTACAAGTGCACTAGAGTGCTTTCTGTCCCCTGTCCCATTGCTCTCCTATATCTCCTATGCCTTTCTTCTATTCCTATATCTCTTCTTCTATTCTTTTATTGATATGTTCTATTACTATATCTTTTCTATTATTTCTTAGATATATTTTACTATGAGTATCTCCTCTATAGCCTTCATCATGTATTTTACTATGTGTATATAGATATATACCCACTAAAACTCTCATTGTGTATTGGACAAAATAAACAAATAAATAAATAAATCCTCTTTTGTGACCTTCTGACAAGCAAAATCAATGGGGAAACCAGATTCACTTAACAACTATGTTACTCAACAGCTGCAATGATTCAATTAATAAATGTGACAGGAAAAGTCATAAAATGAGGCAAAACGTAACACATTTCTCACTTAGCAACATACATTTTGGGCTCAATTATGGTCATAAGTTGATGACTACCTGTAACACTTCATAAGTAGTCTATATTATGACTATGAATCTATATCCCTTTTTAAAAGATACGTTAACATATAGTTTTTATTTATAAGGTTTTAAAAAATCTTTATTTTGTTAGCTGCTTTGAGATATAAGGTATGTAGAGTTCATAGATTGCACTGATCATCATTTGCTTGATATTTAATTCAAATTATTGCTATCTTGAAAGGCATAAATCAACGTTTTTTCAGACTTGGCAACTTTAAGATGTGAGCATGCTGGCTAGAGAATTCTAGGAGTTGAAATGCTCATGTCCTAAAATAATTACAAAAAAACCCAACAACAACTACTGCCAATCCTTCCATTGAGGACCTGTATGCTGCATGAATCAAAAAGAGTGCTGTGAAAAATACACCGGTTTCTCAAAGGCAACACCAATTTGGTGCTGCCTTTGAGAAACTGGCATATTTTTCACAGATTTTGGTTTGGAATCCCAACTACAGGAAGAACACATGGAGAGCCAAAAGCCAGTATCTTTGCAACATGATATGACACAAATTTGAGCAGTTCACAGGTACCCTTCATGGGACTTGTCACTTGTCTTAAACTCACTTACCTCTTCACCATTCGAACCCCTATGGACAGCTTCCCTTCAATCCATCACGATGGCCTTCCTGGTGGCCATCATCTCGTCCAGACGGGTTTCCGAAATAGCGGCACTCTCACTAAGAGAGGACCTATGTCTTTTCCACCTGGACTGGGTAGTCCTTCACTGTGCACAAGAAATTGTTCTCCCGGACCTTTGCTCTAATTCACGCCATCCTCTAGAACAGTGTTTCCCAACCTTGGCAACTTGAAGAGATTTGGACTTCAACTCCCAGAATCCCCCAGCCAGCGAATGCTGCCTGGGGAATTCTGGGAGTTGAAGTCCAAATATCTTCAAGTTGCCAAGGTTGGGAAACACTGCTCTAGAACATCGATGGTATTCTCTTGTCAGACGGGTCCTCAAGATCTACATCAAATGCACATCTTCTTTCCAGAAGTTGGAAGCATTCTTCATGGCTTTCCAACTTACTTCCATGGATCTCAAAGTATCATCCCAGATGATCAGTTGGTGGATCAAGGCCTGCATTGCTCAAGCTTATGAATCTCAGGTAAGACCGGTTCCGGCCAGAGACACTGTGCACTCCACCTGCAGCATGGCCATGTCGGTGGCCTGGGCCACACAGGCCTCCATTGAGGACATCTGCAGGGTGGCCATATGGATATCTCCATTGTTATTTATCAAGAACTACAGAATGGACTCTTACACATCTGCTGAGGCGGCCTTTGGGAGGCGAGTGCTCCAGAGGGTTTGTTCTATGTGTCATCCCTGGACCAGCCTTCTCCCGCCTATGACTTGGGTATATCCCATTGCTTGGATTCTTGCAGTAGTGCACAGGAGAACTGCCATTGTCTTACCTGAACGGTCTTCTCTGTGTGCTGCATAGAGAGTCCAAACCTGCCTGGGCTGTTACAGTCTAGGGCTGGATTGAATTTTCTCACAGGTCCTCCTTGATCTTCTTGAGTCCAGGTTGACCCACTCCGAGTCCTTGGAGAGGGGCGGCTTACAAATCTAATAAATAATACTAATACTAATAATACTAATAATACTAATACTAATACCAATAATAATAATAATAATAATAATAAAATTATTATTATTATTATTATTATTGTTATCATTATTATTCTTATTATAACTTTTGGACTTCTCCAACGGTGCACAGAGGGCATGTTTCAATTATGTCAATAAGCTCAGTCCCATATCACCTGACTGAGATTTAACCCATTGTTTAGACTTTCTATGCAGCACAGAGAAGACCATTGAGGTAAGACAATGGCTATTCTATTCCATTCCATTCTATTCCCTTCCATTCTATAGTTGTATGCTTGAAAAACAGTGCTCTAAATGGTGACTATGGACACTTTATAAACTACTATCTCCTCTCTTACTGCTATCTTGCACACTGTGTCCAACATGAGATTTTGGTTTGGAATCCCAACTACAGGAAGAACACATGGAGAGCCAAAAGCCAGTATCTTTGCAACATGATATGAGCACTCTGCAATGTCTTTCCTATGCCCTGTAAATAAGTCTCTTGGTTCTTTAAAGATAAATTGAGGAAATAATTAATCATTCTATTACCAGATAAATCATTATTATATGAGCTACGGTGGCACACTGGTTAGAGTGCAGTACTGCAGGCTACTTCTGCTGACTGCCGGCTGACTGCAATTTGGCAGTTCGAATCTCATCAGGCTCAAGGTTGACTCAGCCTTCCATCCTTCCGAGGTGGATAAAATGAGGACCAAATTCCTAGGGGCATTATGCTGACTCTGTAAACAGCTTAGAGAGGACTGTAAAGCTCTGTAAAGCAGTATATAAGTCTAAGTGTTATTGCTATATTTTTATGGTTTTCAGTTTGGTCAAGATCACTTTAAATCTAATGTTCAGCTTTCATTTTAAAAGGTTTCAACAGGCACTTCACCGGTGGTAATATTATGGAATCCACTCAATGAGGCATATGGAACAGAGCTGGTTCATTTTTCCTTCCCAACTAGTGAAGGGAAAGTCCAAAGCAAAGACTTTGTAGATAACTGTGGTATATAGGCATAGCAATATTTCTGAACATAGGTTGATGTAATTTTTAGGTAGCTATTTATAGCAGCTACTCTGTTAGCTGTTTAGAATTCTGAATGACAAAAAACAGGATAATGCAATCTCATCCGTATATTGGCATAGCTATGATCCGAGGAAGAGCATTATACAGTACTATTAAGATTCCTAGCCTGAACTCATGATTAGCTAGTTATGTACAGCTATATTTTCTGTACAGCCCATGGCAGCACACACTAGCCTTGTGGACATATTTTTTCTTAATGAGTTCATTTCTTGGTTCACCTAAAATAAAATTTACATTTACAGTTTAAAGGAAAAGGATGAATGCTTCCACAATAATTACTTGTGAATGGAAGGGGTTGTTTCCCATTCAGTGAAGAACAGAACAAGATGCTTTCGAAAGTGAGTGTGTAAACTTGACATAAATAATGGTGGCTTCATCAGGTAAAAAGCATTTACCCTAATTGTATGATTTAGGACAGTGATGGCACGCTGAGCCATATCTGAAGACATGCGAGGTGTTGTCCTATGTCAGCTCCAGCATGCATACGAGTTTCAGCCTTCTTTTTTTACCATTTTCGCTCTCCACAGGCTTCAGGAAAGCCTCCTGAACCCCGGGGATGGTGAAAAACAGCCCAACGGGCCTACCAGAGTCCAGAGACTTCAGTGAGGTATGTGCGCATGCGTGCAGGGGGAGGGCATTACATTATGCATTTGGGCACGCATGCGCACACTATTGCATGCCTGTGTGCCCTTTTGGGCACCCAAGCCAAAAAAGGTTCGCCATCACTGACCTAGGAAGTCAAGTGGGATCTGTTTAGCACTTGGATGGGTACAGCTTGTGAGTTCCAGGGCTAAGGGTTACCTTGGCAAGTTGGAAAAAAACCAGAAGAAGGCAGTGGCAAATCATGTCTGTAATGTTGCTAAATAAATGTTGCCTGGAAGCACTGAAATTGTCTTTACTTTTACAAAGTATAGACAAAAGTAAATGCTGCTAGAAATGAATGTATCAGTAGAAGGTAAAATTAATATAAGCAAGAGACTCAGAGATGCTTTCCTGTAGGAAATCAGTCATTTCTAGCATTTGCCATCAGGCTTTTTATATTTCATGTTTGGTATGTATGTGCTGTATGGTTTTTATATATTTTTTATTATTAGATTTGTCCCATTGTTACACTATTTCTTCTTCTTCTTCTTCTTCTTCTTCTTCTTATTATTATTATTATTATTATTATTATTATTATTATTATTTAGATTTGTATGCCGCCCCTCTCCGTAGACTCGGGGCGGCTCACAGCAATAACAAAGACAATGTAAAAACAAATCTAATAATTTAAAAAACACTAAAACCCCATTATTAAAAGCAAACATACACACAAACATACCATGTATAAACTGTATAGGCCCGGGGGAGATGTCTCAGTTCCCCCATGCCTGACGGCAGAGGTGGGTCTTAAGACGTTTACGAAAGGCAAGGAGGGTGGGGGCAGTTCCGGAGGGAGCTGGTTCCAGAGGGTTGGGGCCGCCACAGAGAAGGCTCTTCCCATGGGTCCCGCCAAACGACTGTTGTGAGCCGCCCCAAGTCTTCGGAGAGGGGCGGCATACAAATCTAATAAACTAAACTAAACTAAACTTCTGATTGTCTGTAGTGCATATATTTATTTAAAAGGACTTTGAAATTCTGGGCATGGAAGGTCCTTGGTTAAAGAGAGCCTCCATCAGAGATACTTCACTTCCTTGCATGAGCGGTATCAAGAAAGGAGACAAAAAGACTAGATATCCTAAGCATACTTATTTAGCAATAGCAATAATACTTAGATTTATATACTGCTTCACCGTGCTTTACAGCCCTCTCTAGGCAGTTTACAGAGTCAGCATATTGTCCCCAACAATCTGGTTCCTCAATTTAGGATGGAAGGCTGTCAGCCTTGAGCTGGTCAGGATCGAACTGCTGACAGTGAACAATGAGTTAACCTGCAAAACTGCATTCTCCGTACTGAAGGAGCGGGTCCAGCAGTCACATGGGTTGCTCATGTCCAATCCGGTGGAACTGAGCCTAGTGTTAAAAAAGCTTGCTGGATCCGCCCCTTCCCCAGAATTCGCTCAGTTCGCATATCCTGCGGTTGTATTGTGATAGCTCGTTCAACATTCTAACACCTTCCCTTCGATCTTTTCCTTCAAAAAGTAGTAAGATTTATTGTCTTTAATTATTTACTTGCACTAATTGCGCCAGCCGTTTAAAAGGAAAAAAGAAAAAAAGCGGCTAGGCTTTTTTCCTTGGGAGAAGTTGTGGTTTCGTTTTCCCCCGGCGGTTTTGCCGGTTACGATTCCTGCGGCCGCTTGTGGATTCTTCTAATCCTTAGGCCTGGAGGTCCTGGTGCAAGTATTTACCTATTGAATTTATTGTATATAAAAATATTTAAGGGCTTAAGAAATACCTCCTGCGGAGTGAGACGCCTTCTAGTCTCCTGGACTTAGTCGATCGCTTCCCCTTTAAGAAATCTTACGGAGCGATTTTTTTCGGCGCGAAGGCCTTCGCGCCCTTTTTAAATCTAGGCCTCTCGTGTTGGCCCCCTGCCAGCCGTGTAGGCCTCAGTCCACCGCGTGGATCCCGGAGCGGGCCTTGGGGGTCCCAGGCTAAATTCTCCACCGGCTAAGCCTCCAACCAGAGTGCCTTGGTTTACTTAATTATAAAGTTTAGGGAGGCTGGCCCCGCTGGGTTTGGGGGCACGAACTCTGGGTTTGCCCAGATTGTCCTCAAGTTTCAGCAGCTTCGAGGCCTCGAAGCAGGATCCATTCCTCTTGGGAAGTCCTTGAAATTCTTCTCCTTAGTATTCAGTTTTTGGCTCAGCCTTGTCTTCTGTTAATTGTCAGACTATGGCTACTTTTCCCAAGAGAGGCACAACTAAAGGTCCCAGAGAGGCCAGGCCTACAGGCGATGAGATTACTAGTATCCCCCAGGCCTCTTCCTCCTCTTCTCCAGGGGCCCGCCCCTCGACCAAGGTCACCAGGGCCGAGAAGAGAAGGGACCTAGCCCTACAAAAAATCCATGACAAATCAGCAAAACGTTTGTAAGTGCAGGCCCAAGTGCATATCTATCCAACCCCCCCGGAGGCCTCTAACTTGCCTCTTTCTGGGGTTCCTGTGCTATCCCTGGATGAGCCAAACCTAAATCCACCCCAACCTAACCTATGGGGTTTAGGTCCAGAGGAGCCAGATATTACCGAGGATTCCTCCCAGCCAGAACCTGCTCAGGCCCTCAGGGATCCTCCTGCTTTTCCGGCTGATATTTCTTCCTTGCCACCGGAGTTTTCAGTCTATCTTGACTATTCTGTCTAACACCATTGACGCTAAACTCTCATCTTTCAATGTGCCTTCTCTGTCTCATCCCCCTCCACGCTCCTCCCGTCCCGTGAGTTCTTCTCCTTCCTACAGAGCCCCAGCCATGGAGGTCTCTGACTCCTCTCAGGAAGAGGATGAGGATGTGGATGCAGAAGAGGATGATGACCCATTTCAGCGTCTGTCGGAAGATGAGGAATCTCAGATTAAGATTCCAGCCCCAGCTGCTATCTTTCCTTCGCAGCTTTTCAAATCTCTCCTGCTTAAAGCTAGAGTATCCACGGGGCTAGCCGGGCAAGTAAAACAGGCTACTTCTTAAATCAGACCCTCCGGAGGAAAATCTTCCTTATTTCATGGAAGAACAGGAAGACAATGAGGCAATTCCTATGCCCAAGTTGTTTAAGGATGCCTTGCTTAAACAGTGGGACCACCCAACCGCTGGCTTACTCCCACTCCCAAGGACAAGAAGCTCTACAAGCTCCCCTCTTCCTATGAGGAACTCCTAACATGTCCCAAGCCAGATGAACCAGTGAAGACACTCCACTCGACTGCTGCCATGCCGGGCGAAGCAGAGGAGGTCCTCCGGCCAGAGGACAAACGACTTGAGCAAATGCTCAAAAGGAGTCTCCTTGCAGACTCATGGGCCATTAAGAGTGCTGCAGCGGCATCCTTCTTTTCCAGAGCTATGCTCTTGTGGCTTCGTCAGCTCCAACTACACCTGACTCCAGATGACTTACGGGGCCAACAGGATTTCAACAAAATCTTCGCAGCTCCCCAATATGTAGCAGATGCTACCCTCCAATCTTCCAGATTTGCAGCCAGGTCAGTAGCAGCCTCCACAACGGCCAGAAGACTTCTATGGCTCCGCCCTTGGCAGGCGGGAGTAAGACAGAAGTGGCAGTTAGCCATGGGTCCGCTGAAACGTAACCTACTCTTCGGAGACCTTCTGGACCCTCTCCTTACGGAGACCACAGACAAGAAGAAGGTCTTGGGACCTACCACCAAGAAGGCCCCTAAACCGCAGCCCTTTCGGCGCACAGGACGTCAACAGGATCAGGGCTTCGCATCTCAAAGGAGTCCAGGTCAGTATTCCCCTCGGTTTCGATCCCAATCTAGAACCACCAGGGGCAGAGGTTCCCGTTATCAGAGAGGATCCTCTTCTACCAGGTCTTCCAAAAGAGCCAGATGGTAAGTTTTCCTCCTTTCCCATAGGCGGTCGCCTAGCCTGGTTCTCTTCCGCCTGGCACCGTTCTTGTAAGGACCCCTGGGTCATTGACACTGTGGAAAGGGGCCTAAGGTTAGAGTTCATTTCACCTCCCCCTAACCGTTTTATTTCTTGTTCCTCTCCCAGTTCCACTCCATCTCGTATCCGAATGGAGGAGGCTATTTCTCATTTGTTGACTATTAGAGCATTTCAACCGGTCCCCTCTCTCCAGAGAGGTTTAGGCTCCTTTCCATCCTCTTCATGGTCCCTAAGACCTCTGGAGGCTGGAGAGCCATCTTAGATCTAAAGAAATTGAACCGGTTCATAAAATATAGGAAATTCAAAATGCATTCCTTATCTTCCATTTTAGCAGCTCTACATCAGGGAGACTTTATGGTGTCTCTGGATCTCACGGAGGCCTTCCTCCATATTCCCATTGCCAAGGTCCATAGGAAATTTCTGCGCTTTGCCTTCAAGGCAGGCATTTTCAGTATAGGGCTATGCCATTTGGGCTCTCCTCAGCTCCCAGAGTCTTCTCTAAACTCTTGGGATCCTTGGCAGCTCATATCCGGGCCTCTCCCATTCATATTTTATGTTATTTAGATGACATTTTAATTCATGGGAATTCCAGAACTGGTGTGGCTGCAGACCTCTCTTTTACCATAAATCTTAAAAAGAGCCACCTTGATCCATCCACTTCCATTCTGCATCTGGGAACTATCATTAATTCTGAGATATCCCAGGTTTTCCTCTCCACTGAGAGAAAACGCAGCATTTTGGATCTCATTGCTCGCTTCCTGCCCCAGCAATCTGCCTCCATTGCCACCCTATCTTCCCTTTTGGGTAAAATGGTGTCATGTATTGGTATTGCCCCCTGGACCCGTCTTCACGCCAGGGAACTACAGTGGTTTTTATTACCATTCCAGAGATCGGGCCACAGCAACTCGAACCGTCGCATCACCATCCCACCGACGGTTCGCAGATCCCTCAAGTGGTGGACTTCTCCAGCCCTAGACAAGGGATCTCCCTTCCGGTGTCCCGACCAGTTTGTAGTCACCACAGAGGCCAGCCTCTCGGGCTGGGGAGCCCACGCCCAGGGTTTTTTAGCTCAGGGCACATGGTCACTGGAGGAGGCTTCCAGGCCCTTCAATTGGCTAGATTTAAGAGCCGTGTCTCTAGCTCTAAAACAATTCCAGTCTCACATCTCCAACCAACATGTGCTGATTCTCACCGACAATATAGCCACCAAAAGCCATATTTGCAGACAGGGAGGCACAGGATCCAAGGCCCTCATGAGGGAGGCCCTGAAGTTAGGCCTTTGGGCAGAGAAAAATCTCCAGTCGCTTCTAGCCGACCTCATCTCGGGGAGCCTCAATGTCCAAGCGGACTGGCTCTCGCGAGCGACCTTAGATCCAGGCGAGTGGAACCTCCATCAGTCACTGTTCCACCAAATCTGCCTCAGGTTCGGCCATCCAGTGTTGGATCTATTTGCGACCAAAGCCAATGCCCAGCTCCCTCGCTTCATCTCCAGGTTCCCGTCTCCGGGAGCAGAGGCAATCAATGCTCTCAGGAGCCCTTGGCCTCCAGGTCTATTGTATGCCTTCCCTCCAATTCCAATTCTGCCAGACGTGATCAACAAAATCCTCCTGGAGAAGGCCCGAGTAATTCTGATTGCCCCTCACTGGCCTCGCAGGCCCTGGTTCACGGACCTCCAACAACTGTCCGTCCAGGACCCCTGGCGACTCCCCGTTTCGGAGGATATGTTGCGACAGGGGGCCTCCTTCCATCCGGACCCAGAGTGGTTCCACCTCACCGCCTGGCCATTATCCGGAGGGACTTAGACCTGCGAGGGTATGACCCGGACTCAGTGGAAATCTTCCTGAAGTCTAGAAGAGGGTCTACCAACCGGATCTACGACCATACTTGGTCCAAATTCCATCAGTGGTGCTCGCAGGAGGGCTTTTCTCCCCTGTGTCTTCCCATCCACAGGATAATCACCTTCCTCATGAAAGGTTTTCCACCAGGGCCTCGCTACCAGCACCATCCGCCGACACCTGGCCGCCATTTCTTCCGTCTTGGCGGGGCCTCGCAGGCAGCTCCTCCGCTCCTTTCCAGAAATCCAAGAATTTCTAAGAGGAGTGGCCAACCTCAGGCCTTCTAAAATCCACAGATATCCTACCTGGGTCTTGCCACGGGTTCTCCACTCTCCTACTCAGGCACCTTACGAACCCCCGAATTCTGCGTCCCTCAGGTACCTATCCTTTAAGGTAGCATTCCTGGTGGCGATTACATCCGCCCGACGCATATCTGAGTTGGCAGCCCTTTCTATCAGACAGGACCTTTACCAGTTTCACCAGGACAAAGTGGTTCTGCGACTGGACCCCACCTTTCTACCAAAGGTTAGTTCCATGTTTCACAGATCTCAGGATATCATATTACCTTCCTTCTGCCTCCAACGAGAGCATCCCCTGGCAACTAGATGGCACACTCTGGATCTCACTAGAGCGCTAAAGGTTTATATCCAACGCACAAGATCCATCCGGAGGTCTGAAGCACTCTTCATAGCCTACCATCCCAGATCCTTGGGATCCAGAGTGTCTTCTACAGTAATAGGTCGTTGGATCAGAGGGACCATCTCTAAGGCCTACGAGACAGCTTCCCTCTCCATTCCAAGGAATATTACAGCGCATTCCACCAGAAGTGCTGCCACATCTGCCGCTTGGGCGACTCAGGCTCCGTTGGAAGAAGTCTGCAATGCAGCCACTTGGGCCTCGCCAAATTACTTCATAAGGCACTACAAAATCGATTCGTACGCATCAGCGGACGCTGCCTTCGGCAGAAGAGTACTCCAATCCGTTATCTCTCACGATAGCAATGTACTCCCACCCTAGGGACCTATCTCTTGGGTATGTCCCATGTGACTGCTGGACCCGCTCCTTCAGTACGGAGAATAGGCGTTGATTGCTTACCTGAACGCCTCTTCTCGTACGGTGAGCGGGTACAGCAGTCACTTCCCGCCCTTGTATGTGTCTTCTTTACCTTCCTATAACCTTTCTTCCTCTAACAATGAGAGTTGAACACTACAGAGCTTCACAGCTGAGCCTAGTCTATGGATTCGCGAATTCTGGGGAAGGGGCGGATCCAGCAAGCTTTTTTAACACTAGGCTCAGTTCCACCGGATTGGACATGAGCAACCCATGTGACTGCTGTACCCGCTCACCGTACGAGAAGAGGCGTTCAGGTAAGCAATCAACGCCTATTCTCTCCACTGCACCACCAATGCTCTTAAGGAATAAGATCCTCTGAATCCAATGGAATTTACTATAGAATAAGAGCAGATGGGTTTTCTTGTACTATTTGGAACTCAACATAAAGTCTCTAGTTAACTCATTTCTTGTTACATATAAAAGACTAAGACAACTCAATATTTAGAATAATTTCTTTAATTTCAATCTACATCACTGGCTAAGAATAACAGTTAATGCATACATGATGAATATTAGGTCAAGTGATAACTTTGCAATCAGTATGAAAAAGGAAGGTTTTTTTTTAAATCAGTCATTTCTAGCATTTGCCATCATTTTTGGGGTAGATTTTTTTACTGTAAATCAGGAAATCTGGAAAAGTAGTGAAAATATAAACTTCAGCTTCCACTCTTAAAACAGTTCTACGTTACCCTCCTCCAACCTGCAAAAAAGTAAGGAAAGTGTCTCTTATAATTTCCAGCCACCTGCCTTCACTCATAAAATAAATATTTAGTTGAATACAATTCTGGAGATTACACGCCATTGCCTACTTCTGAGATTTCTTTTTCTCTTCCCAGTCTAGTCTTAAACCTTGGAATTTCCTGGGTAATTTCCCATCAAGTGCTATTCAGGTTTAACTCTACTCTGTTTATTTTTTGAGGGTGGGGGAAGAAGAGGAAGGAGATAATCAAAGTCTTCCCAACAAGCCTGGCAGTTGTGACAGTTTTCACCCATACTGTAATGTTTGGAAAATATGACAGTTGCTGTCACAACATATCTGGAGGGTATTTGAGGAGGGACAGGGCTGTGTACTGACCATTTTGTCTGAATTCACATGTAACAGATGGGGCATTTCTTTAAACAACATAGATCTTCCATTCAAGATTACAATTGCCAACTTTGATATTGTGCTCAAAGTGATGTTCTTGAGGGGGATCTTTTTATACAGTGTCAAAAAAGAGGAATTGCATTTGCTAAGCAAGGAAATATTTTCATGCAACTTGCACATGCAAATTTATATGTATAAATACACATTCAGAAATAGTTACTAATTTTAAAGAAACACTTTACCAAGAAAAATGCCTGTTCCGCCCATTGTGTAGAGATCAGTACTAGAAGATGAAGCAACTATATTCTGCTATTGAACAACAGATAAAAACAGGGACGCCTGTTAGAGCTAAGTAAAAGGTAAAAATCACCAACTAATAGTTGGAGCACGAGCCAAAAAAATGAGAAGAATTTGCCTGCAAGAACCTGAAGTTAGAGAAACAAGCCTTGCTAGTCCTGAACCTCATGATCCATCTTACCTCATGAATGATACAATATTTATCATATTTACAACTCTAGTGGGAAAGGGACAGTAATTGTTGATGATATTGAAGAATTTTGTATTTTGCCAATAAATTTCATGTTCTATTTCTTGAATGAATATCTTTCCATCCTCTTTTAACAATGTGTTCTGCTCTGCAATAGTGCTAACAGGACTATTTGATGAATTTCAAATTGTACTTTACTGTTCTTAGTACATTCTTAAATGCATGTTAGAAGTTAGAAGGTTTAGTTCCCAGATACATTTCATTCATTTGTATGTAAAAATAAGAAGGTACATGGTACATGGTAGTGGCCATCATGCTTAATTTTAAACCTCTCTTTGCAAATATTCCTGCTTCAAAGAATGTGAATTTTTACCACTACATTTTTCTGGCAATCTTTAGCCCACCTCCTGCATTGATATATTTTGGGTTACCCTTTATTTTGTGTTCCCCACCTCCCTCTCTGATAATTCAGTTTACTTTTTCAAGGCACATGTCAAAAGTGAAGCTCTAAACAGAGTTTTTTTTTAAAGTCAGGAAGTAATAGATTAAGACCCAAAGTACCAATTTTGAGACTTTCACACTGCCACCATTTTCCCTCCCAAAAAGTCAGAAGCAATCTGAAAGTAATTGTGATTATTTTCACATTTATTAGTTAGAAATGCTAAAAACAAGAACATTTTTTTTGTCTGGCATCCACAAAAATCCCCACGGTCACATTCTAAACAAAAGGAAAGAAAGAACCAGTAGCCTGCACCCTATGCAGAAGAGAAAGGGGAACTGATAACAGTCTTGTCAGTGTCATCCCTCCTGATAAAATGTCTGCTACTGGGTTGGAGCTGCAAAGTTGTCGAGCAGCATTTTATAGGAATGCTCTATAGGACCTGAAGCTTAAGAGCCAGGACAAAGGGTGGGGGAAATAGTTTCCTCCAATGGAGAAAGAGCATCATGTTTCAAAAATGAAAGCTAATTTTGTAGTAGTTTCAAATATTGTGAAGCTGAGCTGGTAATAGGTCAGCTTAGTTCACCAACTAATAGGAATTCTATTCTAAAATTTAGCTAGAATTCTGATGTAGAGATTCTCTTGATTTATGTGTTTGGATAAGAATTGCTTGAGGGATGTGCAACACTTTGGATTCCAAAGGAAAAATATACTCTGGAGAGAGAGGCCGTGTGCATGCAGCTTCTGTCAACAACTCATCCTTTCCTGGGATTATGCTACAGCTGAGGAGGGTTGTCCTTGTTTAGCAACCACTATTGGGATTGGCAACTTGGTTTAAAGCAAAATGGTCACTAAGTAAAATTGCAACAGTTTTTATGATTTTACTTCAGCTTTCTTTAGCTTTACCCAACAGTGAAGGTTGTAAATCGGAGGAGCAAAATTACTTTTTTATCTCTGTTATGTCTGATAAAAATTATTAAATGAGGCAGTTGTTAAACAAGGATTACTTGTAATTGCTTTGAGGAATAGTTTATATATGCTACATAAACTTCCCAGGGTTAGAATGCAAAAAGTTGCAGTGCCTGAAAGCATAATTCACTTGCTCTGGTTTTCTCAATTTTTGTTTTAAAAATCCATGTTTTTTATTTTAAGAGTCAAGAAAATACTTGTAAAAAGCTGCCAAAATTTCCCATTACATTCCCAGTGTATTCTTTCCCACTGATGTCAGAATCTCACAGGACTTCACAATCGAACAAAGAGAAATTTATTTATTAGATTTGTATGCCGTCCCTCTCCGGAGACTCGGAGCGGCATACAATATTCCGATTCAGAATGTTAGTTAACATTATGCGAAACAATGTGTACAACTTCTTAAAGGCCAATTTCAATGACAATTTCTAGCTTTTTAAATCTATCCATCTACATTTTGGATGAGTCTTAAAATTCCTTCTTTTGTTTATTTCTGCACCATAGATTTGATAATACTGAAAACATTTCTGAGTAATCATGCACAGACTTCTTCTGTTTTTTTGTTTTTCTACTAGTTCATTCATTCATTTATTTTGTTTATTTCTTGCCTGTCTTGCAAAAGAAATCCAAGACTCTTCATTTTGTTCACACAATAGCAGCCCTGTATGATAGATTGGGGTGACTGACCCAAAGTCACCCTGTGACGTCCTTGGTTAAGAGGAGACTTGGGTCATACCTCCATGGCTGCACCACACTGCACCACAGTGGTTTTCAGACCTCCTATCCTATCTTCTCTCCCCCCCCACCTCCCTGTCCATCCTGTGAGTCAGAGTGAAAGCAGAAGTTGGTGAATATTACATAGGGTGAAGCCAAGCAGAGCCAGAAGAGCTATTTAAAACTTATCTTGGTTTTGCAGTTCTCCTTGTCTTTAAGCAGTCTGATCAAGATCTTGTGATATAAAGGAGTTTCCTAAAGGGGGAAAACCTAGTAAATGGTTGACCTGTAATATTGGTGTCGAGTGTAGTTTTTATAATAAATAACATGGGAAGAGTCATTTAGCTCAATTAGAATAGACCTGGAAGAGACCTTAGAGGTCTTCTAATCCAACCCCCTGCTCAAGAGTTTGAGATAAGTGGCTGCCCAGTGTCTTCTTAAAGGCCTCCAGTGATGAAGCACACACAACTTCTGAAGGCAAGATGTTCCACTTGCTAATTGTTCTCAATATCAGGAGGTTTCTCCTTAATCCCAGGTTGCTTCTCTCCTTGATTAGTTTCCATCCATTGTGTCTCTTCTTATCTTCCGGTGCTTTAAAAAATAAGTTGACCCCATCTTCTTTGTGGTATTGAGCTAACTTCCTAGTTGGTTGTTGTTTCTTCTATTTCCGCTCCCCTCCTTTTTAATTGTAAGCTACCCAGAGTTGTTAAGGCATTAGATGGATTCCAAATCAATTGAAATAAAAATAAAGAAATACATACTAATAAAAGTATTCTGAATCTCTTACCAATTGGAGTGATTCCTGGATTAAGTTATCATGAGTGAGAAGGAACAAAAAGCTTTTTTTAATTAGAAAAAAGTAATTTTATATACAAATATAAGTCTTGAGTCCTTTGGGATTGGGCGGCATAGAAGTCAAATAAATAAGTAAGTAAGTAAGTAAGTAAGTAAGTAACAAACAGAAATATACACACAACTTTAAAAATAAGAGAGATAACCTTGCTCTCTCTTTCCTTACGTGTTATCACTTATACATTTCTAAGTTGTTTGCAGATTTTCATATCAGTATCATACATGCTTTTACAATTTAGCTCTATTTCTTATATTAGTAGTAATAATAACTTAAATTCATAATAAAGACTTAATTGTTAATAGCAGATAAAAATCATTCTAAATCAAATGAATATATAAAAGCTTTTTTTTTCTACACCGCACAAAACATTATGCATTCTATCACATCTCTCATCTTAATTGTTTTTAAGATGAAAATTCTTTTTGTAAGCCTTTCCTCAAGGGGTGGTACCCTTGCTTTGATTATAACTCTTGCTTTGATTATAGCCCCTTTTCTCCATCTTTTCCAATTATCTATATGGCACCATTTTAAAGGATAATGATTAATACTGTATACAGTGTAGAATTCAAAGAGTGATTATACTATAAGAGTATAATAAATTATACATTGGTTGTTTGATACCCTTTGAAATTTGTCAACAGAAAAGGTTGGGCACTGGTTTAGAATCTTGAGATGCTCCAGTTAAGGCAGTGTTTATTCCAGTCTTTTACATGTCTTATTTATTTTGAGAGACATTGGGTTGTAGAAAGAAGTTAATGGAAAATACCGAAAGGTATTATATAAGTGATGTGAGATAGTTTTCTAGAGAGTTTTATTATGCAGTAAAGCACGTTTTCTTTTTCTTGCAATTTCTGAACAAGGGTGTTCGGTCTGTTAATAAACCCTTTATTCTTTTGCATGGTAGTTGCTATGTATTGCCTGTGTTATGACAGCAAGAAATATGACAGCTTAATCTGCCCTGCGATAGGGTTTGTAAACTCTTCACACTCCATGACTGAAGAAGGCAGCTCGTGAAAGAGCTGAGGCACTTTAAGGACATCAGCTTCACCAGCAGGGTGTAAAATCTTGGATGCATATTTAGGAAGCCAAGTAAGCAGCTGCATTCATTCTTAGAAGTGTTGAACAGATCTGAAAAATCCATGAGGAATGAGCTTATTCATTGTAGGAATTTTCTTACTACAAAATATGATTGCCACCCCTAAATCTTAAATCAGACTTCCCCGACTTGACATTCTCCAAACATTTTCTCAGGTCAGTACAACAAAAGGCTGTGGAGTTTGTGAGTAAGGGGGACTTATAAACTACAGTGATACCTCATCTTACAAACCCCTCGTCATACAAACTTTTCAAGATACAAACCCGGGGTTTAAGATTTTTTTGTCTCTTCTTCCAAACTATTTTCACCTTACAAACCCAAGCCGGCGCCACTGGGATGCCCCTCCTCTGGACTTCTGTTGCCAGCGAAGTGCCCGTTTTTGTGCTGCTGGGATTCCCCTGAGGCTCCCGTCGCTGGGAAACACCACCTCCGGACTTACGTGTTTTTGTGGTGCTGCAGGGGAATCCCAGCAGTGCAAAAACGGGCGCTTCGCTGACAACGGAGGTCCAGAGGTGGGGTTTCCCAGCGACGGGAGCCTCAGCGAAATCGCAGCATCACAAAAACATGGAAGCCTGGAGGTGGGGTTTTGAGGATTTCCATGTTTTTGCGATGCTGCAATTTCGCTGAGGCTCCCCTCACTGGGAAACCCCACCTCCGGACTTCCGTTGCCAGCGAAGCACCCGTTTTTGCGCTGCTGGGATTCCCCTGCAGCATCACAAAAACCTGGAAGTCCGGAGGTGGGGTTTCCCATGGAGGGGAGCCTCAGGAGAATCCCAGCAGTGCAAAAATGGGCGCTTCGGCTGGCAAAAGGGGTGAGTTTTGGGCTTGCACGCATTAATCACTTTTACTTATTTATTTATTTAGATTTGTATGCCGCCCCTCTCCGCAGACTCGGGGTGGCATACAAATTTTCCATTGATTCCTATGGGAAACATTGTTTCGTTTTACAAACTTTTCACCTTACAAACCTACTCCTGGAACCAATTAAGTTTGTAAGATGAGGTATCACTGTATTACATTAGTCAGCATTGGTGCAGGAAAGCTAGGTGGAAGGTGTATGATTTAATCTAAATAGAAAACTCATGGGATGCATCCTGAATGTCAAGAAATCCAACTGCTTACCCAAAATGTTAGAAATGAATGTTTGAATTATATGTATAGACATTATATGCGTAGAAAAAGCCTGAGAAAGAACGGTTTCTATCTCAAACACCCATCTCTTCTGTGAACTTGCTAAGCCACTGAGTCTCATCCTCTATCACTCATTTCTCACATGAGCCTAGTAATCTAGACTTTTTAAATGTTAAATTTAACTCGGAAGTATCCAGCGATAGGCAAAACATTGACTGCAGTATGAAGCAAATTATTAGGAAGGAGACAATGGGCAACTTGTTCTGTGTCATCTCTCTTTGTGAACTTTTAAAAAAGACTTTCCAAATATATCATCTTATTCTTTTATCATGGGCTTCTTGAATTCTACTTAAGTCACATGCCAGAACCTTTGCCCAGAAATGATACAGAAACAAGAAAGGAATAGGTTTTTTTTAAAAAAATTCCCTAAATGACAGATATTACTATAGAGGGAAGTAAGATTGTTACTTGACTTTACTCTGAAATTCTCCCCCCTCCCTTTTAAAATCAAAGTTAGTGATTAAGCAGGGTTATAGTTTTGGGATTTTGGATTAGCCCCAGAGAACTGAAGATTCAAATTCACTCTCAGTCATAGAAAGTCCTTGAGTGGCTGGGTCACTTACTCTCTTTGAGCCCAGCCAACCTCACAAGATAATGTTGTGGGATGGGGGGGGGGGATGGAAGGAGGAATAACATTAGCATTTAGATTTATATACCACTTCACAGTGCTTTACAGCCCTCTCTAAGTGGTTTATAGAGAGTAAGCATATTGCCCCCAACAATCTGGGTCCTCATTTTACAGACCTTGGAAGATGGAAGGTTGAGTTCACCTTGAGCCTACTGAGATTCGATCTGCCAAACTGCTGGCAGCTGGTGATCAGCAGAAGTACCTTGTGGTACTGCATTCTAACCACTGCGCCACCAAGGCTCTGAAACAGCATGCAGGAATTGCTATGCATGTCCTGAATTCTTTGACAAAATAAATATATACAAATAAATATAATTTCTTACAAAAGGAACAAATTTAATAGTAAATGAAAAGTGTGAGTAATTTAAAAAGCAATTTTTTAAAGAAAGTTATGCTATCATAAAATAGGACCAGTTTTTGGAAGAGAAATTTATATACCGTACATTATTTACATAAATGTGCCCTTTCAAAGCTGTTTGTGTAGAAATTTTTACCCCAGGATTTTATTATTATTATCTATTAGATTTGTATGCCGCCCCTCTCCGTAGACTTTGCACTTTTTAGATTTTTATGATGCTGCTTGTAACTTGAAATGTGCATACAGAAATGCATGCTATTTATGCACAAAACATCCCATTAACATTAATGAATAATGAATAATGAATTAATGATTATGACACAGAACAAGCTTGCAAACAAATGCAAAAACCATATGATCAAGCATATGTACATATTTTTGTACATATTTCTGTTTTGTCTTTTTCTCCTTAATTTGAAAACCGATGCAACAAAGGCTCAGGAAAGTGAGAAAAGGAACACAATTTTTTTTATTTTTTTTTAACATTTGGGAAATATTGGTGAAAACAAATTATAATTTGCTGTGGGTAGTTTGTATCAATTTCAAAAACAATAGCGTTCTTCAGCTTGCTAATTGAGAGTTCTGGGAATTCGAGATGTAACATATCCAGAGCTGGGAAGTCTGAACTTGCTGTTTAAAAAAAACCCATTCATTTATTCATTCATTCATTCATTCATTCATTCATTCATTCATTCACTCACTCACTCACTCACTCACTCACTCACTCACTCACTCACTCACTCACTTACTTACTTATTTTATTATTTATTTTATCTATCTATCTATCTATCTATCTATCTATCTATCTATCTATCTATTTATTTGTCGAACAAGTATAGGATTGTAGTTTGTGTAAGCATAACATAAGTAGAAAGTAATGGTAAAAGAAGAAAATAGTGCAGTAGGACAGGGAGGGTAGGCTCTATGGTGTGCTTATGCATGCCCCTTACAAACCTCTTAGAAAAGGGGAGAAATCAACTGTAGACAATCTAAGGTTAAAGGTTTTGGGGGTTGGGGAAGAAACCACAGAGTCAGGTAATGCATTCCAGGCATTGATCACTCTATTGCTGAAGTTGTATTTTCTGCAATCTAGTTTGGAGCGGTTTATGTTAAGTTTGAATCTATTATGTGCTTGTTTTTTGTTGCAGTTGAAGGTGAAGTAGTCACTAACAGGAAAGACATTTTGGTACATGATTTTATGAACTCCTGTTAGATAGGATCGGAGATGACATAGTTGTAAATTGTCTAATCGCAGTATTTCAAGTCTGGCGTAATTTATGTCTGATATGCAATGCGAGTTCCATACAGGAAAGGTGTATTCTAGAATTGTTTTGTAAGATCTGGTTAGAAGTTCAGTGTTTTTGGAGAAGAAGCTATGTAAGATTAGATTAACAACTCTTAATGCTTTTTTGGCAATGTTGCTACAGTGGGATATGCAAAACAGCAAGTTGTAAGGCACTTATTGTACTACACTGAATTATAGAAGGTTCTTAATGTTGAGAGATTTGCTGGTGTTTCACCAGTTTTAATCCCTTGTGCAAGTGAAAGCTAGCATTTAATGTTAAATCCATGAGCCTCAACTCTTCTATTTTCTTCTTAGGACTTTCGGTATCCCTAGCAAACTTTGACGCTACCAAATACCAATCATGGCATCTCGCATTGGTTTACGGATGCAGCTTATGCGAGAGCAAGTACAACAGGAGGAACAACGGGAGCGTATGCAGCAGCAGACAGTGATGCATTACATGCAGCAGCAACAACAAATGCCAATGGCTCCAACCCCAGCCATCAACACACCAGTTCATTTCCAATCACCACCACCTGTGCCTGGAGAAGTCTTAAAGGTACAGTCGCGTGAATAAAACTTTGGTAATAGAGAATAAGGAAGGCAAATAGAATATCTGTTAAAACTGTTACGTTGCAAGAAATGAATGGCTGCCTTGCTTGCCTGCTTATTAATTTATTAAATGCCTCCCATCTCACTATTGAGTGAGTCTTAACAGCTTACCAATATATCTGACATATCAACTGGAAAATTACATTGAAAAATAAGCAAATCCTTTCATTTGAATTAAGCATGTATGCATGTTTAAATGCTTCCAGGTACAATTCAATTGATGATGGTTACCTTAAAAGCTCTTCATGGCTGTTTATGGGGCCACCTCTTCCCAATGGTGTCTATTAGCTCCAACAGCAGAGGCGTGTTCTGGGTCTCCTATGAGAGAGTAACCTTTTGTGCCATAGTACCTGCTCTGGAACCTCCACTCCAGAAATCAAACTTTTGAAGAAATGAAAAACTGACACTGCCATCAGTGTCAGGGCTTTGATATTACATATTACATTTTATGGACACAGCCTATTTCTGAAGATGTATATATTTGAAAATTATGTTTATCTTTATGTGATAGCTCTTCTATTTTCTCCAATACTTTTTAGGTTCAGTCCTTCTTAGAGAATCCTACCACATACCATATCCAAAGGTCACGAGACAAGAAGGTCCAAGACTATCTGTCTGAAACTTACGGGAACAAGTTTGCACCGCTACTTGGTGCTCCTTCTCCCAAGCCGCCTCCTTCAGTCTCCCCTGGGGTGAGAACGTGTCATGCCTTGCCCTCTTCTGCAGGCAACAGCACTCCAAACAGTCCAATGGCAATGCTTAATATCAGCTCCAATCCAGAGAGAGAGGTTTGTAAGTTCTTTGGGGACACAGGAATTGTTGAAGAGGCTGGGTTAAATCTCTGGTTAGGAAACACTCAACTTCTTTACACTCATCCTGTAATCTGAAGTGGAAAAGTCCAGTTGTAATTCAAGCAAATGATTCTCTGATTATGTAAATGTGGGAGGGGGTACACAATGAAAGGTGGTGTTTTGCGTCACACTTCTGTTACAGAAAACTATCAGAGAGAACTTGGAGTTTGAGTGAATCAGCTGAAGCCTTAATCAGATAAAGTTGCTCAGACAACAACAAATTATCTACTCTGTTCTCATGGGTGAGCAGCCCTGAGTCAGTTGAAACCAAGTGTCAGCTATTAAAATCAATCATTCAATCAGTCAATTAATCTTACATTTTCCATGTCTGTTAATTTATAAACATTTTTGAAACCCCCCTCAAAATGCATTAAATAAATCTGTATTTGATGGCTTTTTTGTCCTTGTTTTAGATAGATGATGTCATTGAAGATATCATGCAGCTGACAACAGTGGGGTGTCTTAATCCGGAAATTCATATGCCCAATACTGTGAGTATGTCTTTAAAAAAAAATAGCTTATTGTTTCTAGGCGTCATGAGAATAAAACAACTGAAATAAAGTAGCTGCATCTATCCTTCCTTTCTTTCCAAGTAATTAATTTTGAGTCACTGTTTTGCAGGAGACCAATAATAATATTTATGAATGGAAACATTTTAAAATAGTAAAACCTATTTTCGTAACATTGTTAGATGACACACATACGGTGTAAATATGTAAACCATTTGCATGTAATGAATGGGAGATACATGGTTGGGAAGAGTGGGGAAGTGCTAAAAGCCACAGGTTATTCCTGTCCTCTATTGGCCAATACTTTCTTATCTTCTTTTTTCTGTGTTAAACTAATTGTGCATTTGTCTCTCTTCCTTTGGTATCCAGTTGCCTCTGTCCAGCAGCCATATGAACGTCTATAACAGTGACCTCCAGATGACTCCTTCCGTGGTGGGCATTACCAGCAGCTCCTGCCCTGCTGATCTCACACAAAAGATAGAGCTTACAGGTAACATGGCAGGTTGAGTGGCCAGTGTGTATGTATGCCCAAATGGTTAGGGCAATTTTTAGTGCTTGCTTTACCTTAGACTGTAGGTCAGCAGTGAATCTATTTATACACAGGCATGCATGTGTTTATAAAATGAAACTTGTTCTGGTTGGCCCACTGCTTTTCATAACAGCTTGTTGTGTTATCTTTAGATGCCGAGAGCCGTGCCTTGGCTAAGGAACGCCAGAAGAAGGATAATCATAATCTAAGTAAGCAGAGGCTGGTTACAACCATGTGGTTGAAATGCATTCTGCTCTATCTCATTAGCCCTTTTGTAGATCTAATTTGTGGTCAATGATTTAGAAACAGTATTTTTATTCACAAGCAGGAGTACGCTCCATTTATTATTCTGGTGCAGAGAATGTAAAGAGATCATTGAATCCCCGTGGAGCTGATTTACTACCCTCTGCAAAACCATGTTTTCGTACAACTAATTTTATCATTTGATTTGCTTCACTATCTGATTGATTCATAGATTTCCTCACCCACCCCTTAAAATGTCCTTTTTGGTTTTATTTTTTTTCAGGGGAGAATATGTATATGTAAATTCATGTAACAGTGCTGCCTTGGCCAGGAAAAATGCAGTCACATATAATTGTATTAAATTAAAATTTAAAAACCATCCTCTTGTTTGAGGACAATATGATTATAAATTGTTGAAAATAGTAAAAAAAACCCAACCCTGTAGTATATAGCTGCCCATGGATTAAATGATGAACCCTTCCTTTCTTTTATGGGTATGTGAGTAGAAGTGACCTGGCTATTTTAACTTTTTTCAAGTAATTAAATTTTAACTTGGGGAATTTGCCCCATTTACATTCCATGTTAAACATCTATATTCCATAATTAATCAAATGCACACTTCCTTTCTGTTGTCCACCTCTATTTTCAGTCTCTTTCCTGGGTTTTAAGATACATTGATACATTGAGGTTTTTTTTAATAAGCCATTGTGTTCAATGATTTCATGCATTTTCCTTTGTATTTCAGTTATCAGATTAGACTGAACTTCTGAGTAGGTACTGGAGTATATGTATATATGTATATGTATATATGCATATGCATATATGCATATGTATATGCATATGTATATGTATAAGTATATGTATATGTATATGTATATGTACGGTATGTATGTATTCTGGTACCTACTTAGAAGTTCAATCTAATCTGATAACTGAAATACAAAGGAAAATGAATGAAATCATTAAACACAATGGCTTATTTAAAACCCCCTCAATGTATCAATGTATCTTAAAACCCAGGAAAGAGACTGAAAATAGAGGTGGACAACAGAAAGGAAGTGTGCATTTGATTAATTATGGAATATAGATGTTTAACATGGAATATAAATGGGGCAAATTCCCCAAGTTAAAATTTAATTACTTGAAAAAAGTTAAAATAGCCATAGTTCGCTTATAAGAAATCCACATTACAAACAAAGACAAATACTCAAAATTACCAAAGACTTTCAGTTTGATGGAAATTTTATTTGGCTGACATATGGAGAGAAAAAAAAAGCAATTACACTTATTGTTCAACAAGGTACCACTATTCTTGTTTTCAAGAATAGATATGATATGGATTTTGAAAAATCTGGCCACCAGGACCTCTAAAGGATTTTATTAAAGACTTTTTCTAATCACAACACAATGAATACTATTCTCAAAAGGAAATATACAACTTTTAGATGGAGATTAAAAGAAATATTTATTTATTTATTATTTATTTATTTTGTCCAATACACAATGAGGGTTTTAGTGGGTATACAGTGTTCCCTCGATTTTCGCGGGGGATGCGTTCCGAGACCTCCCGCGAAAGTTGAATTTCCGCGAAGTAGAGATGCGGAAGTAAATACACTATTTTTGGCTATGAACAGTATCACAAACCTTCCCTTAACACTTTAAACCCATGAATTGCAATTTCCCATTCCCTTAGCAACTATTTAGATTATTACTCACCATGTTTATTTATTCAAGTTTATTTTTAAAAATATTTATTAAAGGCAGATGAAAGTTTGGCGATGATGTATGACGTCATTGTTTATGTTTATGTTTGTTTATGTTTATTTAGATTTGTATGCCGCCCCTCTCCGCAGACTCGGCGGCGAGAAAAACCGTGGTATAGGGAAAAAACCCGCAAAGTATTTTTTAATTAATATTTTTGAAAAACCGTGGTATAGACTTTTTGCGAAGTTCGAACCCGTGAAAATCGAGGGAACACTGTATATCTATATACACATAGTAAAATATATGATGAAGGTTATAGAGGAGATACTCATTGTAAAATATATCTAAGAAATAATAGAAAAGAGGGTATAGAAATAGAACAGAAATATTGTTACAGAAGGACTGGACAGCAAAAGATTGCAAAAAGAAAATAACAGAGGGTTTTTTTTAAGAAAAACATAAACAAAGGCACAGATTTAAGAACAATTTGGGGTACAAGAAGAGCCATTATTACAGACTTATACAATTCAAGTATGAATTGGGAAAAAAGAAACAAAAGAAAATATAGGTGATTTTACAAGAGATTAAAAGAAAAAAGATGAATTAAAGAAATGTACAGTATCTATAACAAACAATGTGATTTTAATAGGAAGTTTGATGGAAATTAGTGCTATTTATCCAAAATATGTGTTTCATGGTTCCATCAGGAAGTATTTGATATAAGCCTAGCCATCATGGTTTGAACCCATTGCAATTTCTGTGTTGCCTTGCATTCTCATAGGAAGCTCAATGGGGTAATCTATAGGAATTGGAGTATAATAGTCAGATAAGATCTGTTCAACAAAGGCAGAAATGATAGGTTGTATTGGAACTGCTTTGTTCTGTAAGCATCCAGATGGATTGACTGTTGTTCCTGTATTGGGTTAATGCAAAAGGAGGAATTTAATTGGGGTAATGCAAAAGAAGGAACAAAGCATTTTCTAAGGATATTCATCAGTATAGTCCTGGCCCTTCAAACCAGAGTTATTATACTTCTGTCATTGGTCATTGATCAAATATTTTATATCTTCCTTAAAATAAGCAACATCTCATTATTTACTTTACCTTCTTTATACTTGTTTTTTGATTAACAAAGTTGAATTTTTTTATAATGTTTATTATCTCATACAGGATTTTTTTCTCTCTCTTTCTGTTCTAAGTTGAAAGAAGACGAAGATTCAACATTAATGATCGTATTAAGGAATTAGGGATGCTGATTCCAAAAGCTAGTGATCTGTAAGTTCTAGTCAATGGTTCATATTTTCCCATTGCCTCTTAAAGAGAGACAAGAGTCTAAATTGAGAAATACAGGCAACCAGAGTAAAAGTTGTATGGGAAATTATTTTCCCATGCCTGCTGTGTTGAAAACTATATTTCATTTCTGCCTTTTAAAAACACACACCAAACACTTTTAAATTTCAAATGAAAAATTTCCCAAATCAAATCCCTGCCTTTTAAAATGCGTGTTGCATGCTTTAATCCAGTTGTGTTGGCCACCATCTTAATTTTTTTTATTGTCCCTGTCAATATCTCTTGGGCATAATATAAGTAGGAATGTTGACCTTCTACCCTTCATCTACTCTTTCTTCCAGAAAAAAAAATACCTGCAGCACCCTGTTTCTAAAGCTATTTTACTCTAGTAGGCTCTGTCCCGAATAGCTGCAGTTGGAGAGAAACTAAACGCAAAAGAAAAGCCATTTTGAAAGAAACAATAGATATGGCTAATCTGTTTTTCCCTCATGCTGCACACCCTGTGATTTGATTTGATTTTTTTTTCTTGTGAGGTACAGCCTGCATTTGCACTGAGTATAGATAAAACGAGTTCTGAGTAACAATGCTGTAAAATGCCAAAATAGCACCAAGGGAGCAAGGCTGTATAAGAATAGCATCAGAAAGGAGCTCCAGTGTTGTGCTCCCTTAAATAGCCATTGGCTGAGTGAGGGTTGAAAGCTGCTCCTTCATATTTCACACACCAGAGCTCTTTGCTATGGAAAGCTTATAAACAAACTAACACAACAGGCTACATTCAGATTTCAACAAGAGGGTTTGGTTAAAGATAGCATGTGACCAAGATGACACCTCATATGAATTTTAGATAAAAGGAACATTAGTCCTCCACATGTAGTAGCAGCTGTATGAAACAACTTTTGTTTAATTTCTTCAGTGTAATAATACACTCAAAATTTAGATTAGCCTTTTAATCTTTGACATTTATGTGCTCTTCTGAATGGGATTCATTTTTCTGTCAGGGCTGACTTTTGAAAACAGACCTTCAAGCTTTAGTAGGCAGTTGCAATGGCAATTTTTAGATTTTAAATATGTATAAAATGAAAGCACTGATTGCTGCAGTGAAATAAACCATCTAACTTTGCAATTTGTGTGCCATGACCCTGCTTTGGTCTGAATGGGTTGTGGCTGCCATTTGCCAACCCCTAGTGTTTGTAGCCAGAATGAGGAACTGTGATTGTGAAAATGCACATTGGATGGGAATCCTGGAGTTCAAGAGTGGGTTCTAACTTACCTCGATGCCAGTTCACTTCCTTCTGCCCCACATGTGAACAAAGTGTGCACACGCTTGCACAGTGCTGAAAAATCCAACTCCTCCCCAAAGCCAAAAACAAGATAGTCATGCATGCACAGTGCCTGAAACTCTGCTCTGTTTTTCTGTTCAGAAGAAAAAAATAATTAATTTTTTTAAAAAATGTATCTCTGCCTCATGTATCCCAGAAGCCATTTAGGTCCCACAGAGTTGGCCTTCTCCAGGTCCCATCAGCCAGACAATACCGTCTGGTGGGACCTAGGGGAAGAGCCTTCTCTGTGTTGTCTCCAACCCTTTGGAATCAACTCCCTCCAGGGATTCGTACTGCCCCCACCCTCCTGGCTTTCTGCAAGGCTTTAAAAACTCACCTTTGCCAGCAGGTTTGGGGCCATTGAGTGTTCCATCTAGCTCCGGTGGATGATTAGAATATATATGGGATGACTTTGGATCATTGTTTTTAATGGACTGGGGGTTTAGATCATATTTTTAAGTTTAGATTTCTTATACATTCTATTGTTGCACCTATCCTTGTTGTGAGCTGCCTTGAGTCTGCAGAAAAGGCGCCATAGAAATCTAATAACAAAAAAACAATTAAAAAAAAAGATGGCGGTGCTCACGGACTGGCATCGACCGAACCAGTTCCATGATGTCATTGTGACATCACCAGCAGGTCACTACTAGTACAGGCAAACCGACTGAACCAGGAGGAACCCACCTCTGCTGGAGTTGTAATCCCAGTATATCTGGAGAGGCTAGGTGAGGAAAGAGTGTTCATGGGCAAGGACCTGATAGCCAGAAAAGAGTTACTAATTGGTAACGTTGGGAAAGACATTTAAAAATTATCTGGCACTTTAGAAAAAGAAAGCCAAGTAGAAATAGACAAGAATGCTATGGCAAAACTTGCAGGTGATACACACCACTGATTGTGAGTGAATGGATGAATTTAAAAAATGCTAACATCTTGCAAGATTGCCATATTTTACAAAACATCCAGCTACAACAGGCAATTTTAAAAATATATATGTATTAATTTTGGCTTCTATGAGTGCTGTCTAGTTGCTTTGTGCATATCATGTGAGATATAGATGCTTTATCCCTTTAGTGTTCTGATGGAGAAAAAAATGTTTTGTGATTCGCATAAACCTACAATTTGGTTGGTTATTGGCACAACTTAATTTCTTCTAGGAATGTTAGTACTGTGAGATTGTTTATTGGTTCCTAGGAGTTCCATATACCAACTGGATTACAATTGGATACATTTTTGTTATGATTCTTGCTTTGTTTTCTGAAAGATTGTTTCATCCATCCAAGCTGATAAAGCAGGTTAAAAGTCCAGCAAACTTTGTGCCACCAGCAAAGTCCAGCAAACTTTGTGCCACCAGCAAAGTCCAGATGGCACATCTGATCTAGAGAAGTCATTTGGCCATAGAATGTGTAATAAATTTTATATGGTGTTTTGAATTACTGGCTGCTTTATTCATTCGTTTGAAAATCTGAAACAAAAAATTAAACAGATTACGAGCAAGAGTTTTTCTAACTCTGGAAATAATCTTTTGGAATGGCAACAGTGTTTTTTCCCTATGCTTTATTCTTATGCTTTATTCCAGTGATGTGCGCTGGAACAAAGGGACAATCCTGAAAGCCTCTGTTGATTATATCAGAAGGATGCAGAAAGATTTGCAGAGATCACGAGATCTTGAGAATCATTCTCGGCGTCTGGAAATGGCTAACAAGCAGCTTTGGCTTCGTATACAGGTAAACCCCATGTCTTGTACTTTTTACTGGCTGCGGTATTTTTATGTGCTATAAACTGCTTTAGTAGAAACTGCTTTCTTTAATTAGCTCAATGAAAATAGATTAGCTTAATTCTACTATTAGCTTCATGTTGCCATGCTAGAGAAAAACATAGAAGAGATTCAAAACATGGGCTTCAAGTCCAATTCTTACCTTAATAGTCCTTTTCTGTGTGCTCACTGTTGGAATTCGGTGATTGTGTGAAAGTCATGCCATGTGTTCTTTTTCAATCCAGCATTACTCTCACTCTGATGTGGCATCCAAAATATTTTTGCTGAAAAATTGTTTATGGAAATGCATCATTTTCATTTTCTTTTTCTATCCTGAACTTCAGGGGTGGGCAGCTTCTAGGCTACATGTGGTTCCAAGTGTCTTATTTTCAGTTCTGATTTTGCTGCTAAAACGTTATGACTGCTTTAGTTTTGTTTTCAAAAATAAAAGTGGAAATATTTATTTATTTATTTATTTATTCAATTTTTATGCCGCCCTTCTCCTTAGACTCAGGGCGGCTTACTACATGTTAGCAATACCACTTTTTAACAGAGCCGGCATATTGCCCCCACAATCCAGGTCCTCATTAGAGTTACTTTCAACATACCCACTCCAAATAGTTTGAAATTGCACTGTTAAACTGTGCCTGTTTGATCATCAAATGGGGTGGATTTTAGGTGGAAGACTGGAAATGGACTCAGAGTTTCTATTAAAAATTAGGGAAAGCACCAAAAAAATGGCTCATAAGTATATCAGCTATTCCTCTTCTGGTGCTTTCACCTGTTGGCAAGGTAGTTATGACTTCTGAATTTAGAAAGTTACCTATCCATGCTTTACTCCACTTGGGGCTGGAACACATTTAAAATGATTACTTATAGGAGTGATAGAAAAGCTTTTTTCTCTCGGGTGCCAAAAGAGTGTGTGTGCATGCTATTGCACATGCGCGAATGCCCGCACCCATAATTCAATGCCTATGTAGGGTGAAAATAGCTTCCCCCGCCCCCCGGAGGCCATCTGGAGGCCAGGTATGGCCTGTTTCCCAACTTCTGGTGGGCCCAGTAGGCTCATGTTTCGCCCTCCCCAGGCTTTGGAGCCGGGGGAGGGTAAAAACACCTCCCCCATCCCCCCGATGGTTCTCTGGAGGCCAAAAACACCCTCGCAGAGCCTCTGAGCTAAAAATCAGCTGGCTGGCACATACATGCACATCGGAGCTGAAATTGGCGAAGGCTTGCAAGCCAGCAGACATGGCTCTGTGTGCCACCTGTGGCACCTGTGCCATAGGTTTGCCATCACTGACTTAGAGCATCTATAAATCCAGATGCAAAATGAAACCAGTAGGGAAGAGATACAGAGCATGGCTTCTAAGTTTTCTCTCCAGCTCCTTTAACAGCATGTGATAGAGAGGGAGACTTAAAAATGAAAAGTTGGCAACATTCTTGATTAGTGCCCAACTGTTTCTTCCATAGGGAAGCACTGAGGTTTTTCCTCTGGATTCCCTCCCCCTCCCCCTAGATCTTGATGTTTTGAAATTAGTCTTCTTTCAGCTTCTCTGTCTCTCTACTGAATTTGATCTTGTTCCGTTATGGTTTTGGAGAGTTTTCCTGCTGACAAACTGAGTCTTGTACCATTTACATAAAATATTTTCAATTGTTTGTTACATAGGAAAAATAAAAAAAATTGGAAAAAATAATGCAGCTGTATATATTGTAAATTTTTGCATTTGCCATATGGAGGTAAAGACTGTTGTGTATTTATCATATTATATTTATTCAGTACGAAAGGGGCCCAAGCATGAATCATAGTGTTATTATTTAGTGCATACTTGTGTATTCACAGTAGAACAGAGCAGAGGTGTGGTGCTGGCTGTGATTATGTATCCTATGCCAGTGATGGTGACCCTATGGCATGGGTGCCACAGGTGGCACGCAGAGCCATATCTGCTGGCACGCGAACCATTGCCTAGGCTCAGCTCCAACATGCAAGTGTGTGCTGGCCAGATGATTTTTGGCTTGTACAGAGGCTCTGAGAGGGTATTTTTGCCTTCCACAGAGCCTCCAGAGGGATGGGGGAGGGCGTTTTTACCTTCCCCCATATCCAGGGAGGCCTTTGGAACTTGGGGAGGGAGAAACAAGCCTATTGGGCCCACTAGAAGTTGGGAAACAGGGTGTTTCTGGCCTCTAGAGGGCCTCCGGGCAGCAGGGAGCTGTTTCTGGCCACCCTAGGCATTGAATTAAGGGTAGGGGCACTCACACATCCACGATAGTGTGCGTGCCCGCTCTTTCAGCACCCAAGGGAAAAAAGGTTCGCCATCACTGTCCTATGCTTTTTCTTTTCTAAGAATTCTTTGTTTTGGTGCTTTGTCTTCAAGGAACTGGAGATGCAAGCTCGAGTCCATGGGTTACCAACCACTTCACCTTCTGGCACGAACATGGCTGACGTTGCTCAGCAGACGGTGAAGCAAGAATCTTCTGGAGAGGAGGGGACAGCGGAGCTCTTGCAGCAACCACAACTCCAAGCAGAACAGGATGCTCAGCACTTGCCTCACTTTGCTCCTCCTCCTCCTCCTCCTCAGTCTCCTTATCATCAACTGGACTTTACCCATAGCCTGAGCTTTGACGACAGTTGTAGAGGTTTCCACGACCCGCTGGACCCGAGCCAAAATGTCTCTTTCCCCTCCTTGTCCAAGAAGGAGTTAGACTTGATGCTAATGGAGGATACTATGCTCCCTGTGGCTCCTGACCCCCTGTTTTCCACGGTGTCCCCAGAAGCTTCGAAGGCTAGCAGTCGGAGAAGCAGCTTCAGCATGGAAGACACTGACATGCTGTGAACAGAAGCCCTCCTGGCAGATTAGGAATTCAATATTGTTTATTTGCAAAGTGAAAATTCTTCATTTGACTTCTCTGTTTTAGAATTCCTCAAAGACTTATGTGGCTTGTAAGAAATGGATCCCGAATCAGAGATGGTTTGTGTTCTGGTGGGAATGGGAGAACCCTTTAACACAAAGGTTTGTCCGTAGTTCTTGAAACGTTAATCTCTCACTTTCTCCTCTGCCTTGATTTGCCAAAAGTGAACAATCGGTCCTCATCTTCCATGACTGCACAATAAATATGGTCAGTCTGATTCCTGCAGAACTCTCCTGTGCCCTGTGCTCTTCATACTCCAGCCCCACAAAGCCAGTTAGAATAATTTCACAACAATATGATTATGAACCACCCTGGACATCCGGGTAGCTAGCTGTGTGCCCTTTTTGACAAGAGCTTTAATTGAAATTTGGCATTTGAATGTGCAATAAATAAGTTAAGATCCGCTGTGATTGCTCCCACCTTTTTATCTATTGTCAACAGGCCATTGGGAGTGTCTTCTTCAGGTGTGCTTTCATACTGGAGATATTTTTTGTATTGAACAGGAACACTCAGTATGCTCTTTAATGGGGTGGGGGATGTCACTAGTTAACTCTGAGTAATGATGGATGGTGATTTTTAATCCTTTGGGAAAGGAAGAGACTGTAATAACATTCACAGAACCTTTTTAATGCTTTCAGTTTCAATTAAGGCTGGGATACAACAGCTTTAATTAATGACTTGCACTTCGTTAGACCTTGATAGTTTTTAACCTAAATTTTGGCTTCGGCCTCTCCTTTGCTTTTTCTGAATCTTTTTTGGTTATCAATCCTTGACAGCTTAATGGCCATACAGGAATAGAAATGTATGAGCATCTGGAGGCATTCAAACAGCTTTTACTGCCACCAGTCATCCAGGAGACTGGGCAAATTGTTTTGCTAATTTGAATTAGATTTTACTTCTCCTTTTGTTGGTTTTTGCTTTTCAGTGGAAGAAGTGGGTGGTCTGATAGTTGGTAGTGTTTTTGCATTTGAGAAGTATCAAATGATATTATTTGATTTATATTAAGCTTGTTAGTCTATTCGGTTCCTCTTAAACTTCCACTTTGTATGATTTAAAGTCCTATTACTTTGTTTCTGAAGTTAGGGCTGTGGAGAAACATAGATGAATGTATACTTTAAGTCTAAAGTCCACTTTTATATGATCATTGAAGGGTTTAAAATAGAGCAGTCATAGCTCAGTAGTAAAACACAAAGGATACCTGCACAGGAGTCGAGGTTTCATTATCACTATTTCCAAATAAATTGATCTTGTAACAGATAGTGGGCCTGGAGATCCAGTCAATAAATCAAAGCAGGTAGACCTAGGCCACATCCACACAGCTGCTTTGCCCTTTCATTTGTAGTAGAACCAGCAGTAAATCTTGTTGCCTTAATTCTTGCTGTCCCCACAGCATACTCTTATACTGCATGCAGAACAGTTCTGTGTTGCAGTGCTGAAAAAACATCAGTTTGTTCTAAAGACTGTGATTGATGGCTCTGTGCATTTTCATCAAATGAGAAATCTCCTCCACTTGGCATGCACACTATCCTGATTGCTCCATGTGCTGATTCGCCACCCTCCTTTTTTCTTTTTTTATCACACTCTTGACTGAATGAACATTTCTGCATTTCTTGAAATTATGGATGGATGGTTCAACTATCAACCACTAGATGGCAATAATAATGAATTTTTGTATTGCTTGGCTGCCATCGAGTGGTTGCGCAACGGTTGGGCCAATGCTGTTGAAACAAAGTTTGAGAAAGGTATTTTGTTATAGGGATTGGTATAGGAGCTGCTATACCAATCCCTATAACAAAATACCTTTCTCAAACAGGATGTTAGAAGCCAGGTCTCCCAAGACCAAAACTCACTGGAAACAGAATTCCTTCCTAGGCAGGCTATAGAAATACAAGTGGAGAACCATTTCGGTTGCACTTCTGAGATATCTTGTATATCATGTATCTTATATACAGTAATTTTCACATAGTATTCAGAAGCAGAATAGAATGGAGAACATCCTTATTAAAATAGAGTAGCGAAAGTCATTTTCAAGTTGCCTCACCCTCAGGTGGACAAGAAGCTCCAGATATATGGACATATGGACATGTTCTATGGGAACAGGAATGGCTTTAGCCAAAGGCCAAGAAGACCCTGGCCAAGGATGCCAAAGCTTTGGCAATACCAATATTATCCCCCCTTCCCAGTTACCCTGAAAATGCAAACCTAAAGCAGGAGATACCACCCATCAATGCGATCTTGGGGCACTATATACCCTTAAGCTAGCATCGTTGGAATAATTAGTGAGCTATCTGTAGAGGCGATAGGGAGTAGTGTTGAAGGAAAGGAGGAAGGAAGAACTGCTACAAAGATAAGAGCAGCTTGAGTTTGGGCCAAGAAAATAACCTGAGAAAGTATTTTAGACGACCCTCATTAGTTCACCTGAAGATAAAGTGAGGGAGAGGAAATACCTCCAGACTTGCAAGATTTACCATATTTTTCAGAGTATAAATTCCACCAGAGTATAAGACATACCTTAATTTTGGGGGAGGAAGATAGGGGGGAAAAACTACCTATCAGGTATTCATCTGGCTAGTGTCCTTAACCTGGTCAGTTTTAGCACATTATTTTATCTCCTGGTTAGGACTGAAAAAAACTTTTTCAGAGGGAGTAGCAATGAAAACAAGCCTGCAAACACTTAGGACTGGGGGAAAAGAACCTTATTTGGAGGGAGTAGGAATGAAAAATCTTGCAAGCCAGGAAGATTGTTAGCACCTTGTTAGGGCTGAAAAAAAAAGCTTTGAAAAAGCTACATTCAGAGTATAAGACACACCCAAATTTTCAGCCTCTTTTAGGTGGGGGAAGGTGTCTTATACTCTGAATAATTGAATTTATTAGATTTGTATGCCGCCCCTCTCCGAAGACTCGGTGATGACCCCCAACCATAAGCCTAGCATCATTTCTTCCAACAGAGCTTTAAGCTGATTTGCAGGAAGGTCAGAGGGACACCCCCACTGTAAACATCTGATTGGTCGGATTGTAAAAATATGATCCAAGAGGCCAGAATAGAAGCTTTAGTTCCGAACAACATGGGGAATTTTCACCATGGTCTTAGGCGACCCCTGTGAAATGATCGTTCAACCCCCAAAGGGGTTCTGACCCCCAGGTTGAGAACAACTGTCTGAGAATATGGTATTTGTAGCTTTTTAGTATACTTTTTGCACAGTTAAAACTTTCTCACTGACATTTTTTTAGTCATTATTGCAATTGTTGCAATCTTTTGTTTCTTAATAGGAAGGATATGTTGATCTGCATTTAATAGAGGTATACTTTGATTCAAGAAAGATCAATGTGATAGGAAAACCAAGGGGGGTTTGGGGCGGAGGGGAAGATTTTTTTATATTATTATTATTATGGTTGGTCACACAGCCAGATATTTATACTGGATTTGGCATTTTTTTCTAAATACAGTGATACCTCATCTTACGAACTTAATTGGTTCTGGGACGAGGTTTGTAAGGTGAAAAGTTTGTAAGACAAAACAATGTTTCCCATAGGAATCAATAGGAAAGCGATTAATGCGTGCCAGCCCAAAACTCACCCCTTTTGCCAGCCGAAGCGCCCGTTTTTGTGCTGCTGGGATTCCCTTGAGGCTCCCCTCCATGGGAAACCCCACCTCCAGACTTCCATGTTTTTGTGGGGTTTCCAGCAAGGGGAGCCTCAGTGAAATTGCAGCATCACAAAAACACTGAAGTTCTCGAAACCCCACCTCTGGGCTTCTGTGTTTTTGTTATGCTGGGATTTCCCTGAGGCTCCCCTCGCTGGGAAACCCCACCTCTGGACTTCCGTTGCCAGCAACGCACCCGTTTTTGTGCTGCTGGGATTCCCCTGCAGCATCGCAAAAACACGGAAGTCCGGAGGTGGTGTTTCCCATGGAGGGGAGCCTCAGGGAAATCCCAGCAGCGCAAAAACGGGTGCTTCGCTGGCAACAGAAGTCTGGAGGCAGGGCATCCCAGTGGCGGCGGCTTGGGTTTGTAAGGTGAAAATAGTTTGGAAGATGAGGCAAAAAAATCTTAAATCCCGGGTTTGTATCTCAAAAAGTTTGTATGTTGAGGGGTTTGTAAGACGAGGTATCACTGTATTCAGTTTATTATTATTTTATACGTTGGAATTTGTATACTCCCCACTCTTATTTCCAACATGTGCATTCTCATCTAAATTTATATCTCTAGTCTTTTAGGGACGGATGGAGAGCTAGATATTTAGACGAGTACATAAGTGCAGCATAAGTGCAGCAGAAAAAATCTAATGTATTAATTCTTGGTGGTTGGAAACAGGTTTCATGTAGCAGTCACAAATTGACAGGATGGAAGTGCAAATGTAATGTTAGAAATTAATCACAGAAAGAGTAGTGGAAGCTTGGAACCAACTCCCAATAGAGATAGTGTGTCAGTTATGACTAGGGGAGTATACCGGTAAATATGGTTGGGATAAACACATGTCCATTATTTGACAAAAATAATAATAAAAAAGGCAGACTCAATGGAGCACTAGGTCTTTCTTTGACACCAGTTTTCTATGTTTTTACCATATTACATGCAGGTTGGAGAGATTAGAGAAGAGAGCCTATCATTTTAACTGAGGAATACCAACTAAATTTTGCCAATAACATAATTTAAGAGAGGGTTGATTACCCATATGACTGGAATATTTTCAGTTCTGTGCCTTTGGATAACATCAGTGATAATTTTGCATTAAAATATCTGTGTTGTGAGAATATTTAAGCCTTTTATGCCAAAGCATTTTCTATAAAGCTATGCAAGATTGTCATTTCCTCTGTTTTTTTTCCCTAGTGTACTTTAGTTTTAACCCAGAATACTTAAGGAAGCCCATGTTTCTATGTGGCCATATATGAAATATGCCTTCATGTGATGTTTTGGAATATTTGGTAACTGAGAAAGCAATGAATGGGATAAACTTAATACTTCTGGTACTTTGATCAACAGATTTTCGATAATGTGCAACTTTACTCTGTGGAAGAATTTTTCTTTGGTATATTATGTCAGTCACTCAATCTTCCTCAACGTGATGTCTTCAGGTTATGCTAAGTTAACAAATCCCTCAATTCTCATCCAGTATGACTACAGCAAGCAGTTTGGAGAAGCCTGCATATGTATTATAGCCATCTCTTGCCATCATATCAAATCCTCTTCCTCTCTATACCTCATTGTTATTTCCCATTTTAGTATATTTTTCTTCCTTATCTATTCCATGTCTATTTGCAACCACTCCGTCTTCTAGAAAACATTTCAATAACTACACAGTAGGACTGTTTCTTACTGTATAGCACCAAGGATTCCAGAGGACTACTACTTCCCCTTTCTAATAAGGAAGACTTTAGGAAGGAGTAATGATTTTAGTCATATACACTTACTCAGTCATGTGGCACCAAATCCAATTTAATTTTATATTGTTTTGCGCCATGATATCAGTGGTGGCACGATTAGAAGTTCATTACTGTATAAGGAAATATCAGAATCGGAATAACAGAGTTGGAAGGAACCGTTGATATTTTCTAACCCAGCCAGTGAAGGGCAACCAAAATTCTTACTACCACACTGTGGGCGTGGCTTATGTAGGATGCCCTGCATTTTCTTTCAACATCTTTCAATGCAAATTGGGTTCTCTGGGGTGGAGCTCCATTTTCACTACTCCACTGCATTCCCTCTGTCCGGGCAAGTAGCCCACCACTGAGCTCAGCCTACTCTTCAAGCAGGAGACTCAGTCTCTTCTTGAAAACTTCCAGTGATAAGAGTACAGTGGTACCTCTACTTACGAACTTAATTCATTCTGTGACCAGGTTCTTAAGTAGAAAAGTTTGTAAGAAGAAGCAATTCTTCCCATAGGAATCAATGTAAAAGCGAATAATGCGTGTGATTGGGGAAACCACAGGGAGGGTGGTGGAGGCCCTGTTTCCTCCCAGGAGATTCCTAGAGAGGCCCCATGGAGGCTTCTCCCTGCCTTTTCCAGCCCTGTTTCCTCCCAGGAGATTCCTAGGCAGGCCCCACAGAGGCTTCTCCCTGCCTTTTCCAGCCCTATTTCCTCCCTGGAGAGATTCCTAGGGAGTCCCCATGGAGGATTCCTCCTGCCTTTTCCTGTTATAGTTTCGGAGACTCGGAAGTGGAAAATGGTTCTTGAGAAGAGGCAAAAAAATCTTGAACACCCGGTTCTTATCTAGAAAAGTTCATAACTAAAGGTGTTTGTAGGTAGAGGTACCACCGTGTTATATTTATATATGTATTTTATCATTCACGGAATCATTTAAAAAGGATAACTAGATAGCATTCTAAGATTTTAGTACCAGAATCTCCTATTTTCCATTGTGTGCTAACAGAATCAGGTATTTAAAAGTATATATCATGGAAATTCTGCTATACTTTTATATGAAGTGCCCATGGAAGAATTATGGCCATTCTATAAATTCACTGTAGATCCTCTGTGAGGCTGGGTTTGTGTAACCTTGAGCTAGGGAGGAAATGGACAAATAGCGCCATTTTTATAAAAATAAGTATGGCAAATTGGATGGATTTGTTTAGCGCTTATGTACAGTTTAGGACAGAGTTGGTGAAACTTTTTTCCTCGGGTACCAGCGCAAGTTCTATTGCGCATGCACGTGTGCCCACACCCATAATGCCCCTGCCACCCTGCACATGCACACGTGAACCCCCTGTTGCCATGCCCACTGTGCCCGCTCCCATTTTCCCAACTTAGGTTGGGCCTGGTAGGTCCGTTTTTCTCCCTCCCCAGGCCCCAGCGGCTTTCTTGGTGCTTGAAGAGGATGAAAATATCCTCCCCTGCCCTCCTGAGGCTGGAAACGGCCCATTTCCTGACTTCCAGTGGCCCTGGCAGGCCCATTTTTCACCCTCCCAAGGTGACAGCTTCTCACGTACATGTCCCAGTAATTTTTTGCTTCTGTGCAGGAAACAAAATCATTTTGCAGAAGCAAAAAATCGCTGAAATCTCACACATGTGCACATCCCTTCACAAAATTTTGCTTCCTGTACATGCCCAGAAGCAAAAACATACTGGGATGCAGTGCAGCTTTTGCTACCGGTGCGGCATCCTTATCCGTATGGGTAGCAACCCAATACTGGTCCCCTCCCTCCAAGGAGGAAGAGGCTTGATCGCCAGTGCCTCCCAGTCAGCCCTGCCTTGCTACTCCCTCCTCCTTCCCTTGCTGCAAACTCCTATTAAGAAATATCAAAGTTTAGCCTGGTTTCCAAAGCAGCCAATTGCCATTTCCCTGTTGGCCCTTGCTACTAGCTAACTGGGTGCAGGGGACTAGAGGGGTGGGTGGGAAAGAGGGTGGGGATCCAGCCCTCTTATTTTCCCTAGTGCCATACAACTTATACATTTCTGCTAAATGTGGTTAGTATAGTGGCACTGAATAAGCCACAAATTTCATTCCAACAGTAGTCATGAGTCCTGGCATTCTGCAAGTTAAATTGGTTCAGTAATTGTTGCCCTATATCTCCTAATTTTGCGCAATTGCAAGTGACGTACAAACAGACTCAAGCATTTGTGTAGTACATAGATGTGATGAGGTGCTTCTTTCAGATACATTATGTACTTATGTAGACATGTCTTGTGCAGTATGTATCACTAATTGTCAAGATTCGTTGCTGAGAAAGCCTTAAAACACTTCTTTTCCTCAGGATTAAAAACTGTTTGTAACTCCTCCTTGTACAACTCATAAGAATGATATAATTTGTGAAACAAAACATTAAAACCCAGGTCAAAGATTTGTATGTTCTCTTCTCTTAGCACTAGGCTAGCATGCACCATAGGAAGCATATACTGTACTTTGAATATATACTGTTGTTATGTTAGAAATCTCAAGGGTTTAATATTAATGGACGACATGCATATTGTGTGTAGATCCTAACTGGAGTGGAGAGAATTTTTTTTCACTTTGAGAACTGGGAGAGGGGAATCCTTATATGAGAATGAATCATACTTTTTGTTGTTGTTAAAAAAATTACTTTAAGAAAAATGAAAAGAAAAATGCACTGTGCTCTGATTCTGAAATGTTACTACTGTTTTATAAATAAATGTTTAAAGTAATGGACTGGAACAGAGGGGAAACAATCATTAAATTTATTTATTTAATATCAGTTGATATATTATTTGCCTGTTTTGGAGCTGGAGGAGTTCATTAATGCATTAATGCCACTTCTGTTATAAATTTGCTTCTTACAACTGAAAGATAATACCCCATGTGGTGTGAGGAAAATGGTACCTTTTGTAAACATATATTTCCAAAGATTTATTTACTTGTCACAAAAATAACGTGGAAGATAAAAATGGTATTATTTGTAATAAACCCTGAAAAGAACTATGTTGTTATCACTAAATGCTGCTATTTTAGGAAACAGCAATACTTGAACAATGAGCTCATTTTGATCAGAGAAAAGATATGTGAACCACTCTATTATTTGAAAACTGAGTAAAGAATGTTCCAATTACAGCAAGCATCTTTTGCTTTAAACTATTGTACTTCTGATTTTTTTTTTTATATTTATCAAACTGCATTCTTTGCCTAATTGGAAAAAAAGGAACATATTTTGCCTAATGAAAAAGGCTGTACAAATATCCTGATCAACTGTCAATATTTTTCAAGTGCAAAATATTTCAATATTATATAAACCCTAAGGGGAAGGGTAGATTAGATTGTGGTTCAAAGATTTAGGATAAATGTATGCGCATCTCCTTGTCTCCTCAAAGTCAAAGTCAAGGAGACAGTAATTAAGATGGTTGTCTTACATTAAGTGGTGAAGTGAGAATCATTTAAAAAACTAAAGCAAGGGGGAAACATCCTTTAAACCTGTAACTGTTATAGTGGTTAAATTGAACTTTGTTTAAGGTAGGAGTGTCAAACTCAAGGCTCACAGGCCGGATCTGGCCTACAGGGTGCTTAGATCTAGCCTGAGTGATTGGCCTGGAAATAGCAAAATGGCTCACAGTGCCTCTACCGGTCAACCCCCCATACCCCGTTTTGGCTGGCAGAATGCTGTAGGAGGCAATCTGTCCCATCTCCCCACCCCACCTCCAGCTGGCCTATGGAGGACAACTGCAATGCTGATCCGTCCCTCAAAGAAATCCAGTTTGACACTCCTGGCTTAGGGGAACCCTGATTCAAATTCAAATCTGTTTGTTTGTCTGTCTGTCTGTCTGTCTGTCTGTCTGTCTGTCTGTCTGTCTGTCTGTTTGATTGATTCATATGCCGCCCCTCTCTGAAGACTCCGGTGGTTTACAACCTATAATAAAAAAACAATAAAATACAATGGCAAATCCAATTAATTAAACTAGATAACTAACCTAAAATCCCCAATATTTAAAAAATCAATCGTACACATTCAGACCTCAGCCATACATACAGAGGTGGGCTTGTAAGGTGGAACGGTGACATGTGCTCATCTCTGTTGCTCTGAGTGCTAGCGGAGTCCAGTGCAATTATGCTACTGCACCTGTGCAGGTAGCAAAATTGCGGTTGGAGCCGCAGGTGCACCCGTGTTTCAGTGCGGTTTGTTGCATGCACGGAGTGTTGGAGAAACATGGGCATGTCTAGGAAGGCATGGGCCTTCCTAGACATGCCCATGTTTCTCCAACACTCCGTGCATGCATTTTGCACAGTTTGCACAATTTGAAGTTTCCGAACAGTCTTCAAAGGTAGCCCCATGTAGAGAGAATTGCAGTAGTCGAATCTTGAGGTGATAAGTGCATGAGTGACTGTGAATAGAGACTCCCTGTCCAAATAGGGTTGCAACTGGTGTACCAGGCAAACCTGAGCAAACACCCCCCTTGCCACACCCGAAAGATGATGGTCCAAAGTCAGCTGTGGATCGAGGAGGACACCCAAGTTGCAGACCTTCCCTGAGGGGGTCAAAAGTTCTGCCCCCCCCCCCCCCCCCGAGTAATGAACGGACAGATGGAAGTGTCCTTGGGAGGCAGAACCCACAGGCACTCCGTCTTGTCGGTGTTGAGTCAGCCTGCTAATACCCATCCGGATCCTGCCACCATAATCATGGAAAGTAGATGACTTTGACCTAATTACTCTCTTAGCCCAATCTCACAGGGTGGATACTACAGAAATAAATAAAAATCCTCACTTCAAATCTAACAAATGGGAAAAGAAACCTTGGTAAATCTACCTTGAGTCATCTACCAAATGGTACCTGTGCTGGGATGACCAACTGACCAGACTGACTCAGCTCACTGTTAATAGCAGCTGGAAACCAATAAACTGCAACGAGCATTCAGGGAGAAAAAGGAACCTCCAGATATTCTTCTTTCGGTCTAGCCTACAATATTGAGCAAAATGCTTGTTTCCCTCCCGATGTTTGGCTTATAATCGATGGATTAGTAGGAAGCCAACAATTGACAAATAAGGAAGAGGAGGGAAAAGAAGAGGGAAGGGTATCTGACTGTGCAGTACATGAATAGGGACAGATGTGTCCAGCTTCCCTCTGTCACACTTGTATTTCTGAACTAAAAATCTTATTTAACTCTGTGATTAGACACTCCTGATGGTTCTTCTTTAAATTGAGTGAACAAATGGTTACTTGTGCGTGCAGACACAAAATTCTAGGCGTATATATACCTTAATGCAGTGATGGCGAACCTTTTTTCCCTTGAGTGCTGAAAGTGCATGTGTGCATGCCCACACCCATAATTCAATGCTTCCTTGCACTCTGCCCCCATGCACATTTGCACATGAACCCCCGTGCTGCCCCGTGTATGTGCGCATGACCCCTGTGCCCCATTTTGGGCCCAGCAGAGCTCTCTGATGCCTCCGGAAGCCAGAAATGGCCTGTTATTTGCCCTCCCCGATCTCCAAAGGTTTTCCTGGAGCCTGGGGAGGGTGAAAATGGTCTCCCCTGCCCCCCGGAAGCTCTCTGGAGGCCAGAAATGGTCCATTTCTCAACTTGGGCCTCATAGGGCTGTTTTTTCCCCTCCCTAATCTCCATGGGCTTTCATACAGCCTGGGGGGAGGACAAAAGTGGCCTTCCCTGCCCCCTGGAGGCCCCTGGAGGCCCCCTGGAGGCTGAAAATGCCCTCCCAGAGTCCCCATGCAAGCCCTGTACTTACCTGGCATCCAAAACAGGCCACATGATGACTCCTGAGAGGGGAGAGGCAGATGGGCGGGGCCAGCTGAAAATCAGCAGGCTGACAAGCACATGCACGCTGGAGCTGAGCAAGGACAACAGCACATGCACGCTGGAGCTGAGCAAGGGCAACAGCTTTTATGCCTACAGATATGGCTCCATGTGTCACCTGTGGCACGTGTGCCATAGATTTGCCTTCACTACCTTAATGGAATCGGAACTGGTAGTGATCATTAGAAAAGTAAGCTGATGGTCATTGCAAATAGCTTAATGAAAATATCAAATTCTGTGTTTGAAATCAATAGAAAAGGAATTACAAATCAACAGCCAATATAGAACTATAGAAATATATTCCATAATTATGTGGGATTGCTTTGTTAACAGTGTTGTTCATCAAGCATCAAGATGAACGTTAAGTCCTCTTCCAATCTCTAGAACTTTATCAGCACTTTTACCACTTTGTTGATTGATAACATTTTAGTTTAGTTTTGCTGAAAGATAAAGCTGTAAAACTATAAAACAAAGTAATAAAATCAATAAAGTAGAATGCTAAAACAGGATTGTTATAATCATAAAAGAACTACATAAAATGAAACAATAATATAAGCTGAGCCAAAAATAAAAAAAACCCAGACATATTTGCGTAGACACTAAAAATGCTTAAACTTGGTGTGGCACCCATTATAAATGGATAGGAAGGGAATTCCACAATCAGAACCTGTGCTTTGTGAATATGCTTTCTAGGGTTATTGCATAACAAAAATTTGGCAAATGCCACGTTTTGAAAGTTACATCAGGTACCACTTAAGAAGGTAGTGCCTTTGAGAGGGCCTCTTTACACACACAATCCTTTTCAAAATTCTCAATTTATTTATGGTGCTAATCCAGTTGGCGTATGTTTGTTTTTCACAAACCAACCAAACAAAAAACAAATGCCTGTTTTTGGAACTTGTTTGTGGTCTCTTAATTAGTAGCAAATTTTCCTTTATGCCCATGATTTAGTTTCATTAATCCTCCATACTGCATGTACAGTATTTGTTTACAAATAGCTAATAAGCAAGTGTGTGGATAAACAAGTAGACATTTAAAAATCCTTTCCTGTTACTTCATCAAATGAGATTGGTGGTGGGGAATCCCAGCCTGTGATAATATGGGAAGAGAGACAAGTAGATCCGCAATGTGAAATAATTTGGGAAGTTGCTGTCTTTGTTGATGCCATAACTAAATATTTTTCTTGGGAAATCTTGAAATTAGCATGGGTTTATATGCTTCAAGCAAATTGTGCTTATGGACTAAGAGCACCAGATGGTGCTGTTGGCATGGCATCCAGGAGTTTTTAATTGCCATCTGGCTTCAAGCTCAGAATTTTCCTTTATCCACATTTCAGTATAATTTTGCTGTACTGAATCTTCTGCACAGCATATCAAATTGACATACTAGTACCTGCCATTCTTTGCACTTTCAAAAAGAAAGACGTGCAAACAAGTATTGAAACTGTTTGATTACAGGTTGGTTATTTAGAACAAGAGTTTCTATATCTCTGCTTTTAACATTTTAAAAGATAAATCGAAATCCAGCAGAAGTTAATGGAATGGAGAGACAGCTATTAACCAAATACAACCTTAAGAAAAATAGCTGAAGGGTGATTTAGGTGAATAGTTCCATATACTTTATGTTTACTCAAAAGTAAACATTGCATTTAATTAGATTGTTTCCAGGAAAAAATATATAGGTTTGAAGCCAGACTTTGGTCTTTTGCAATATTATATTGATTGATTGACTAATTATTTTATAAGCTGCCCCACCTCAGCCAATTGCCTTATAAAAGTTGATTACCATGTTTTTGTCTAGAGCTTTTCAGTTGAGTATAATCTAAAATTTAGACCAGAAAATACTAATTTGTAAGCACTTATTGACATGATTGATTGTGAGGAGTTTTTGAAAGCATCATGTCAATGTTAAGTAGCACAGTATACTAGTTTAAGGATGAATTCAAAATCAAATCAAGATTATTACAATCAAAGACTAGAGAGCAGAACAAATAAAGAAAATTCTTGAATATAATAGAAACTCTGGGGCATTCCAGACAAATGGAATAAAGTCTTGTGATCCCCCAATTGAAATGAAATCGGCCTGCTTCATTCTTCAAGTCTGCAGTACAGGTCAAAAACTGATAGCCAATCATAATTTCCAATTATTTGTCAACAAATTAGCCCAGAAATGGCTGAGCTATTTATTGCTCAGGAATTGATGAAAGACTAGGATGCATCGCTGTGCCCAACAAGGTTCTATTGTTATGCAAATCTCCCTCCTCAAAGAATGCTAAAAGAAACTACATTTCAAACATTTTTCTGTCTGCTCCTAGTGTTAAGCTTCTGTAGCTCATTGCTTTTGTTCAACGGTGCGTTCAGCCTGTCACATTAGAATAGCAGGAACTGCAAGACAATAAATGTGTGACATCTATCACAATGTCCTACTGGTCAATGAATACTTCAGCTTCAACTGAAACAGCATACATGCACAATATAGTTTCAAACTCAATGTAAACTGCTCGAAACTCAACTGCAGAAAATACGACTTCAGGAACACAGTGATCAATGCATGGAATGCACTACCTGACTGTGGTTTTTTCCCCAAAACCCCAAAAGTTTAACCTTAAACTGTCTACAGTCAACCGCACCCCAGACATTTATAGTTATTTACTTACCTCCTTGCATCCAGTTCAGCAGAAAATAAAAAGCTGCATGTCTCTCCCAGCAATTTGCCTCCTTGAAGCTAGTTTCAGTTTCAGTTTAGCACATGGCAAATCAGCTGAGGGTCAGCTGAGGGTGATAATGAGTTGCTTGGTTTAATAGGCTCGTTCCTGTTTGCTGCAAGGATGTAAATTGCTGGGAGGCAGAAGCCAAAGGGTGGGAGTGGCTTGTACATTCGGTGTATAAGACACACCCAAGTTTTCACCCCCTTTTGAGGAGTACAAAAGTGTGCCTCATACTCATACAGTACATTAGTATTCCTCTTATTGTGTTCCAAACACTTGTAAAGAAGTTCACAAGGGTGTACAATGGTACCTCTACTTACAAACGCTTCTACTTATGAACTTTTCTAGATAAGAACCGAAGTTCAAGATTTTTTTGCCTTCTTCTCAAGAACAATTTTCCACTTACAAACCCAAGCTTCTGAAACTGTAACCAGAAAAGGCTGTGAGCAGCCTCCATGGGGCCTCTCTAGGAATCTCATGGGAGGAAACAGGGCTGGAAAAGGATGTGAGAAGCCTCTGTGGGGCCTCTCTAGAATCTCCTGGGAGGAAACAGGGCTGGAAAAGGCAGTGAGAAGCCTTTATGGGACCTCTCTAAAAATCTCCTAGGAGGAAACAGAGCTGGAAAAGGCGGTGAGAAGCCTACATGGGGCCTCTCTAGGAATCTCCTAAGAGGAAACAGGGTCCCCACCCTCCCTGTGGTTTCCCCAATCGCACACATTATTTGCTTTTACATTGATTCCTATGGGAAAAATTGCTTCTTCTTACAAACGTTTCTACTTAGGAACCTGGTCATGGAACGAGTTAAGTTCGTAAGTAGAGGTATCACTTTAATTACTTTAGTATCATTCTTGTTCTGTTCCCTGGTACTTTACATCCAGAAAAATAATACCTTGGATACTTGTAATATATAACTTTCCAAACCAGTAGCCATTGATTATGTTCATAATCTCTGAACCTGGTTGAAAATAAGGATGCAATTTAGTGAACTGCTTGGCAGTGGACAAAGATCACAGCTGCTGACTTAGCTAATTGTGTAAAGCAGTTGTTAACAGCAGAGATAGAGGCAAGCATGGAAAGAAAAGATAAATATTAAGTAATAAATACGAAAATCTGGAAATCCCAAAAAGGCAAGGCAAGATGCCAAACAAAGAAGTGGTTGTGGAGATGGGAGACAAAGGTGGTAAAAAAGTAGCAACTTCTGAAATAAGCTCTCATCTTGTGACAGGTCTTAATTCTTCTGGTTTAATCCTATGGCCCCAAAATTCCACACAGAGGCTAGAAAAGAATCCAGGCCAGCTCAGTAATGATATTGTGGTTTGGGATCTATAAATCCAACAAAACAGACAAACAAATGAGGATTGTTTCCTATCTTCCTTCCAGAAAGAATGTAAGCAACATATTTACAGCTTCAGGACACTTTCGTTTCAAAAGTTATGACACAAAGAACCTGGTAACAAGACAGACCTCCTCCCTGACTTAGCCCAAGTCATCCTGGAATGAATCTCCTAACCTCCCCTCTCCCAAATACTCGTTCAATATTTTCATGGGGACTGTCTTTTTCTGCAAAACTCTGGTCTTTATATGTAGATAAGACACATTACAGTCCCTGCCAGCTTTTGAAAAGCCCTTGATCTGCAACACGCACCTCCGTGTCAATGGTGTGTGTGTGTGTAAAATGACAGTAGAAGCCAGCCATGTTAGAATTCTGGTAGCCTGCCCCATGATGTTAATAAGGCACCTGGACAGCCAATTACTTTTGTGCTATAGAAATAATTACTCCTAGAAATCCATCAGAATGTCCATAGATGGAACAACTGCAAACTTATTGTGACCTCTCTATCTTAGCTCCCAAACCACAAAAGCAGAAAAAAATGATCTGAAACATTTCCACTACTTACCCAGCTCAAGAAATGTTAAATGCATCATTTTGAGTTTCAACGAGCCATTTCTTCCCACTAGACTCACACAAATGAGCAAATTCTTATGGCAGGCTCATCACATGCAAACTGTCAAAGGCTAACTCTAAGAAGGAGTTAGTTCCTTCTCTAAAGATAATGGTAAAATAGAATTCTAATTTTTGGTAAGAAAAATAAAACTGTTTCCTTGTGCTATATATTTTAAGCTTTAGTGGTACCTCTACTTACAAACGCCTTTAGTTACGAACTTTTTTAGATAAGAACTGGGTGTTGAAGGGTTTTTTTTGCCTCTTCTCAAGAACCATTTTCCACAAACCCGAGCCTCCAAAACTGTAACTGGAAAAGGCAGGGAGAAGCCTCCATGGAGCCTCCCTAGGGATCTGCTGGGACGAAACAGGGCCGGAAAAGGTGGGGAGAAGCCTCTATAGGGCCTCTCTAGGAATCTCTGGGAGGAAACAGGGCCAGAAAAGGCAGGATGAAGCCTCCATGGGGCTTCTCTAGGAATCTTATGGGAGGAAACAGAGCCTCCACCCTCCCTATGGTTTCCCCAATCGCAAGCATTATTAGCTTTTACATTGACTCCTGTGGGAAAAATTGCTTCTTCTTACAAACATTTCTACTTAAGAACCTGGTCAGGGAACAAATTAAGTTCATAAGTAGAGGTACCACTATATTGTAGTATGATATGCAGAAGAGACTCCTTGCTGGCTTGTATATAACCAGAAAGAGAGTAGAGCAAATAATTAATTATTTGTGGTATGTCAGAAGGAAAAAAACTAATGATGTTTATGTCAAAGAGATATAATTTATGTGGCTCAAATTATTGTGGTTCAAAATAGTATGAAAATAAGGATAAGCTCTCTGACAGTGAGAGTGATCAACCAGTGGAACAGCTTGCATTTGGAGGTTGTAAGAGCTCCAACACTTGAGACTTTCAAGAGGAAATTGGACTGCCATTTATCAGAAATGATGTAGGGTCTCCTGCTTGAGCAGGGGGTTGGACAAGATGACCTACAAGGTCCCTTCCAACTCTGTTAATCTGTTAAATATATTATAGAAACATAGAAACATAGAAGTCTGACGGCAGAAAAAGACCTCATGGTTCATCTAGTCTGCCCTTATACTATTTTCTGTATTTTATCTTAGGATGGATATATGTTTATCCCAGGCATGTTTAAATTCAGTTACTGTGGATTTATCTACCACGTCTGCTGGAAGTTTGTTCCAAGGATCTACTACTCTTTCAGTAAAATAATATTTTCTCATGTTGCTTTTGATCTTTCCCCCAACTAACTTTAGATTGTGTCCCCTTGTTCTTGTGTTCACTTTCCTATTAAAAACACTTCCCTCCTGGACCTTATTTAACCCTTTAATATATTTAAATGTTTCGATCAAAATCCCCCCTTTTCCTTCTGTCCTCCAGACTATACAGATTGAGTTCATTAAGTCTTTCCTGATACGTTTTATGCTTAAGACCTTCCACCATTCTTGTAGCCCGTCTTTGGACCCGTTCAATTTTGTCAATATCTTTTTGCAGGTGAGGTCTCCAGAACTGAACTCAGTATTCCAAACGTGGTCTCACCAGCATTCTATATAGCGGGATCATAATCTCCCTCTTCCTGCTTGTTATACCTCTAGCTATGCAGCCAAGCATCCTACTTGCTTTCCCTACTACCTGACTGCACTGTCCACCCACTTTGAGACTGTCAGAAATCACTACCCCTAAATCCTTTTCTTCTGAAGTATTTGCTAACACAGAACTGCCAATACAATACTCAGATTGAGGATTCCTTTTCCCCAAGTGCATTATTTTACATTTGGAAACATTAAACTGCAGTTTCCATTGCTTTGACCATTTATCTAGTAAAGCTAAATCATTTACCATATTACATATTATATAAGTATATAATTATATACTACTTTGGATATATTAGCTCACAATTGCTTTGAAATGAGATGGGCAGTGAATTAATTTAGTCAATAAAAATAAAATATGAAATGAAGATCCACCTGTCTGAAGGGGGAACTAATGCTCAGAAAACTGGAAGGAAAGAGTGGAAGTGGACGACTATAGCAAGGCGAATGGTGAAGGGTGTACAAGGACCAGGTTAGGGACAGATCATTATGAGAAAAATCTATATATTCACTAGATGTTGACACCAACTTGATGGCATTAATTATTAAATAATTGTTCTGTCTGGGTTTTCCCAGACCTCAACACCAACTGAAAAAACAGCCAGACACTCTGGTAAAAGCCAAAAGTATTTTATAGCTGGAAAAAATAAGCACAAAGGAAAACCTGTCTTCACAACAGACAGGCTATAATACGTTACAGCAGGGTCCTGATGTCCAGTCAATACCACAAGCTTCTTGCTGGCACCCCCCCCCCAAGGTTTCAATAGTCCAAGGTACAAACCAGGATTGTAAGCCACCAAAGTTCACAGACAGGTCTCACGAATCTCCAAGATAAAACTCCACAAGCCAGGAAGGGTGGGTCCGCCTTTTATCCTTTCCCAAGAGCACCACACCCAAACCCAGCTGTGACCTCTAATGCTGGAAATACTTAGCCAATTGAGTCCGTCTCTGATTAGCTCTCCTTTGTCGCATATCTATGATGTCTTGAGCATTTTCTCCTAAGGAATCCAGGCTGCTTGCTGGGGAGAGCTCCCCCTGGTGGGACTCTGGCTGTCCTTCTTCTTCAGCCTGGGATTCCTCTTCCTCGTCAGTCTGCACCTCCTGTTCCTCAGCCTCTCCCTCTGAGCTGGAAACCGACAGAAGGTCAGCCATTCCCGGAGGGGTCCCAGACTGAACCACAACAATAATCAATAGTTCTAGCAAAGGATTCAGAATCCCAGAAAAACTGTTGAGTTCTCTATTAAGATAATGGGTTCATTACAAGGGTGTTTGTGAAAGTTTGCAGGTAATACAAGTTCACTCTTTACAAAGCCACAAATATGTTAAGGCAATCTGAACTGTTCAAAGCAAAATAGGTTCAGAATATGGTGGGGAATATTTATTAATTTTTATTTGATAAACTCTAGATGCTATTGTTGCGAGCATTTGAAAAGGACCATTTAATCTGGTTATCTCTGTAAAAAGAGACTCCCACCTATACATAAATGCTTCATTAATTTGGGGAATGATTTTTTAAAAACAGGATTACCAATATTACTGCCTAGGAAAAATACTATATTATGAGAAAATATTATTAAATATTACTAAAATACCCATGAACACTCACATTCACACAAAATGGGAAAGAATTTGTCACTTTTTTTTCTGAGGATACATAGCCAGTCAGCTTCTTTTGAGTAACTCCATATTCAAAGCATCTGTTTGCTAAAGCCAACTTTTCACATGTATGACTATACTGTTTTACTTTGATCAGTTGAGATTGCCTTACCATCTCTGTAGCTTTATAAAGAGTGAACCTGTATTAGGTGCATACTATGAGTTCTAAGTTCTTCTATTAAGATTCTGATTGAAGTAGAAGCCAAAATGCATGCAAACCCCACAAAAAGGCCATCTTTTTTGTTGTGGTTAGCTCTGGCCCAGCTCCTGCCCCAAGGACTGTGGATGTGGGGGTGACATCCACATGCTGCAGGCCTGTTTTGCCCCTGGTGGAATCTGATGATGAAGGCTCCTCTGACCAAGAAGACATGAGTGACAGGGAGGAGGAGAGACAGCTCAGAAGGAGATCAATTATCTAGCTCTTCCTTGGATTCAGAACAAGAGTTAATGATACAGCCATGCATGCGGAGAGCGATGCATAGGCAACAACAACTGAGAGATTATTATCAAAGAAAATGAGGCCACCTGTGGTTGGGTGGGACTGTGGTAATTAGTGAGGCTGCTATAAAGAGCAGCCTGTGGGTTTGGCCATTGTGGAGGATTATCTGATCGTGTTTCGTGACTGCTTTACTGACTTTGAATTTTTGTGTGCTGATTTTTCCCCGTTTTGAAACTAAACCAGGGCAAAGTGTGTTTCACTTTGTGAAAGAAGAAGGACTGTGAATTGCCTCACAGCTGCAAGCTAAGTATCACAGAACTGATAAGGGACTTGTACAAATTACCAGTTTGTTTGGAGACCAGTGCTCTTTGCTATACCAAAAGAGGGCTTGGTTTAAGTGAATTTTCATTATAAAGAACATTGTTTTGAATTTTCAAACGTGTGTGTGTCTGAAATTGTATCTGTGCATTTTTGGGAGGATTCTACCAGAGAGCTCGACAGAACACTTTTTTGTACTCATCTGGATAGCACATCTGGATGTGTACAGGTGTCTGATATTGCCGGAATGATGTCATCAGGGGGTAATGCTTAATTTGAACATAGTTACAGTGATTAATACCTGTAATAGCTGAATAAGACTAATGATTAGCTGAAATTTAGTTCTAGTCAAACTCTCTGGGAGAAACAGGGAATGAGTCTGTTCCATCTTCTGAAGACAGGTTTCCGATACTTGAAGACTGCTATGATGTCTCCCTTAATTTTCCTCTTCAGCTTGAACATATCAGATTCTTCCAAATATTTCCAAGGATATAATTTTACCCTTTTTAAAAAGGTAAGGTGATTTCACTGTGGGAGAGAGGGAAAGAAAAAAAAGATTCTCATGAAAGGTACAATGCACGCTTCCGGATATACTGACAGTTAAATTATGTGGGTGGGGATTGAAAGTGTGTATTAAGAGCGTTACTTTATACCATCTTACAATAATCACAGATACAGGTGTTCCTGAGGAATAATTATAAATTATTTTAAATGCAACGGAGGCTTTGACTATTCTAGCTCTAAATGGCCCTGCTAGGCATTCCTTCTTGCCAAAACCTTCTAATATTGTAGGGAGTCTTTCAAATCATACAGATTTCTGCTGAGACAGGATGAATATTGTAGTTCCTCCTTTTCTAATTAAAGGGATATTCAGCGTGTTGCCATGCATGGGATACCAAAATGGGGAAGGTTTTGATAGCTGAGGAGGGAACTATTTAAAAAAAACACCCCTTCTGCTGTATAATCACTCTTCCTTCAGTCTAAACCAGTGTTTCTCAACCTTGGGCATTTGAAGATGGGTGGACTTCAACTCCCAGAATTCCTCAGCCAGCGTTGCTGGCTGGGGAATTCTGGGAGTTAAAGTCCACCCATCTTCAAACGCCCAAGGTTGAGAAACACTGGTCTAAACCAAGGGGCTATGCATAGATGTTTTTCTCATTGTCTTGGGATCACCAATGCACCCTTGCCTGGAGAAGCAGCATCTTGTCCAGAAATTCATACTAAGAGCCAGTGAGAAAGAAGGCCAGGAGGACATGACAAGTTTGTCCTGGTCTTCAAACTTAGGTGGGTGTCGTATTAAACATTTCCTCTTTCTGATTTCTTATGTTGTTCTGTGTGGGACCATTTCTTTTAATAGACATGGCAGAGGAACTCAAAACTTGGAAGTGACCTGGGACTCTGTGAAGTTCTAAGAGGATCTATTTATGCTCTAGTTACTTTGCATCTAGATTACTTTAATACTTTATATTGGGCTTTCCTTGAAATGTATTCAAGGGGAAAAAAATAACATCAGCATAAGATCCTGGAGCTGTCTGGATTAACTGTACTCTTCTATGTATATGGAAGGTGAAAAAAAAAGTTAAAGATGTAGCTAGATAGCTGTAGCTTCACACAGCTATCTAGCTACAGCTTGAGAAATTATATTCTCCATAAATAACATTATTTGCTATATTTAAAAATAGACATCAGTAGAGTTATCTAGCTTTAAAACAGCAATTCTTAATATAGAATAGACATCTTTATTGGCCAAGTGTGATTGGACACACAAGGAATTTGTCATTGGTGCATATGCTCTCAGTGTACATAAAAGAAAACATACATTCATCAAAATCATGAGGTACAACACTTATAAATTGTTATAGGGTACAAATAAGCAATCAGAAAATAATCAATATTAATATAAATCATAAAGATACATGCAACAAGTTGTAGTCATAAGTGGGAGGATAGAGGTGATAAGAACAATGAGAAGACTAATAATAATAGTAATGCAGCAGAGTTTAGCAGAGTGATGGTGATCTCTAGATCTAATATCTCTAGAATTCATTGTGATTTTCCATTTTGAAATTCATTGATGATTAATGATATTCCACCTGGTCAGTCAATAACTGCTTCATATATTTTGCAATTCACTCTTTTGCATAAATAAATAATGTGTTTAATACCTTTTTGAGTTCTGACAGACTGGATATATACATACATACATACATACATACATACATACATACATACATACATACATACATACATACATACATACATATATATATATATATATATATATATATATATATATATATATATATATATACAGTGGTACCTCGAGATACGAGTTTAATTCGTTCCGGACCTGGGCTCTTAAGTCGAGCAGCTCTTATCTCGAACGACTTTTCCCCATAGGAATTAATGTAAATAATTTTAATTGGTTCCAGCCCTCAAAAAACTCACAAAGTTAGTCTAAATTATGCAGAAAGACATGTTTTTAATGAAGAAATGTACATGTACATATAAATGAATAATGAAGTTTCTTTCACTTAACTTGTAAACTTTCTTAAACTTTTAAATTTACATATGTTCAACTTCTCTGCCACCCAATCCTGTAGGACAGAGGTCCCCAACCCTTTTTGCACCAGGGACCGGCTTTAAGCGATCAAGAGAGGAATGGGTGAATGAATGGACGGAGGGTGGGAAGGAAGGAAAGAAAGGGGGAAGGGACAGGAACAGAGGAAAGAAGCAAGGAAACTTATGAAAGGGGAGAGTAAGAGAGGAATGAGTGAAGGGAGGGAGGGAGGGAAGAAGGTGGGAAGGAGAAAGAAAAGAAGAAATAGAGGAAGGGAAGGTAAAAGAGAGAAAGAAAAAGAGCAAGAAAGAAAGCTGCAAGCACCCCCCCGAGCCCCCCAGGCCGTCTGCAACCTTTTAAAACACGCGCGCCGCTTCGCAGCTGTCTCCTGAAGCCGAACGCGGAAGTTAGCGTTTGGCTTCAGGAGACAGCTCCTTGGCGCTTGTATCTCGAATTTGGGCTTGTAAGTAGAACAAAAATATCTCTCCCCTCCCAGCTCTTATCTCGAGTTGCTCTTAAGTAGAGCAGCTCTTATGTCGGGGTTCCACTGTATATATATATATATATATATATATTTTCGTAAATTTTCACGGGTATATGTATGTAGATTGTTCTGAGTTCGGGTTTTGCCCTGTGTAATATTTTGCATGTCTATGCGATGTTTCGGTGAAATCACATTCACCATCATCAGGCTGAACCAACCCAGGACCATTTCAAGGCAGTTAATTTTATTTATAGCCGACAACTATATTCTGTATGTGTCAAATGTTTTTTTTGCTGGAATTTTAAAATTAAGGGAGACTAGGATGGTCCCATTTCGGCCTGGTTCTGGCCTCATCAGCTAGTCACACCCTTCCTTACTGGGATTCGATCCGGTGAACTCTGCCTTGTAAGGCAGAGAATTAGCAGTTGAGCTATCAGATCAGATCCCTTCCAGCTCTGTACCAGGGAGGGGCTATATGTTTTTTTATGTCGGATCAACCTGGTACATATTGAAGGAACGTCACAGTTCCTTTTGGTGTGGCTAGCTGATGAGGCCAGAACAAGGCCGAAATGGGACCATCCTAGGCTGATGTCATGCTCTAAGAAAAAAGTGGGACCTAGAGATTCCTTTTTAAATTTTAAGTTATATAATTAGAGGAAAAAATCATGTTCATATATTAACCCTAAAAAAGGAAGATCGTATGCACTGAATATTGTTTGTTTTTATATAACTTAAATGTGTTAGATTAGACCAAACGCGCTGATGGAAAATCCATAAGTAGTAGACAAGGTGTTAAAAAACAACATTGAAATAACAATGACATTAGGACTGTTCCTGAAGTTTACCTGGTATAGATTTATCTCTTTACTATGTGTTATAGTAATGTACTGCTTTTCCTTCAGGAACGTATGGTACCATCTATAGCACGGTCCTCCTGTTTCTACCCATAACAACGTGAGATAGGTTGGACTTAATGTCCCAAAGTTATCCAGTGAGCTTTTGTGCCTGAAGCTGGATCTGATTCTGAAATCTTCTGAATCCTAGTCCAACATATTACCCATTATGTTGCACTGTTTGACTTGGGGTTTAAAATATCGATACCACCCTGCTATGCAGACTTTGAAGAAAGGATAGTAAGAGAATGGATGTATTTGAACTTGATGCTCTAGAAAACTCCTGAGAATGCCATGGATAACCAAGAAAACAAACACATGGATTTTTGAAGAATTATCCTACTTCAAATTATCATACTTCAGACACATTATGCTGAACTTTTGGAGAAAAACTTTTGCTTTCACTTGACCAAAATATCTGAGGCCACTATCTGCAAAAGATATTGGGATATTCTCATCAACTGTATATGGGACATATTTCTCAGGTCCTTAGTTGATATACTTGTCTCATCACCAAAATTATTAGAATAGAAGCTAATGACATCACACTCCATACACCATATTTTTCAGAGTATAAGATGCTCCTTTTTCCTCCCTAAAAGAGGCTGAGAATTTGGGTGTGTCTTAAACTCTGAATGTAGCTTTTTTGAAGCTATTTTTCCAGCCCTAACAAGGTGCTAAAGATATTCCCAGCTCTTACCTTGCAGGCTCTTTTATTGTTACTCTCTCTTTCCTCCCCCCAAATTAAGGTGCATCTTATACTCTGATGTGTCTTATACAGTACTCTGAAAAATACAGTACATCAGGAGTGACATCTCAAGTATCTATTGAAGGAGGAATTGAGTGAGGACAATTCTTAAGACTGGACAGATCTGATTAAACACATCTTGGTTATCCTCTTTGTAAGTGAGATTTGGCAATGGACATGAGGGAAGTTTATTCCGAATGATAGTTTGACAGCTATGTAAGTTGATCATTTATACATTGACAAATAAGAGAAAAAGACAACTGCTTGGCATAATATTTGCAAATGCTAACTTATATTGTGGTAGGTCAACTTAGAAATACTGTAATTTACTTAGAAATACAATAATCAGTGCAGGGAAGACTATTAATATACTTATTCCATCTGCCATTAATGTCTGCTCTTAAAGCAATTGTTCATGGACAGTTTCAAACTTTCTACTTTATAATTCTTGATTTTGTGAATTTTTCTTATAGATATCAAGTAGCTAGTTCTCTGCCTGACATCCACTTTGTCAGGGATATCCAGCACTTAAGGGTCAAAGGGATGCAATTTAGCTGCCAAACCTTCCTTATTTCTTTCCTGTGCAAACCCAGGAAAGAAATAAAAGCTTGGAATTTGGGTGGGAAGAGGAGGAGGAAGAAGAGGAGGAGGACGGTTGCTGCCAAAGGAAGAAGGTGAGGTGAGGGGAATCAAAAAATCCAAAACTTTAAGTCTTTTAAAAAAAGAGGGACTCTGAGGCGACGAGGAGGAGCATGCACCTCCCAAACACCCAGTGCAAGGCTGCCTCCCATACACTGCACCAGAGAGAGAAACTCAGGCGGGCGAGAGGGGGGAACCTCCCAGTCTTTGACCAAAAGGTGGCGACTGCTTCCTCTTCCTTCCCATGCTGAAGGGCTCCCCTCTCCTCTTTGTAGCCAGCAACCTTCCTTCACTATGGCGACTCCTCGGTTTGGCTGAATCCAAGTTGATCCGGCCAGGGTAAAGCGCCCCCTTTTGCCTTTCCACGCCCATTCGGTCCAGGAGGCAACCTTGCGCTGGATGTATGGGAGGCAGCACGAGGGAGTCATCACAGTGAACTGGTTTATTCCCTCTCCAAGTGCCCAGAGAAAGGAAAATGCTCCGTTCGCTCTGAGCTGCCCAGAGTGAAGGGAGCATTTCTTTTCTCTGGGCCCTGGCATAGGTTTATTCTGTCTCCAAGTGCCCAGAGAAAGGAAAATGCTTCATTCACTCTGGACTGCCAAAGCCTCCTTAAGCGCCACTAAAAGGCTCTTCTGGCAGCCCAGAAAAGCCCGAGATGGCCAGGATTAAAGGGAGAATGGCAGGAAACTGACCGAGTCTTCGTGCCGCTCTCAAATTTCCTCAAATTTTCTGCGCTCAGCTTCTAAAGTAGAAAATGGTTCTTAAAAAGAGGCAAAAAAAATCTTGAACACCCAGTTCTTATCTAGAAAAGTTCTTAAGTAGAGTTCTTAGGTAGAAGTACCACTGTACCTTTGTTCAAAAATTGTTGCCCTATAATACGCCTTTTGCTCAGGCAAAAGTTATAGCAACAAGAATTTTACTGTTGCATAGATAGCTTCAGCACCAATCTGAAAGCCGACCCATAGTTCTGTATTCCCACATCATCAGCAACATCAGATTTATTTCTGAATCAGCTACACTACAGTATAGCCGTAGCTGTCGCAATGTTACATTTGGGGCTGTTTATTTTGGAAACACTGTGCTTCAGTTTTCCCACTGGAGGGAGCTCTTGCTCCTTTTTCTTTTCCTATAGCTTTGGCTCCTAAAAGGGAAATGCTTGCTTGACGTTGGCAGCTTTGCAGCTCTCCTTATTTTGGACCAAAAGAGCAGGGATGAAATTGACAAGTGTTTTGTTAGTTTCTCCCTTCTCTTTCTTGGACCAGCAACCCACCCACCCCGCCCCAGAGTGCCATATGGTTCCCTCCTCCTTTTCTTTGCCTTTTGTGTAGAGCTGGGGAGATCTTTGTAACTGCAGGACCTACAGCAACTCGGGGCAGAATAGTGATTTCTCGCTCCTTGTTCTCAGCTTTTTAAGGCCACCTAAGTGAAGACTGTAACAGATCGCCTTCAAAGTGCCTCTGATAAATTGGGGAATGAAAATGCTGGTGGTGTGGAAGTGCCCTGAGTGCTGTAGTCATGACAACAATCCCCCCCCCCCCAGTAACAATCCTCTAATTAATTGCTCAGTATTGTAATTAAACCTTCAGGGAATGTACTGGGTTTATGTCTGACACTAACAGTTCAGAGAAATAGCGGAGAAGCCATGTATGCAACTCACACCATCACAATATTTCTTAACAGGGGAGAGGAAGAACGGGAGTCCTCTGGCCAATTATTCCAGTTGGGATAAAAGCATTCATGAGTGGCTGGTATAAATACCATGACTCCACTTCATTTCCCCCACATTTTTGTTTTTGCTGTACTAGCTTTTCATCAGAACTGTGAAGTCACCACGACTGATCTATCAAGCAGTCAATATTTGCTATTTCACTTTTTTAATTTGGGGACAATAGGACGTGTCAAGGCACCAGTTTTTAAGATGTAAATATTTTCAATAGTTTTAATTTGATGGAATACTATTGAGATAAAAGGCTCTTTGGTTGTTGTTGTTGTTGTTTTTTTAAAAAATGAGGATACTGTGGACTCTGGGCTTTTCCCAAGATTTCCTTGGGAAAAATTATATGCATGAAGTGTGTTAGTCAAGGTTGACTCAGCCTTCCATCCTTCCAAGGTGGGTAAAATGAGGACCCAGAAGAGAAGGATTTAGGGGTAGTGATTTCTGACAGTCTCAAAATGGGTGAGCAGTGTGGTCGGGCGGTAGGAAAAGCAAGTAGGATGCTTGGCTGCATAGCTAGAGGTATAACAAGCAGAAAGAGGGAGATTGTGATCCCCTTATATAGAGCGCTGGTGAGACCACATTTGGAATACTGTGTTCAGTTCTGGAGACCTCACCTACAAAGAATGGTGGAAGGTCTTAAGCATAAAACGTATCAGGAAAGACTTAATGAACTCAATCTGTATAGTCTGGAGGACAGAAGGAAAAGGAGGGACATGATCGAAACATTTAAATATGTTAAATGGTTAAATAAGGTTCACGAGGGAAGTGTTTTTAATAGGAAAGTGAACACAAGAACAAGGGGATACAATCTGAAGTTAGTTGGGGGAAAGATCAAAAGCAACATGAGAAAATATTATTTCACTGAAAGAGTAGTAGATCCTTGGAACAAACTTCCAGCAGACGTGGTTGGTAAATCCACAGTAACTGAATTTAAACATGCCTGGGATAAACATATATCCATTGTAAGATAAAATACAGGAAATAGTATAAGGGCAGACTAGATGGACCATGAGGTCTTTTTCTGCCGTCAGTCTTCTATGTTTCTATGTTGGGAGAAATATGCTGATTCTGTAAACCATTTAGAGAGGGCTGTAAAAGCACGATGAAGCGGTATATTAGTCTAAATGCTATTGCTATTATACTTAATTGGTTACCATAGATTTCTATTTTAATGGGGATACAATGACGAGTTGTTGAAATTCATTGGCTAAAACTTATTCTCTCACTCTTTTTATTGCTCTGTTTTTGTTTTCACAAAATTGTCACAATGGATATTCCTATACCATATATAACCATTTGGGGAAAAGCAGAAAATGTTCAGTGAATTGTGTCTTGTTCTTATAAAAATCAGCAAGCTTTCAAAACAGATTCGCTAGGATGAGGGTAAAAAAATTACCCAGACTATCTTGGAAACTTTATTAAAAAAAAAAAAAAGTGGAAGAGGGAGAGAGTGTGTGTTCAGACACTTAAAAAAAAAACACCCTCATCCTGATTTGATTTATCTGGGGAGTGTGAACACTAAATAGAGAACAACGCCTGAAGTGTGAATTATTTCCTATATTAACACAGAGGAAAAACTGATAGCCTTTTCATGTCAGGAGAATAGTAAGAAGGGGAGGAGGGAAAGAATGACATTGTTCAATCTCAGGGTTTGCTCACTCTTTATCAGGCAGAGATCAAAATTTATTCCCAGGATGAGGCCTGCGGCCTGGCTGAGGCCCTAGAGATTTTTAAGGGCCTAATTAAGAAAACAGGATGAAAATGGTGAAATAAGAGGCCAATTTACTTCTTGCAGAATAGGGAGATCAAATCAACTTATGAGCAATTAATGTGCACAAGGAGAGAATAAAAGAATGCTGGGAGATGGTAGAGGGCCTCATTTTAATGACATGCTCTGGTGTGGGTATAAAGGATTACTCTGAAGGTCAGATGTAGATTGAAACGACCTTGCAAATTCTTAACCCTCCTTCCAATTAATAGAACCAACTCAAAAATGCAAAAGACCAGCCTAACGTTCCTTTGCGATCAGAAGGGAGAAGCAGAGGACGAAAGGCGGCTTCCTTCAGTTCAACAGTGGTCACAAAGGATGAGGTTAGGAAGGGCAGTTGATTACAGAATACAAGTCACCCAAGGAAGGGAAATTTGTGTCAAAGCTCAAAGCAGGATATAAAAAGCTAGGTAACATAACCTGGGGTTGAGTTAATTATTAACTCTGAAGAATAAGCCAACAACCTATGACACTAAGAATTGCTATGTGGGAATTTTCATCCCCAGGTAGATATATGAAAACCATGAAGTTGACTAAATTAATATTTATATTTTTTAAATAGACATTCAGGAATTGTATCTGTGGCCCATAGCCACATCATATTGGAATACTATTCAAACAATAGTGCTGGATGAATTTATCAAAAACATTTTAGTTGAATTATAGATACTTCTTCATAAATAAAATTCCCCCCCCCCCCGTCATTTTATAGGGAAGAGAGAAAGAGACAACTGCAAATCTTATTGAGAAGTATATGCTGTTGAATTATCATGTTAAATGTATGTAACTTATGATAATTGTTTAAAGAAAAATGTAGTAATGCATAATTTTTCTGAAGACTGCCCTCCTGACAACAAACCTTAAAATAATTTGTTCCTAAATGTTGCCCTCAGAATGATTTACTGTAAACTATTTAATATATTAACTAGGGGAATTGGATTTGTTACTTCTCAATCTCCATTAAATCTAAAAATGTATCATTTTGTGCCGATTGATGATATTTGTGTAATGTTATACAAATGATGCAAATTATGTCGTTTGCATCACATCGCTGGTGTAATTACATCATTATGTAAATGATTTACATTGACACTAATGACATCACACAATATAAATTTAAGTGCCTTGTCAGCTGCATGATGTATCAATTACGAATTAAAACCCATTATTTAAAATAGCTATATACAAAGAAAAAGAAAGATTTAATGTAATTTTAAAAAGAAAAAAACATTACTTTTCTATGTGAGTTTTCTACTTCCACCTGCCCCCATTCTAAACTAGCTTTTTCAGTTCAAAAAAGTTTTGCAGATTACTTTTTCACATTTAGTATGTAGCAAGTACTGTAGTTTGGTTGTAATAGCTTAATACTCATTGGGATAAGCTCAATTAGTATGACTAGATGAAGTTAACAGGGGAGATGACCATATCAGCCAGTAGTGATTCAAGCAAAACTTGTGAAAAAAGTGATTAACTTAATCAAAATCCTTTTATTATGAACATCCTCACAAATAGGATTGCTTCTTTTCTGGGAGGATCAAGTCCCACAGTTACACATAGGAACATAGTAGTAATTTGATAAAAAATAGATTGGACTTTTTTACCTCATTCTACTCATCCTACCCGGACTCCCAATGAAAGTTGATGTTGGTGTGGAAGCTTGTATGGAACTTCCATGGCCACAAGAGAGAGCCAGATAGTTACTAGAAAAATAAAGTGAAGAGACACAGTGTCTTGATTGATTCTTAACTAACTGCCTGCTATCACAGCTGAACTGAATGGTTGCAGAGACATTTGTATCTGACAGATTTAGTGGATTTGCATTAGTGGCAATCTGGACATGGCTCTTAATTATATGAATTTCAATTACAAAATGTGAATGATTAATAATTTTAAAAAGTAGGTCAGGAAAAAACAGCCAGAATTTTGCACTTGCTTACTTAATGAATTGAGACAGATTTACTGACATGAAAGCTTGGATGTGTAACAAAAAGTAGATTCAGCCCAACATACAATTTACTTCGTTATTGACCTGGGAGAACATCCTTTACTGCAGCCAAAGGGCACAATTAATTTTGAGGGTATAGGATGAGCTCTACGATTTCCAAACCTCTGCACCCTCCAACATTTAGCTTACTAGATACTGGGTCAGTATCTGTTTCAGGTAACTACTCTATTCCATCTAATGATGCATCTGGGCTCTTTTGAAGGTTGCAGAGAGACAAAGAAAGTTACTTTCACATAGCAGAACAACACTTGTGTGACTGAATTTCCTTTGCATTTTAGTTTGGTATTACAGCTTCCATATTTATAGGCAATCAGATAATGGGGAATGTTCAACTTACTTCTCTCAGTGAGAAAGCGTCATTCTTAAACTTAAAATACTTTTTTTCAAAAACAGTTTAAGACTCTTAAGGGCTTGAAGATTTTTAGTAAAGGCAACTATTTTCCAAATTATATTTGGAAACAAGAAAGATAATAAGACATCCTACCTGTGATAGGATGAAGCATAGCAAAGAGCTATTTTTTTCTCAAGAAATATAATGCCAGTAAAAATATCTCAGACTTCTTTCTCCAAGTGATTTTTTTTTACAAACATATCAATGTATAAACAGTGTGGCACTTGAGTGTCTTATATTTTAATACAAATAAAATACTATTCATCATATTTACTATGTTTGACAAGCTTCTATAGTTTTGGTAATAGTACACATATTTTTGTTGAGTTATAATCTTTCATCATTTAGTTATTCAATATTTCAATGTTATTTTTATGCCAATCAGCATATGTTGAGTGTCATTCCTTTTACTACAAATAAAATATTATTAATCATATTTGTTACATTTAGCAGGCTTATATCATTCTAATAATAATACACATATTTTTGTTAAGTTATAATCTTCCATTATTTAATTATTCAATATTTCAACATGTTATTTTATGTCAATCACCCTATTATTCAAGCATGCTTAATAATAATCATTCAAGTTCTGATTTCTCCTCTTGTTATTATTCCACCTCACCTTAAAGTGTATTCCATTAATCCCCCTCTCTAGTTTCCATCCCTATTCTAACTTTTAATTATGCCACTATTATATTTAAAAATAGTCCCTTTTTATCCATTGTCTCTTGTCTGCTTTAAAGCTTTAATTTTTCATTTCATGGCTTGCCTCCCATATTCCACTCTTGCATCTTTATCTCTATCTGCTTCCACATCTTAACCAATCATTTAAACATTTCTCTCTTCTCTGCACTATTCCATTGTCTAGTTTTCAAAATATCTACTCTTGCCTCTATCTCTTTTCCAAAAAAGTCTTCCTGCAACTCCAGTTCCTTTTTTTAATCCCATTAAAATATTCTCCCCTTGGCTTGCTCCCTCAGTCATTATTTCTGTTGTCATCTTCTTGTCATTTCATTTTATTTGTTGGTTTATCTGTTCTGTTTTTTCATCTACTCTTTCAATTGGCTCCTTCTCTTCCTGGGTGTCTTGGTCACTCCTTGTCCTTTGTATCATGTTTTCCAACTCTTCATCTATGCTCTGCATTTTATTCATAATTTCCTTGAAGCTTCTTGTCAAAGTAGAGTCGGTGGTGCAGTGGTTAGAGTGCAGTACTTTACTGCAAGCTACTTTTGATGATCACCAGCTGTCTCAGTAGGGTCAAGGTTGACTTAGCCTTCCATCCTTCCAAGGTCAGTGAAATGAGAACCCAGATTGTTGGGGCAATATGCTTACTTTCTGTAAGCCGCTTAGAGAGGTCTGTAAAGCACTGTGAAGTGGTATATAAGTCTAAATGCTATTGCTAAAGTATCCTTAATACTTGAATTATCGATGGCATTTCTTCTCAAATTCCACTCATTTCTTGCTGGTGGAGCCTCTTGTTTAATTTTATTTTGTCCCTCTTTTGTCCAATAATCTGAAAACCATATGTTCAAACCTAAAGTCACTTCTCAAAAAGTTCAATATTCATGAATCTAATTAACCTGTTCCTCTGGATAGTCCCAAAAATGTTTCAGTCTTGTGTTGTAGCTTTAATAATAATGTCTTTCTTATTCTCATGTTTAAATCCCCAATAGCCAAGTTTTTTTCCAAACTTTGGGAATATGTTATGCCTTTTGTCAGCAGGTGGCACTCTTAAGTCAAATTTCAATATTAACCAATTTTATCCAATTTTAATGGTAACAATAAAAAAATATAAAGATGATGTTAGTTTTTTAAGTAAATAGTTCCAGCATTTTGAAACACCTATCCAAAACAACACTTGTTCAGTTTAGAAATCCAATTTTCTATATTTTTTCAGGTTTTGCCTTTGTTTGATTCTTTTTCCTTCGATTTTAAAATTCTTCTCAAAATGTTAAATGACTGCTTTTAAAAGCAGTGAGCCTCTCTTTTCCTGGATATTCTTTTGGGGTTGAGTTTTAAATAAAAAGGATTCTTCTCAGTCTGTTCCAGACACTCTTCACCAACTCTGCTCTAGTACAGTCCATAGCTGTTTTTACTCTGTCCCAGCTTTGTGGCAATCATCTTTAGGCTGCCTCTGGTCCTCACTGTGGCATAAATGGAAAAAAGCCCAAGGTTCTGCAGGAGAGTTGCAATCTCTCCCCCTACCTCTCAGAGCATCCCTCCTTAGGTTCGCCTCACCTACAAGGTGGCTTTGGCTCCTCTCGGAGCCCACAAACAGGGAAGGTGGAGACACTTTCCCTACATTTGATATCACTGTGACATCTGGCAGAAGTCTGAACTGTCTGAGACTTTTATTCACTTTGCAATTATATATAGAGAAAAACAGGATTACTCTGCCTTCTATGTCATGCATTACATGTCAAGCAAAATGCATTATTTTCCAAAAACAGCCTTACAAGTTCTCTAAAAGGCCTAGATGGAAATTAGAACATCCTGCTGATAGAAAAGTGTCCTTGGTGTAGTTTAAGAGCCTGGATATTTATAGCTAAAGAGCCTGACCTATCTTCATAGAAGAAACTTTTGAAAGATTTGCAGTTAGAATAATTATATTCCTAAAAGACTATTTGAAAAAGACCAAATGGCTTAATATTGATGGTAGAACAATGCTCAAGATGAAACATGGTTATAGAGTGCCTCCTCTCAGTTTCTCTTTCTTTTTCAGTAATAATAATTAATAATAATAATAATTTATTAGACTTGTATGCCGCCCCTCTCCGGAGACTCAGGGCAGCTCACAACAACAATAAAACTAATAATGAAAACTATGGCTAAAACCCATTATCTTAAAAAACAAGCATAGTACACAAATAACAATCAATATTACAATCATAACCACACACAACTTTTAATGGTCAGAAGGGGGGGCATGTGCTAGTTGCCCCATGCCTGGTGACATAAATAGGTCTTAAGGCTCTTGCGAAAGGCGGGGTAGGAGGGGGCAGTCTGAATCTCCGGAGGGAGCTGGTTCCAGAGGGCTGGGGCCGCCACAGAGAAGGCTCTTCCCCAGGCCTTGCCAGACAACATTGTCTGGTCGACCGGACCTGGAGAAGACCAACTCTGTGGGACCTGATTGGCCGCTGGGATTTATACAGCAGAAAGTGGTCCCGTAAGTAGTCCGGTCAAAAAGTTTTCTTCATTCTTGCTTGTTTTTTTCTTAGCTGTAACTTTTCCTTATCGCCATCTCGATCTAGGAAAGATTACTGCTAACCAAGAATGCCCTTGAAACCATGATTCATAACCATGATTTGTAGCAGATTTTCAGTCCCAAGGTTTGGAAAGAGTTCTACATAGTTCTAATCATATACAGTGGTACCTCGACATACGAGTTTAATTCGTTCCAGACCCGAACTCGTAAGTCAATCAACTCGTATCTGGAACGAATGCCTTTAGACTTTGTTTTTCTCACTGAGATAACTGGAAGCAAGGAGATTCTTGCACCATCTAGTGGAAGCTCGGCTCGTATCCCGAATTTGAGCTCGGGTGTCAAACAGAAATTTCGCTCGTGTCCCGGCTTGTAACTTGGAATACTCGCATGTGGAGCAGTTCGTATCTAGAGGTACCACTGAATTAGATTCTGTGGGAAGGCAAAGGGAAATCATCAAAGCAATTAAAAAGTGAAAGTTAGAATATTTTGGACATGTGATGTGACACCCAGAAAAATACAGCACATCCTTCACTTAAACTTTCAGGGAGACACTGCAGGTAAACAAAGTCCAGGCAGAAAAAGAACATCATGGCTTAAAAACCTCAGGGACTGGTTTGGAAAAAACTCAGCAGCATTTTTTCATGCAGCTGTTAACAAAAATAGGATTGACAACATGATCACCAATATCCGATGACGGATATGGCAAAAGAATAATAATAATTAGATTCTGGTGTTGGCCAACTATAATCAGTCATAAGAAGACTAGGCAGAACTACTTTGATACACTAGTTGGAAGGATTTGAAACTGGATATCTGGTTTGTATCTGAGTTTTACTGGCCTGTGGAAATGGGGATTAAGTAATAAGCTGTAATATTTGGCTCCATAAATGCTAAAATAGCAAACAGTTGTTTCTACTTCATAGATTCTTTTGTCATGATCAAAGGTGGGTTCCTGCCAGTTTGGACTGGTTCTATAGTAATGTGACAAACTGGGTCGCTGAACCAAACAGCAAACCAAGCCTGCTATACCCCTGAGCCGTTTCTCTTGGTGGTGCCTACAGTGCTGCCATCTTGTTTTTGGCTTCTGTGCATGTGGAGAAGTTTTTTTTTTAATACTGTGCATATGTACACAGCACAAAATGCCCCCCTCTCCTCCTCCTCCCCCATGTGGTGCACCCATGAGTGGAACTACAGTAGCAGAATCCAGAACTTGATCCTGATAAATAAGTATCCTCAATATTATCTTTTGGTTGATTTGAGAAATATATACTGTAATCACTTATTAGTTCTAAAATTGTTGTGGATGCAGCAGAGTTCATTTATTGAAGGCTACAGGTTCCTATGTGGAATATAGAAAGAGGCCAGTTCAACATTTAAAAGATGGAAAATTTATTTTCAAGTTCATTTTATTGACAGAAATTTATCTAAAAATAATGGTTAGTTCTATCTTTTGTGATCATCCTTTCACTTTTGCAAAAGTTACATCAAAGAAGTAATGCCAAAAATTTACCATATTGATTTTCCATCTTTGGTATTGAAGAGCATTTCCAATAGAGCTCATAGATATTTCATTGAAAATCAGAATGACCAAGAGAGACTGGAGAAAACTTTGAATGGTTCAGATCAGATCACATATACCCTAGAGCAGTGTTTCCCAACCTTTGCAACTTGAAGATATCTGGACTTCAAATCCCAGAATTCCCCAGCCAGCATTTGCTGGCTGGGGAATTCTGGGAGTTGAAGTCCAAATATCTTCAAGTTGCCAAGGTTGGGAAACACTGCCCTAGAAAAAGTATAATTAATCTAAATGAGTTCAAATATTAACATCAAACAACAATATTTTCAGGGATGAGGTGGACATTTTTGAAGGTAAGAAATCTATGAAAATAACAGATTGCATTAGATAATTCTCAAAATGGGGGGAGAGGAAGATAGCTGTTCATTTGGAACATGGGGTTGTTATATATTTTTTTATCTCTGTGAAGACCTGCCAAGAACAGTGTCACATACCATAGCATTCTCCCCAGAAACATTAGTTGTCCCATTTCATAGTATGCAGGTAATAAATGTATATTACTGAATATATTGTTAATAAAAATTTAAATGAGGAAATCAATGTTTTAAATTTAAAGAGGAATTCAAACTGCTACTTCATGAATATTTTTATAAAGTGAAAGGCCTACTTTTAGAAATATTGGATTCTGATCTCCAGTTAAGTCCCTTGTTTGTCTTTCTTGATTACTGGATGAATTTAGTAATCAACTACCTATGAAATTACTAAATTACAAGATAGTCATAATAGTAACATAATGAGGGCAGGAGAGGGAGTTTGAACAGTGGTTTCTAAAGATTAAAAAAAGGATTTTTGTTTTTGTAAAACTAGTACTATAACATATTATCACACCATTTTTACAATGTATTATTTGTCTAGAGTCATTATCATACTAGTTTTATCTGTAATATGCTACATAGCTTGGACTTGTTATCTGAAGAAACCTATTTTCTCTTTTTGAAAAAACAGTTTTTATTAAATAATCTTAAAAGTTATTAAATAATCTTAAATATTTACAACAGCACAAAGCTTGAAACTTCAGCCTGATGATGGTGAATGTGATTTCACTGAAACGTCGCATAGACACTCAAAATAGTACACGGGGCAAATATTACACAGGGCAAAACCCGAACTCAGAACAATCTACATATATATATATATATATATGTGAATGATGAGGCAGCAGCCATCTCGATCACCGGAACATAGAAACTTTAATAAAACCACTTAGCTTTCGTTAGCGTGCTGCTAACTTCGTCAGAGTTTTAAAATGCCGTGGGAGACAAACATCTTTATAAAGCATTACTCAGTCTGCTCATTGCCCGCGTCACGGGGCCACACCCTTCCCTCCCCCCTGCGGTAAGCCTAATTGTGGGCTTAATCATGCTGGCTGAAGGGAGATCTACCTCTTTTGCTCGTGTTTGTTGCCTTTTTCCCTCCCCAAGGGAGGGGGTGTAATTGTGAGGCTTAATCCTGCTGGCTGTAGGGGGACCTGCCGCTTTTACTCGTGTCTGTTGCCTTTTTCCCTCCCCAAGGGAGGGAGTGGAGTTGTGAGGCAATGCTTCAGAGGTGTTTGGTATTCCTTTCTTCCCCCCATTGTCGTTGTTACTTTTTATAATGGTACATGTCTGCTCTTGCAATTTTTTTACCCATGTCCTCGTCCTAGGTCTACACTGTTCTAATCCCCCCTTGTCCTCTATGTTAGACTTAAATTGTGCCCCTCCACCTCTACCTCCGTATTGCTCCAGTATGTTCCCTTGTTTCTCGTGGGGGGTTATCCCACCCTCATTTGGCTGGTTTCTATGTCTGGCCTGGGGAATTCTGCTGGGGGCTGTGTCCAATCTTAATGACCCATCTCCTTTAAGTCGTTGTTGGTGCCTTAAAGCCTGGTATGCCGATGGCATATCGATGTGTCTATTTAAAGAATTTTCATTCGAGAACCAGGCTTCTTTTAGGAGGCGACCTCCCTTGGTTTCATCCCGTGCCAGAATCTCAGTTCCCTGGAAATCGAAGCCGTGACCTTGCTCCTCCATGTGTATCCAAATCTGGGAGCGCTGTTCCTGACGCCGGACCGCTAGTTTGTGTTCGTGTACACGGGTTCTCAACCTTTTAGCTGTTTCACCCACATAGTGGTGTGTACAATTACTGCAGTTTATACGGTAAATTACCGAGGAAGACTCCTCCTTCACTAGGGTTTCCTTCGGGCGCATTACTGATTTTCTCAAAGTTTGATCTGGCCTATGCGCTACTTTGACCCCGTGGGGTGCCAGTATGCGTGCAGCTGTTTCGGATACCCCTTGTATGTACAGGAGTACCCTCCACGCTGATGTTTCGTTTGTGCTTTCAGTAGGCTGCCGGAGTCTACGTGTAACGCACCGTTGGATAAAATCCCTCGAGTAACCATGACGTATACAAGTTTGGTAAAGATACGCTCGTTCTTTTTGTTTGGCTGCCCGTGTACTACAATGGGTATTTATCCTGTTGAATAATGTCCGTATGCAGCTGACTTTATGTGCGTTGGGGTGGTTGCTTTCGTTGTGTAACATGCGATCCGTGCTGGTGGTCTTGCGGTACACCTCCGTGTCGATCGCATGTTACACAACGAAAGCAACCACCCCAACGCACATAAAGTCAGCTGCATACAGACATTATTCAACAGGATAAATACCCATTGTAGTACACGGGCAGCCAAACAAAAAGAACGAGCGTATCTTTACCAAACTTGTATACGTCATGGTTACTCGAGGGATTTTATCCAACGGTGCGTTACACCTAGACTCCGGCAGCCTACTGAAAGCACAAATGAAACATCAGCGTGGAGGGTACTCCCGTACATACAAGGGGTATCCGAAACAGCTGCACGCATACTGGCACCCCACGGGGTCAAAGTAGCGCATAGGCCGGATCAAACTTTGAGAAAATCAGTAATGCGCCCGAAGGAAACCCTAGTGAAGGAGGAGTCTTCCTCGGTAATTTACCGTATAAACTGCAGTAATTGTACACACCACTATGTGGGTGAAACAGCTAAAAGGTTGAGAACCCGTGTACACGAACACAAACTAGCGGTCCGGCGTCAGGAACAGCGCTCCCAGATTTGGATACACATGGAGGAGCAAGGTCACGGCTTCGATTTCCAGGGAACTGAGATTCTGGCACGGGATGAAACCAAGGGAGGTCGCCTCCTAAAAGAAGCCTGGTTCTCGAATGAAAATTCTTTAAATAGACACATCGATATGCCATCGGCATACCAGGCTTTAAGGCACCAACAACGACTTAAAGGAGATGGGTCATTAAGATTGGACACAGCCCCCAGCAGAATTCCCCAGGCCAGACATAGAAACCAGCCAAATGAGGGTGGGATAACCCCCCACGAGAAACAAGGGAACATACTGGAGCAATACGGAGGTAGAGGTGGAGGGGCACAATTTAAGTCTAACATAGAGGACAAGGGGGGATTAGAACAGTGTAGACCTAGGACGAGGACATGGGTAAAAAAATTGCAAGAGCAGACATGTACCATTATAAAAAGTAACAACGACAATGGGGGGAAGAAAGGAATACCAAACACCTCCGAAGCATTGCCTCACAACTCCACCCCCTCCCTTGGGGAGGGAAAAAGGCAACAGACACGAGTAAAAGCGGCAGGTCCCCCTACAGCCAGCAGGATTAAGCCTCACAATTCTACCCCCTCCCTTGGGGAGGGAAAAAGGCAACAAACACGAGCAAAAGAGGTAGATCTCCCTTCAGCCAGCATGATTAAGCCCACAATTAGGCTTACCGCAGGGGGGAGGGAAGGGTGTGGCCCCGTGACACGGGCAATGAGCAGACTGAGTAATGCTTTATAAAGATGTTTGTCTCCCACGGCATTTTAAAAACTCTGACGAAGTTAGCAGCACGCTAACGAAAGCTAAGTGGTTTTATTAAAGTTTCTATGTTCCGGTGATCGAGATGGCTGCTGCCTCATCATTCACGTATGTACCTGGAACTCGCATTTTTAGGACTATTCTTGATATATATATATATATATATATATATATATATATATATATATATATATCCCTTAATTTTCAAATTCAGCAAAAAAAACATGTGACACATACAGATAGAATTATCGGGTATCAATAAAAAATTAACTGCCTTGGAAATGGCCCTGGGTTGGGCCGAGAGGCAAATAAGGAGCTGTGATGTTCCTTCAATATACCAGGGTGATTCGACACAAAAATATGTAACCCTTCCCTGGTGCAGAGCTGAAGGGATTGGATACTGTAGCCTAGAGGATAATTCTCTCCCTTACAAGGCAAAGGTTGCAGGTTCAAGTCCCAGTGGTTATGGCTAGCTGATGAGGCCAAAATAAGGCCGAAATAGATCTATCCTAGTCTCCCTTAATTTTCAAATTCAGCAAAAATATATGTGACATATATATATATTTATAAAACCAGGTATTGATTTTTTTAAAATGTATTTCTCCATCCATAATACCTAGAAGAAACATTTCTGGTTTAAGATCTATCTTTTGTGATATAATTTCCGTTAACCATCTCTGGATTTTTCTCCAATAAGGTCTGGCCTCTGGGCACCTCCACCACATGTGGTAGTACGTGCCCAGTTCTTTTTTACATTTCCAATACTTTGGTGACATTTGGGGGAAAGCTTTTGCCAATCTTGTTGGAAATAGATGCTATCAATAGGACCTTTTGTAGGCATTCTCTTTGTATGCAACTGCCATGGTCAATTTGAGATTCCATTCCCAGATTTTCTCCCAATGGTCTAGATCAAAATCTGAAATTTTGTGCCCACATCACCATCACCTCTTTAACCGTTTCTTCCTCCATCCTAAAATTTAACAGACAATTGTATCATTTTGTGATAATTTTTTCTTCCAGACCCAATTAGATTTCATCCAATTCCTGATTCTTATTTTGAAAGCCAAATTGTATTAAGTCTTTTTTATGTTTGGCCTAAATTTGACAGTAAGGCCACCAATCAATATTTATTCCAATTAATGCCAAATTCTCTCTTGTTTTTAAATTGTTTTGATCATCAAATAGTTGGTTGCTGGTGACTTTTTTGTCCAAATTAAATACATTGGGGGAGGATGTGGCTTGCATCATAAATACCTATTTTGGGATATGGGTATAGTATTTTCTTGTAATTTGTTTCCAATCTTCTATTAAAGTCTCTCTGATATGGTGTCTCTAAAAGTAATTATGAATTTTGTTACCATCGTTCCATAAGTAACTATGCCAGCCCAGTTGTAAATCGTGTCCCTCAATAGTTAAAATTCTTTTATTGGTCCAAGTTATCCAGATTATCCACATTGTTGTTGCTGCTAGGTGGTACATTTTCCAATCAGGCAGTCAGAATCCTCCATGGTTCCTTTTGTCCTGTAGTAGTTTATATTTAATTATCAGTTTTCTCCCATTCCAAATAAAATTTCAGACCTCTTTATCTAATTTCATATAAAAGTTTTTCCCCTTTTTTATTGGGCTGTTTGAAGTAGATAGAGAATTTTGGGTAAAACGTTCATCTTAATAACTGATATTCTACCAATTAGTGTTATTTATTATTTGAACAATTTTATCAAATCCTTTTGTATTTTTTGTAGCAATTTTTTGTAGTTATCTTTCTTTATTGAGGAGCATTTGGTTGTAAGTCAGATACCTAAATACTTGATTTTTTTTGGTTGTCTTAATTCCCATTATATTTTCTAGATTCAGTTCCTGTTTCTTAGTAAGATGTTTTGTTATCATTTTTGTTTTATCTTTGTTGATTTTCAGACCGGCTACTTTTCCAAATTCATCTATATCTTTCAGAAGTTCTGCTCTGGAACTTTGAGGATCTTCAACAATAAACACCATATCATCGGGGAGCTTCTATCCTATCACCATATTTACAAAAAAAAAAAAAAATGTACCTCCTAGAAAACTGTAGTTCTTCCAGGGGTGGGTTCCTCCCAGTTTGGACCAGATTGCCCGAACTGTTAGTGACTCATTAGTGACACAACATTGGCTTCACAGATCCAGTTCTGCCAGTGCCAGTCTGTGCCCACCGCCATATTTTTTTCTGAATTTTTTTCTGAATTTTTCTGTGTTTGGATGGCTACTTCTGGTTCTATGCTTTGAAGAAAACCCTCCCTCCTGCTCCCGGGTTAACACTGACCTTTATTTCTTCACCTGAAGCACAGCTGGTCAACTTCTCAGCTGTATTTCGGGATGAATCCACCTTCTGAGCATGCGTGAAAGTGAAATTGCACAAGGGGACGCTCACGTGCGTGAGGGAAATGTTGCGATGTAAATTGGTGGGGAAGGTAAGTGGAACCCACCCCTGACAGTTCTTCCATTTCTCTTTAAGACATGTATGACTTCAGGTCTATGGAGTAATGCTGCTTTCAGATTGCCTTTGTTTTTCAAAGAGAAATCTTCTCTTGTAGGATTCTGGAATGGGCTTTCAATTTTAGAGCAATGAGAAATGTAGAAACCTGGAGTACAGTAGTCCCTTGCTATACCGTGCTTCACCTACTGCGGCTTCACTTCATCGCGGGTTTCTGAGGAAGCCGATCGGCAGATTTAAACAGCCCGCCGAACTCGATCGGCAGGTTTAAAAAAAAATAAAAATCTAAAATTGTAAATACTGTACTGTATTTAAATACTGTATCTAAAATAAATACTGTGTGGGAAGGGTTTATAAACACTTAAAACAATGAAAACTTACCAAACAATTACAATATAAATACTTAAATAAGTACTATCAGTCGATAAATTCCCCATCGCGGATTTCACCTATCGCGGCCAGGTCTGGAACGTAACACCAGCGATAGGTGAGGGACTACTGTATTCATCTTGAACAACAACAACAATAAATCAAGGGGTGCAGGGAGGAAGTAAAGAAGAAGGAATTGATGGTGCTTCAGGTTACCTACCTAGTTTTGACATATAAGACCTGTGAAGACATTTCTCTCATGTTCTTAAAAATTTGGAAACTGGGCCTAGAAAATTGAGCTTAGCTTTAGGTAATTTGGGTTTTAACTTTCTGGGGATGCTTTCTCTGTCTTTTTATCCTTGATATATACGTTGGAGTTCACAGTTCATATTTTTATCCTTATATATAATCTCAGTTTGAACTCAAATCCTCCCCTATTCAAGAACCATTTTAGACCTCTCTGAGTTTTCATTTCATGTCTCTCTCTCTCTGTCTCTCTCTCTCTCCCCTTTTTAAGGGGGCACTGAAATTTATACAATATTTAAGTAGCATAGCAGAGTCCTGGAAGATATTATTAATGTAAAAGGGACAGGATGGAAATGCACTTGAACCTGGTTACAATTAGAGGGTGATTTTTCTAAAGGTCAATGAATTCAGATAATATCCAGGGGGGAAAAGAAATTTAATACCTTTTTAGTGAATTAATTAATTATAATATTATATCGGCTTGGGGTTCTTTTCCAGAGTGATTAAGGGAACGATCTGTCTTCGGAGAGGCTGGGGGAGTCAGCAAGTGAGCAAGAGACTGACAGAGGGAGGGAGGAAGGGGAAGAGAGCCACTTTAATGCAAGAATAATGGAGCCTTTTCTTTCCTTTAAAAACTTACTGTATTTCAAGGCCATGCACTCCCTGCCTTCCTGGATCTATTTCTTTCTGCGCTTTGGCAAAGTATTATGATTATTGCACCAAAGCCCAGGCAAAGCAAAGGCCATTGTTTCCTTCACTATGTGGGTCAAAAGCTCATTATGAAATGTGTCTGTGTGCACATTAATGCCTTAATCAGAAATGGATACTGTATATAGATATTATAATACATACAAGTCTATATGGAAGTTCATACACATGTGGCAGATAATGTCCAAGAAGGGGAGAGCCTAGACCAGTGATGGCGAACCTTTTTTTCCTCGGGTGCCAAAAGAGTGTGTGCATGCGCTATCATGCATGCGTGAGTGCCCATACCCATAATTTAATGCCTGAGGAGGGCAAAAATAGTCCGTCCCCCCCGTAGACCCTCTGAAGGCTGGAAATGGCCTGTTTCTCAACTTCTGGTGGGCCCAGTAGACTCGTGTTTTGCCCTCCCCAGACCCCAAAGGCTTCCCCGGAGCTGGGGGAGGGTAAAAACGCCCTCCCCATTCCCCAGAGGCTCAAAAACGCCCTCCCAGAGCCTCTGCATGAGCCAAAAATCAGCTGGCCAGCACACACATGCACATTGGAGCTGAGCTATGGCAGCTTCTAACCCCAAAACCTTTAACCTTAGACTATTTACAAATGGTCTCTCCTCCTTTCTAAGAGGTCTGTAAGGGGTGTGCATAAGCGCACTGCATGCCACCTGTGGTACCCATGCCATAGATTCACCATCGCTGGCCTAGACCAATCATTTAGGCTTCCTGGCCAGTCCAGGACTCAAACGTTTACTGAGGTTTTGGTTTATTAAGCCTCTTCCTTTTAATTGATTACCTTAGAATAATTTGCATAGAATCTCATTTTTTGAGCTGTAGAAAGCAGGAACTTACAAAAAACAAAACCCATCGTCACTATTAGAATTAGTCGGTTTTGAGACTGTCTCCATTTATTAGCTTCAACCGACAATTATATATTTAGTTCTTAGACCTACATATTAACATTTGCTTTATCTGATTATTAACTAAGGTTGCAACCCTTACATCTACATATCTACACATATCTACAAAGCATGGATTTCAAAGCAGTAAAAATGTCTGTGTAATTGATAAATCCAACAACTTGAACTAATTAAGGTGCATTTTAGCAAGGAATTCATAATATTCATAAATCAGAGCTGACTTCCTAGAAAACATATTTGATTGCGTTTTGATTGTAAACTTTGCAGTCGGGTTCTATTTTTCTAATATTGTCGGATCTTATTAATGTCTTCTCTTCTTATTTATGATTTATATATACAGGTATATCTTCATATTCTCTGCTTGATCTCATCTTAACTTCTCATGACCATAAGCCAAACTGAGTTCCAATTTCCAGATCCAATTTCTCTTTCATTGGTAACATCTTCTTTTAAAAATAAAAATAAATTGTGAAATTTCAAGAGAAATCCCACTTTGCAACTTGTTAATTTATATGCAAAGCTTAACGCTTCTGGGACTATTAAGATGGTTATTTAATGAATGCAGGACTGCCTTAAAATGCATGGTTACAGAATTGCATCCAGAATGATTTGATCTAAATCATGGAATGATTTAGGCAAAATACTTATTTCAGGTTGTTGCTCCTTCAATCCAGCATCTTCAGCTGACTCAAAGCTAAATAGTATGGAGATCGAGGTCAATAAGACTGGCAATATGGGGTTGTTTGTTGCATTCACATTTTAGCAGTTTATACCCTGGGATGAGAGATGGGCTGCTAAGGTGGAACGGTGATGTGTGCTCACCCCCGTGGCTCTGAGTGTTAGCAGAGTCCAGCGCAATTCTGCTACTGCACCGGGTGCTCCTGCGTGTCCGTGCTCAAGATATCGGCTGCTGCATAAGCGCAGCAGCCGGAATCTTGGTGTGGCGCCTAGAGTGGCAGCTGGGAAAAGCAGACTGCCTGAGCTACAGCCACGTGCCTGTTCTCTCGTGCTACAGGAGAGAGATGCCTGTGGTGCAGGAGAGCACAGAGCAGGCTGCATGGCTGGAGCTCAGGGCCACCTGGCCTGCATGCTCTTGGCACCCCTGCAGGAGGTCACTGGAGCAAGGTAAGAGCTGGGTGGGCTGCTCTCGGCGCGGTGGGTGAGAGTGGGTGGTGGGAAGCCGGTGTGAGAGGCACGTGGACAGCGGTGGGCTTCTAACTGGAATGTGTTGTACATACTCTTGATCAGTTGGAGGATGATAAAGATATTGAGGATTCAGATTCAGATAGTGTTTATGAAGTAGTGGGGGCCCCGGGGTTACAGGTAGTAGAACAGGTGGGAGGCCAGCCACAGGATGGGTCTATGAGTTCAGGATCTAGCGAGGGAGAATCAGATGCATGCTGGGTTAATCTTAAATTCAGAAGAATTCAGAAACGTAGAGCGCAAAGGTCTGGAAGAAGATATTAAGGAGAGGAATGGGTTAAATATTGTAGTGAGGTAATTGGCACGTCAGGGGGCTAGTGGAGAAGAAGGGTGGAGTTTCAACGTTGCCAAAAAGAAATATGGAGGGGTTTTTCTCGCCACGCTAAAGTAAGCCCAAGTATTTTGTATTGTATTTAGTCAGTGTGACTGTTTTTTATAGCTATGTAGTTAGGAAATAAATCTTGTCTAAGTTAAGCAGGAAAAAGAATGTGAGGAATGCGGCTAGAAGAGAGATAACGGACCGATTGATGTCGGAAATGTGTTGAAGTACAAGAGAACAGAGAAATAAATGGAATTGCTTTATTCATGAAATGATGCATTTAATGAGAGTTATTTGTAATTACTAAACTTCTACCAGAAACCAGAACAGAATGCTAAATTGGGCTTACCACAGCTGCTCATGAGTGCTGTGGAGCCACCTGCGGAGGTAGCAAAATTGCGCACGGAGCTGCAGGTGCGCCCGTGTTTCAGCATGCATGGAAGCAAAAAAACCGTCACCGAAACACGGGCACACCAACGTGTGCAATTTTGCTACCTCCACAGGTGAAGAAGCAAAATCGCTCTGCCCTGCAAGCACTCATGCACCGCGGTGGTGAGCCCAATTTAATGTTCCGGCTAGAAGCCCACCACTGTGCATGGGGGAAACACTGGTGAGGGGGCGGCAGCAGGGTAGAGTGGGTGGGGGGGCAATGGTGGGGGACCAATGGCCACAGGCAGCGGCGAGCGGGCACTTACTTTGTTTTTGCCTATTTCTGGGTTCTTTTTGCTTCTGCACATGTGCATAAGCGATAAAAACACAGACATCTCGCACAGGTGCATCCTTGTGCGAGATTCGGCTTCTGCGCGTGCACAAAAGCTGAATCTTGCATGGGGGCATGCACACACATGCATGGGCATGCGCACAACCCATTCTGGGAGGGCCGGGAATTGTAGCCCGCCCCTGGAAATGGGCCATTTCTGGCCTCTGGAAGGCCTCTCGGGAGGGTGGGAGAGGCCATTTTCACCCTCCCCAAACTCCAGGGAAGCCTCTGGAGCAGGGGTGGGTTACTCTACGCTGCTACCAGTGTGCTGCATGCAAAGTTTCGGGTGTCTTGCGTGTGCATGCACGTGCAGAAGCAAAAAATTGCTGAAATCTCTGCGCAGAAGCAAAAACACACTTATGCATGCAAGACACCCGAAGCTGCACACGCAGCTCAGCTTTTGCTACTGTTGTAGTGTCCTTTACCATTCCGGTAGGAACCTACTACTGCTCTGGAGCCTGGGGAGAGCAAGAAATGGGCCTATTGGGACCACTTTTAAAAGAGGAAAATGGAAAATAGATATGATGCTTAGCCAATTTTAAATGCACAATAGGCACAAATGAACAAGAATTGTTTTGTGACTGACAGCAGAGGTGATTACTGATTGGAGACTTGTGCAGATGTGAAGATGTGAAAGATTTTCTGAAGATGCAAATGGCATTGTTGTAAGAATGAGTGAAATCTCTCTTCCCGTTTGTAATACTTTCTACACACACACTTTCTGTATTCTGTCTAGCAATATTTCTAACGCTGTACTTTTTTCTTTCATTCCATCGTTTAAGGTGTTTTTTTAAAAAAAATATTGTGCAGTCTCCCCACTTTTATAAGATACACATAAAGGTATTGTTTATAACAGTAAATTGTTTATAACAGTAACATTCTACCTTCTTCTTATACTTTCAGGGGATAGAGACTGAATTGCAAAACTGCTTTCTAGATATAACGGTTCTACATTGCTACTTAGAAGTACATTCTATTGAATTCAATATGATTTAATGAATTAATTTCAAAGTTGATCATATATATTGAATTAATATCTTAAATAAATCCTGCAAGCAAATACAATGTGGCTGGAAGCTTATTTTGGATATTTATATACAGTAACCTGATTTCAAATGACAGGTTATATACTGTAGGTGGAAATAACATAAAAGGTTCTTGATTCTGCACGCACACTCAATGAACTTCAACTTTAAAGTTTAATTTTAATGACTTATTGAGATTTGATTCTTAAATATGCCCTACATTAATAGGAAAGCTCAATTCCTTAAGTACACTTTTTACTTTAAAGCTAGTTCAATAGGGGAAGTGAAAAAGGACTGCAAGGTCATTATAGTATTAATGTGAATGATAATGAACATTTCTTCCAGATTTGTAGCACTCCAGATTTTAGGACGACTAAAATTTTTGGAAGCTATAGCCCAGGGGTGAAATTCAATTTTTTCCCCTACTGATTCTGTGAACGTGGCTTGGCGGATATGGCAGAGGAAGAATATTACAAAATATCCATTTCCTCCTCACTCCTGGGGCCAGCTGAACTACTCAAAACTAACTACTGGTCCTCCAGAACATGTCAGAACCTGTTGAATTTCACCCCTGCTATAGCCTCAACACATTAGGGGAATACTAGATTATAGGATGGTTGATCTTGAAGATATATTTATGAAGGGTTCTTTCAGCACTGGTTTCAACTTCTACATTCTATAATATAGTAAATATCTTATCTTTTCAAGTCTTCTATGTGAAATTAATAAGAACATCCAACGGGCTGCTCTGATAGCCTCCATTCAAGTGTATAAAACTGGAATCCAAAATGACAAGGAGATATCTTTTGCTAACTGGATGAGAGGGATAGAGATAGATAGATAGACAGACAGACAGACAGATAGATAGATAGATAGATAGATGGATGGATGGATGGATGGATGGATGGATGGATAGATAGATAGATAGATAGATAGATAGATAGATAGATAGATAGATATGGAGGGAGGGAGGGAGAGGGAAAAACAGTATAAGAAATCTGATAGAAGAATTCTGATGATGAAGAAATAATGTTTGTAGTCTAGCCAAATCTAGATATTTGTTAAACATGGTGTATGCATATGAAGGAGAAATGGTCACAGAACCAGCTTGTATTTTAACAATATTCATTTTAAAATTCATGGTGAGGGGAAAACAGCTTTTTTCACTGGAAATTATTAAATGAAAATTTCATACGATGAGAAATCTCGAGTACATATGCTTCCTAAAGTGAAAGATTCAGGCACAAATTATTATAGTCTCTATCCTCTTAGGGATGGCTTGTGTCAATCATCTGACATTTAAGGGCAACCTTGATTCCTTGAGCTTCATCTGCAAAGTTTTATGCAGAATATGAGATACAAGTCCTTACTAAGCACAGCTGCAGTGCCTTCTGAGTTTTTATCTGTGTTGGGATAGATGTAGCACTTCCACCTAACTCGCTTTAAACTATCCTTCCTTCATTTCATCTTCTCAGGACAAAACCCACCATGTTTCTGCACACAATTCTGTTCTCCCTTCCCATCCCCTGGCCTCTCCCTCCTTCTGCCTACATGGCTGTAAGAGAGAGAGAGAGAGAGCTTGCTTGTTCCCATTGTGCTATCTTTGGGTCCTAAATTAAAATTTATGACATCTTGAAATGAGCAGTGAGGGTAATTTTGCTTCTGAGTGAAGATGCTAATGAGTCTCCTTAATGGCGTGAATAAGGAGTTGACGGGTCGTGTGTCACTTTGCGCAGCCCGTGCCGGTGGTGTAATGGCCACAGTAAGTGTCTGTAATTATACCCTGTCTTGCTGTATTTTGGCAGCTGTTGTGGGAGAACAGGCGGCTCAGTCACATACATGGGAGGAGGGGGAAAGAGGGGGAACAAATCCCTGCTCTATGGCATCTTGGACCAGCCCTTGTTCCATTCAACATCCCTTAAGCAGCAGGTTTCTTGGACTTGGCCCATAGAGTGATTCAGCGTGGGAACTTGACATTGACTTCTCATTGGAGAAGTCTTTAGGCCTCACTGCATGGACAGTTTGAAACATTGGTTGTCCTCTTCTTTCATTCCGCTTTTCATACTGAAATGTTCTGCCGGGCTCTCTGGTAGGAGCCTCCCACAAATTCAAGGATACAAATTTCAGACACACACACGTTTGAAAATTCAAAACAATGTCCTTTATCACAAAATTCAAAATAAACTGAGCACTCTTTTTGTATGGCAAAGAGCACTCGTCCCAAAACAACCGGGTAATCTGTACAATGTCCCTTAATCAGTCATTAAGTACTTAGCTAGCAGCTGTGAAGAAACTTCACGCCCCTTCTTCTTCCACGAAGTGAAACACTCACACACTTTGCGCTGGTTTCAAAGATGTGAAAAATCAACAAACAAAGTCAAGGCACGATTCCTGAAGAACTGTGATCAGATACTGTTCCACAACGGCCAAACCCACACGCTGCTATTTATAGCAGCAGCCCTAATTACTGGAGCCCCACCCAAACACAGCTGGCCTCTCTTATCTCCGGTAATATGTCCTTACTTGGTCTCTTCTACGCATAATTCTGCGCTTGTGTGGGTCCAAGACGTCTTCATCCGAATCAATGGAAGATAATGGAGATTGACTGCCTGGGCTGTGTGCCAAGCCCCCCCTCTTCCAAGTCACTCCCACCTTCTTCTTCGTTCGAGGAAACTAAACTCTGAACTGACTCTGTTGGCAATAACACAGGCCTATGACATGTTGAAGTTTCCCCTGCATCCACCTCCCCATTCCCTGGGGCAGGAGCTAGGCCAGAGCCAACCACAACACTGAAAGATGTTCCATAAAGATAACCTGAAAAGTTACAATTCAGAGAGAGAAATGAGCCAAGACAGGGAAAGAATCCTTGATTATAAAGTACAATGAAACTATTGAACAAAAGTTGAAAGTTCACATGTCTACTTTTGGGTTTTTTCCCTTACCTAATAAAAGTAACAACAGAGTTGGAAGGAACCTTGGAGGTCTTCTAGTTCAACCCCCTACTTCAGACCAATGGTTATCCAACATCTTCTTAAATATTTCCAGTGTTGAAGCATTCACAAATTCTGGAGGCAAGCTGTTCCACTGATTAATTGTTCTAATTGCTAGGAAATTTCTCCTTAGTTCTAAGTTACTTCTCTCCTTGTTTAGTTTCCACCCATTACCCTCAGGTGCCTTGGAGAATAGGTTGACTCCCTCTTCTTTGTGGCAATCTCTGAGATATTGGAACACTGCTATCATGTCTCCCCTGGTCCTTCTTTTCGTTAAACTAGCCATGCCCCGTTCCTGCAACCATTCTTCATATGTTTTAGCCTCCAGTCCCCTAATCATCTTTGTTGCTCTTCTCTGTACTCTTTCTAGAGTCTCAACCTATACAAAGAACAGTAGTAATGGCATTTCCTTTGCACTCTAGCTGTTTTGCTAGAGCCTTTTTTTTTGTTATCTCTAATACAATTTGCTCTTTTTTCCATTTGTTGTTAATTGTTATTTGCATTTTGCTCTCTTTTGAAGCAAATGGAAAGATAGAATGGCTGCAGTATACATATTGGTTAAGCAAAATGGCTTTTCTCTTTTTTTTTGTCTGAATAACTTTCAGGCAATACGTAAACCAAGTTAACATCTATTACAATCACTTTAAAAAATTGTTCCACATTTCACCTAAACCAATACATAACTATTCTAAACCCTTCTCTATATTGTTATAGATGGTATTTTGTTCCATTCCACGTAACTCAATTTCTTGACTAATCTATACTCATCCCCTTTGGGAGAGATTTTCTGCAACTCTAATTCCGAGTCTGGTTTTTCTGCAGGCCAATTTTGCAGAACTTATGATTATATAACTGAAGGTACTGATCTCTCTGATGAGTTTCACGCTTCTAACATATTTAAAAATGCTTATTGTTTTCTTTTAATTGCTTTGCTTTGTCTTGCATTAACTAGTAATTTCCAATCATACTTTCATTTTTTAATATATTTTCCAGGCTATTTCCTGTAAATGAAGGTTTGCATATTTATTGGGAGAAAAGGCAGAACTGGAATTGGCTTCAACTACTAGGGGTTAGAAAGAGGAATATATTGCTGCCCCTTAATGCTCAGAAGCCACTATTGAAAGCTGAATGGCGTGACAATAAATATGCCTTGAGGAAAATGATATGACTATTTACCTACATGTATTAGACATCATGAGAGAAGTACATAATTACTGTCACAATGACACCATAACACAGATGTTACAATTTTGACATCACTATGGCTTGCTATGGACAGCCAAGATAGGGCAATATTTATTTATTTAGCCACTCCGAGTCCTCGGAGAGGGGCGGCATACAAATCTAATAAATTATTATTAATTATTATTATTATTTATTTTATTAACTGGATTTTTATGCCGCACCTCTCCGAGGACTCGAGGCGGCTCATAACATATAATACACAGTATACAAAATCTTGAATCCAATTAATTAATTAAGAATCTAACAACCCCCCCTCCAAAAGCATAAAAAGCAATCATTCCATTCATTCAACATTCTCTCAACACATTCATTGGCCAGGGGAAAAGATCTAATGGCTCCAGGCCTGGTGGCATAAATGAGTCTTCAGACTCTTACGGAAGGCAAGGAGGGTGGGGGCAGTACGAATCTCCAGGGGGAGGTGATCCCAGAGGGCCAGGGCCCCCACAGAGAAGGCCCTGCCAAATGACATTATCTAGTTGATGGAACCTGGAGAATGCTGACTTTGTGGGACCTGACTGGTCACTGGGATTCATGTGGCAGAAGGCAGTCTCAGAGGTATTCCAGTACCATGCCATGTAGGGCTAACCAAAACTAGTTTAACAACAACAAAAATGCTTTATTAACAATTTCTAAGCAGGATACATCTTCCCTACTTTTAATATCTCTCAGATAACAATACAAATTTAGCTCACATAAGTTGTAGATGACATCTACGGCAGGTTTTGATTAAAAAAGAATACCTTTTTGTTTTCATTTGTGTACTTATCATATGGTTCTAAATATGACTATGTTGAGATATAAATTAATAAAGATGGAGGTGTGGTCCTCAAGGTACTTTAAATGTTTATGTTTATTAGATTTGTATGCCGCCCCTCTCCATAGACTAAAATGTATTTAAGGTCCAATGCCAAGCCAGAAGGGTTTGTTGTTGTTGGTTTTTTTCACAAACCCTGGCACTGGCACAACCAAGCTTATTTTAGATTAGAAGCTTTAGCAAGCTGGAAAAAAATTTATTTCAGGCATCCGTGCCTTTAAGATAAGATCTACAGGTCTGTAACATTCAGAACATGCACGTTTGCAGAAAAGATGAACCTGCTAAAGGTGTCACTTTCACTTCTGAGACTCTGCAGCACAAGGTGACAACAGATGCTGTTGGAAGTGTTCCCTATTGCTACCAGTCATTGACTGAATTTTGTGATTGAATTGCAAGTGGCTGTTCACACTTCAAAGGTCCCACCTTTCTGGAGGATGAGGGGAGCTTATTTTATGTGGAGGGCATGATGTAAAAGTGAAGATATGCTCATCCATGACTGATCATCACAAACATCTTTGTCCCAAAGTAAGTGGTGATTCCCAGGCATCATTTTAACAGCTTGCTTTGTATTTGCATGTTATCACAGGTTTTTAAGTTACATACACGTACAGCTTCAACAAGAGTTTCTGCAATATCAAGCAGCGAAATTGAAGCTGAAGTTACTTCTTAGTAAACCCCCCTAATAAAAAAACATCTAAATAAATGTTGAACTTACTGTATTTATAGTGCAGTTTGTATTCTGTTTTTACTTGTCCCGATATTTTTTTATCCAAGAAAATCCAATCTTTAAATCTAGTCTGGAACTCACGAAATCAAAACCATCTAGTTTTTAGCCATCTCACCACCGGCTCAAGGTTGACTCAGCCTTCCATCCTTCCGAGTCAGATAAAATGAGGACCCAGATATGCTGATTCCGTAAACCGCTTAGAGAGGGCTGTAAAAGCACTATGAAGCGGTATATAAGTCTAAATGATATTGCTATTGCTATTTTTGGTTCAGTACCAAATTGGAAATGTTAAATCAGAGGCAGAGGCAAAAGGAAAGTGACAACAGCTCTTTATTTGATCAGCAGGAGCATCCAGAGAGCCCAGCTCGCAGGCTGGAAAGAATCTAGCGAGAGATTGAGAAACCCTGGCAAAAACCCACACTTATATACAGTACTTTGTTGCCAGCGCTGGGATTGGTGACATTGATTCCAGTCCTCGTGCTGAAGCTCCTGATTGATCGTCTATGCAGGCTTCCTATTGGTCAGCCTGCAGGCTCCTATTGGCTGTGTCTGATCCAATCAGGGATCTGTGTCTGATCCAATCAGGGATCTGTGTCTGATCCAATCAGGGATCTGTGTCTGATCCAATCAGGGATCTCTCTTCGTAACAGCATGCAAAACATAACAGGAAACTGCAGGCTTAATTTTTCCAGAGCAAGGCAGTCACCCCTTTCAGGATGTGTTAGAACTGAATTCTCCCATCTCTGTCTTCGAAGAGGTTGCATTTCTCTTTTTTCTTTAAAAGATTCTCCGTGGACAAAGAGCTTGAACATAAACATTCACGCTTTCAAAAAGTGACAAATTGGCTTATGGAAATCTCAGGATAGGGACCAAGTGCTGAATCAGTATATTGATCTTTCTTTTCTTCCTCCCTCCCTCTTCCACTCTACAATAACAACAAAACTCCCAGCCATTTTCATTACAGAAATGGGAATGCTGTCAAACAGGCATTCCTGTCAACATGAGCTACAACAGTGTTATGCACTCTTTCTGATGTCAGTGCTCGGCATTCCTCCAATTGCCTTGGTGTGTTGTCAGCCAGAGCTTCCTGAGAAGCAAAATTTGGACGCCCCCCTGGTTTCCCTGCCCCACCTCCAGGCTCTGCAAACCAAGGCTGTATCAGAACAATTACCCCCATGAAAGCCTCATTCGACTAATGCCATCTGTCGTGGGAAAACAAACGTGTCGGTGGAATTATGCCTCGACTGTTCAGCACATCAGAGAGCAAGTGTCTCGCAGACTCAATAAAAGTGTCCGTTACAGAGAGACAAGCAGCAGTTTGAGAGGACAATATCAATAAACTCTGGAGAGCTGCTCATCTACTCAAATCAGAGGTTAGCCAAGAAGATTGTTTCCCCGCGCCAGGGAGATCATGGCCATTGAATTATTGAAGTACTTGTACATAAACTGCTCTTTCAAGTATTTTTGACAAGGGTGCTAATTAAATCTTAATTGACACTGCACTAATTAGCTTCTTAATTACACAGAACCACATAATTAGCAGCACACTCTGTGCTAATTGTTAATTAGGAAAACCACGCTTCTCCCGCCCCACTCCTCCTGTTGCCTTTTTAACTGAAGGGCCTCTTGTAGCAGAGAGGCTCCCGGAACAATAGGACTGGTAAATCCCTCTTCAGAAAGGCCCTACCCTGCCTGTTGCTGCTCCTCCTCTCTCCATCTGATACCCCTCAGCCTTGCTACTTGCTGGCTTGAAGGTTTACATTCAGAAAGATGAGCCCTAGCTCAGGAGACTTCCCATTCTACAGAGCTGTTTGGCAGCCGACCAGAAGAAAGTGTTTAGAACACTTTCCAGCTGCTAATTAATTAATACAGGATTATGATTTGGCAACATAACAAAGTAAGTTCATCATTTGGCAAACTGGCCAATTAACCCCTCCTGAGGTGTTCTCCATGCAGCCTGGATACTATCCCCTTTTAATCAACTCTTTCTAAAATCAACAGACCTCAGTTACTATGTCCCAGGTTTTTCACTTTCTTTGCATTTCTGATCTGGGGTAGGATTAACTGTTTGATCAAACTCAGAATGTTGATGATTGATTGATTTTTATCTTTTTCTTACTCATAGTGCTATATTTTTATATGCAGTACTTGCATACCTGTGGGTTTTTTAAAAAAAAATTGATAATCTTTATTGAGTTTTTTAGTTAAAAACAAACAATATATAAACAAGATATACAAAAATGCTAACCACTTTTACAACTATTTCATTTCCAGATATATTCACATTTCTCAATATTATTTCTTCTAGCATTATATACACATACGCACACACACAAACACACACACACACTCTATCCTACATCTATATTATTTACTATTTTCATTAAATTTGTTGATCACATTTTAACAATTTTTCTTATTTCTTTATTTAACTTGTTTGTATTATTTTTTTCTAACTTCTAGCCAAAGTTTCTCTTTTTTTGCATACATGTGTTTTATAGCAGTTAACTCCTTATATACCATGGTTCTTTATAAACAAAGTTGTATATAAAGCTTTGAACCAGGAACTTTGGAACCAATTCTGGTAGCCAGTTTTGCAGGTGGAGAACCATAGCAAGACAGGAGAGGATTTAACTACATTTTGCTATGAAATAGATACATCTCAAGTATCTTTGAGATAGATACTTTTCATAGAACTCCTACAGTGACTCCATTCTCTTCCTATATTCCCCTCCTAGAATCTTAACTCAGCAGTCAGGTGGACTATTATTTGCGTCAATTGCCTGAAATCTCAAGTGACAAAATTTCTAGTTTGTGATTTACAATTAAAACTAGTAAAAATAAAGTTATCACACCAACACGACTTTATATCTTTATAAAGTATAGATTTAAAGGATTAGATTTGATAATTAGAATGCCTGAAGTTTCTCGACTGAGATTTGTGACATGATTAAAGAAGAAGTAAATTATAATGCCTCCAATTATCAAACAAAAAACCAAAACAAACAAAAAACAACACTCCCACACACAAATGGCAATTGTTGGCATGTTGAAAATAGCTGAAGAATGACATACAAAAATCTAGAGAGAAGGAAATTGATTCAACTAAAAACTGAATTTCAGAAGAGCCGATATAGATAAGGATTAGTATCTAAACAATGCAGTTTGAAAGAAATTATGTAGAAAGGAAAATATATTTAAAAGTATTCCAGAAATCAAGTGAATTTATTATGCAAAGATGGGGATTTTTCATCCTGAAGATTAAATACAGAAGATATACAAATATATGAAAGAATTGTAAATAAACAAGTCAATAATATTTACAAATGTTTCACTGAGCTAAAGACAGATTTCTAGGGAATGAAGTAAGTGCATTTTAGAAAATAAAGCTGAAAAAAGCTACAAGAATTTTTAAAGAATCTTCTAAGATTCTTCAGCACTTCAATAAAGCAGTGAAGTATTACATGCAATTCTGTAAGCAGGAATGGAAAACATGGCAGTCATCAAAGAACTGGAAAAGTCAAATTTCTTTTTAAAACTAAAAAGGGACTTTATTGTGCTAAAAGCACTTGCACAAATGCACTTGTGTTTCATGCTCCTAAAAGAATGCACGCTACTATGCAATCTAGACTTCAATTTTGTATAGAATAAGATTTGCCAGATATACAAGCTGGATACATAAGAGGCAGGAGTACTCAAGATCATATTGATAACTTTTCACAAATTTTAAAGAGGCAGGTCAAAGAAGTCTCTGTTTGCTTACTTAACTATACAAAAGCTTTTGACTATGTAGGAGCCAAAAAAATTGTGGAAAGTTCTTGAAAATATAGGTGTACCAGGCACCTCATCTGTCTAGTGAATAATTTTTACAATGACTAGGAAGCAAAAAATTTAAAAAATATGGACCAACCAAATGGTTCAATTTGGAAATGAGTGCATTGAGTATACATACTGTCAATTTCTATATTTAATGCATATACAAAATATATAATAAAAATGCTGGACTAAAAAAAGAAAAGAAAATGGAATTAAAATTGCTTGGAAGAACCACTAGAAAAAGGTTGATCTTTGTCTGAAGTTCCTGATCTTATACTAGCAATGTATCAATAAATCCAAAGCATTATTTTTTAATTCTAGAAAAGCAGCCAAATTATTCTATGGTAGCAAAATAAACCTTCATCGGCTTAATGGCTATGTATAATATATTTTACATAGATTGTAACCTATTCTGGTAGATGGATGAACTCTTTAGCTGCACTTGGGCAGGTATCTAAATATGAAGAAAAAATAAAGTTTATAGATAGTAGAAACAAATGCCCATGAATTGCAGTACTTAGCTTAGTTTTCAAGATAACAGCATTGTGATGCTTTCATTAATAAGACATTTTTCTTGCTACATTAACTTTGCGTTAAAAGAGAATATTTTAAATTGCTTCATTAGAATTTTTCACAGACTAAAGAATCCAAAGTGATAATTTTGTAATCCAGTATTAAGCTTGTTAAGAATAAAACACACAAACAACTGTTAAAAACATTAACAATATTTAGAAGTGTTCCTCTAAAGAGGATGGGGAAGAATAAAAAGAATACTTAAGTGTTTTAATGATGCTTCTAATGTTCATTGCTAATCCACGGAGGGATAAATGAAATAGCAGAGAACAACTTCAACCATATTACATCAGCTATTTGGGAAGGAAGCTCAAGACAATACGGCTGTTCTCATTCATTCTAGTGGTCTTTAAAGAGAACAGAAAATGGTCATCTTTATCTATGATACAGGAGAATTAATTTCTGAAACCATAGAATAGGTGTCCTGAATAATGGACTACTGGCAAAGAATTTATTGTATCCCACAAGGATGTGTTTCTCAAAGCCCTGCACATTTTATCAAGAAAATCTAAACTGACTTCTGAAGTTTAAAATCAGATCAAGACCTGTTCATTGTAAGAGAAAGTGATCATATTGTTGTGATGAGGCCAATTAAACCCCTCAGTGGGAAAAAAAAATCAAAAATAACATCCACAACTGACTTCTTTATCCAAGTATACTGTAATATTTAAGTACACAAAATAAAGATGAATCATAATAGGAATAATGAACCTCTGGTGGATTGTCCCCATGATGAATACAGTATAAAAATTGAAGGATATACATAATTCAAAAAGAATAGAAATAACAAAAATGGAGGAAGAATGGCACTCTATGTTCAAAATATCTACACACAGGGATGGGCTACTGCCCAGATTGGGGGGGGGGACGCAGTAGGGTAGCGAAAATGTAGCTCCACTCCAGAGCATCCAATTTGCACTGAAAGATGTTGAAATAAAATGCAGGGCATCCTGCATAAGCCACGCCAACAGTGTGATAGTAAAAATTTTGGTAGCCCTTCACTGTCTACACATGTTCAGAAATGCAAGTGAATAAACTTTACATCTGGTTTACAATTGTTAGCATCTATTATTGCCCGATCAAGAAGACATGGATAATGCTTTTCAGAAGCATCGTTCATATCTTTCAAAAGGATATGAAATAGTAGTGAAGGGGTACTTTAATCTGACAGATGTTGAGAGTCAAAGTTTACAAATAAGTTTCTGACTTATACTTCTGCCCACTGTCTTCTTGGAGGGTAGAGGAAAGTAGAAAAATATTACTTGTCCTTCACAGGAAATTTCAGATAAAGAGATTTTAACAGATGCATTAAAAGTTGTATTAAAATCAACCTCTCGTGGATAAATTTGCCTACAAAAAAAGTTAACTGGAATCAAACTGCAAAATAGGTCAGAGTTTCTAAAATAGGAAATGCTGAAAGCAAAATTGCAAAAATCACAGAAGGATCACAGAAAAAGCCACTTGCTGTACAAAAGTCTTAATACAAATTTGAAGACAAGAAAATAGACACACAGAGAAGCAGTAAGATACAGTTCACCAAGGAAGAATGCACACAGAAAAGCTAACACTCAGAATGAGCTTAGTTTATCAAAGGATGAGAATATTAGAATAGCTTCTTTATGTATGTTGAAAATAAAAGAAACAGAAAAGAAACATTATGCCACCTTCTCAGTGAAAACTGAAATGCTGCCTAGTGGCAAAGAAAAGGCAAAGCTACTTAATTCCTATTTTGGCTTATGTCTTCTCTAACAGTAGAATTTGTTTTGTACCAGGAAATTGTACCCAGAAATACAGGATGGGCACTTGAACTAGATAAGAAATATAATCAGGTTTATTCCAACATTTGAGAACTTTTATGGGGCATCCATAAAGTGACTTGTCTATTCTAATACCCTGGAAATAAAATTTGAAATCTACACAAATTAAACTAGAACTTTCTCCTAACTTTCTAAAGAGGAATTTCTGGCTTTAAAATGTATTTTCTCTAATACAGTAATCATTGTAGTTTATCTTTTCCTAAGCAAAGAATGATTTAAAAGAGTAGAAATTTTTCATTTGACAAGAGAAGACTAATAATATTCTTCAAGTATCAGAAAGAATTTTACTTAGAAGGGGAACTTTAATGCAAAAATCAGGGGGGATAGGGAAAATTAAATTTGCAAACATTTTAATTTGTTAATTAGATATCTTCCTTGTCAAGTTGTGGGAATGCTATAGACATAATATATACAGATATACTTGCCTTGATTGTAGTTTTTGGAAAAATAATTAATTACATATTGGGGAAAGTTCTTGGAAATATAATTGATTACATATTGAATATGTATCAGGAGCATAAAACAGCTGTAAAAAGACAACATACTGTAACATTAAGCTGTGTGGACAAGAGAAAATTATCCTATTTACAGAAAATAATCATTCCTTTTTATTTTGTACTAGCTACAATCCACCTTGTATATTAAAAAAATATTCATACAAACTAGAATATGTTATGAGAAGAGCAATGAGGATCATCGGAGAACTAAAAAGATCACAAGAACTGGGAATGCTTAATTTGAGAAGAAAAGACTAGTAGTGTTCTTTGGTTATTTGAAAGGATTACACATAGAAAATCAGTACCTGTTCTTCATTATTCCAACATGCCCAGTAGAAAATAATGACATTAAGTAAGAGAAAATCTGATTCTGCTGAAAAGTTAGAAAAAGCTTCATAAGAGTAATTTGACAGTACAACCAATTAGCTAGCGGGTTGGTAAGCTCTTCTTTACTAGATGTGTTCAACAGAGCTTAGACAGTCATAGTCAGAAATCCTTTAATGTGGATTCCAGCATTGAAGAAAAGGTTGGATTCAATGGTCCTCCAAATCTGTGTTCCAATTATTCTAATGTCTGGGGACAGATTTGTCAAAGGAAATCTTAGACCCAGTAGAACAGTCTGCTTATTTTGATGTTTGGTCAAGATTATGGTGCATGGTAAAAGTCCACTTTTCAGAAAGATCTAATGAAATAAAGGGTATTACATACCTTCAGATTGTTTGAGGAACACTGTTCTGGTTTAACAATATTTTCAAAGGAGCATTGATGAACCCCTAAGATTCAGAGAGATAAAATTGTTTGGATAATTCAATGCAGAAGAACACATATATACACACACTGTGTATACATATGTGCATATACATATGTACATGCATATATGTATACATATACATACACATTATACACATTCATTATGTGTATACATATACATCTATGATGGTCTTGGTATATTCGGGTTTCTTCCCGTGTAGGATTTGGAAATTTCTGGCGACGTTTCGACGAGGTCTCACTCGTCATCTTCAGGCTGGTGTTTCTGTCCTTGTTCTAAGGTGAACACTGTGAGACCTGAGCTGCCTTCCTTCTATAAATACTGGTGGCTGGGTGTGGTTTGATGGCTCAGCAATTGCCTGCTGTGTAGAAACTTCCTGGTGAGTCAGTGGGGTAACAATTGGGGTCATTGATATAGCTGAGGTATGCTGACTAATCAATTGTTACCCCACTGACTCACCAGGAAGTTTCTACACAGCAGGCAATTGCTGAGCCATCAAACCACACCCAGCCACCAGTATTTATAGAAGGAAGGCAGCTCAGGTCTCGCAGTGTTCGCCTTAGAACAAGGACAGAAACACCAGCCTGAAGATGACGAGTGAGACCTCGTCGAAACGTCGCCAGAAATTTCCAAATCCTACACGGGAAGAAACCCGAATATACCAAGACCGTCATACGTGTACCCGTGAAAATCTACGAAAACAAATATACATCTATGTATATACAAAGATGGGTACAAAGCTGAAGGGATTAGATACTGTAGCCTAGAGGTTAATTCTCTGCCTTACAAGGCAAAGGCTGCAAGTTCAAATCCCAGTGAGAGGGTATGGCTAGCTGATGAGGCCAGAACAAGGCCAAATAGATCTATCCTAGTCTCCTTTAATTTTCAAATTCAGCAAAAACATGTGACATATACATATACATTATACACAGTATATATACATATGTAGTAAATGTATAGATTAGCCCCATGCTATTTATTACCTCTTTCTTCCTACTTGTTACTTTGTATGCCATCTACAGATGCAATCACACAAACTTCATTAGTATTTTGATTAAACTGGCCAGTTATCCCCAATAAGTTTATTTTTCTGCCAGCCTTACTTTAGTTTACCATCAGTCATGGAAACTGCCATCTGGATTCACAAAAATAAATTCAGAGGTCACAAACACATGAAAAAAAAATCATTCATTTAATTTTTTTAAACCTTTGATATAGTTGTCAAATTTGCCTGTTTCAGCCAAGTCCCAACCTTTTCAATAGGCTGAGTTGAGAGTTTTAAACTGAAATCCAGTTTAAATTAATGTTTCGTAAACGGCATTGATAAATTTTGATGAGGCTAATATTAAGATTCCTATTCTGTCTAGGAAAAGCTATTGGTCAATAACAGAATAAGAAAAATATAGAATCTTCATCAACAAGTAGACCATCCCTAATTTTAAATCACTCTTCTCCAGGCTGTTCAGTTGTGTCCAGCAGAATTGGACGACCCCAGTTTGAGAATGGAAGGATTGAAGGGTCATTGGCACCGTTTACATGTTCAAAGTTTTATATTTTATTCAGGTCTCAAGAAAACATTTTTGTTTTGTTTCTCTTGGGGTCCTGTTTGACTCCCCTCTTTCTTTAAAGCATATTTCCCGCCCATGAAATATAAACATGGCTTAACTTCTGTCATCCAGTTCAGCTGTCACAATAATCGAACTAATGGAACTGTGGCAGAAAAATGCAAGTGGAAAAAGGGCAGGTAGAAAGGAAATAGCTAGATTTTAAGTAAAAAGAAGAGCAGAAATCAGGAGCTAAGGAAATTATTTGCATTTGACAAATCTTTCTAATTAAGAGGCAATTATATCCTCAGATTCCTAATTGGGATTCTGGCAGTTTTTCAGGCTTGCAGGATAATTGCAGTGTGGTAATTCTATTAGGAGGGAAATTTGGGAGAAATACCTTATCATAACATTTAGCTTTTGCCATCTGTGCTGATGAGCTATGGCAAGGATGGGAGTGTGGAAGTTCTCCATTGGGGCTTTTTTCTTGACTGGCAGACATGTTAAGAGAAACCTGGGACTGGTGGTGAACAGCAATCTTTCTGCATCCATAAAAAATAGATGCTAAATCTTTTGAATGTGGGGAAAATCTTACTCGAAGTATTAAAGTACTTGACTCAAAGTATTGGCTCAAAGTATTGATTTTCCTCAAGTTTTCTATAGGCAATTTGCAAATCTAGAACCACATCTAAATTAGCATGGATGTTAGACCCGGGTTAACAACACGCAAGATTAAGTGTATCACAATAATGTGTGTACAAAATTTATCTATTTATCTATTTATCTATTTATCTATTTATCTATTTATCTATTTATCTATTTATCTATTTATCTATTTATCTATTTATCTATTTATTTATCTATTTATCTATTTATCTATTTATCTATGTATCTATGTATCTATTTATCTATTTATCTATTTATCTATTTATCTATTTATCTATTTATCTATTTATCTATTTATCTATTTATCTATTTATCTATTTATCTATTTATCTATTTATCGCATTTATATGTCGCTCACTCTGCAAGATTAAGTGTATCACAATAATGTGTGTACAAAATTTATCTATTTATCTATTTATCTATTTATCTATTTATCTATTTATTGATTATTTATCTATTTATCTATTTATTGTATTTATATGTCGCTCACTCCTAACGGACTCTGAGCAGCTAAAAACAGTTAAAATCTAATAATAAAAGTCAGTAATAACAAAAACATACATACTTGCAATCAGCCTAATTCCAGGCCTGCTGGAAAAGCCAGGTGTTAATGGCTTTCCGGTAGACTGGTAGATCTCTGCAGATAATGCAGATCTCTGGAGGCAGTTGGTTCCAAAGGGTCGGAACCACCACAGAGAAGGCTCTTCTCGAGGACCTGCGAACTGACATTGTTTGGCGGACGGGACCTGGAGTAGACCAACTCTGTGGGCCCTTACTGGCTGCAGCGAGGTATGAGGGAGGAGGCATGGATATTCTCCCCCCCCCCTGTAATAACTGCATTTAGTTGGAGAAATGACTTAGAATTGATTTGCCTTCCCTACTATTGCTAGTAACAATATCATTTTCAGCACTTTCAGCTGAATCAGATTTTAGGACTTTAGTAAAATGCCTTCCTGTTGGGATTACTGTTTAATTTGTCTTCCTCTGTAATAACATATCACAGGCCACATAGAAGTATGGTGGTAACCTGGATCATTAAAATTCCTGGAAAATTGATCGCTGTTGGGAACACTATTGATGAAGAACAACTGAATGAAAAGGAACATTTTAGCTATGTAGTTTGCTAGAAAGGAAAATCAACTGTGAGAATTATAAAGGCATACTAGCATTTAGCATTTAGATTTATGTTCTGCTTCACAGCGCTTTACAGCCTCTCTCAGAGGTTTATAGAGAGTAAGAATATTGCCCCCAACAATCTGGGTCCTCATTTTACCGACTTTGGAAGAATTGAAGGCTGAGTCAACCTTGAGCCTACTGAGATTCGATCTGCCAAACTGCTGGCAGCTGGTAATTAGCAGCAATTGCTTGCAGTACTGCACTCTAACCACTACACCACCAAGGCTCTGCATGTGGGAATTTCATTTGCATGTTACCAATATACAGTTCTAATTACCGTAGTATGTTATAAACATAGAGACATAGAAGACTGACGGCAGAAAAAGACCTCATGATCCATCTAGTCTGCCCTTATACTATTTTCTGTATTTATCTTATGATAGATATATGTTTATCCCAGGCATGTTTAAATTCTGTTACTGTGGTAACATTAGTAAATAAAGCTACCACTTTTTGTTAAATGTAGTACAGCTATTACACAGCACTCAGTGATGGGCTACCAAAATTTTTACTACTACACGGTGGGGTATGGCTTATGCATTTTGCTTCAACATCTTTCAGTGCAAATTGAGTGCTCTGGGGTAGAGCTCCATTTTTGCTACCGCACTGCGTCCCCCCCGCGTCCGGGCAGTAGCCCAACCCTGATTATCTACTATATAAAGTGTATGTACAAACATGCACACCCAGTTCTTCTAAAATTATACACATTCAAACTCATTTACTGTGATAGGAAAAACATACCCAGAGCCCAGAAAGGAAAAAAAAGAAAAAAAATGAAATTTTTGCTACGGGTACTTTGTATCTGACCAAAATTTTGCTACCGGTACTGTTTATCTGACCGTACTCGTAGGAGCTCATCACTGACAGCACTCCATGAAGAATTTCAAAATGAAGTGCAAAGGAAATAAGCAAGCTAGGCTACCAGATTGCCTCACGGAAAAGGGATTCAGATTTTTGAGTCAGAAAGTCATGTTTCCTGTAATTAAAAAAAAAAGAGTCAAACCTTCTCATATAATACATAAATGAGATGTCACTGCTTTTATTCTCCCATCCTACTAGATTTCTGGAGGTGGCCATCAATGAGCTGTAAAGATAAATCATTGAAATATGGAATCTGTTCTTCATATTGTTCTTTTGGGATGATTGGATAGGTATTAGAATATAAAGCTATCTCAAGACACTTCACAATCAAGTTTATCTAACCCCAAGGGCTTTGAGTTATGTTCATTATTGATTGTTTTACTTTCTTCACTTAGGTAGCTATTCCTTTAACTTCAGGTTTTTTAGTCCCTTTGTCCTTTTTGGAGGCTACAGAGTTTTGGGGCGGGGGTGGGGGGTTTGACAAAGGCACCAAGGCTCTTGGGAACCTCAAGGTTATGTTCTTGAGGTACTTTTTGACTCTGTCCTATTTTCAGTTCCTGGGACAGGCACATTATTTGTTTCTGAGCTCTGTCTTCTGAATAGTCAGGGTACTTTAGTGAGGTGTTCAATATACTATAATTTTTTAATAGTCTTCTAGAATGATGGTGGAGGAAAGTCAATTAAAGATGCAGTTATTACACGTGATACAGCATTTGTCCAAGATAGAATAAAATAGAATAGAATTCTTTATTGGCCAAGTGTGAATTGTCTTTGGTGCATATGCTTGCAGTGTACATAAAAGAAAATATACATTTGTCAAGAATCATGAAGTACAACACTTAATGATTATCATAGGGTACAAATAAGCAACCGGGAGACAATAAATATTAATATAAATCATAAGGATACAAGCAACAAGTTACAGTCATACAGTCATAAGTGGGAGGAGATGGGTGATAGGAACGATGAGAAGGCTAATAATAATAGTAATTCAGCCTTAGTGACTAGTTTGACAGTGGTAAGGGAATTTTAGCAGAGCGATGGCATTGTAAGGGGGAACTGTTCTTGTGTCTAGTTATCTTGGTGTGCAGTATGCAGTGCTCTATAGCGCCATTTTGAGGGTAGGAGTTGAAACAGTTTGTCCAGGATGTGTAAATATTTTCACCGCCCTCTTTTTGACTCATGCAGTATATAGATCCTCAGTGGAAGGTAGGTTGGCAGTAACTGTTTTTTCTGCAATTCGGATTATCCTCTGAAGTTGGTGTCTGTCTTGTTGGGTTACAGAATCCAAGATCTTCCAATCTTCCCCCCTCCCCTTATTAAACATGAAGGAACTAATGTTTTACTTTTTAAGAAAATAGCCTCTAACTTGGATGATTGAAAAAAGTGAAGCACTCATTTGATGGTGATAAAAAGCCAAATGCTGGGCGTTTGGGTTTTGTTTAGATATCCCAATGCTTTTTGCAGGCCTACTTAATTGACCCAATAAAATGTGGGGATTCTATCACATATGTAAGTGCCAATCAGTTAGTTTGCCTTTATAATAAATAACTTTGCTATGAAATAGTTTTGATTGCCAGTGATCTGAAGTTAGTTGGGGGAAAGATCAAAGGCAACATGAGAAAATATTATTTTACTGAAAGAGTAGTACTGTAGATCCTTGGAACAAACTTCCAGCAGATGTGGTTGGTAAATCCACAGTAACTGAATTTAAACATGCCTGGGATAAATATATATCCATTGTAAGATAAAATACAGGAAATAGTATAAGGGCAGACTAGATGGACCATGAGGTCTTTTTCTGCTGTCAGTCTTCTATGTTTCTATGTTTCTATCATCTTATAAGTAAGCTCATGCCAGTTGATGTACTTGAAAAGGAAAAGCCGCTAGTATTACTAACATAACCTTATTTTCACTTATCTAATAAAAACTGTATTTGCCGTTGTGGCATATAAAATGTAAACGCCACCAGTAATCCCTAATTATGGGATAAGGTAATGAGAATTCCAGGTTATACAATGAAAGCAACGGAAAGCTCACAAGAGGCAAATCAGATGAGGAAAATAGATGTTATAGTAATTGCAGATTCATCCCATCATTTATCTGTTTTTAATTATAATAGAAGAGTAGCATAGTCCACTGTGCTTTTAAAAATAAAATTAACAACCCCCACCCCAGTAACTGAACTGGGTTTGTTTTTAAGTGTGACACCAAAGCTGTTAAACTTTATATTCTTAAAAATACTGCGTGTTGCTGTGATTTTTTTTTTTCTAAAAAGAAAGAAGAAATATTTACTGCTTGGGAATAGGGCCATACCCACGAGGATGCCAATTTCTCACAGGGAGGTCTGTGCCCCCATTTTTGGATCTGAACTTTTGCCTTCTCTGTAATAGGATAGTGTTTCAGTCTTGTTTTCTAAGACTAAATATTCTGGATCAACTCATATTGTGGAGTTGAATATGAGTTGTGAGTTGATTCAGAATATGAAATAGAAGCTTTGATTTAGACTGCTTTGAAACCAGTCGTTCTCCTAGGATGGGGGTCAGCAGTCCACAGCTCTGGAGCTGCATGTGGCTCTTTCATCCCTCTACCAGCCAGCTCCACAATTGATAGGGCTTTTGGTTAGGACAGGTAGAAGAAAAAGGATGCCGCACTAGGAGGAGACTCTATGACTGGAAGTGGACTTCCGGTTGGCTCCAGAATTGAACAAGGGGCTTCCTGTTAGGACCTTTGTGGCTCTTTGAGTGTTTAAGGTTGCCGACCCCTCTCCTAGGACAACTGATTGATGTGTGATGATTATGCCTGAATCATTGTCTGATGATTCTTCCAAATTCAGTACACAATTGAAAGAAGAATTGCAACTTCACAGTTCAGTTGACTATAGCGAATGCTGGCTGGGGAATTCTGGGAGTTGAAGTCCAGATAGCTTCAAGTTGCCAAGGTTGGGAAACACTGGACTATAGAACAGTCTATATCTATTTAGGATTGACCACATTTTAAAATGGAGATGTATCTTGAAACTCTGAAATTCTCAAAGCATAAAGAATTTTCATAGAGAAATTCTCAATGCATAGAGAATTTTCATAGAGAAAATTATGACACCATAATCTAGGAATGTAATTTCCTAGAAAATTATGTATATACAGTATATTTTACAATTTTATTATTTTCAGCAGATATTTTGTAAGGTACTAAGCTTCGCTTTTTTGTCTTTTAAACTGTAAGTTGTCTTGAGTGATGGATATGAATCAGAGGGATGAGATACAAAAACAAACAAACAAAAAAACACCCCTCCTGAAAAATAAAATTTCTTATTATACAGGTATGCCAAGAGTTTTACAATTGAATGTGCAGATAATTTTACTCCCCATTCTTTTTTATACTACACATGATAATAGGATAAAATTCTATATCATTTTTATTAATAGATTTTAAAAAGTGTAAAAGACATATGTATTTCTCTTAATTTGGAACTTTATGAAAGTACTGAATTTTTATATATAGCCTTTTCAAATGTACTAGGCCAGTGATGGCAAACCTTTTTCCCCTTAGGTGCCGAAAGTATGTGCACACACAATTTCATGCCTGTATGAGTGCCCACATCCATAATTCAATGCCTGGGGAGGGCAAAAATTGCATCCCCCGCACCCCTGGAGGCCCTCTGGAGGCCAAAAACAGCCCATTTCCCAACTTCTGGTGGGACCAGTAGGCCCGATTTTCACCCTGCCCAGGCTCCAAAGGCTTCCCTGGAGCCTGGGGAGGACAAAAACACCCTACTCTATCTCCCCAGAGCCCTTCCAGAAACTGAAAATGCTCTCCCAGAGCCTCCATGCGAGCTGAAAATCAGCTGGCTGATGTGGACATGTGTGCTGGAGCTGAGCTAAGACAACAGTTCGCATGCCGGCAGATATGGCTCCGTGTGCCACTTGTGGCACCCGTGTCATAGGTTCGCCATCACTGTGCTAAGTGGTTCAAAGACATTTTTCTTGGATTCACTTAACATACAAATTTTTCCAAGCCTATTCCTTGTTAAAATGAAATTTTCAAAAAAGGATTTTGTAATCCCAACTAAGTTTTAAAATAGAATTAGCTCTTTTTGTTCACAGTTTACAGCAATGCATGCACTTCTGCCAAGGAAGACATTTTTTTTCTGCAGGTTTTTGAGTTGATAAAGGGAAGTGCTTCTTTCAGTATTACATTTTGTATAGCAACTGACTCCATCTTTATGTATATTTTTACTTGTGCTCCCTGGAAAATTAATGGGGTTTCCGGTGAAATTTCTTTAATCTCTACTCCAAAGACCTCTGAGGGATGGGATACCTGTAGTGATGGGCGAAAGCAACAGTGTTCGGGTTCGGCAAGTTCGGACGAACTTTATGCAAAATTCGGCCAAACCTGAACCGAACCCAAACCCGAACCGGGAATCCCTCCCACGAAGAGATTCCAGGGGCAGAGCTTTGATGTCACCGGCAGGTTGCTAAGGACGCCAAGGTGATCACTTCCTGGATTCCATGGAATCCAGGAAGTGATCACCTTGGTGTCCTTAGCAACCTGCCGGTGACATCAAAGCTCCGAACATCAAACACGACCCCGAACTTTGCCCGAAGTTTGAAAAAAATTCGGGTTCGTGTTCGGCATACTGAACACCGCAAAATTTGGTACGGACCCATCACTAGATACCTGCAATAATGCCAGAGGTTTCAACTCTTGCAATGTGGGTCTTTTTAAAACCAATGTACAATGTATGTTACAAGGGCTAGCCCTTCATTTCTTAAAGTACAGGATTAATAGAGAACTCCACACCACGTAAAACTAAACATCGTTGATTTGTTTTCTTCTGTGAAATTCTGTATTCCAGCTACCAACTGTAGGAAGTGTAGAAAACAAAGTCATTCTAAAATTATGGTGTTTGATTCTAAAAATCTAGAAGTGTTGACAGCTAACCAAGATGAGCATACAGATCCAACCACGGCAATAGAAATCCCACCCAGCACCCTTCTAATTATAATTCAAGTCAATTATTTTTCTCAGCTGCATTGGGACTAATTCCCTCCCAAAGTCTCCCCGTAAACATTTTCCCAGTGCTATCAAATTTGCTACACAAAGGCAAGACTGGGCTGTGGCTTATCTTGGCTGAGTATTATTCCTCTATCTTTCACTATGTAAACCTACTCGCCTGCTGATAAGAGGCCTTACACAAAGGATCAAAGGGAAGCAAGGCTCTTGTGGAGAGGAGGGGGTCTCTCTGTGCCCCCCCTCATGCTATTATAAATTTGCAGACACCGAAAGGGCTGCTTTCCATCTCAATAACCCAGATTAAAATAATTACCCCAGGCAAGTTTCATTAGCAAAACCCCAATCCCCATGCTAGTGCTGGGATAGGATCCTATGTGAGCTGCCTGGCTGCTTGAAATAACTTTTCAGGCCAGGCCCTGCGCTGAAGCTGAGCAACAATTTCATGTCCCTCTTACCCTTTCTTAAAGGGGCTCATTAACCTTTCATTCTGATGTCACGGAAAGAAAACGCCACTCAGACCCTGAAATAGGATATAAATAACACAAATAGTATTTGTTGCCCTGGAGGTGTTTGGACTGCTGAAGTGGGGGGCACCAAAACCAAAGCTATTCTTGCTATGAGTTTAACAGGTAGAAATTTGATCTGCATGATGAGCCAGTCTCAACAAGTCTTGAATGACATTTGTTCTAGTCATGGCTGAGGTATTTATAAGGATTTTTTGGCTTTTGAGGCGTTTTATTCTTGGTGTGTGCTTTGACTCTCTTGTGATCTTTAGCAAAACACTGATTTGTGTCATTTCAGCTGTGTTCTGGGAAAATCAACTCAAGTTTCCAAAAGCAATCATTGCAATAATGTGTTTCAGAGATGGTGTGGAGGTTTGGTGGGTGACGCTCATGGAAAATGAAACAATAGGATCTAAAACAACTGACATTTACATTTAGATATTAGGTAACTAGTATGAACAGTCTTTTCTCATTTCAATGAGCTCCTCCCATTGAGATTCTTGATTAGTCAGTTCCACTCTCTTAACAATTGTATTTTTTTCTGGCTGAAGGTTTATTACTCCACTGGTAATTTACCTTTTGAAGGAATGCTCATAGACTGGTATTATGACAAATTGTATAGACAACTTGTATAATGTTCCATTGATCTGATATTCTTGGTACTTCAAATGTTCATCCCTAACCATAACTGCATACCGAAAGTATCTACAATGGCCCTGAAAGGCCCTTTGTGGTTATGAGAAAACATGAATTCAGTATTGTTTGGGACAAAATGTACTTATTTTGGTGTGATTTTCCCCCAGCAGAATGCAGTTGAAGGATTTGATGACATGTCAAACAATTGTAAGAATATGGAGAAACTAATCTGTCATTTTTGCTGCTGGAACTGGCATATATAGGATGTAGAACTTAAACTTTTATTTATTTATTTATTTATTTATTTATTTATTATTTAGATTTGTATGCCGCCCCTCTCCGAAGACTCGGGGCGGCTCACAACAAGATATAACAAATCATAAATAATTCAAATAACTTTAAGATATTTAAAGATTTAAAAGAACCCCATATACTAACAGACACACACACAAGCATACCATGTATAAAATTGAACAAGCCCGGGGGAGGTGTTTCAATTCCCCCATGCCTGACGGCAAAGGGTTTTAAGGAGTTTACGGAAGGCAGGAAGAGTAGGGGCAGTTCTAATCTCTGGGGGTAGTTGGTTCCAGAGAGCCGGTGCCGCCACAGAGAAGGCTCTTCCCCTGGGGCCCGTCAACCGACATTATTTAGTTGACGGGACCCGGAGAAGGCTCACTCTGTGGGATCTAATCGGTCGCTGGGATTCGTGCGGCAGGAGGCGGTCCAGGAGATATTCTGGTCCAGTGCCATGAAGGGCTTTAAAGGTCATAACCAACACTTTGAATTGTGACCGGAAATTGATCGGCAGCCAATGCAGACTGCGGAGTGATGGTGAAACATGGGCATACCTAGGTAAGCCCATGACTGCTCTCGCAGTCATGGGCTTACCGGAGAAACTGTTTCTCCTGATAGGATTTTACCAAATTAAATACATTTTAGTCACAACACAATGGTTTCTATTGTCTATCCATAAGAATGCCCCTTTTCTGTAAAAGTGTTTATGTGTAATTTCCATTCTCCATTTACTTACTTCCATAGACTTCTCATCTCTGTACTCTGTACTGACTAGGAATCAAGGTAGCCAGAAATTAAGACCTAGCTATCATACTATCAGTATGAATTGTCCCAGCCTTAGAATAACTCTTTTTTGTATCTTATTTTGCTTTAAACCTTAAAGATGCTGGAGAGCCCACTAAAAAGTTTGTGAAAATATGCCACAATATAATAGAGAGATTATAACTTACTAATGATTTCTACGACATGTTCAGACAGATGCATAACTTCAGTAACATCACTGAGAAATTAATGTTTTTGTTCTAAATGACACCTCTTCGCTGAATTGTGACAGGTTGATGCAGCGGCAAAATCTATTTACCTTCCGTAGCAGTACAGAAGCGCGCACATTGCTCGTGTGCTCGCCACCATCACAGAAGGCTTTGCACATGCGCAGAGGTTTAAAAAAAGACAGAATGGTGACATCTGGGCAAATGAATGGAGCCTCGCACTGCCGCCACTATGATTTTCCAAACCACCAGCAGCTGCTGTTATCGGTATGCCTGAAACGGGCCAAACCGGTAGCATTTCACTCCTGGGTTGATGTCATGTAATGAGGTTGATGGAGACCAGGCATAAACAAAGATGGACGACATTGGGATAGGAGATGCAATATTGTCTTTGTGTGTGTGTTTGTGTGTGTGAATGAGTAAGGCAAAGGGGCCTAGAAAAAGACTTGAAAAACTACCAAAAGGAATTTCCAAACTGTTCTTTCAACCTTCCTCCAGCTTTCCTAGGAAGGACATGACTTCATCTTAAATATAAGCCAAGAGACACGAAAGGGGAGTGGAGTGGGGGAAGCTGGATGAAGGGAGAGTATAAAATATCCTTCTGCTCATTCTCATTGTAGCATAATCGTTTCCTTTTAATCAGGTATTATTATTATTATTATTATTATTATTATTATTATTATTATTAAACATCTCTCCCTTCCCAAATAATCTCTCAGCTGCAGCGATGTCCCCAGTAATAGCTCCATAAATTTCAGCCATAAAAAGTAATGGAGGGAGACAAATGAGATAATTAGGAATAAATCTTAGCGAGGTCTCTATTCATCAACATCCCCCGGAACTGGCCAATATTCCAAATCATTAGCAAGCCCATAATTAACAAAGAACCCAGGCTTCCAATGTTAATAAAGCTTTTCCTGACTCTATATTATCAGGTAGTGGCTGACGAATCGGCCCTGTTAATATTATGGCCTTTGTTAAAGAGCTCTCTCTTTTTTTTCTCTCACTGCTCTTTTTTTTTTAACCTAAAAAAAACCCGTGTCAGCCCCCCCCTCCCCCACTATTCTGCTAAATTTTAATTAGATTTTGCATGTGTATCTGTAGAGGGCGAGTGTAGGGACAAAAGGACAAGGGTTTTCCTTTCATACTCAGCAATGCTTGCAAAAAAAAAAAATGAAATGCAGGCTGCTTTCTTCCCCCACTGCCAAATCTCTTTCTTCTGTTTCTATTCAGGAATATAAACCTCTCCTTGGGGTGCCTGTTTGAATCAGGGACCATGGCTCATCCTGGAGCCTTCTGGAACAGAGAATCAAAAATCACTTTTCAAGGACTCACTTCCCATTCAGATATACCCCTAAAGTTATACACATCAAAACGACTAATCAGCTATGGTTTCTTCTCTGCCAGATTTTTTAAAGATGCCAAGGATGTCTATGGAGATTCTCAGTCATCCAGGTTATGGTTGACCCAAAGGTGCTTTTTCAAAAGACAAGTGCATGAGAGTGCCTTCCGTCCCCTGTCCTATTGCTCTCCTATATCTCCTATTTATTTATTTATTTATTTATTTAGATTTGTATGCCGCCCCTCTCCGCAGACTCGGGGCGGCTCACAACAAAGTGAAAAACAATTTATAACAAATCTAAATTTCTACTAAAAACATTTAAAAAACCCCATTTTCTAAACACACATACATACACACATACCATTCATAAATTGTATATACCTTTCTTCTATTCCTATATCTCTTCTTCTATTCTTTCATTGATATGTTCTATTACTATATCTTCTTTTCTATTATTTCTTAGATATATTTTACTATGAGTATCTCCTCTATAACCTTCATCATGTATTTTACTATGTGTATATAGATATATATACCCACTAAAACCCTCATTGTGTATTGGAAAAAACAAATAAAAAAAAACAACTGGTTTAGCTTTCTTTAACTGACTGACATCAGTAGAATTGAGTATAGGCTAAACTATGTCATAATTTGTAGCCTATCACACCAGTACAGTTCTCTAAATATAGAAAAAATACAGATGGTAAACTTTTTCCTGGTAATGTAAAAATGTAATTCTTATATTGAAGAATCACTTTAATTTTAACAAATATTTGATCCAAATATATGGAGATTATATATTGTTGAAATTTTCTTTTCGGAAATCACTTTACATTTGCAAGTGAACTAAAAGTATCTGAAATACTTTTCTGAGAACTCAATTTGGACATTTATCCAGAGGAGTGCAGAGAAACAAAGATGATTAGGAGACTGTGTCCTAGATGTGAATGAATGAAATATTCTCATTTAATACTTTGTTCTGTGCAAAGTTGAATGTGCTGACAACAAAATGAAATTGATTGTCAATCAGTGTTGTGTCCTAAGTGGACAGTTTGATTTCACAGAAGTTTGATTTAGTTGGAGTTATATGGTGTTGTTGAAGTGTTCCCTTTATTTTTTTGAACAGTATATTTAGCAACAATAAAAAAAGAAAAACTTTTGTAACATCCCCCCTCTTTCTCTTTCTTTTTTTCCCTTCCCCTCTCTCTTTCCCTCCCGCCCCGCTTTCTCTCTCTCTGCCTCTGTCTGTTTCTCTCTCTCCCCTTTGTGGGAGGGAGGGGAGAAACCGCTAAACTGGTGCTGAGTGATGGGAATGATGTCCGAAGGCCAAAAAGCCCAGGAGCAGTGCACCCACTGGAGAGATGGGGTGTCTCTAGACAGGCAGCTCTGCAGGAAAAGCAATTCCTTTTTTTTTTTTGCCACCCTCACCCAACGCAGGGTTGCATTGTGGCTCCAGGTCATAATGGACTTCAGAAGGAGGACAGGACCCAGATTCCTCCATTGTGAAGTGCAAGAGTGAAAAAGTTCAATCAGTTCCAACTTCATGATTTTTTTTCTTTTGGGAGAAGTTGGAATTGATTGAATGAAACGCGGTGGAGAAACACAATTTGAGCTGGGCTGGGGTAACTGCGTGCCCGCCCATACAGAGGATTCTATGTGCCTCATCTGGCATACATGCCATAGTTTCACCATCAAAGGTGTTGTGGTTGGCTCCTGCCCCAGGGAATGGGGAGGTGGATGCAGGGGAAACTTCAACATGTCATAGGCCTGTGTTATTGCCGACAGAATCAGTTCAGAGTTTAGTTTCCTCGGACGAAAAAGAAGAAGGTGGGAGTGACTCGGCAGAGAAGGGCTTGGCACACAGCCCAGGCAGTCACTCTCCCTTATCTTCTGTTGATTTAGATGATGACATTTTGGACCCACGCAAGCACAGAATTATGCGTAGAAGAGACCAAATAAGAACATATTACAGGAAATAAGGGAGGCCACCTGTGTTTGGGTGGGGCTCCAGTAATTAGGGCTGCTGCTATAAATAGCAGCATGTGTGTTTGGCCGTTGTGGAAGAATATCTGATCGGAGTTCGTCAGGAATCTTGTGTTGCTGGAATTTGTTGCTTTTTCTCACCTTTGAAAGCAAAGCAGAGCAACGTGTGTGTGTGTATCTCACTTCATTGGAAGAAGAAGGGGTGTGAAGTTTCTTCACAGCTGCTAGCTAAGTACTTAATGACTGCTTAAGGAAAATTGTACAGACTACCCAGTTGTTTTGGGAAGAGTGCTCTTTGCAATACAAAAAGAATGCTTAGTTTATTTTGAATTTTGTGATAAAGAACATTGTTTTGAATTTTCAAACGTGTGTGTGTGTGTCTGAAATTTGTACCCTTGAGTTTTTGGGAGGCTCCTACCAGGGAGCCCGGCAGAACAAAAGGTATAGGGCTTTCCCCCCACATATCCTTCATATTGCTCTGATGATCATTTGTGCACATTTCTGTGTTGGAAAGTGAAACTAATTCAAGCTTCCCAGCACATGTAAGCCATAGGTTAAATATGTAATCTGACAAATTACTAAACATAAAATGATTCTGAAGAATTTGGACTGTGAAATCTGAAATCTCAATATATCATATATAATGCTGTGTCTGCATAGTAACAGCCGGCTGTCAGAATCTAGCTCGCGTATCCCTCTCCAGGGTGCTGATTGGGCACGTAAGCCCAGTTACTTGTAAGCGGGAACTTTCCTCTGTATGTGATTGGTAGCTGCCTCAGAAGGCGTCCTGTATATAAGTCTGTGTACTCTTGTTTTGGTTCTTAAGCCTGTACCTGCCCGGTTGGCATGTTCTGATTAAACTCACATGTTCTGGTTAAAGGCCTCAGTTATTATACTGGCGACGAGATTTCAGCCCTGCATTTCCATTCGCATCTGTGTCTGCAGTAAGTGACAATGTCTGTACAGCTTACTTTTCCCCCTTTCAACCCACAAGGGGAGACCTGGGATTCCTACGTTGCCCGCTTCGACTGCTTCCTAATCTCAAATGGGTATACCGAGATTTCTGGGGACCGTAAAAGGTCTTATTTTCTCGGTTTCTGCGGCCCCGAAATGTTCGAGACGGCCAGAGCTTTATTCGCTCCAGTCTCTATCCACGATGTGCCTTGGGAGACTTTCCTGTCAACTCTCCAAGATCATTATGCCCCAGCCCCGTCCCGTTGTGCCCGGCGCTACATTTTTTATCAGAGAAACCAGGCAGAGGGTGAATCCATTAATGAGTTTGTGGCCGCTCTCCGCCGGGCTGCATTGTATTGTGAGTTTACGGATTTGAATGATTACTTGCTGGACAGGCTAGTGTTCGGAATCCGGGATGGCCGCCTTAAACGCCGCTTGCTGGCCACCCGGGATTTGACTTTTCAGACAGCTTTAGCTGAAGCTCATGCTTTTGAGCTTTCCACACAATCTCTGGCAGCCATGGATAGCTCGGTGAACGCAACGGCCAAAGTGCCAGCGGTGCCAGAGAACCCGAAAGCCGCTGCGGAAAAGGAGGTCGGCAGCGAAGTTGAGGAGGAGGAAGTCTGCCAGCTGGGTGCTTCTAGGGGTCGTGAGCCTCCTGCTAGTCGCCCCCGCCCCCCTCTGTCCCCATGCAGGGGTTGCGGGGGAAACCATTATCGGTCAAATTGCTCGTTTAAAGAAGCGGCTTGCCGGCGTTGCGGGGCCAGAGGCCACATTGCGAGAGTCTGCCGTTCCCAGAGGTCCCCTCCAGCCGCCCCTAGAGAGCAGAGGGAGTTCCAAGGCTTCAATCCCCGTTGGCAGAGGAGATTTTCTTCCAATAAGAGGGATGACTGCAATGCCATCTATAGCTGCCCGCGCCCAGCTTCTACGTTTGTGAGGAAAACATCAGTTTCTTCTGACAAGATCTCCGTGACAGTTCTCCTGGGAGGCGTGAATTGCTCCATGCAAGTGGACACGGGCTCCGCGCATTCATTGGTTTCCTGTGCCACCATCAAGAAATGCATGCCCGGGTTGAGCAAGAATCGGTTACAGCCATGTACTGTGACTTTACGGGACTACCAAGGGGCGCCCATTCCGGTGTTGGGGGAAGGGAGATTCCCTGTCATATTCAAATCGTTCATGGGCAGGTTGCCTCTGATGGTGGTGGACGGGCCATTCTCCAGCCTCCTGGGTTTAGACTGGTTTAAGTCTTTGGGCTTTTCTGTTGCGGGGGTGAACGCTGTGAGAGGGGAATCAGTATTTCAAGGGCTTACTAAGGAATTCCCCTCCGTCTTCGATGACAAGCTGGGTTGCTACACCGGAACCCCGATTACTTTCAGCCTTGATCCCAAAGTACCAGCAGTGAGGCTGAAGCCCCGCAGGGTGCCCATTCCCCTCAGGCCAAAAGTTGATGCTGAATTGGACCGTCTGATTGCCCAAGGGGTGTTAGAGCCAGTTGACCAGGCTGTCTGGGAGACCCCACTGGTCATCGCTTTTAAAGGGGATGGGGGATTGAGATTGTGCGGGGATTATAAATGCACTGTTAATAAGGCCCTGGCTCACCACTCATACCCGCTCCCAGTGGTGCAGCAGTTACTTCACACTCTGGGTAATGGCAAGATCTTTGCCAAGCTTGACCTATCCCAGGCTTACCAGCAGCTCCCCGTAGACCCCTTGACTGCAGAAGCCCAGGCGATTATAACACATAGAGGGGTGTTCAGGTGCCACAGGCTACAATTTGGGGTCTCTATTGCACCGGGGATCTTTCAGGGATTGATGGAGCGGTTGCTGTATGGGCTGGAAGGCACGGTGCCCTACTTTGACGATGTCCTGGTCTCGGGGAGTTCCGAGGACGAACTTCTTTGCAGGGTTAAGAAGGTATTGCTTAAATTTCAAGAAGCGGGACTGAAGCTCAAATCAAAAAAGTGTGTCTTTGGGGTTCCAGAGGTTGATTTCCTGGGTTTCAGGGTGGATGAAAAAGGAATCCATCCCACCCCTGAAAAGACTAGGGCCATTTGGGATGCCCCCAGACCCCAGTCGAAGGAGGAGCTGCAGGCTTTCCTTGGTCTCTTGAACTTCTATGCGGTGTTTATCCTGCACAAGGCTTCGGTGGCAGAGCCGTTGCATAGGCTTCTGGACAAGCGGTCTGCTTGGCACTGGGGGGAGCGGGAAGAAGCTTCTTTCAGAGGGGTCAAAGGAATACTCACCTCAAACAGTGTCCTAGCTCAGTATTCCCCTAGTCTGCCATTAGTTCTCACCTGTGACGCTTCCAGGTACGGAGTGGGGGCAGTCCTCAGCCACAGATTGCCAAACGGCTCGGAAGCCCCCTTGGCGTTTTTTTCTCGGACTTTGGCCACGGCAGAAAGAAACTATGGGCAAATAGATAAGGAGGCATTGGCCCTAGTGGCGGGAGTTTGCCGTTTCCACGAGTATTTGTATGGCAGAAGGTTCGAGTTAGTAACGGACCACCAGCCCTTGTTAGGGTTACTCTCAGGTAACCGCCAGAGCCCAGCTGTGTTGTCTCCGCGTATGACACGCTGGATTGTCTTTTTGGCCAATTACACATACACGTTAACTTACAAACCGGGTCGTCACATAGCACATGCCGACGCACTCAGCAGGTGCCCAGTACATGAGGAATTAACAGACCCTGCACCTGCCAGCTCCGTTTTTGCTCTGACAGACGGGCCATTAGTATTGGCTGCCCCCGAGGTATCTAGAGAGACAGGGAAAGACCGCATTCTGGCCCAGGTAAGGCAATGGGTTTTGAGGGGGTGGCCACTCTCTACCCCAGCTGACCAGTTCATTCCGTTTTTCCGCTGTCACACGGAGTTCTCAGTAGAGAGAGGAGTTCTTTTAAGGGGTGGCAGAGTGGTTATACCAGGCAAGCTGAGGAACCAGGTGTTGTCCCTGCTGCACAAGGGGCACCCTGGAATAGTTAGAATGAAGGGTCTGGCCAGGGATTACGTGTGGTGGCCAGCATTAGATAAGGAAGTAGAGCAGTGTGTGGCTAACTGTGCTGTTTGCCAGGAGAGCAGGTCTTTACCCCCACGGGCTGAACCCTTAACATGGGAACCACCAGCTAGCCCCTGGACACGCTTGCACATAGATTTGGCCGGTCCCTTCATGGGGCAAACATTTTTAATCACCGTGGATGCATACTCCAAGTGGGTAGAGGTGGCCCAGTTGCAGTCCACTCAGTCACAGGCCATCATAGAATCTTTGATGACCCTATTTGCCACACATGGATTCCCGGACCTGCTAGTCTCGGATAACGGCCCGCAGTTCACATCAGTCCTATTTGAATCATTTTTGGCTACTGCTGGCATTAGACATGCCTTAACCTCGCCTTGGCATCCGGCCAGTAATGGCCAGGCGGAACGGGCAGTTAGGTCAATTAAAGAGTCCCTCAAAAGGTTGCCCCAGAACTCTTGGAAGGCTAGATTGGCTGATGTGCTCATGGCCCAACATACCACCCCATGTGTAACCACGGGAAGGACGCCAGCGGAGCTTTTAATGGGCCGCAAATTGCGGATTATTCTTGACAGGCTGCACCCAGGGTATGCGGGAACAGTACAATGGCCAGAAGCTGCCAGACGTGAGGTGTCTGTGGGAGACGCGGTATTTGCCCGTGCCTATTCGGGCCAAAAGAATTGGGAGAAAGGTACAGTATGCAGGGAACTGGGGCCTCGTTCGTTCGAGGTAGAGCTAAGGGACGGGCGAATTTGGAAAAGACACCTGGATCAGATTAGACTTAATAGGGAGGATCGGCATGGAGATCGGGAAGCCAATGAGTTCCAGGGGGAGTGTTTTCAGGAACCGCCCACGGCAGCAGAAACTTCAGGAAATCCTTCCTCGACGTATAGCAGGGAAGAGGAGGTGGGCCAGGCTCCCAAACCGATCCATCCGGCCGAGATCGAGGGTTCAGAGCATTCCACAGAGCCCCGGCGCTCCGAGAGAATCTGTCGCAGACCGGTGTATTTAAAAGATTATGTCTGTGTCAGCCGAAGGGGCAGGAGTGCTGTGTCTGCATAGTAACAGCCGGCTGTCAGAATCTAGCTCGCGTATCCCTCTCCAGGGTGCTGATTGGGCGCGTAAGCCCAGTTACTTGTAAGCGGGAACTTTCCTCTGTATGTGATTGGTAGCTGCCTCAGAAGGCGTCCTGTATATAAGTCTGTGTACTCTTGTTTTGGTTCTTAAGCCTGTACCTGCCCGGTTGGCATGTTCTGATTAAACTCACATGTTCTGGTTAAAGGCCTCAGTTATTATATATAATGTATCATATCATCAATAATAGTTCCAAAACGTCTTCTCGTGGGATTTTTGCACAAATTAAGCATTACGTTTTTGCATCAGATTTTTGTTCAAAATCTTTTAGTGCTGATTGAAATGCAATAATTACTATCATTAGACTATTGATTTGATTATGTTCCATTTTTTCACCGGAAGGCTGAGTTGGCATACATACTAGCTGGTGTACACACGAATTCTTCTTCCTATACATTTTCCCTAAGATAACCTTTCTGTAAATTCACACAGGCTGAGAGAGAAGGTGAATTGTCCAAAGTCATCTGACGAGCTTCTATAACTGAGACTGGATTTAAACCTGGGTGTCCCTAATCCTAACCCAACACCACCTGTGTATCTGTCTGTCTCTCGGTAAGTGTGGAAGTGTAGTTTGCTTTGATTCAATGAAACTATTGCTCTTATTTTCATCAGGGATGGGTTCCACTTACCTTTTGCATCACAATGTTTTGCGTGCCATTCTCTACTTGCACACATGTACAATTTCATTTCTGTGCATGCTCAGTAGCTGGAATCGGCCCAAAACACAGCTGAAGAGCTGATCAGATGTGCTTCCAGTGAAAAAATAAAGGTCGGGGCAGGTGGGAGGGCTCTTTTTTTAAGCAGCAAAATAAGAGAAGCCATCCAAACAGGAGAAAAAAAATAATTAAAAAAAGATGGCAGCACCCATGGTCCGGCACCAACAGAATTGGATTCATGGCATCAGCAGCAGATCACAACTGGTTCAGGAGATCCGGTCCAAACTGGGAGGAACCCACCCCTGGCTTTCATCACTGTCACTAAAGCCCACGGCAGAGTGGTTTATTTCATAATTTTACTATATCGGACACCTGATTTAATGGGCAATATGAAGTTTCAGGCAATTCTCCTCTTCTTGAGTTTTAGTCATTAACAACTACTGAAAATGAAGTATGGGTTGTCAAGACTTTAACAGCAGATGTTTTTGTAATGCAACACATGAAGCATTAAAGAGTGGGTGATAGAGGTGAACAAAGACGATCTTAACAATTCATTGGGTTCTTGTGAAGCATCCTCCAAATGCAACCTTGCTCACTTTTTATTTTGCACAAATCAAAATTAATGCTGGGATGTTTTACACTCTAATAACCATCCCTCAGTTGACTCAGTCGTGGCACCGTCTCCTGCATCCATTCCTATTAACCCTGACTCAGCAGAATGTTAGGCAACATCTGTTTTTAGAGAGCAGAACCTGAGCAACTACTGGAGCAAATCTTTAGAACTTTAACAGAAAGAAAGTTTATTACAGGAAATATAGGGGGAGGGGACCAGCAAAACCTAGCTCTTAGCTAGATCTTCTTAGTAGGAACTGAAAAGTCAGGACTCCGGTAGTTAAATCAAACTGGTTTATTCATTGCAAGAGAGGTTACAACAAACTGGAAACGGTAGGTTAGCCGGAATGAGGGCAACGGCTAACCCGTTGCCCTTTTATACTCTTTTAAACGCGGGCTTTTTCCAACTGACACACATTTAACTTTCGCGGCTATTTTCTGAATAGCCGCGTCTTAACCAATCGCAGATTTTCTGCGAATATTTTTAAACAAACACAACACCCCTCCCTCTTTGGCTGAGACCATGATTACGTGTTAATCCACGTCACATAGTCCTGCAAGCGGATTGGTGGTTTTACAGATCTCTGGGACCTGCGCAGTTCATTTTGCTGGGAGCTGCTTGCCTGGACGGCTGGCTCCGTTGCTCCGCTAAGGCTAGTCTCTGACGGGCCTGGTTGCGATGATGCATTTTGATCTTCGCCGGCCGCCAGGGGCAACAAGCAGCCATCGCTGGAGTCTCGAGGTGGTTCTGGTAAGTCCTCTATTGGTTTGTCTACAGTAGGCAAAATGTCTGGGTTAGTCTTCATTCTCTTGCGTAGTTGGTCGACATGCCGATGCCAACTGCGCCCATCTGTTAATATTACGATGTATGTTTTTAAACCTGTTTTATCTAGTACTGTTCCATCTTTCCATTTATCGTTGGAATCAAAGTCTTTTGCATAAACTAAATCCCCGATGTTAAACTGTCTCTCACTTTGCACTTTTATTTCTTTTTGGTCATTTTGGTAATTTGGGTGAATTCTGTCTAATTTAGAACGGAGGTTTCTGCCCATTAAAAGTTCTGCCGGGCTTTTGTTTGTGGACGCTGACGGCGTAATGTGCTGAATGGTTAAAAATTCATCAATTTGTTGTTGCCAATCTCCTAATGGTGCTTTGTTTAATGCTTCCTTTGTGGTTCTAACCATTCGTTCTGCTTGCCCATTAGCTTGGGGAAAATGAGGTGGAGTGAGCACATGCTTTATGCCCTGGTCTGCAAGAAATAGTTCCATTTGACGGGCTGTTAACTGAGGCCCGTTGTCAGATACCAAAATATCTGGAATACCATGTGTGGCAAACATTTTCCTTAATGCCTTTATAGTTGCGCTAGTAGTTGTGGATGCCATGAGTTCAATTTCCAGCCACTTGGAGTATGCATCCACAACCAGTAAAAAGGATTGGCCCCTGATTGGTCCTGCAAAGTCAATATGTATTCTAGACCAGGGCCCTCTTGGTGTTGGCCACTCTGATGGTGTGACTTTTGGTGGGTTGGGTCTTGTTCTCTGGCAGGGTACACAACCACCCACCCATGACTCTATGTCCTTGTCCAAACCTGGCCACCATAAATGACTTCTGGCAATGTTCTTCATTTTGACTATTCCTGGGTGACCTATATGCAATAACTGCAATGCTTGCTTCTGTAAGGATTTAGGAATAACAACCCTGTCTCCCCATAATATACAGTCTTTTAACACATTTAATTCAAACTGTCTATTCTTAAAAGGTTGAAATTGGTTTGGTTGTTGTTCAATTGGCCATCCCTTTAATATCCATTGTTTAATGTACTTCAAAATTGGATCTACTTGTGTCTGATTGGCTATTTCTGTTGCTGTTAATAACGTTTGTTTACTAGTTTCAATTAATAAAACGCTTGAGGCAGGGGCTGGATCATTGACTAATTCTGTTTGGGGGCACCTGCTTAATGCATCAGCATTTCCTATCTCTTTCCCCCCCCTGTGGATTAATGTATAATTGTAAGCGGCTAAGAAAATAGTCCAACGAGTCATGCGAGGGGAAAGAAAGGCGGGAGTTTGTTTGTTTCCCGCCAAAATACCTAAAAGCGGCTTATGGTCGGTGATTAACGTAAAGGGCCGACCACAAAGGTAATAATGAAATCGTTTAACTCCAGCGACAAGGGCTAACGCCTCCTTGTCAAGCTGGGAGTAGTTCCTTTCAGCCGCCGAAAGAGTTTTAGAATAATAGGCTATTGGGGCTTCTGTGCCGTCCGGGAAGTTATGGCTGAGAACGGCTCCTATGCCGAACGGTGAAGCGTCGCATGTTAGGGACAAAGGCATAGCTACATTATATTGTACTAAGACACTGTTGGAGGAAAGTAAATTTTTTACTGCTGTGAAAGCGGCTTGTTCTTTTGGTCCCCACGTCCAGGCAGAGTCTTTCTTTAGGAGGTTATGAAGCGGTTCTGCCACCGTCGCTTTCTGTTTAAGAAAGACGGAATAAAAGTTAAGGAGTCCTAGGAATGCTTGTAAGTCTGTCTTATCTGAGGGGGTGGGGGCATTCCTTATGGCATCAACTTTGTCATTTGTGGGGTGAATTCCGAAACGATCTATGGTAAAACCCAAAAATTCAACTTTGGGCACAGCCCAAGAACATTTGTCTGCTTTTAAATGGAGTCCTGTTTCTTTAAATTTAGTTAAAACGCGCCTGATTCTGTCCCATAACTCAGATTTGGATGTGGCTGATATTAATACATCGTCGAAATATGGAACGACCCCAGGAATATTATTTAAAATGCGTTCCATCAGACCCTGAAAGATACCTGGGGCGGTAGAGACTCCAAACTGGAGCCGGGTGCATTTAAAGGCACCTCTATGAGTTACGATTGTCTGGGCTTCAGAGGTGTCCTGATCTACGGTGAGCTGTTGATATGCCTGTGCCAGGTCCAACTTCGCGAAGATGGACCCATTTCCTAAGGTGTGCAAGAGTTGTTGCACTACTGGGATTGGGTAGGCATTATGCTGTAGTGCTTTATTAATCGTGGCTTTATAATCTGCGCAAATTCTAATAGAGCCGTCCGGCTTAACAGGTGTTACAATAGGGGTTTCCCATTTGGCATGATCAGTGGGAACTAAAATGCCCTGAGCTATCAATTTGTCCAATTGTTCATCCACTTTAGGCAAAAGTGGAATGGGAATTCTGCGGGGCTTTAATCGAATAGGCGAAATATTTGGGTCCAGATTAAACGATATGGGGCTGCCTGTATATTTACCCAGAGTGCTAGAAAAAACTTCGGGAAATTCTTTCAACAAATCATTTGGGTCAAAAGAGTCACATACATTGTTAACCCCTGAAATTTCAATGCCTAAAGGTCGTAACCATCTAAGTCCCAGTAACGTGTGTTTAGGACCGTCAACCACTAACAGAGGTAAAAACCCTTGAAATTTTTTAAACGCAATAGGAACATTTAAACATCCTAATACTGGAATTGAATGGCCCTGAAAATCACTCAAACCCGGTTCCCAAGGTTGCAAGTCAGTTTGTTTTACACGAGGTAAATATAATCTAAGTTTTTCCCAAGGCATTATGGAATGTCTGGAACCGGTGTCTAATTCCATTTGGCAGGGGTGGCCGTTGAGGAAAAGAGAAACAAATAGTTTGTTTTCCGCAGCGGGGAAATTGCAGTTTACGGAAGAAGGGGAGTTACCTCGTTGGGTAGAAGAGGGTGAGTTGTCAGCCGGGCGGGAAACGTTGCGTGAAAACGGTGGTCGTCGATTCCTCGGTGAAAAATAGGGTCGTTGGTTCTGCTGAGTAGCTGGAGTTGGGTTGGCGGCACGGCAGACTTCAGCGATGTGGCCGCGGCGCTGGCAACGGCGGCAATAGGCGTCCTTGAAATGGCAGCGAAAACGAGGGTGATTTCCGTTGCAGCCGGCACATCTGTCTACACGGGCGGCGTCTTTGGCGTCATGGTCGGAGGTTCTTCGGATCTGGAGACAGGTGTCGTCTGGAGTAGCGGATTCCGAGTGTTTTTCATCAGGAGAGCAGGCGAGCCAAGGTGATTCATCAGGAATGTGATGAACGGTTGAGGTTGCGCGTTTAATTTCGGCAACAGATGTTTCAGATACCTCGGAGGCTTTTGCTGCCTTAAGAATGTCTTGGAGAGAGGCATCCTCATCAACTAAGTATTTCTTCTGGAGCGTGATATTGGTTAGACCGAAAATTAGGCGGTCAATTAATTGTTCCTCTGGATCCTTGTATTTGCACTTCGGAAGGAGTGCGCGTAGCCGAGTTATAAAATCGTTGGTGGATTCTCCGTCCGCTTGCCTCATCTGAGCGAATTGATGGCGGTATACGCGGACAGGAGTCGTCGGCTGGTAATGAGCGGCAAGTTTTGCTTGTAGAGTTGACCATGCGACAGTTTCCAGGGTGTCTGGGTCAACGAGTGTAGAGGCTAGGCTGTAGACTTCTGTGCCGCAATAAGCGAGGAATATAGCTTTCTTCCTCTCGTCATCGGCGTCATGTAGATTGCTCGCTTTCAGGAAAAATGTGAATTTGGACATATACGAGGTCCAAGCTTCCGTCTCGGAGTTGAATACAGGCGGCGGTGGAGCCATGGCCGAGTTCATGGCTGCGTTAGCGGGAGTTCGACCTCCTCGTCGCCACTGAAAAGTCAGGACTCCGGTAGTTAAATCAAACTGGTTTATTCATTGCAAGAGAGGTTACAACAAACTGGAAACGGTAGGTTAGCCGGAATGAGGGCAACGGCTAACCCGTTGCCCTTTTATACTCTTTTAAACGCGGGCTTTTTCCAACTGACACACATTTAACTTTCGCGGCTATTTTCTGAATAGCCGCGTCTTAACCAATCGCAGATTTTCTGCGAATATTTTTAAACAAACACAACAGGAACAAAATCATGAGATTAGCAAAAGAAACATCAAAGAGAGGGAAAGATAAACATGGAACACAGAAAACTTTCTCAGCTGTCTCTCTACTCAGTGGTTCCATATTTTTTCTGTACTTTGTAAATTTAACTAGGTGATTAGTACATTAAAAAATAGAATATTCATTTGATATGATTCATCTGGTGTCAAAATAAAATTTCTCCTACTCTGGGACAGATTAGAATGTGTAAGTTCTTGATTCCAAATTTTAAAAAAATTAAAAATGTAAATTGTTATCAAATGATAAATCTAAAGAAAAAAAAATCTAAAGTCTTGGATGATTGTTGTGGTTAGCTCTGGCCCAGCTCCTGCCCCAAGGACTGTGGATGTGGGGGAGACATCCACATGCCGCAGGGCTGTTTTGCTCCCAGTGGAATCTGATGATGAAGGCTCCTCTGACCAAGAAGACATGAGTGACAGGGAAGAGGAGAGTGTGGCAGACAGATCAGAAGAAGATCAATTATCTAGCTCCTCCTTGGATTCAGAACAAGAGTTAATGATACAGCCACGCATGCGGAGAGCGATGCATAGGCAGCAACAACTGAGAGATTATTATCAAAGAAAATGAGGCCACCTGTGGTTGGGTGGGGCTGTGGTAATTAGTGAGGCTGCTATAAATAGCAGCCTGTGGGTTTGGCCATTGTGGAGGATTATCTGATCGTTGTGTTTCGTGCCTGTCTTGCTGACTTTGACCTTTGTATGCTGATTTTCCCCCGCTTTGAAAGTAAACCAGAGCAAAGTGTGTTTCAAAGGAGAAGGACTTGAATTGCCTCACAGCTACAAGCTAAGTATCTCAGAACTGATAAGCGACTTGTACAAATTACCAGTTTGTTTGGAGACGAGTGCTCTTTGCTATACAAAAAGAGGGCTTCGTTTATTTAAATTTTCGGTATAAAGAACATTGTTTTGAATTTTCAAATGTGTGTGTGTGTCTGAAATTTGTATCTGTGAATTTTCGGGAGGATTCTACCAGAGAGCTCGACAGAACAGATGATATGGGGATGTTCTGTAAGTTTTGGGCGGCATTTATCTCCACTGATCATTATCACTTTGAATTTTTAAAAGTTTGTATATCAAATTTACAAAAGCTCCATTTCCTCACTGTACTCTGAAAAATTCAGGTGAAGGTTGGAAGGATATTTAAATTATTAAACATTTCATGATTAATAATAAATTAATAATTACATAATTTATCCTATTCAGAGTAAGTTATAAGGAAGCCAGGTTCTTGGTTTTGTCTCCTAATTACTTCAGATTATGAAAGCTCTTAGACAATTTACCTTTACAGAGAATGTACAGTATAGAAACATAGAAGTCTGACGGCAGAAAAAGACCTCATGGTCCATCTAGTCTGCCCTTATACTATTTCCTGTATTTTATCTTAGGATGGATATATGTTTATCCCAGGCATGTTTAAATTCAGTTACTGTGGATTTACCAACTACGTCTGCTGGAAGTTTGTTCCAAGGATCTACTACTCTTTCAGTAAAATAATATTTTCTCACGTTGCTTTTGATCTTTCCCCCAACTAGCTTCAGATTGTGTCCCCTTGTTCTTGTGTTCACTTTCCTATTAAAAACACTTCCCTCCTGGACCTTATTTAACTCTTTAACATATTTAAATGTTTCGATCATGTCCCCCCTTTTCCTTCTGTCCTCCAGACCAGTGTTTTTCAACCAGTGTGCCCCGAGACATGGTCAGGTGTGCCGCGAAGCTCAGAGAAAGCAAACAAGAGAGAGAGAGAGAAAGAAAGAGAGAGAAAGAGAAAGCAAACAAGAGAGAAAGCAAGCAAGAGAGAGAAAGAAAGAGAACAAGAGAGAAAGAAAGCAAGAGAGAGAGCAAGAGAGAGAAAGAAAGAAAGCAAGAGAGAGAGAGAGAAAGAGAGGGAGGGAAGGTGGGAGAGAGAAAGACATAGAGGGAGGGAGAGAGAAAGAGAGCAAAAAAGAGGAAAGAAGGAAGAGAGAAAAAAAGAGGAAGGGAGAGAAAGAGGGAGAGAGAAATAGAGCGAAAGGGAGGAAGAGAGAGAATTTTTTTGTCCAATATTTTTTTAGCCGCCCCCCCCCCCGCCCTCAATGTGCCCCATGGTTTTGTAAATGTAAAAAGTGTGCCGCGGCTCAAAAAAGGTTGAAAATCACTGCTCCAGACTATACAGATTGAGTTCATTAAGTCTTTCCTGATACGTTTTATGCTTAAATTAATTCAATTAAATACTAGGACTCTAGAATTTCAAAATAGCTTAAATAACAGTTTAGGGTAAATCCAACTATCCTAAAAGCTCCTAGGCAGATCTTAACATTTCTTGTAGTAACTGTAAACAGGCTGCTGCTTTGTGAGGCACTAAGATAATCCCAACTCAAACAAGAGAAGCAGCAGTAAACGTATTCACAGATGGAGTCTAATTTCTGTGATACTAGGCCATGTAAACTGTGTTTCTTCTCCATAATGCTGGTGAGGTTTGGGTATTTCATGTCTATGTGGCCCATGTGACAAACGGTGGGTGATTTCTGAAAAATGGAATCCAATCCATTAACCAGCATAACTGGCCCAGCTATTACCTTTGATTTGATCAAAGTGATGCTTTGATTCAATTATCTATATTGAAACATAAAAATGCTCATTTCATGCACAAAGAATGAATTTGTTTTCTTTGTGAGTTCTGCATGGAAGAAAATTGTCTGAAAAGAATGGAAGAAACATAGAAACATAGAAACATAGAAGTCTGACGGCAGAAAAAGACCTCATGGTCCATCTAGTCTGCCCTTATACTATTTTCTGTATTTTATCTTAGGATGGATATATGTTTATCCCAGGCATGTTTAAATTCAGTTACTGTGGATTTATCTACCACATCTGCTGGAAGTTTGTTCCAAGGATCTACTACTCTTTCAGTAAAATAATATTTTCTCATGTTGCTTTTGATCTTTCCCCCAACTAACTTCAGATTGTGTCCCCTTGTTCTTGTGTTCACTTTCCTATTAAAAACACTTCCCTCCTGGACCTTATTTAACCCTTTAAAATGCACAATTTTTAATTGGAGAAAATTAGACATTATATTTTGGATTGATCAAAACACTTTTGGGGATACAATATGGTGCCGTTTTATTATTTAATCCAAAAAACATTCCTCTGTCAAGTCTTCCTATACTTCAGCTAAATTTTTGGAAGGAAGATCTTTCATTTTGTAGAATTAATTGATTCTCTTTTATTTTGAGTTGTGTTCCCCTTCTCATCTAAACAAGGCTTACTTTAAAACATAAATGTAGATGAAAAGAGCAATGCTGACTTTTAAAAAGAGCAATGCTCCTTTATATATAACTGGATATGGATGGGCTCAAACTGCTGACAGTGTAGACATTTTAAACAGCATTGGATTGCAACTTGTAGCAAGCATTTAGACTTATGTACCGCTTCACAGTGCTTTTACAGCCCTCTCTAAGCGGTTTACAGAATCAGCTTATTGCCCCCAACAATCTGGGTCCTCATTTTACCCGCCTTGGAAGGATGGAAGGCTGAGTCAACCTTGAACCGGTGGTGAGATTTGAACTGCTGAACTATAACTAACAGTTAGCTGAAGTAGCCTGCAGTGCTGCACTCTAACCACTGCACCACCCCGATTCTATAATCTTGCTTTGAATATGGCCTTCATGTCTTGCTGAAAGATTTATGAAACTCAATCTGCTATTTTTAAAAACAGCCTTCCTATGTTTGTGGATTCCAGTGGTAATAACATATTATCCATGAGTCTCAGGCTAGCCCTTGTCAATCTTTTTTTAATATAATTTTTATTAAAAGTTGACATTTGTCCTAATTTTTTGTACATAAATTGCATGCAATTCATATTTCTGAGGTATATGCATCAACATTTGGACATGAATGGTAGATTGAATTCAGAGATCTGTCAGAAAGAGCAATTAGTGGTTTGTGGTCTGTTTGTACATGCACTTTCTAGTTATAAAGTACAGTATTGCAATCTTTCACAGATTCCCAACAACTTCCTTTTACATGAAGTTATATAATTGTACCTGTTATTATCTTATGGCAAGTCTGTATGACTGTCATTGCCTTAGATGAGTTAGCCAAATATCATCATGTTTCGTAGGGTTTGAAAAAGCCTATGAGATGGGAAAAGGAAAAAAAGTGAAGAGATATCAAGCTTATCAAATAAATTAAAGATCACAATTACTAGAAGCAAAAGGAAAGAGTAGAAAGTTGGTTTTCTTTACCAAAGGTAATCTAAAATATGTTCCTACATGATTGGACACATAAGGAATTTGTCTTTGGTGCAAATGCTCTCAGTGTACATAAAAGAAAAAGATACATTTGTCAAGAATCATGAAGGACAACACTTAATGATTGCCATAGGGGTCAACTAAGCAATGAAGAAACAATCAATATTAATAAAAATCTTAAGGATACAAGCAACATAAATGGGAGGAGATGGGTGATAGGAATGATGAGAAAAAACTAGTTGTAATAGTAGTGCAGACTTAGTAAAGTTTGACAGTGTTGAGGGAATTATTTGTTTAGCAGATGGCATTTGGGAAACGCAGGGGCTATCTAACTATGAACTTTTAAATATGTATAACTTTTTATTATGCTGGGATATAATATAATCAGAAGGCACCAGATTGGGAAAAACAGGCTTAGAAATTGTGTAATATTGAAGAGACCAGGTTGTCTGAATGTATTTATAGTGTGGCATCAAGGAGCACAATGCTCTCACAGTATTTTTCCCCCACTGAATTGTAAACCCAGATCTCAAAAACATTCTTGAGATTTACCATAGAAAATCTGTGCCAGAGAAAGAGATCAGAATGTTTTAAAGTTTCTTTTAAAGATCCCTCCCCTTCCTTTCTCAAACCTCTTTCTACAAGAATTTCCATTCTTCCCAGCAGAGGGCAGTAGTATCTCTCTTTGATATTTAATTTATTGGCCAGTTCATTACAATGTCAAGAAACCAGGCATTCAAATCAGAAGGAACCCTGATAGAAAAAAGCTCTCATAAAATAGCTCTTGCAGGTCTAAATATCACACAGAGGCTAACTCTTGCTCTCAGGTACAGCTATGCAAACGTTAGAGTTACTATGGTTGTGGTAAAGTAGTTAATGGCTGTTTTGGACCTTGGGTTAGTAAACTATGATCTCATTTAATTTCCAAATCCTTCCAAACTTCAAAACAGTGTATTCAGCCCTTAGTATTCTTCTTCCCCTAATAAATCCTGTCTGCATTTAATCCCAATAGTAATAGCTTATACGGCAGAACTACATTCAAAAGTTTGTTTAAATGGACCAGGTTTGTCACGTTTGAAATGGCCATTAAAAATTGCAGGGAGAGCATTTAAGATACAAGGCTTTTACACATGGGGATGCCATCCAGTGAAGGGTTGCAATTTTTTTTACTAACACACTGTGGGCGTGGCTTATTTTGTGGGTGTGGCTTGCTGACCATGTGACCAGGTGGGATTGGCTTAACGATTATGTGACCAGGGGGTGGCTTAAAGGCAAGGGTGGTCTACTGTCCGGACGAGGGGGAGCAGAGTTGGGTAGCAACCCACTCTACCCAAGAGCTCTCAATTTGCACTGAAAGATGTTGAAAGAAAATGCAGGGCATCCTGCATAAGCCATGCCCACAGTGTGGTAGTAAAAATTTTGGTAGCCCTGCACTGCTTAAAGGTCATGTGATTGGCTTAAAGGTGGCCAACTTGACGTCACTCATATCAAGGGTTTGTATTAGGGTTAGGGTGCCTGGCCTCTCCTCGCCTCAAAGAGATATAATTTCCCTTACTATTACTGAACATCCAAAATATACTCTTTAATTCTATGTATATATGCCATAAATGTACATACATATTACACACAGACACACAAAAATAATCTACTATATAAAGTGTATGTACACACACGCACACACAGCTCTTCTAAAATTATACACATTCAACCTCATAAATTTACTGCAATAGGAAAAACATACCCAGAGCCTAGAAGGGAAAAAAAGAAAAAAAAATCATTTTTTTTCCTACCGGTTCTGCATACTTGACCAAACTTTTTCTACTGGTTCTGTGTATCTGACCAGCCCCATGCTTATCCTTCCTTCCCTCTGGTTTCTTGTTTTCTTTTCTAGATATGCTGAGACAATTAGATGCTTGACGATCATGATGCTTTTTGAGAGGAATAGGAAGAAAGAGGCAAATTCTTGAAACATACAATTATTCTACTATGCTGTCTATAGGCTGGGATGGTTAAGATTCCACATGGAATAGCTGTCAAAAATAAGCCATAGTAGATGTTCTGTCTGGGTCCCCCCAGACGCCAACACCAACCAAAAAGAGTATCCAGACACACTGCTAAAAAGCAAAGGCAGTTTATATACGGGAAAGCAAGCACAGGTAACAAAAACTGTTCTTACAGACAGGAACTCGATGCAGTTTCACAGAGGTTTCACGAAGGCCACGCAATAAAGCAGGATTCTTGCTGGCAAAAACAACTCTGGAGATAATAAAACCCACGCCTCCCCCAAGTCTTCCAGGCTTCTAGGCCACAAGTCAAGATCAGAGACGCCAAGAATCGAAGCAAGGTCACAGGACTCCCAATTGATAACTCTCCACGAGACTGTAAGGGCGGGCCTGCCTTTTCAACCCTGCTGAGGAGGAGAACCACACCCAAACCCAGCTGTTGCCAATTCAGGGATGGAAATATCTTTCTAATTGGCCCCTTCTTTGTCTCTGCCTCATGTCTATTATAGCCTGTGCGTCTTCATCCAATGAATCCAGGCTACTAGCTGGGGAGAGCCCCCCCCGGGGGTCTCAGGCTGCTCTCCCCCTCCTCCTCCTGATGTTCCTCTCCCCCGTCTGCCTGGTCCTCCCCCTCCTGGTCACTGTCCTCCTCCTCCTCCAGCCAGTCCCTGAGGAGCCTCAGGCTGAATCACAACAGTAGATACATACAATATATTTGCAAAATGCAGATGTTTTTCCTTTAACAATTTCCATTATGGGATATCTGAACATCTTCCACATCAAAGCAATGTGAACTTAAGCCCTTAGAAGTTGTGGCACCCCATTTTGTTCCTTGAATGATTTTGACCTAAAAAAAACTGCACTTGTTGGGACCACTCCATACGCTACCATTTGCATATCTTCATCCTTGCCCAACTGGACCAGTTTTATTGCAGCTTAGCAACAAATCAATTCCTTTGTCGAAGCTTTCATTTTGCAACCCCAAATGTACATGGCTTCCATTGGTGAGAAGAGAGGATTCCTACCAGTTCTTACCTCAGTATTGTGCCAAAGGCCTTTGTCTGTCTTCTTGTAGCCCAGCAGCTTTGTGTAGGCAGAAAAGGTTAGTTTTATCTTGACATGAAAAGGCTTGCGAGGGAGCAATGGTTAGAGTGAGATAAGGATGCTGTGGAACTGTGATCTCCAATTACTCAGCAGGAGGGAGTTTGTCTTCTCAAGAGGAGTTCTTACGAATGTGAGGATGAGAAGTACAACAGAATAGGCAGGGAAACCAATGACTATGTGGAAAAGTCCAAAGAGTTTCAATCTAAGTTAAAACAGCATTATTCTAGATCTTAGCAAATATCTAACATCTGTGCAATAAATCTAATGTAACCTAAGTCTGAATCCTATCAGTCACAGCCAGCAGGAGCAGCCCAACTATAAAACTGCTATATTAAATCTTTCTGCCACAATAAAGCTCACCTTTTACTGGGACCAAAGCCAGTGTGGCAGAGGGAGATAATCTGATGCCATGTTTGTTTTGGGATGGTATCTGTGCTGGGATAGTATTAAAATCCATTTTGGAGGAGTGGGCGGTTTGTAAATAATCTAGTTTCTTGGAGTAATCCCATTGACAAATGTTAACTGAAGAGATAAGGAGAACAATCAATTATTTAAAGAGCAAAATGGCCTTTAGCAGGCCATCCAATGACAAGCAAAACCTGGCCAGGCTCTTTGACTTGGCAGAATTTCAGCCAACATCTGAGCTTTTCTTTGATCTCGTCAACCAGAGAGTGATGAATGTTGCTTTGTATTATCAAAATTTTCATTTCATCTAAATGTGGCCAGCAAAATATTCCCAGGTCTTTCTATGCTTTTTCTTCTTACTTTAATGCCTTAGTTTCCCAAGTTTTGCCACTGAGATCAAGGAAGAAAGGAGAGAATATAGCTTTATAGATTTATAGCTGATGCAGAAAGCTGTGGGTCCACCCTCAGAGTTTCAGAACCTGAGGTGTAGGTTTTAATTAATTTCTAAAGCAGAGGGAACAAATTTGGAATTTAGTCTTGACTGCACCTCAAATGTGAGCCATTTGGCTGTAATAGTTAAGGCATCAGGCTAGAAACTGGAAGATTGGGAGTTCTAGTCCCACCTTAGGCACAAAGTCGTTTAGGTGACCTTGAACCAATCACTCTATCAGCCCTAGGAAGGAGAAAATGGCAAACTAATTCCAAACCGGTGCCAAGAAAAGCTGCAGAGACTAGTCCAGGTGGTTGAGGAGTCAACACATCAATCAAACCAGTCAATCATAGAAACATAGAAACATAGAAGATTATCGGCAGAAAAAGACCTCATGATCCATCTAGTCTGCCCTTATACTATTTCCTGTATTTTATCTTAGGATTGATCTATGTTTATCCCAGGCATGTTTAAATTCAGTTACTGTGGATTTACCAACCACGTCTGCTGGAAGTTTGTTCCAAGCATCTACTATTTCAGTAAAATAATATTTTTTCATGTTACTTCTAATCTTTCCCCCAACTAACCTCAGATTGTGCCCCCTTGTTCTTGTGTTTACTTTCCTATTGAAAACACTTCCTTCCTGAACCCTTATTTAACCCAATCAATCAACTCAATCAATCAATCACTCATTGTGGGGGGTGACAACTGTACTGCACCTGTCTGCAATTTGGACCTAGTTGGTCATAGTGATAGGTAGAGGATGGGAATGGTTGGTTTCTAATGCACTGTATATATGATTCGACAGGAAAAAAAACCATATAACTCTTCTCTGGTACAAGCTGAGAGGAGGAGAACTTGTGGTCTAGAGGTTAAAGCTACTGCCTTACAGGCAGATTCCCCTGATTCAAATCCCAGTAAGGGTATGGCTAGCTGATGTAAGCAAAATAGCTTGAAATAGATCTATACTAGTCTCCCTTCCTTTTCACTATCAGCAAAAAATCTGTTACGTATATGTATATGTATACATACAGTAAATGGGAAGCTGGCTCCTTCCTGTCTTCTCCCAACCTCTGGGTGTGGACAGCTTAGTTTGCATTGGCAAAAGTTTGCAACTCCACCATTCATTATTAGAGTAACGTCTGTATCTTAACCACTGTGTCATGCTGGTACCATCACATTTTTGAGTCCAAAAGAAATGGTTTTTGTTAAGCAATGCAAACATAAACAGAGAAAAGATGAGCTTTTCTCACTTTTCATGTATCTCCAGTAATGAAAGTTCTCTTCAGCACGATTATGAAAGTTTCTGGTGCCTTTTCTCTTACTCTGTGTCTGATTTTCTGAAGAGCGAGGGGGTTCTTTCTAATAATTCTTCGTTGTTGTTTTTTTAAAGAAAAAGCAAAGCAGCACCCCAGAATCCTCTAGTTTTTTCTTAAAACGTGTATTGTTTACCAGCATGGGAATTCTGAGAGTTGAAACCCACACATCGTAAAGTTGCCAAGTTTGAAAAACACTGGTTCACAGTCTGTTTGTTTATTTTTCCAGTGACTCACTAGTGTGTCTTTTTGAGTTTTTCCTAAAATACTGTCTTTTATCTAAAAAAACAGAAGCAAGTCCTTATTTGCACGTAACATCGCTTGTCATTTGTCTGGCATTAGAGATAACCATCGAGCTCTTATGATAAGGTGATGGCTGCCTTCCCAGATCTACTATTATCACACTCAGACCCTCTCCAGATGAGTGGAACTAAGCCTGACAATCACCAACCAACGTGGCGATCTTGGAAATTGCGGTCCATCTGATCTGGAGAGCTGCAGTGAAGACCAGTAAGCTGTTCACAGGCATTGTTGAATACAAGTGTGTTAAATGTCAGAGGTTACAAAACAGCAGCTGATCTGACTGTACCTCCTTGGGGACTTGCCAAGAGAGGATGCGGGAGTAGATAGGTCTGATTCCAGAGTGGATTCAGATGGCGTTTCCTTTGCCATATGTCCTTTAACACTGCTGGCTGTGATGGGGTGTTGGACAACAAATGCAGCCCAAGTGCCAAGTAACACTTCTCCACAAGGCCTGAACCTCAGAAGTTCTTTTTAGAAATCAATCATGAGTGTGATCAAATTGCCTTATTTATTTTATTTACTTATTTATTCATTTGTCCAATACACAAATACATAGGAAGAAAAATAGACATGTAGTAGTATATATAAGTGTAAAGTGAACTTAGAGGAGAGGATATATGAAAGAAAGAAAACATATATGATAAGTGAGAGAAAGGAAAGACAATTGGACAGGGGACGAAAGGCACACCAGTGCTCTTACTGGCCTCTTAGGAACCTGGAGAGGTCAATCATGGAGAGTCTAAGGGAGAAATGTTGGGGGTTAGGGGTTGACACAATTGAGTCCGGCAATGAGTTCCACGCTTCGATAACTCGATTGTTGAAATCATATTTTTTACAGTCAAGTTTGGAGCGGTTCGTATTAAGTTTGAATCTGTTGCGTGCTCTTGTGTTGTTGCGGTTGAAGCTGAAGTAGTCATTGACCGGTAGGACGTTGCAGCATATGATCTTGTGGGCAATACTCAAATCGTGTTTTAGGCGCCGTAGTTCTAGGCTTTCTAGGCCCAGGATTGTTAGTCTATTTTCGTAGGATATTCTGTTTTATGAACTTATGCAGATAGTTTATTTGGGTTAGGATAGTTTAGTTTTTTAAATAAAAGGTATGCATTAAAAAAAAGTTTTAAAAATCACCATATTTTCCCTCCATAGGTCCAAGACATACGCCCTTTCAGTCTATTTTCAAAGAGGGTTAAAGGTATGTTCTTTAATTATCCTCCCAAATATTCCCAGTTAATGGCTTTCGAATGTTGGCGTCTGTCCTTTCCTTATGCACTTTGACTGCTGGCTCTGTCTCAGGCGCACAGCAACTCTTCCAGGAGCGAGATGTTTAAACACCATCTCCTCTCCAATTTCAGCAGTGTGTTATAAAGAAAACAACCCCTGCCAGCTGCAACAGGAAATCACTATTTGATTTTATGAGGCACCTCTTCCTGACAGCCTTTGCAGAAAAACCTTTGCTAGAATTAACAGGGTCGGTATTTTGTGGTCAGTCAGCCCAGTCTTTTCACTCGCCTCACAAACCCTTGTAGAAAAGGCAGGTATAGTAGGAATGTGGCATTTTCTTGGGCAGGGGACCTTCTGCCTTCTTAGGTTTGGCCCCGATTGCCCCGAAATAAAACTGGAGGAGGGGGGAAAAGACCCTTATTCAGCTGGATATGAATCTGACAAATGGCAGAGATAAAATATTGTGTAACTGAAATGCCCAATTAAGTAAACACACATTGTACTCGAGGAGGAACAAAGCATCCAAACAAAGAAAGCCCAACATTTATTTACTGAGCTAGGAAAAATGCAATGTATTTGCCCACTTCTCAAATAAGAATCCACTTAGAGAAAAAAAGTTTCATGGGACTCCCCATAGGCCAGTGATAGTGAACCTGTGGCACGGGTGCCACAGGTGGCACATGGAGCCATATCTGAGGGCATGCGAGACGTTGCCCTATGTCAGGTCCAGTGTGCATGTGTGTACTAGTCAATTGATTTTTCGGCCTTCTTTTTGGCCATTTTCGCGCTCTCCAGGCCTCAGGAAAATCTCCTGAACCCTGGAGATGTCGAAAAACAGTTCAACAGGCCCAGAGGCTTCAGTAAGGCCTGTGTGCATGGGTGGGGGTTATGTGCATGCAAGGGGCAGTGCGGGAGTTGTGTGTATATGTGTGTGGGAGGGCATTGCATTATGTGTGTGGGCAGTAATAGGCAGCCAAAAATTTTACTGCCACACTGTGGGTGTGGCTTATTTTGAGGGTGTGGCCTGATGGTCATGTGACTGGGTAGGAGTGGCTTGCTAGCCATGTGACCAGGTGGGAGTGGCTTGAACGATCATCATCGTTCAAGTGAACTGTTATTGCCGTACGATGCCTTTTCATCTCAGCTGTGGGCAGAGTGAGGGCTTCGTTAGGGGAAAAAGACCGCAGCCCAGACTGCTTTGGCGCAGCGCGGCTCTCCTGGCCTTGGGAGGTGGTCGCGTAAGGCTGGAGGGGAGCCGGGCAGGAGGGAGGGAAGCTCGTCCGAGGCCAGGAAGGAGTAAAAAGGAAAACAGTGAGGAACGCACAGCAGCAGCAGCAGCAGCAGGGGAAAAAAAGGAGAGCCCTGCCGAGACTGATAATCCCGGAAGTGACTGCCGCCAGTCAGCTGGAGCTGTGCATGCAGCTTCATATCCGCCAGTGGAATTGCGTTCCACCCCGTCCTGCCTGCTGCCCACCCTTGGGTGTGGGCATGCATGCAAATGCTATGGCACATACACAAACCCTTTTGGCATCCGAGCCAAAAAAGATTGGCCACCACTGCTATAGGCAATTTTACAGATAAAGGTTTCCCATCAAGGAACATGATGAAGCTATTCTGGCTTTTTTTCCTTGGTAAGAAAAAAAAAAGCGAAAAAGGAGTGGGGTAGCACGGGGTGTGTGGGGGTGGGGGTGGAGAGAGCATAAAAGTTCACAAAAAAGATTGTGATGAGGGGAGGAGGGAGGAAGAGATCACTTCTTGCCATTGGATTAGGAATAGTTATTGGAAATGAAGAAATGTCCAGATATGGTACGAACTAATCATGAATGGAGGCATTGTAACTAAAGAACTTTAAAGTTGATGTTTCCATCATTGTGATTGTGGACAACTGAATTTTTATTTTAATGATTGTGCTTCTCTATAATTGTTTTAAACAGATTCCTTATGCAGGTTGTCTTTAACTTGCAACAGCTCATTTAATGACCGTTCAAAGTTACATCACTGAAAAAAGTGACTTATAACAATTTTTCACACTCACAACCATTTGCAGCATCCCCATGGTTCCTTGATCAAAATTCAGACATTTGGTGTCAGGATTAGTACTGTCCTAAAGTAATATTCCATTTACAGTTGAAAGGCTGTAATAATGCAAAGTGAAAAGACTGCTGAGTCATGATGAATAAGCTACAACCTGATTGGTTTAGAATTGTATAAACAGTAATGCATCTTTGCATAGGTGTGGTGGTTTGTGGTTCATTGTGGTTAGCGGTTAGTAGTGGTTTGAAGTGGTTCGTGATTAGCAGTCTGTAGTTAGTGGTGGTGTTGTATAGTAAGATAGTATTGTTTTCTGTATATAGAAAAAATAGAATATAGTTTTGATACAAAGTAGAGTAAAACTTCTTCAAAAGAATTCCTGCTGCATTGTCTTTGTTCTTCAAAGTCTCCAGTTCCTGGTATCTTTTCTGCCTCTGACCAGTGAACTTCTGAACGTGACTCTGACAGCTGGCTATTATTTATCACTGTTGTTGTGGTGTCCCAGGGTCATGTGATCCCCTTCTGCAACCCTCTGACAATCAAAGTCAGTGGAGATGCCAGATTCATTTAACAACTGGGTTACTAAATTAGCAACTGCAATCATTCACTTAATAACTATGGCAAGACAGGTTGTAAAATGGGTGCAAAACTCACTTAAAACAAATTTCTCACTTGGCAACATACATTTTGGGCTCCTTTGTTGTTGTAAGTTGGGGACTATTTGTATTCTACCTACCTACCTACCTACCGACCGACCTACCTATCATCTGCCTGCCTGCCTGCCTGCCTGCCTGCCTGCCTGCCTGCCTGCCTGCCTGCCTGCCTGCCTGCCTGCCTGCCTGCCTGCCTGCCTGCCTGCCTGCCTGCCTATCTATCTATCTATCTATCTATCTATCTATCTATCTATCTATCTATCTATCTATCTACTTACCTACCTACCTACCTACCTACCTACCTACCTACCTATCTCTCTCTCTCGCCTTCTGCAGACCCTGAAGACCTATCTATGTCACCAGCCATGGGGCAATTAATGTATCCCCTTCTCTGACTATTAAGAGTTATGTGTGGTTGTGACTGTATAGTATTGATTGTTTTTTAAGATAGTGGGTTTTTAGTTATAGTTTTAAATATTAGATTTGTATTGTACAGTTTTATTGCTGTTGCGAGCCGCCCCGATTCTTCGGAGAGGGGTGGCACACGTCTAATAAATGATGATGATGATAATGATGATGATGATTATTATTATTATTATCATCATCATCATTATCTATCTATCTATCTATCTATCTATCTATCTATCTATCTATCTATCCATCCATCCATCCATCCATCCATCCATCCATCCATCCATCCATCCATCCATCCATCCATCCATCCATCCATCTATCTATCTATCTATCTATCTATCTATCTATCTATCTAGATTTGTATACCACTCACTCCTGAAGGACTCAGGGCAGCTTACAACAAAAATAAAAACAGTATAAAATGATTAAAATGCAACAATTAATAATAATAATAAGACCCTTTAAATATTATCACTACAGTCAAGCATCCCAATCAAATCATGTCTAGGCTGGGATTAAAAGATATCAGTTCTCACGGCCCCCAGGCCTGCCGGCAGAGACTGGTTTTCAAGGTCTTTTGGAAAGCCAGTAGGGTGGGGGTGGTATGGACCTCGGGGAGTATTCAAAGAGCCGGGGCTACCACAGAGAAGGCCCTCCTCTGCGGTCACTGGGAGGTATGCAGCAGATAAATAGTCTGGTCCTAAACTATATAGGGCTTTATAGGCAATAACCAACAACAGTTGCATTTTTCTGTTCCATTTTTGAAGTATGGAATTTTATAACTGTGCCAATAACATGCTGGGAATGATTTAAATACCTACAGAATTTATGGCTTTGGTAGAGGTTGTTGATTCAAGGATATGCTGTGCTGGTCTTTTTATTTCACTTCTTTCTGTGGTCAAGTATGGGTCAGTTTGTTAGAGTAAAAGTCTCAGCACCTCCTTGGCACCTCCTGGAGGTTAAAACACATGAAGAATTGGGTCTATCTGGTTTAATGAGAAGAAGGACTAGGGGTGATATGATAGCAAAGTACTGAAAACATTTATTCTAAGTTTGTGATGTTTTTGTGGCATAAAATTTCACTGTTGTTCATAACAGAGAGCTAGGTAACATGTTTATCGCAAGGTAAGGAGACTAAAACATATGAACAATGGTTACAGGATTCGGGGTTGGCTAGTCTAGAGAAAAGAACATGATAGCAATCTTTCAGTATTTGAGTGGTTGCCACAAAGAAGAGGGGGCCAACTTATTTTCCAAAGCACCAGAAGGCAAGGCAAGAAATAATGGGTGGAAACTAATCAAGAAGAGAAGCAACCTGGAACTATGTGGAACCTTACTAACAGTGAGAACACTTAACAGCTTGCTTTCAGAAGTTGTGGGTCACTGAAGGTTTTTAAGAGACTGCACAGCCACCTGCCTGAAATGGTATACGGTCTCCTGCTTGAGCAGGGGGTTGGACTAGAAGATCTCCAAGAACCCTTCCAGCTCTATTCAGATTGATTGATTGTTGTATGCATCAGATATTTTGTAAAGCAATTATTATTTCTGTATTTGAGGCCTTTTGCAAGCATACTTAAACTATTTTTAATCAGCATCTTTTGTAAGACTTGTGTAATTTTGAGGCTTTTGCTTTTGGTTGGTCTGAGACCAGGTTAGGTTTAGGTTAGGTTTATTGGATTTATATGCCGCCCCTCTCCACAAACTCGGGGCGGCTCACAACAATAATAAAAAACAGTACAGTACACAATACCAAATCCAATGCCCACCCATCCAGTTCCAATTTAAATTAATAATCTCATAAAAAACAGTATATATAAAAAACAGGCACACAGTCAATCAATCAACAAAACAACATGGGCAAGGGGGAGGTGTTTTAGTTCCCCCATGCCTGACGGCAAAGGTGGGTCTTAAGGAGTTTACGAAAGGCAGGGAGGGTGGGGGCAATCCTAATCTCAGGGGGGAGCTGGTTCCAGAGGGTCGGGGCCCCCACAGAGAAGGCTCTTCCCCTGGGTCCCGCCAGACGACATTGTTTAGTCGACGGGACCCGGAGAAGGCCAACTCTATGGGACCTAACCGGTCGCTGGGATTCGTGCGGCAGGAGGCGGTCCCGAAGATATTCTGGTCCGGTGCCATGAAGGGCTCATAACCTGTTAGCTTCAGAAAAGAAAATGCTTATTGTATCCGTTCTAGCTGTGGGCATTTATTTGGGTGAACTTTCCCTGCCATGCTTTTAAAATGAAAATACAGTGGTACCTCTACTTACGAACTTAATTTGTTCCGTGATCAGGTTCTTAAGTAGAAAAGTTTGTAAGAAGAAACAATTTTTCCCATAGGAATCAATGTAAAAGCAAATAATGTCTGCGATTAGGGAAACCACAGGGAGGGTGGAGGCCCTGTTTCCTCCCAGGAGATTCCTAGAGAGACCCCATGGTGGCTTCTCCCTGCCTTTTCTGGCCCTGTTTCCTCCAAGGAAATTCCTAGAGAGGCCCCATGGTGGCTTCTCCCTGCCTTTTCCAGCCCTATTTCCTCCCAGGAGATTTCTAGAGAGGCCTCACAGAGGCTTATCCCCACCTTTTCTGGCCCTGTTTTCTCCCAGGAGATTCCTAGAGAGACCCCATGGAGGCTTCTCCCTGCCTTTTCCGGTTACAGTTTCGGAGGGTCAGGTTTGTAAGTGGAAAATGGTTCTTGAGAAGAGGCAAAAAAATCTTGAACACCTGGTTCTTATCTAGAAAAGTTCATAGGTAGAGGTGTTCTTAGGTAGAGGTACCACTGTATTCAGCACCATATTTGATAAGGATCTGAGCAGCAATGCAGAATCTAAAATCACCTATCAAAATTTAGTTTTTGTTTTTGCTCATGAGACAAATTTTAAAGTGATAAAACATCATATTTTGATCTTTGGTGACGTTGACTAGGCCAAAGAAATTCCTTATTTAATTGATTCCAAAATATGGTTCTTGAAACACTAGCTGTGTCCCTGCACTGTTTCATCTCTGCAGATTATTTTTGAAGAGAACCAAATACAGTTCAGGTGAATCTGATCTGATATTCCTCAGATCTTAATGTCATTGAAATCCAAAAAACAAAACAAGCAAACAAAAAAACCCCCAACCAACAACAACAACAACAAAATACAAAACCCCAAACCAAAACACCCTAGTAAAGCAGAATGGAAATTTACACTGTCACATTGACACATGAGGGAATGCCTTTTGTCATAATATTTAAATATAAGATGTCACATAACCTACATTCACTGTTAGTAATCTGGTAATATGGAATTATGGAATCTGGGTTCAAATTGTAATAAAATGAATGTCACACATTCTAATGGAAGTTCTGGTTTTGTTTGAAGGAACAGGTTCAAAAATTGGTCTCTCCATACAAAATTTTCTGGATGACTTATTTTTACTCTTTCTGTCTTATAGGTCTATTTGGTCTATAAATATAGATTTGACATGTTGTAGGTAGAGATCCCATGAAATCAATAAAGTGTATTTTTCATGGCTATTTCATTCTGGCTTATTACAAGCAATTGGTAGACAACAATGGATAAACTTGAGGAAACTGAGGCAGTCAGGATATATGGCATTTTATCTTCTACCTTTTAAAAATCTTCTCTCTGCTATACAAAAGTATTCTTTACATGTAGGAACTAAAGAAACAGCACTTGAGCTATCAACTATTATATTATCGGACAAATCTGGAATGTTAAACTTGAATATATGTATCAACACAAAGACTTTTTCTTGTCTCATATTCATAAAGGGTCTGACTGACCGTTTATTTAGGGGGGAAATTTAATTATATGAAAACTGAAGGTGGGATTCATAAAGTTAGAGTGTGGGATTAAATCTTATGACAGACAAACTGAGGTCACATAGCTTTTCATCAGTGAAAAAGCAAATAAGCAGAATGATAAAGGTAGGAAACATCTGCTTCTAGTCACAATGCAATGATAAAGTTTTTAACAGGAAATGAATGCCAATTCGATGTACAAAGGTTCAGGATAACCAATGTGAAATGAGCTGCAACAACCAACATTTTATCTTGGGATGGGGAGAATTATCTTATTTATTATGTGAGTTTATTTTTTATAACTGCAACAATGAGACGCAATCATCCTTCAAATAAGTTTAGATATCACTAAGCTGCCTGAGAAATTTAAATAATTTCCATGTTGTTTATTTATAACAACTTTCCTCAAATGCCCAAAGTATTGGATCCAATCTTAGCCAGTGTCAATCCTATGGACCAAATAACCAGACATGCACTGGTAGCATTTTATCAGCTGGGCCAGATTTTCAGAAGAATTTTGGAGATATGGGGGCTAAATTCCTGGGAAAATTTACCACAATAATAGTTTTATCTGCCAGTTTGCAATTGAAGATTATGGCCAAGGGCAGTCACACTTAGGAATTGATCTGTTTCTGGAGTGAGAACAAATTCTTACATATGTCTTTGGATAAAATTTCCCATAACATTCTCAGAAGTATTCATTTTCTTGGCCTCTATTATTCACATTATATTTCAGACTTCTCTTCACCTACAGGGATAGAAAAGTTGGCATCACCCAGAAGTTTCAAGATATACCTCCCCAAATTCTTGTCATTGCTGGCTTGGGCTAATGAGAGTTGAAGCCTAAAAATTCTGGAGAACCCCAGAATGTGCGTTTTTGTACCAGCCAGACTTAACTTCAAATAACTTGCATTTGTTCTCCTCAAGACTAATAGCAAAACAGAATTTATAAAACTATGGTTTATTTTCTCTCAGGGCTGTGCTGAGAGGCTAAAGTTTCCAAACAGATTGTAGTTTGGCACAACCTTGATGTCAGTCAGCCAATTTGGCCTTGTGTTAAATATTACAGGAACCAAAGTGCTTCTGTTCCCACAAGACGTTATAAGATAGCAATGCAGATCAGATTTGGAATTCTTCCACTACTGGTCAATAAAAATGCAAAGGGTTTCAAGACAGAACTAAAGTCTTCAACTGGGGAGAAATTAGAGGTGAAGGTAAATCAGGTAAAATGCAAATCTTTAAATTGCAAAGACAAATTAGTCTGTCTCTTTTAAAAGCAGAATTTGTTTATTTCTTAAGATAGTTCTGTTTATTGCATTTCGTCAAGCAGGACGAAATTCTATTTAAAAATAGAAAGAGGCAAAGAATGCTTTATTTATGGCTGTTGAATATATTTAGGGGATTATAATAGTCTTGTTATTGACTATACTCTTATGGTCAAAAGCCCCAAAGAGCCAGAATGAAGCAATGGATACTGGTAGTCCTTAACTTATGACTGTAATTGAGCATGCAATAAATCATGGCAGTCATAAAGCAGATCATATAGTGACCACACACAATTTCATGACCTTTTTAAATGGCAGTCATAAAGGGAATGCAGAAGTCATTAAGAAAACTCATTGTTTGCTCTGGGGCATCCCCCCCCCTCCAGCAAATGCTGTTTTTTGGGGGGAAATATAATTCTTGATCATATGATGACAGAATATTAAAAGCACAATTTACCTATTTCTTAAGATAATTCTACTTATTGCATTTTTTGAGGTAGTATTTTGCTGAGCATCAAAATGTGTTCATGAAGTTCCCTGGATGTTGGAACTTCAAATCTGGGTCGTATGTTCCATTTTTTGGGTCCATTGTAACTTCAGTATGGTAATTGGTTGTAAATTGAGGACAACCTGTAGAATATAAGAGGTTAGGGTCAGAAGTCCATGTTCAACTGTATCCTTTTGGACTGATTAGTGGAAAGCTTTGATGATATTATCCCACATAATTCTACACTACTGCCATGCAATTAAAAACATTTCAGTTTTTTACTGGCTGTAAGGCTACTCAACTAATAAAGAACAATTTTTGTCTGCAAATCATTGAATGCTAGGCCAACATTTCCCATCTTCTTTACTAATGTTCTTTTTCTGCTCCCTAAAATATTAACTTCTTCAAAAGAGGTGAAGGCAAGAAACCTGAGTTGATCCAAGTTAAAATGTTCTAGAATTTATTCCTTCAGAAATTCATTCAGTGATACTCCAATTTTTCTCTTTGATATTGAGTAAAGATATTTTAATTTTCTTTTTCCCCCCAAGTTCCTTAATTTTTTTAATACTGTATTTCAATTTTGTATACAACAGGCTTATTTTAAACTAAATTTCCACTGTATTGTGCTTCATCTGTTACCAACTCTTGGAGCCATATCAGAAAAACAAAAATAATAAATGAACGTCATGACCAATTCTCTTAACTTTTTTGAGTTATTGAAGAGAACAGCAGTTGATATTTCAGTGAGCTTGGAGCAGGGGTGAAAGGCTCCCAGTTCACTCATGCCTGTCAGTTGTTGGCGAGCCTACCAGCCTGGATGCCGCCATTTGGTTTCTTTTACCCTCTATGGATGCTCAAAACATTCTGTGCATTTGCAGAAGGTAAAAGTACCCAAATGGCGGCAACTGGGCTGGTGGGCGGAGCCTCGCACTCCCTTCGCGACCGGCTCTCTGATGATTGACAGGCATGAGCAAACCCGGAACATTTCACCCCTGGCTTGAAGTAATGAGGACATTTTGTCAATGTTTTGTTTGTTTCTTCGCCTAGGTTATACATCTCCCTTGGTACCTATTTATCCATGTCAGTGCAGATTTCACAGAAGTAGGCCTTCTATGAAAGCAGACCTATAAGCACTTTTCAATCCACAACCCTCTTTACTGGATTGTTTCTCCCTGCCCCCCCCCCCCCGGTTATTTGTTCTCTTTGCAGGTTGAGGAGAAGGTGATAGAAGTTAAGAGAATCTTAGAAATGCAAAAATCACGCCAGCAATTGTCTGAAGTGAGCAGGACAAGGCGAAACTGCCAAGACTATAGCTGTCAAGCCATTTGTTTTCTGGAGGGAAAAGCAGCGAAGTTGGCTGATAGATCTGAAATGTTAATTTCTTCCAGCTGTTGTCAGTCTGGCAGGCTCTCAAAGGAAGTTTAATAGACTGCAGCCTTCTCTGCGCTGGCACTGCTTTAACAGAGAGAGCCCAGTGCAGCCTGGTGATTAAACAAAAGTCTTCATCTCCCATGGATTTATTTTTCTTTTTGGCTTGGCTTGGCTCATTTCAGCACCATGTGTTTCCATGCTTTTTCAATGTTCAGCTTGTTATAGGGGAGGAAACCATTTTTGTGTGTGTGTGTTAAGGGGAGGTGACCAACAGAGGCCCTTGGAGATGAGAAGAAAGTCAAGTGACTGGCCTCGGAGGCCATTTCGCTGCACTCCACCGCAGGCCCCAATCTGGTTCCTGACCAACCAGGAGAAAAGCTGTGCAGTTGAAAAGGAAAAGGTGTGTTTTATTGCTGTTCTGTTGGAAAACTCAAAATAGCGTTGGAGGCAGAAAAGCAATGATTGCTTTAAGTGAAAGAACGTGCCAGAAAGAACTCGAGCAGAGAAGATTTTGGCTGTTATCCACAAGAGGATAGTATAGCAGTGCTAGCCACATACTATCGCTGAACAATCACCGCTTGGGCTATTTGTCATAGGATCATCCCTCCCTGAAAAACTGGGAAGAAATGCAATTCCAGATCAGCCAGGTGAGACATAACCAGTGATGGGCTCCTACGGGTATGGTCAGGAACGCAGTTCCGGTAGCAAAATTTGGAACTCCACCCCAGAGCACCCAATTTGCACTGAAAGATGTTGAAACAAAATACATAAGCCACACCCAGTGTGGTAGTAGCCCATCACTGGACATAATAGGTGTCAGACAGGCGGGGGTTGCTACTTACCGCTGGTACTGGAACAATGTGCATGCAGTTCTACATCGGGGCATGCATGGGTGCACGCCCCAGCGAGATTTTGCTTCTGCACATGCACAGGAAGCAAAATATCACGAGAGGGCACAGACGTAGAAACATAGAAGACTGACGGCAGAAAAAGACCTCATGGTCCATCTAGTCTGCCCTTATACTATTTCCTGTATTTTATCTTACAATGGATCTATGTTTATCCCAGGCATGTTTAAATTCAGTTACTGTGGATTTACCAACCACGTCTGCTGGAAGTTTGTTCCAAGGATCTACTACTCTTTCAGTAAAATAATATTTTCTCATGTTGCCTTTGATCTTTCCCCCAACTAACTTCAGATTGTGTCCCCTTGTTCTTGTGTTCACTTTCCTATTAAAAACACTTCCCTCCTGAACCTTATTTAACCCTTTAACATATTTAAATGTTTTGATCATGTCCTCCCATTTCCTTCTGTCCTCCAGACTATACAGATTGAGTTCATTAAGTCTTTCCTGATACCTTTTATGCTTAAGACCTTCCACCATTCTTGTAGCCCGTCTTTGGACCCGTTCAATTTTGTCAATATCTTTTTGTAGGTGAGGTTTCCAGAACTGAACACAGTATTCCAGCACTCTATAAAAATAATAATGGATGTTAGCCTTCCTACAATGCATGTAAAATTTGTTATAAAACTCAGCTCCAGTCTCCTTATTATAAGACCCAAGTGTCTGTCTATAAATATTCAGAGAGTCCAGCTGCTGCAAAAAACATGTCCTTCCATTTGTGGAATTATTTTTTAACTGATTTCACCAAAGAAATATACAAAATCTCAATAAACTTGGGAAAGTTTTATTGTTGATACAAAGAAAGTGCTCTGTTTACATATTCAATTGCTCATCCCCTCTTTTATACAGTTTTTTTCCCATTTAATTTGTCATTTGTTTCATTAAGACCTTCCACCATTCTTGTAGCCCGTCTTTGGACCCGTTCAATTTTGTCAATATCTTTTTGTAGGTGAGGTCTCCAGAACTGCAAGAGATTTTGGCGATTTTTTTTTCCTTCTGCGCATAAAGCAAAAAAATCAGCAAACTCTCACACGCATGTATGTCCTCTTGTGAGATTTTGCTTCTTGCACATGCACAGAAGCAAAATCTTTCCAGGGCATGAATGTGCATGCACACATTCTGGTGACATGGAGCTGTGCGCACAGCTCCATTTTCGCTACCGGTACATAGTGTGGCCCCTGCTGGCTTACAACCCAATACTGGTGTCAGACCATTCAGAGCAGAGGTCTTCAATCTTGGCAACTTTAAGACTTATGGACTTCAACTCCCAGAATTCTCCAGCCAGATAGCTGGCTGGAGAATTCTGGGAGTTGAAGTCTACAAGTCTTAAAGTTGCCAAGTTTGGGGACCCCTGATTCAGAGGATGTCCATTTCAGCCGGGCCTGATCCAGTAAATTCTTCCTTGTTCCCAACTTCCAAATATAATTCAGAAAAATACTCTTGGCTTTGTTAGGAACATTTTCTTTGCAATATTAAACAAATCTGTTTTTCTTGCCCACATCCTCTGGTTTTTTAAAAAAATATTTGTGGAGAAGAGGTTGGGCTCCAGGCATTGCAGTATAGCCTGCTCTTTTTCTCCTCTCTATCTTAACATCCAGTTTCCCAGAAAAAAACCCCCCTATAATCAGGGGTAGGTTCTACTTAACCTTCGCCAGCGATTTGCATCGTGATGTTTCACGCACACACACTCACTCAGCTTGTGCATGTGGATCCCCTCATGCAATTTCACTTCCGTGCATCTCAGAAAGTGGATTCACCCCAAAACACAGATGAGGAGCTGATCAGCTGTGCTTCAGGTGAAGAAATAAAGATTAGTTTTAACTTGGGGGCACAGAACGAGGACAAGCCATCCGAACACAGGAAAATTGACCAAAAATTCAGAAAAAAAAAAGATTGTGGTGAGCACGGACCAGCACAGACAATCCTGGGTCTAGAAAGCTTAGAACTACGGCGCCTAAAATGCGATTTAAGTATTGCCCACAAGATCATATGCTGCAACGTCCTACCGGTCAATGGCTACTTCAGCTTCAACCGCAACAACACAAGAGCACGCAACAGATTCAAACTTAATATTAACCGCTCCAAACTTGACTGTAAAAAATATGACAATCGAGTTGTCGAAGCGTGGAACTCATTACCGGACTCAATAGTGTCAACCCCTAACCCCCAACATTTCTCCCTTAGACTATCCACGATTGACCTCTCCAGGTTCCTAAGAGGCCAGTAAGGGGCATACATAAGTGCACTAGTGTGCCTTTCGTCCCCTGTCCAATTGTCTCTCCTTTATCTCATATATCATATATATTTTCTTCCTTTCATATATCTTCTCCTTTATTTTTACATATTATCTTTATATATACTGTATTACTTCATGTCTATTCTCTTCCATATGTATTGTGTATTGGACAAATAAATAAATAAATAAAAAAATTAACTGATTCTGTGTCACCCAAATTACATCACCAGCAGGTCACTAATGGTTCAGGCGATCTGGTCCAAACCAGGAGGAACCCACTCCTGCCTATAACTCAGACCACAGAAGCTGCCTCTGCTATTATGCACAGGTAGAAGCCACTCTAGGCCTCCAGAGCAGGAGTGTGAAATCCATGGGACACATTCAGCACCACCAGGAACCCACCCAACATCTCATTTGCATCCCCCTAAAAATTCCAAGATTGTGCCTTTGAAATTCAGTGGCATTTCTGAAAATTCCAAGAGACTTTATAAGAATGGGATTGGAATGGAAACAGGTTTATTTTCTACTCCCATCCCCATTTTATCCCACAATTTAAGTTAAGTTTAAAAAAAACATAAGAGTCCAGAGAGTTTTAATCACTTTCTTCAGAAATTGGGAAAGCGGGGGAGGGGGGCTCTTGTTCCTTTTTCTTCTACCTGTCACTAGTAATAAAATGTCATGTATAAAGTGTTTTTGCCTAAGAGCAGCTAAAATTGCCTAGGCAAGTCCTGTAAACTTTTATTAATCATCAGCTCTGTTACAGGAGCATTGTGCAGCCATAGATATATCGTGCAGAAGGCATTTGACACAGTTGAAATACACAGCCAAAATCACTGGCAGGCAAAAAAAGGAACAAGAATCATTTTTGGCCATGCACTACTCTCTTTCAGAAAGTCATAATGCTTCAATGGCTCTAAGACTGCGTACCCCTGATCTAGAAAAGAGAGGAGAGTTGGCTGTTTCTCTAAATAGAGTGTAAGGCCATTGCAATGGTTTACTCACATCCCTCCCACATCATTCCAATGCAGGTAGCAATTTAGAAGCACAATCTGATAGCAACTTACCTTTTCACAAACATCATCCTTAGGCAATCTAATGGATATTTAAGAGTCCAAGTGTTTATTAGCCCATGCCCCCACCCTCCAACACATTGTGACTGAATGGCTAGTACTAGTCTCTTATGAATGGCTAGTAAAAATCAGTTATTTCCTCACTTGAAGACATAACTGATTTGAAGCTATCTCCTATGGTGAGTGATCCCCAACCAGCTCAGTTAGTCACAGATTCTAAGGAGGATGAATCGGGTCCATCTTGGTATCCTAGGCCAGTGTTTTTGACAACTGAGTCAGAGAGTGAGACTGAGGGGGAATTAGAACTTGAGACACCCAAGGAATCTCCCAGGGACTGTAGAAACACCAATGATGGTAATGTCTGAGTCAGAGCAAGAGAGAAACATTGGGGATCAGGAGTCCCTATTAGATGCCTGGGTCAGAAGGTTACAAAGTAGGCAAGAATATCTTTATGGGGAAAGTTCCAGAAGGTGAGTCTATGAAAGAAAGTCTAGACAGTTATATCTCTAGGAAACAGTTGACCAACCCGGACATGAGTAAAGGAATCATGAGTAAAGAAGGTGTGGAGATCCAACATTTGTAATTGTGACTGTCCTAGATTTGGGGTTCCAGAAATGCTTTGCTGGCAAACTGCTATTATTCTTTTAAATCCATCGAGCAGAGAAGCAGCCGTTTGAGCAAAACCTGGAGAACTGTGTGTGATCAAAGGACATTATCTCACTGAGGAATGTTTTAATTAGCTTTGAACATCGGCTGCAGCCCGCTTCTCTTGGCTAATTTAACTGTGAAAGCTGCCAATATGGACAAAAATGGCTGACCTTATATAAATCCTATTTTCAATATAAATGTGTTTGATTTGAAATCTCTGCATGTGGATTCTCCCTTTATTCCAATCTGAGTAGGCCAGAGCAGAACATCTCCTTCCCTTTTCTTCCTAACAAAACATTTTTTGCAGGTAACCCAAAGTTGGGTTCCTCCTATGTTTGAATGTAACTGCCATCACATTTACCATTTTTATGATCCCTAGGCCATTTAGCTTTGCGAAAGTTAAAGCATTGCTTGGTCCTGTATTGACCCTTTAAATCTGTACTGCTTATGTGCTTAGAGTGACATAAAAATAATTTAGGGCAGGGGAGGGCTACTGCCCAGATGGGGGTGAATGCAGTGGGGTAGCGAAAATGGAGCTCCACCCCAGAGCACCCAATTTGCAATGAAAAATGTTGAAAGAAAACGCAGGGCATCCTGCATAAACCGTGCCCACAGTGTGGTAGTAAAAAAATTGGTAGCCCTTCACTGGTTTAAGGGATTTGTAGGCTCTGGGGATATTTATTTTCCTGAAGTTATGATCTCTCATTTGCCGATGATGCTGACCAAGGCAATAAACATATAGTCCATTTGACTGTTCTTTCTTCATAGAATAAGCACTGCATAGGTTAGTTAACTGGAAAAGCTTTCCCTAAGAGCTTCTTGCATGTGAATGTACGGTATGTCTATTTGCTATAGTACTAGGAGACCCTGTGATTTCAACATGTCCTGATGTTTGTTGAGTATCAAAATTGCTATTATATAAAAGTAGATCAAAGCAGAAGTCAAACCATAATCTCAGTAAAGATCAGATCCTTTGCAAATATCATACAGTAATCCCTTCAGTTTGGAAAGGATAAAAATTAGAATCAGGATTTAGATCTTGATCTGATCTTGGCTCATCAAGTTGCACTTGAAATATCAACATATTTCTCCCAGGAAAGAAATAAAAGGAATACCACACAGGGAAATTTTGTATGGAAAGTGTTGCACAATAAAACATATTTGCACAATAAATTCAATCACTCTTTTTAAAAATGTATTCAAGGTCTTCTACCTACTTGGTTTTTTTTTCATTCAGCAATTTTGATTCATCCTCACAATTTTAATTTGTTATTTGAAACAAATTTAGTTCATGCAACAATAGAATGATAATAACAAGGGCATTCACAATGACTTTATGACTTAAGTAAGTTTTCACACAGCCAAGTCAAATGTTGGGCTGCATTATCTCAAATTGTTCTACTGTGGCTGCAACCCTACATACAGACAATGGCCAGGAAATTCACATAAAATAAATTATTTTGGCTCCTGCTGACTTTAAGTAGCCTTCTTAATAATCATAAAATAGCAAATTGCCAAGAATTAGACAAACCTAATCCTTCTTACCTTCCAAGTTCAGATAAGGCAAAACCACCTGTAAATCTAAAACACAATATGTGTGCCATTCACCCATAATTGTCATATTTGTTTACACTCTTCTTTCATGAAACAATCACACTTTATACTTTCAGAAGCCAGGGGGGCAAACTTTTTTCAAATTATAGTGTTTAGGATTACAATAACATTACTGTAAACCTTAAACAGAACAAGTAATTTAGGGCATGCATGTGGAGTGGCTGGAATTTAATGCTACAATAGCCTATGATAAACTTTTCTAAAGGTGTTTTCAAACAGCTTGATTTCAATCAAGATTAGTATGAAATTGCAGTCTATTTTTCTGTGATACACATTGAATTTCAGCTATATGATTCCAGGGAATTTAGAGTCTGAGATGGTTTAACTTTTTTTTTGTCAAAGATTAAATTAAAAATAGAAATAAATAATAATATAAATTATAATAAATATAATATAACATAATAAATAATAATTATAAATAATAATAAATAATAGAATAAATTGAAGATGAAGTAGACCCAGAGACAGGGTTTTGAGCAATCGGTACTTTTATTCAGCTCAGAGAACAAGTGACAGCTCAGCAAGGTAAAGTGACAATTCAGCGAGTACCGACTGGCTCTGCCGGGAGAAACCGCTTCTTTTATACTTTTGCGGTTCCCGCCAAAGCTAGAGCCGGCCGCGTCTGAGCCAATCAGGAGCGACTTCCTGCTTGGGCTCAGACAGCGCTGGAAAAGAGGAACAAACTATTTACAGCGTTACAAGGTAGCCATTCCAGGATACAACACCCCTCCCCTCATAGTTGGACTCATCCATCAAGAAAGCCATGTGACGAAGTCGTCCAATCGGTGAGGCCTCCGAGGCTCTCGCGCTGACCTGCGCAGTCCAATTTCTCCTTCGCCACTGACTGTGGAGGATGGCTCGCCGCTGCTCTCCCGGTGCGGCGGACTTGGCCTGGCGGGCCCAACGAAGGCCTCGGAGGACGAGGATGGCTCGGCGTCGCTGGATGGTTCCCCCTGGCCCGATAAGTCTCTTTGCGTGTTTCTTAGTTCGGGCAATGTACTAAAGTCTGTTGAAGGGGGAGAGTCCAAGTCAGCGGGTTGTTGCAATTGGTTTTCAGTTCGTTTCCGAATGTGGTCTATGTGTCGTTTCCACAAACGACCATCCTCCAGTTTAACAACATAAGTCTTGGGTGCGTTTTGCTTAACAATAATTCCCTTCATCCAGTTTACATTTCCATCAAAACATTTTACATATACATTTTGTCCCAAATACATTTCTCTTTCTGGTTTCATACACATTTGGTTATTATTCACACAGAACCTTGGATTTAACCTGTCTAATGGTGACCTCAACTTTCTCCCCATCAATAACTCTGCAGGGCTTACATGTGTGTGCGAGTTAGGGGTAATGTGCTGGGTTAATAAGAATTGGTCCAAGTTCTGTTGCACATCCCCAGGGCCTGACCTGTGCAATGCCTCCTTTGCCACCCTTACGTAACGTTCTGCCAACCCGTTAGCCCAGGGCGAGTAAGGCGAGATGAGGGCATGCCTGACCCCTAGGCCATCTAGGAATAATTCGAATTGCCTGGCTGTTAGCTGTGGCCCATTGTCAGACACTAGTAGATCAGGGCAACCATGGGATGCAAACAATCTGCTCAATACCTTGATAGTGGCACTTGTGGTTATGTTGTTCATTGCTATTATTTCCAACCATTTGGAGAAGGCATCAACCACTATTAGAAAGTACTGAGACCCCACTGGGCCAGCAAAATCAATGTGGATCCTAGACCAAGGGCCAGCAGGCTGTTCCCACTCAGCCGGAGTTGTTTTGGGGGGACTGGGCCTTGACTCTTGGCACGGGTCACACTTTGAAACCCAACTTTCAATATCAGCATCTAGCCCTGGCCACCATAAATGCCCCCTTGCTAGGCTCTTCATCCTGACAATCCCAGGATGGCCCACGTGTAACATTCTGAGTACCTTTTCCCTTAGGCGTTTGGGGATGATCACTCTATCCCCCCACAGCAAACAACCTTTTACATATGATAATTCAAGCCTTTTGTTTTTAAAATCACACAATTCAGGTTTAACAATATCATTTTGCCATCCCTTTAGAACACAGTTCACCACTTGTTTAAGGATTTGGTCTTGCTGCGTGTGTGCAGCTACCTCTTTTGCTGTGGTTAGTGGGTTTTCCTCGAGTTCTATCATTAGCACATCTGTGGCAGGAACAGGGTCTTCTACTAAGTCTGCTATGGGGCATCTGCTGAGGCCGTCTGCATGATTGATTTCCTTCCCCCCCTTGTGGGTGAGCTCATACTGATACCCTGAGAGGAAAAGGGCCCATCTGATTAGTCTTGGAGACATAAAAGGTGGAGTGGGCTTGTTGGGGGCTAGCAGGCCTAGTAGGGGTTTGTGGTCAGTGACTAGCTCAAAGCTTCTTCCAAAAATGTAATTGTGAAACTTCTTTACCCCTGCCACTAATGCTAGAGCCTCCTTGTCTAATTGGCTATAATTCCTCTCCGTGCTGGTCATGGTTCTTGAAAAAAATGCTATCGGGGCCTCTGTCTTATTGGGTAGAACGTGAGCTAAAACTCCTCCTATGCCGTACGGCGAAGCGTCGCACGTGAGCCTAATGGGTAGTGAAGCACTATATTGGACTACTACACTTTTAGACGTTAATAAATTTTTTATTTGACAAAAAGCTTCACGTTCAGTTTTCCCCCATGTCCAGCGGGCTTCCTTCTGGAGTAAACGATGGAGAGGCTCTGCTACTGTTGCCTTCTGCTTTAAAAAAACGGAATAAAAATTAAGGAGGCCCAAAAATGCCTGCAACTCACACTTATCTCGTGGCTCTGGGGCTTCTCTAATTGCTCTCAGCTTCTCTGTTGTGGGGTGGATACCTTCTTTATCTATCTTATACCCAAGGAATTCAATACTGTCAGTTCCCCAGACACATTTATCAGGCTTGATTCGTAACCCTTTGTCCTGTAGCCTCTTAAGTACTTCCCTTATTCTTTTGTTCACTTGTTCCTGGTTTTCCCCTGCAATTAAGATGTCATCAAAATATGGAATTGCCCCATTTACCCCTGACAATAGGCGTTCCATGATGCTCTGGAATATTCCTGGGGCTATGCTTACCCCAAACTGTAACCTCGTGCATTTGAAAGCCCCCCTGTGTGTTACAATCGTTTGAGCGTTTGCTGTTTGTTCATCGACCGGAAGTTGCTGGTAAGCCTGCGCCAGGTCGATCTTTGCGAACCTTTTCCCCTCCCCCAGGGAGTGTAAGAGTTGTTGCACAACCGGAATGGGGTAGGGGTGGTGTTGGAGTGCCTTATTCAGGGTTGATTTGTAATCAGCGCAAACTCTTAAGGAGCCATCTGGCTTCAGGGGTGTCACTATGGGAGTTTCCCATGGCCCCTGTTCCACAGGGACCAAGATACCTTGACTAATGAGTTTGTCCAGCTGTATGTCTAGCTTGGGGAGAAGCGGAAAGGGAACCCTGCGAGGTTTCAGTCTAACCGGTGGGACCTTGGGGTCAATAGAGAAAGATATAGGGGGTCCCTTATACAATCCTAAGGTGGGGCTGAACACTTCAGGGAACTCTTTCACAAAGTTA